>NC_140593.1:274063942-274680331 GCF_964204655.1 Triturus cristatus | reverse complement strand
CAGTGAGTGCAACAGTAGGGAAAGTGTTGGATAGCGTAGGGGTAAAAATTACTATTCCCACTCCATGAATGCAACAGTAGGGAAAGCGTTGGATAGCGTAGGGGTAAAACCTACTATTCCCCCTCCAGTGAGTGCAACAGTAAGGAAAGTGTTGGATAGCGTAGGGCTAAAGATTACTATTCCCAACTACCCCAAAACCTATACCCACCCCAAAACTTTAAATTCTCCATTACTAACCTTATAATGCATTGTGTTGGTATGCGTTGTAATGGCATGCGTTGTAATGGCATGCGTTGTAAAGGCACTTGAGTTGTAAAAGTTGCGTTGTAAAGTCATTGCGATGTAATGCCTGTGTTGTAATGGACGTTTCCCTATTCTAAAGAGTGACAGTTGGAAATATGGTTAGAATAAGTAAAAAAAAAAGCCATTATCAAAATCACATCTGGCCTATGGGTTCTCAAGTGAGCTCTTAGCTTTACTAAGCCAATTCTCCTCCCCCCGCACTTCGCATGTGGTATGCCTGCTTATCATGAAAAGAAGCCTCTTCTAACCAAAGAAGGAAAAATTGGGTCTCTGGGCTAACGAGTCACCTTTAAGATTTTCTTCCTCACATAAAAATTGCTAAATGGATTTACCCCTGACCATTCTCCAAGAGAAGGTCAAACATTACCACCCTTACCATCTTTGCTATTCCACAAATTTCAGAACCAATGACCAAGTGCAAAAGAAGAAGGGCATGTGCTTCTCCTCAATTGCTCCATGTCCCCATCCTAGACCTCAACAAAAATCCCAGTCTAATGCAATTAAAGGTGAAAATGAAAAGGCCCATGTTTGGAGTTTCAAATGCAAAGAATACTTGGGGTTCCAAATGACCAAGAGCTTTCCATGAAAAACAAATCTCAGAAGTAGTCATGAATTTCATTTCTGAGCTCAAACTCGCCCAAAGTATTCTAATACATATCTTTTCTTGATTTGACTATGCCAGTTTGTGGCAAGTTGGCTTGCTCGCCTATCACTGCATTGAGAATTCTACGCTGGTTGCTGATGAAACAACAAAGGGGTATTGAGGGCCTGATTTAGGGGTTGAGGTAACTGAAAATCACCCAATTTTAAGAGGAAATTCTGAATATGTAGTAGAACACTGGCTGAATGTCCTCCACCATAGGGTTAGTATTGTGGAAGAAATGCACCTGTGGATCCTACTACATGTTAGGGTCCCAACCTACTATTTTTATTGTTTGTGGGTAACAAAGCTACCAGGTTGCGTCCTTCGCTCGGTGAAAGAGAGGAGGAAAGCAAATGGATTCGTTGAAAACAGACACAGATGGAGGATGCTTCTTGTGATGCAGCAATAGCCTGCGTTTTTGCTGGTTACTATATGGCCATCTGAAGTGCCAGGACTGTAAGTGATTGGGATGATCTGAGCCAGTGCAGTGTCTTTTTTAATTAATGTGAAGAACTGAGCAATGTTGGAAGGGCATTTAAGAGAAAATGAGACAATTTCAGCCTTACTGCAGCTGAAGGCGGGTAAGGTTCTAGGTTTCCAGAGATGAACAGCAGAATTGCTCAAGTAACTTGACTAATCACTCAGCTGGCCAAATGCTAGAGATTTTAATGATCCATAACACAGATTGAACTAGAAGCAGTTGTAGTTTGTACAGGTCTGTCTCACTGCTAAACAGTACAATCAAAATTCTTGGGAAAATCCTGGCTAACTGCTTCTCAAAGTGATCAGAAATCTCACTCATCTTGATCAATCCAGGTTCATCCCCAACAGGTCAAACATACTAAAACTCTGGCAGCAACACAACGATCTGGGAAACCTGTGGATGATAGTGGAACCTATTCTGAACCTGTCCCTTCATGCCAAAAAGGCATTCAACTCACTCTAGCCAGAAAGTATGTTGATGGTCCTACAAAGAATGAGCTTTGGCCTGAATTTGTGTCATAGATTGGACTGCTCTAAACTCCATCAGTGGAAAGAGTCATGGCAACATGGCATCTCTATCTGCCCTGCTAGTTGCAGGAGAGCACAAGGCCAGGATGTCCCCTGCCCACACTTTTATTTACTCTATATTTGTTATGCTGGGTGCGTGGTCACTCCCTGGTCAGATAATTTATGTAGAATACAGAATGGAATGATAGAATATTCATATATGCTGATGATCTGTTCCTGTAGGTAGCCAAGTCAGATCATACAACTGGAAAACTGGTCAACGTTTTCGAGGTCTTCAAGAGGTATTTCATATTCCAGTCTAACAGGATGAAAACAAGGCGGTGTCCTCTGACAAGGTAGACATTAGCAGTATGCCCCCAGTGGCCATTCTGGGTAGGTTGACAAGATTTTAAGCACTTGAGACTTACTCAACAATAGATAAACGCTTCAAATCGGGGGTTTGGCACTGACTCAATTCAAGAAAAAACAGAAGTGGAGAAAACCTCTTGTAGGAGGAAGCCTTTTGCATAAGAGGGTACCTGCAGTCCATCTTCGAAATGGCCAAGCTCCAGAGGTTGCTACACGTACAGTAAGATGCATACTTTTGGATCGCTGAAATTTGTTTTCATAAACCGGTTGCAATCCTTTGTATGCTACTCTGGGATGGGAGTTCTATTAGGGAATGCTTTAGACACACATTGCATGATAGTGTAGGTAGGAAATATTGTACTCCAGATTTTGCTCTCTCTAAAACTGAAGAAAGTCCTTCCACGCAATATTTTTGGGCTGAAAGCCTACACCATGTGTCGTGTTTTTAACTCTTGTTTATCACTCATCCATACGCAAGTAATCCAACAACTCCTTAGATATATGTATATAGTTAATTTAGTATACCTAATTTTTTAAATCATCATCTCATCATTCATCTCCTCAATAGTTTTTTTCATTTAAAAAGAATTCATGACATCAAATTATTCCTATAGCTCCTCACTGTATCGTCAGTTTCTAGTCCTTCGTCAGGAGAAGCACTCAATGTGTTAGAACAGTCAGATGTCATGCTCTGCATTCAAGAGCATTCAATCAACAATACCACACAACCTCCTGTACATAAATATTGTGTGTCCTCGCAGCTGATGACAATTGACAATTTGGCCTTTGCATCACAGGCAGAGCCCTTGCTTATGGTAAGCAGGAACACAAGGAGTGTTGTTCAGTGATATAATTGTGTTCTTTATGAATTTCTGAATCCAAATCAGGAATTAGTTCTTGCAAAATAAAAAATAAACAATGGTCCTCATGAACAGACATTTTCTTCACTGTGCCTGGGGACCCCTGTGTAAGTTCCCTAACTGGGATCTCCAGGCGTTGCGTGGCGAGTCCTGTGCATAGACATTTAGTTGCCTGTCCTAAGTAGGGTGGGGCGACAGCCTGAGCTGTCAGGTTAAAGTTCCCACTGAAGGACATTACAGAGACTCCGTTGATGGAAAGCCTAGCGGTGCCCCCATGTGTAAATGTACACAGGAACCACAAGTTTGTCAAGGTGGGTGAACCACTCCAACAAACTCAAAATAACTCATTACGAGGGCCTCTTAATAGTGATCAGAAGCTGTTGCTGGCCCAATCAGAAGTATGTAATTTGTGGGAACACATCAGATCTGTTTATTTTCATTCGGAGATTTCATCTGTTAAAAAAGGAGCTGAACTCTCTGTATGAAAGTCTCTGGACAAATGAGGAATTAGCAGGGGAATGGACACAGAATTACAGATTCCTCACAGCTAAAGGGACTCTCAGTTCCCCACTTGTAATCTTTAGGTACCTTTGGCCCTCTGGAGTTATTGGTATGCTCTGACTAGGTAACTAAGAGGGCCGAAGTTACCAGGATGATTACTAGTAAATTCATAACGAGGGCCTGAATGTCCACCATGGTCTTTTTTTCCTATCAGTGGGAACTCCTCCAGTGAGACAAGGCAAAATGCTGAGGTGATGAAGGCCCTCCTAAATCAAATACACCAGGGGGCATTGCCAAAATGGCACCCGAGTAGGAGCCACTTCCCGGAGCTCCACCGCACAAGATCGCCCTCGAGCTCTTATAGGTGCTCCCCCAGCTGCCTCCTACATGGATTGAAGGGTCACTCACGATGCTGATCTGTGGCTGAGATTGCAAATGATCGCCCGAGCGGCTGAAAGCTCTGACACTTTACTGGCCGCGGAGCCACAAGTGCTCACAAGAAGGCTGCCGTGGAAGGAAGCACTCAATGTAGGCAAGCATAAGTAACCCTAGGATAGAGGAAGCCTGGGCACCTACATGTCTCTGCTGCGAGGATAAAGAGGCTCACATCGCCTGGAGACCTGAGGGGGCAGCAGCAGGACCTGACGAGCCCACGAGTTGTGCAGGTAAGCCTGGAAAGACGCAACAAAGTAGACTAGCCCCCGCTGTGAGACAGAGGCCCCGGAGGACGCAGTGCGGGAAGCGCAGTACAAGGGCAGCTGCCTGGACCACGGCGCCTGCAGAGAGCATCGACGACATGAGGATTACAAGGAGCTGCAGTAGGTACATGAGAGGATTGAGAGTGGGGCGGTGGAGGCACGACTGGGCCCAAGCGTAACCGGAGGTGGGCCGGAGTGTGGGAGCAGCTGGGTGGTGTGCGCGGCAGAGGCAGCGTGTGCCTTTTCTGCCCTCGGGTATGTGGGTCCACCCCCTGGAGTGACCCCACTATGGACCTATAGGCAAGAGGAAACCTCCTGACTGGAGGTCCCAGGAGAGATCTGCGCATGTGTCATTGCACCCCCGCTCGAGGAGCGACCATTTGGGCATCGGCTAGACGCTAGTATGACAGCACATAGGGGCAAAAAATACACTACCCTTAATGACATGCTCTCAAAATCCACCACTAAAAAGTAGGACCAGACCCGAGACTCATCTCTGTCCTCCAGATATCCTGCCCATCACTGAAACACAGGGCCGACTGGAGGATGAAGCCCCAGTCACGGGCGTGTTCATGAAGACCCTCTTCCACACACTACGCAACAACATTGCAGCACCGAAGCAAGGGGTGGTGATGGACATTAAAGAAGTGAGGTACGAGATGGGAGACATGGGCCATTGATGGAACAGCGTGATAAGAATGCGGAATTCCAATTCCATCTGGAGGACCTGCAGAATAGATTCCACCTATCCAACATTCAATTCAAAGGGGTCCCACTTCAGGCGCACTCTGGGAAGCTGGAGGACTACGTTGTTTGCCTATTCCATCCAATAGTACATGACCTCCCAGACTGCACACACAGAGCAGGCCGCCCCTCTGTTGCCCAAGGCCCCTACCCCCCAATATTTTCTGACTGGTCTGCATCATTACTGCCAGAAAGAAGCTATAATATCAGTGGTGAGAGATCGGGGCTCAGTCACCTTTGAAGGGGAAAAGGTTTGGCTCTGTCAGGATTTGTCAATCATCACCCTGTAACATCGCAAGGTGCTGAAACAGGCCATGATCCTCTGAGAGAAAGGAGTCGGATACAAATAGGGACACCTGTTCTGACTTATCTTCATCTGGCATAATGAAACGCATGTGATGCTCAGCCTTGAAGAGGCTCGACCGATTCTGGGGTTGAAGACCACACATGAGGGTTCCCGGCACCCAGATCTGAACTGAGGCGAGCGAACCCCACCCCAGCAGAGCAGATTACTGTGCCCAACACCCCGCACGGAAAAGAAATGATAAACCTTCAGCAGCCGAAAGCCGCAGAGAAAGATCAGCTCTGCTACATCAACGGGGTCATCTCTGGACCAGGACTCCAACTAGTGAGATAAAGCTAAGACTGCTGGCACCAGTACATAGACTGTACTACTGACCTCCTGCTAGGATTGCCATACGCCCCCCTCCTCTCCCTCCTTCACTGAAAACCAGATGGGGTGCACCTACTCATCACTCCCCTAAGCAATTATCTAGCCTTGATGTGGTGGGGCTCCGCCACCCCGTTGCACACCTACTTCTGTTCCCAAACCTGAGACTTGGACCCACATTAAACAACTTGTTTGGTTGCCGTGAATGGAGAAATTAGTTCCCCCGGTTTTATTTTTCACCCACCTACCCTATGTGTGACAGTCAGACCGTTCCGCTGCCCTCTCTACACAGGACTGGCCTGTTTGGCAAGGTGACAAGAGCTCCCTTTAAGTTGTCACCTGTGTCACTCTGTGGCTTGCACACTCCATAATATGACTCCATGCTCAAGATTCTCAGCCTGAACTTCGGTGGACTTAATGCTCAAGCTAAGCGGCTTGCCCTCTTCATCATCTTAAAACATTCTAAGTATGATATACATCTGCTGCAAGAAACTCACCTTCTTCAGCTAGAGTGAAGTTGTATGAAATCCCAATGGTTCAACAGACAGTATTTTTCCTCAGGACTAGGGAAAAAAGCAGGAGTAGCAATTCTGCTGGCGAAACACTTCCAAGGTCAAGTACTTCAGATGCTTTCAGAGCTGGCAGGTAGGCTCCTCTCTCTGAGACTCTCCCTACATGTGCATGCCTCCACTGTGGATAACTTTATACAGCATGCGGTTGGGTGTGTACTGAACACTCGGATGTAGATATTCTTATCGGACAAGACTTCAATTTGGTCCAACAACAATCGAAAACGCGGAGCAGGTCCATGGAACAGAGAGATGATCGAAAGTTCGCCCAGATGGAGACCAGCGGGGAGGAGGAAAGGACAAAGGTCGCTAAGATGGCAGATCCAGGACATGTGTGTCAATAGAAGATAGTCCCAAAATGTTGGGGTACATATGAGTCCAAGTCCAAAAGCCAAGGGGGCTGAGTCCAAAAAACCAATAGAGCTGATTTCACAAAGTGGAACTAGATGGGGCAAGGAGCCAGAGGAGGAAGGAGTGCAGACGATTGCCGAAGCATAGCCGTGCCGTCCGCATGCACAAGTTCTAGGCAGCGGGGGCAGCAATGTCCGATCCATTTTCCGCAGGTCAAGGGAAGACTGTTTCAAGCGTGAGGGCAGGGGTCCAGTGAGAGGGAGGCAGCAGAGTTGAAACCGAATGGGGCGCCTCTCCGACTTGGACGGAAGATGACAGGCTGAGAGAGCCCCGTAACGCAGTTCCGTAGTTCTTACTTCCACTAAACCCCCAAATCATCCCAGTCGTCTTGCGGGAGGCGAAGCTGGCGGGGTGGTAGTAGGGAACGCAGCGGCAGTTGAACCTGGAGGCAGGGTGAGGGTCAGGAGGGGAGAGCCTCAGCCCGGCTCCTCTGCGGCCATACGGAGAAATCAGAGGCATCGGCAATGCTGCGATAGGTTCCGCTGACCGCTGGTCGCCAGGGAATTCCACAGAAAAGGCGGGGAGGAGGAAGACAAGCAGCGGAGATGAGCGGGGAGCTGTGCCCGATGCCCGTCTGGGTAGTTGTCGGCTGCGGCGAGATTCCGGAGCCAGACTCCCCTATAGCTGACTGGGTGGCTCCACCGGGCATCGGCCATGCTTGCCCGGTCTCCACGGGAGAAAGCCTCTATCGCGTTTCTTTCACAAATCTTGGGCTCAGAAGTGGAAGATTGGAACATCGAGTAGGTGGTTCCCCAGAGGAAGGTGGAAATCCTGGTATTTATGCCAGAAAGGCGATGCCTGGCTGGGTCCTCACTGGTCGGCCATCTTGGCTGTCTTAGTTGCTTACCTGCCCATAGTGGAAGGAGGTCTGGGGGTTTGTCACTTGATGGGCTATTATCAGGCATTGCAGTTACGGTGTAGGGTGGAATGGAATAGGCTGAGGACAGAAAAGCACTGATGCTTTATAGACCAAACGATAGTCGGAATCCATATCTGGGAAATACCTTAGCTGGCCAAAAAACACCGCTCACCTAGGTGTATATCTCCCCAGTCATGAGGGCTACTATTGGAACATGGGATGGGGTTAAAGTAGCCAAGAAACTCTCCACGCCTATCTCACCGGTCACACCTATCATCATAAACCCGGATTTCCCACCTGCTTTGCATGGTACTACATTTCTCCCCTGGCAAGAAGCTAACTGTAACAGGGTAGGAGATCTATTTGATCAACAAGGTCTGCTCGACTTTACACAACTTAAACCTGACTAGGGACTGCCTAAAACTGAATACTGCTGTTATATCGCTATCAAACACTGGGAAGCATATCCTCTATGTGCCCGTTCGCAAGAAGACGACTCACGAAGTTTGAGAAGTGGCTTCTTACCTGCCATAATGATAAGGGACTCCTCTCCGACATTTTTTCTCAACATCCTCCCAAACTCTAGCAAATCACTGGCCGAACGTAAATGGAAATTGGAATGAAAGTGCCCCTTCACAAAGAATAGTCAGACATTCTGCTCTGATCCTGCACCTCGGTGAGCAGAGTTTCTGGGAGGGATACTCTACTCAAAATAACACACTATTGGAACTACACGCCAGCTAGGGCTGTTAAATGGAAATGAGGTGTTGATGACAGATGCTGGTGCAAATGAGGACATAACAGGCACACTGATCACTTACTATGGCACTGCCACAAGCTACATCGATAGTGGGCTGATATGTTAGCAGACATTCATAATGTATGATACTAATATACCTCAATTCCCCAGATAAATCCTGCTAGGGCTTCCCAATGCTTTGACCTTTCCCCTTCGCTCGGGCAAAGGGAAAGCCATCCCACTAGCTCTGTGTGTGGCCAAGCAAGTCCTCTTGTCAAAATGGGGCACAGAGTTTTTTTTTAACTTCCTTCCCGCCCCCCGTCACCCTCTCCCCATCACTCCTCATCGGTAGCAGCTGCTCCTGCCTGGTTTAATCCACTCTGAGAGTTTTTCTGCAAGGTTTTCTCCATGGAGCCCTCATCAGCCACTGTCTCTTGCCGGAAAAAGAAAAAAAAACTGAAAATAGGACTTGAAATATGTGTGAGGTGACAGATTCACTACAGCAGCAAAGCTATCTCAGCAGCTACAAAAAACAGCTTTGTCCTGTTTCTTGGTTCTGAAACTAAAGGCTTCAGCAGTAGCCTAGACTCAGCTGCCACCTGCTGAGACCCCTGTCCCCCTCCCCTGCATTGCAGGGGGAGAGGGGTGCTTATAGCGGAGGGCCAACAGCACTGCAGCATGGTCTATGCCTGGTAGGCCACCACTATGCAACTTGCGGCCCAGCTACTACAGTGCCATAACGGGCCCTTCCAGGCCCTGACATCGACTCCCTCCGACATGCCACATGAACGAAGAGGTGAGCCCCCAGACCCAGCTACTTGTTTCCTTGGCCGCCTGAGCAGCGCTGGTTGCTCTGTGGCGAGGGTGCCGCCACGGCAAGTACCTACAGCAGCACCGAGGACGGCATAAAGGGGGCACTTCCTCCTCACCTCTTTGTAAGTTCTATTGAAAACCGGCTGCCGGGGTTTGATTGCTGCTAAGGCAGAGGTGGCCCTGAACAGAGCTTCTTGCTCTCTCCCGCCGCCGGGGCCTGCATCAGAGCTGAGGGAGAAGTTAGCCAGTTTTCACTGCAGCCAAATCAGCCCGACTGGTGTCCCCGGCCCTCTCTTGCCCCGGGGAGGAGGGCGGGTCTGATGGAGGGACACTGGCAATGGAATGTGGCCCAAGCCTGGCGGGCCACCACTCTATGAACTGAGCCCCAAACACCACAGCCCTATTGCAGGCCCTTCTAAGCCCCAGCATTAATTTCACCTGAACTGCCATCAGAACATCGAGGTGAGCCCCAAACTCATTGTCTCGTGGGCTGACCGAGACGCACCCGACGACCTTAGGCTACCTAGTTCCCTGTACCTCAGTTTGAGCGGCATAGCGGGGATGCTCTCTCCTCGCCTCCCTGCAGGGCATACTGAGGGCAAGCTGATGGGATGGGAATGTTGTTGGGGCTGTGGCATCCCTACGTGGAGCTCCTGCCTCCCTCCTGCTACCGAGAATCACACCAGAGGAGAGCCTGTAGTGGAGCGTGGCCCCCGCCTGGTGAGGCTCCTCAGAGAGGAAGACGCTGTCTGGTGGTTTGCTGGGGAGAGGTCTATTGGGTTCACACAGTGGCTATATCCGGCTCAATTCCTGACCTAAGGTGAGACTCTGGTCTCAGCAACTCTCTCCCTCAGCCTTCCTGAATGCCAGCTTTGCCCCTCCCCCACCCTACTGCAAAACGAGTCTGAGCTGCCCCCTCAGTGACCCTGTGGCTTTACTGGACACTACGAATAGAATGCCCACCAGCACCTCTGCAGCACGGCCTCCATCCTCACCTGGGCAGACATCTACCGACAGGGAGGTGCCATACTGAGTCCCTGCACTCTTATTCAAAATGAACTGCCCTAAAGGGGGCCACCTAACGTTTAACCCCTTGCACTGTGGACGCTCACTAGAACAGCCTTCTGGTGCCTTCATGCTTAGATGCCAGTGATGAGGGAGACTGCTGTGAGAACTCGCTATCGGGTGCAGTGGCACTTCAACTCACTGTTGCAATACCTTGATGCGCCTTTGTAACTCTTACCATTCTCTCCTGTGCAGAACCGCCATCGAGGGAAGCACTAGCATGCCATTACAGGGCTGTGAGCCTCTCTGGGTGCTGCAGCAACTGGGGAGACTCATCATACTCCCTGCAACCCCAGGGTTGAAACATTAGGAGCATATCCAGCCTGCAATCTATCGCCCCTCAAGGACGCTTTCATGGAGTGGCTTCCCTACCCCCCAACGCATGACCTACACAGACTCACGCTTCCTTGCTGCCTGAATATTGGACTACACAGCACTCCTGGGTAGACCCTGGTCAACCCTCGGCCCACATCTGTAGCCGCCGGGCCTCTAGGAGGGAGCCTGACGTCTTTAGCTAAGTGCTCAGAGGTCTTGTCTGCCTGAGGTCCTGTCCTCCAACTGGACCCCTTCAGTGCCTTGTGACGCCTCCATCTTGAACCTGGCCAAGACTGGTTATATTGGGAGAAGCTCCCTTATCTCATAGAAGTACCGGTCCGCCTCCAACCACAGGGATCTCTCATATGGCCTATTCTTCTACCCTCCATCTGCTAGCAAAGGGCCAGCTGTTGCTTGTCACACTACGCAAACTGTAAGAATTGGGCAACACCGACTCCTTGGGTCACTCATCGCCACTTGCAACGCCATGTGGCAAGTCCACAAAGGAAAAAGCAGTTGGATCAAGGCAATCTAGTTACCGCCTTGTAGTACAAAACCCCAGCGGCCATGTAATCCTCCCACTCTCTGCCTGCCAAAACGACAGAGGACTCAGCTTCTGTACCTATATCTCAGGCATACATGAACCGTTTCCTACAAGAACTGTCATCAGAGATCATGTCCCTTGGACACGATGTCAATGAAATGGGGGGTCGCGTTGATGGTCTAGAGCACATGGCTGATGCTCGATCGGAAGACCAAGAAGCACTATGGGGCAAAGTCGCTGCACTGGAAGAACAACATATCAAACTTCAGATGAAGGAAGAAGATCTCAAAAATAGAAGCCGGAGAAACAGCATTCAGATCAGGGGGATACCCAAGGGTGCGGAGATCACGGACATAATGGCATAATCACTGCTGAGCTGACTCGTATGTTTCGTGGATATACGGATGCTTCTCCACCGGTGCTGGACAGAGCCCATAAAGTGGCATCCAAACCAAAGCTTGTTAACCACAACAAGAGCTGCTCCTAGTGTGGTGACCACTGTTGAGTTCTAGTTATATTGTGAGTTAGGGCATCTCACAAAAAGTGACTGACTGGTCTCACACACCACCTGGTGTCATGCTTCATCATTGACCAGTCCTCACCCTCTAAAACCTTGGTTTGATAGAGGGCGGGCATACACTTAACGACAGGGATGCACTTCTAAACTAAGTGGGGGCCCGTGAAAGAGTGAGTGAGAGTAAAAATCATTATAGTTATCAAATTGTGTTGTTAATGTGATTGGTAACTATATGATATTAAAATCAATGGACGGTGTACGGGGAAATTATCGTCCCCTAACCGTAGTGTAAGCGGTCGACATGTTTCTGCCGTGTTGGCCCAGGTGGGTCCAGAGCATTCATCACGACCTTAGTGTAAAGAATATGGGGCTTCGTTCTTACCAACTGGTGGCAATAAGATACCACTGTGCGGGTGTGACCTGTGTCACTCTCCACTATGAAATGGCTTCCAAGTTCAAGCCCTAAATACCAAAGCTATTTGCCCCATGGGAGGAGGGGAGGGGAAACCCCTGTTGTCAAACCTGCCTCAAGGATAGTTTCCCGTGTTGCTCCTAGGTGACTGCTCCCGATCCTCCCGATCCTCCCTGACATTGGCCTAAGCTCCCAGACTCAACTCCGGATATTCGAACTTGGGTGCAATATTTCACTGAAAAGGAGGTTATCCTGAGAGCTTTGAGAAGTAAAGCTGACCTGATTTTTCGGAGGCCATACTATTCAGCTCTACCAAGATCTGTCACCAGTCACCCTGCGCCTCTGGAGGGGCTTCAGGCCAATTACTGACAGACTGCAAGAACTCAACATCCCGTATCAGTGGGGCCAGGTCCTCCGCTCCTTGACTGAAGCAAAACAACTATTGAAAATCACTACGAGTGCACTGGAGGGGAGCCCAACTCCAATCCGTTCTCACTCTCGCAAGCCACTGCACCCTACCTGGACTATAGTGAAATCCCAATGCCATGACAGACGTCTCAAGGCAGGTGCCTCTCGCGAGGTTAAACGAGAGTGGGGAGGGGCCCCTCCCCATAATCTCCCACCCATTCAGCTACTGTTTCTTCCTGAGACATCCCCACCCTGCGCTATTCGGAAACAGTACGGAGATTACTACTATCTCCTATACACTGTAAACATGGTCCCATGCGCCAGCTGATGTATCTGCAGCATCGGATACCTTTGTGGGAGGCGAGTGTCCCCGCTCCTTCTCCAGAGACCATGCTCTATGAACTGCACCTATGAATGTTTTCATGTGATGCCCTTCAGCTCTTTTCACGAACAGCTCTGCAGAGACAGGTAGTCCTAGGCATTTGTCTGACCATTTGGTGCCTTCAAACTTTGTTGGCCTTAATGCTTCTCAGAGGCAGGGGTCTGGATTAGGTGCAGACCCAACTTTGCCACCGAACACTCCCCCATCTTGATTCAACCTTTAGGGGAGTGACTCCTCCAGTATGGCCAGTGTGTCCTCACACTGTCGTCCCAGGACTTGAATGGAATTGTTAGGCTCTGTTGGCCTTTTACTGAATGTTTCTTTACTTGTTTCTTAATTTTACTAGGACGGCATCGCTCCTGGGAGAGTTTCCCCAATACCTCCCTAGCATATGCTGGGCGCCTGCAGCTCCTATGGTCCCGACACCACCTATATGGCGTCAACCCTGGCCTCCCTCTCAGTCACAATTGGCCACAACTGCTGCACCAACTCATAGATTTCCAGTACACTGGGTGTTCCCCTTGGTTGGATCTCCAGTGGCCGGCGGTCTTCTAAGTCATCCTGCTTATAGCTGGTGACACGCTTGGCACGCTTGTTTTCCCATGCCATGGTTAATACCCACTACAATTAATTACTTTCTCTCAACAACTGGGGCCTAGACTCGACCAATAAGCGTCGACAAATATGGCTCTACCTTCTTCTACAGGATCCTGATGTCATATTCCTCCAGGAGACCCAATCCTGCAGGAAGAATCCCATCGCATGTCTCATCCGAAATACCAGATACATTTCTGGGCATACACTTCAACCAAACAGCGGATGGTGGCGATTATCTGCAAGGCATGCTGTTGCACGAAGGTACTGAGCACGGTGTGCGATAGGGAAGGCTGATACCTGTAACACACTCTGAAGCGGGACACCCTTCCGCTGAGCTTCCTCAACACTTACGCCCCCAATTAGACAAAAGATGTCTTGCATGACTATCCTTTCTACTTGCATGTCCATGCCTTATATTCCCTCATAGATTACCTATTTCTTACACATTCCCTACTTCGAGATCTGGAGTCCGTTTCCATCTCGGACATCTCCATCTCGGATCACACCCATCTGGAATTAAACTGGAACCGTGGCGGGGGCCCGACAGCACTGGCGATTTCCCCACATTTGTTTAGGGACCTCATTGACGTGGCTGAGATCCAAAAGGGGATCACAGACTATTTCAAGCTCAACGATCTACTGGAGACCCTGGTGCACAAGCTATGTGATGGCTTCGAAGTCGCCATTAAAGGGGTCATAACATCCATTGCCATTGCACGAGCTAGAGAGGATCACCTGGTAAAGAAGGACCTGACTACTGAGATTAAAAACCTTAAGCGCCTTGAACACTCTGCCCCCTCCCGCTGTAACAAGCGGCAGCTGGCCTTGCTGTAGTGTCAGTTGTGGACCCACAGGACAAAGAAAGCTGAACGGTCCCTCCTCGCCCTAAAACAACAGTTCTATGAGGGAGGGGACAAGGTTGTGCACTCCTCGCCTGTGAACTGCACCAGCAGAATGCACAGACCCACACAGCCAAAATTAGAATTAGTTTAAGACACTGATCAAGCGAAATGACAAGCATTCCATAACATTTATAAGGCCCTATACACTGGGCAAAATGCCTCTCGCAATCTTATCAACTCTTTTTATTAATGCTTGTTCATGGGATACTTTGGAGCCTCAGCACACTGAGCTCTTGGAAGCCCCCATCACTATAGCCAAGATTCAGCGGGCCCTAAGGGAACCCCCCATCAGCAAGATGTCAGGACCAGATGAACTTCTGGTTGCCTTCTACAGGGCATTTCTGCCTTATTTCCAAAATAAACTGCTGAAATTATTTAACTCGCTCATATCGGAAACAGGTCTTACTCCCCCGATGGCGGCAGTTGAGATAGTCCTTATCCCCAAGCCCAGCAAGGACCCAACCTTGTGCGCATCCTATTGACGGACTGCATTTTTAAATACGGATACGAAGATTTTCACCAAAATCTTGGCAAACTGATGGGAGCAATACCTACCCGGCTTTAAAGACCCCAACCAGGTGGGCTTTATCCAGCATCGACAAGGAGCAGGTAATATTTGTTGCATCGTGCACTTGATAGAGAAGTCACACCATCACAGCATCCCTCCTGCCTTCTCTCGCTGGACACGGAGAAGGTATTTGACAGGGTCGGCTGGTCTTCTCTATGGGTGGTCCTCAAAAGATTGCACTTGGCCTGCGCATGATTAACTGTATTAAAGCCTCCTATGTCTCCCCAATGGCCACATACAGGCAAACGGCCAGCAAACTGACCCAATCTAATTCACCTTGTGGAATTAGAAGCACTGACACACACTGATTAGGGCTTGTAAGCCACATTCAAGGCACCACCAAGCAGTTCGTAGCAGTTCACTGGAAAAAGCCCTCTGCCCCTCCTATAACCCAATAGTTTACGCTGGTGTGGCATGTAATAGCTATGGAGCTTCTATCCCACAAGATAGCACACACTGACACTAAGGGGCAGATTTACAAGAAAGTGAGGCATCTGTAAAGATACCTCACTTTCCCTGCGCCACCTTGAGAAACCCTTGCGCCACTATGGATGCGCCGTATCTACAATACGGCGCACCATGGCGCAAGGATTGACAGATGTGTCAGAAATTCTGACGCATCTGTTGACGCAAACGTCATGCATTGCTGGAGTCGTGTCGCAAGCACAACGCAACTCCAGCAATGCAGGGGTGGCCTATCCAGATTGTACTGCGTCACTGCTTCAAGCAGACGTAAGAATTTGACGCAGTGACGTCCTAGAAGTGGCACAGTGAAATCTTGTAGATTTCAATGTGTTACTTCTACAAGGCTTTTTGGCGTTGGAACGCCCACTCTGCATACATTATACCTGATGCAGGTATAATGTGACGCAGGGCTTTACAACGTGACGCGTCTCCCTAGATGCGTCAAGTTGTAAATGGGCCGCATTTTTATGCTGCTGCTGCGTCACAAAAAGTGACGCAACAGAGGCGCAAATATGACGCAAGGGGCTTGTAAATCTGCCCCTAAATTTGCCCGCATATGGCAACCACTGTTAGATTATTTCATCTGCATGGAACATTCCTGCTTTACCTCTCCCAGGCTCAGAGCGCTCTAATTTTCACTTAGAGGAACATTTACAAAGTGCTCTGGACTTTGCAATTGTGGCCTCCAGAACCACTCACACTCTTCCTGGCCTTCCCTCCTCCGGGTCTTCTCCACGACACTTAGCTATGGGCCACTCTTGTGTTTGGATAGCTCTGTAATGTGCTTTGCCAACCTTTATTGTTTTGTTGTCTGTTTGTAATTTTTTTCTCCCACTTGCAGAGGTCATTTGCATAATCATTGTACATGATGCACCCTGTTGTTTCACCTGTCGTGATTGGATAATGACGGTTGCACTGTTTCCAATGTCATATTGCATTTTACTGCTGCAATCCGCCATAACGGTGATGAGGATGATGGATTCCTATGCTACTGCTGTCCTATGCTGCGCTTTGTTTTGATTTATGAAAACCTTCAATAAAAAGATTTCTAGTTAAAAAACACATTTCTTTCTGTGCATCATGGTTTAGGTGAAACAAATATTTTCACTTTTTTCCAGTTGTTAAAAATTCCATTCAACAAAAGTATATCGGTATGAAAGAGCAATGATAGAAGAAGTAGCATGAGCTATACCTGTTATAGCACCCTTCCAAATCAAAATACTCACAAATAGTTTAATGCACCCCAAAGCATGTGCCCAAAGCACATGCAGTTACATGTTAACCAAACCGCACACTACCAATCCCATATATTTGCTGTAGGTGATCTCCTTAGAGTAGTGAGTGTACATGTTTGGCATGTGCCCTTCCATAGAGAAATATTTGGAAGCCATTTTGTACTTTCTGGGGCACATTAGTTGGACTATAATAAAACCAAATGCAGGTTTTGCATTACTGGGCCTGTTACAACAGGGCAGGTCTTTATTACATCATAGGCCAAACTGATAACTGTAGCTATAACAGTTACCCTATTAATAATCATGCAAACCTGTTGGTCCAAGATGGCACGTGTGCTTATGAATTGGTTGAATAGAATGGAAAACATCATTTTTAAACCACCTTTATTGGCATTTAACATCTTTTCATAAAATAAGAGAAAGAGCACAAATACAATGAAGGATCAACGTTGGGACACCAGTTGAAAGATTGATATAAACTTATGCATTGAGGAGTTATGTCCCCCTGGGGCATAAACGGTTGTTAGAGCGCCTACTTTGGTAACTATAAGAAGGGGTGTAAAATGTATCAATCCTAATATTCAGGGAGGTGGTTTAGTACTCTCAGTGCTTCTCTGGCTAAATGGAAAAATTAGTTAGAATGGAGACGTGTTATACAATTATGCAGCAATACCTTTTTAAGTAAAATGTATGTACATAAATTAAATAGACATGCACAAAATTAATTAATAAGCCTCATAGCAGGATATAGTAGATTGTATGAAAGAAAAGAATATCTGGTGTTTATTACTTCATTCATATGTACATTTACTTTAATAGTGACATTTTTGTATATATAATTTTTGTGTATATAAATCACTGCCTAATCCTGGCAAAAAATCTAAATTAAAAAACAAGAAAATACTCACAAATGATCGTATAATTGCACATAGAATTCCAAAGGCCAATAATGCCAGAACTACGACCCAGAGTATACCATATGTCATGGTGAAGTCCCACTGTGAACATAAATCAACACACAGTAAACACATAAACTTGAAACATAAAAATATAAGTTGTAGTATTTTGGTAAAATATATACACCAATCAAAAATGTCCATTACAAACGAGAAGTTGTTTGATTGTTCCACTAACCTAAATCAGATTTGTAAAACATTCATTTTTTAAATATTGCAGACATCTTCCTGCAAGGTATGCTGCCACTCTGTAGCACCTGTTACAAAATGTTATAGACTCCTCATATCTCCTGACATGTCTGTTTCATTCAGGGAGAAGACTAACTTGTTCAATACATAGATCTTATTGAAGGTCATAAAAACAGTTTTGAAAGAGAACTTTGCAGCCTAATTTAAACCTGGCTGATATTCCATATTAATACTTTGAGTCACTTAACTGCTTCAATTGCAGCACATATAGTCAGTCAGCCTTTCAAAAATACACTTTTCGCAAAGTCTACACAGATGGCTGGTTTTAACAGTGATTGGACAAATTAACAGAGAGAAGCTTAGTTACTTACCTGCAAAGGTATCTTAACCAATAATTTGCTATGTTCCGTTAGGTCTTCTGTATAGCCCTGATGCATCTGAAGCTGTATGATGTTAATTAAGCTTAAATCTGGCTCGTGGAATGACTTTGAAAGTCTCAAGATGCACGTACATTGAGAGACAACAAGCCCAATTCACAAACATGTTTCTGTGGCAAACCACTATAACTTGATTTTCTCTTAGCCCTGAATCCCTCATCACCTGCGGAATTCACACCTACTCACTGAATAAAGCATTGAGAATTCGACCCCATATACTACATGGAGGGGCAGAGCCTGGTGGCAAGTATAAGGGATGCCTCTTCACTTACCTCCAATAGCAATCTTGTATTTGGCCTGTAAGGACCTCTTACCAAACCCTGTCTACTGGTGTTGTCTGACTCAATGGCTAGTTTGCAGTAGCTGAAATAAGAGCTGTGGAAGAAACATGCTAGTCCAGAGGAGGCGGAAATATGGCGGATGATGGACAAGGAAGTACCTGAGGCAACTGTGTCAGCAGTCACAGTAGCACACTATCTACCCCTTAATATGGACAACCTACGACTTTCTTACAATAAACAGAGTGGAAGCCCAAAAATAATGCATCAGTGCCTGAGTGAAGGACTTTGTAGGGCGATGATCCCAAAGATGAGTAGCATGTGACAGATAGACTTTATGATAGCCCTGCAACAAGGTGAAAGCACTGGTGCTATAGAAAGTACACAACGAGAGCAAATAGCAAAATAAGGCCAGAGAAGACCTTATACGCCCTCAACCAGGAAAAAGGGCGGTCCATAACGAAGAGTAATGCTTAGCAATAGAACAGGGAAAAGGACAGTAGGAGATAATGGTGTTTTAGGATGTTATTTTGAGAAAGCTTGAAAAGGTGGAAAAGATGTCAGTGTTGGTAGACACTTGTCTGGAGTGCTGGAACATTTTGGGGTCTAAGTGAAGAAATGCTCTATTACTTACCGGTAATCTTCATTACTCCGGGTCCCGTTGTCCTCGTCCCATTCATAACAAAGTGGAGATAACCATCTCCAGACAGAAAAAAACCAAGAGGAATGCTGGGACCCTAATACTGCTCCTCCCACCGGGAGTACATAAGAAGTACTTACCCAGCATCCCGCCTGTACAACCAAGCCCAAACAGGAAGGCCGGCCGCCTGGGAGGGAGGGAGGGGCGTATGAATGGGACGAAGAAAACGGGACCCGGAGTAATGAAGATTACCGGTAAGTAATAGAGCATTACCCCCAGGTCCCTTATGTCCTCGTCCCATTCATAACAAAGTGGAGAATACCAAATCAGAAAACCGGTCTTCCGAACCCACAAGCACACCCAGGAAACCACAACAAAAGTAGCAACCCAAGGGAGCACCGAAAAGGAGGGAAAGGGGGACCATAGGAAGCAACCGGCCCGCAACCCAGAACACGACCGCTGGGACCAAACAAGGACCGGAGACAAACAGAAGGCCAGGGCCCCAACCAGGAGGCCGCCAACCAGAGAAACCGGAGACAGGACAACCAGGAACAAGACCCAAACGACACGGCCAAGGAACCACCGGACAAGGCCGCCCAGCCCAGAACCACCAGGAAGGCACACAGGACCCGGCAGCCACACAGACACAGAGCAAACCGCAACCACCCCAAAGAAGGCCAAAGAAAGAATCCAAGACCGGCCAACAGAGCGCAGGCACAAGCACCCAGACCAACAAGGAAGGAGGAAAGCCCAGGCCAGAAACTGGCCCACCGCACCAAACTGAACAACCCTGCCCCAGAGAGCCTAGAGGAGAAAGCCAACCAAACCCTGCCGAGGAGGCCCAGGAAAGAAAAAACAGCACCCCCAGGTCCACCAAACAACAGGCACCCAGCCCAGAGGGAGGAGCCGCAGGAAGAGCGAGACCCCAACCAAACCGAAAAGGACAGGGAAGGAGACAGTGACCCAGAACCCCAGGAGGCCAAAAGCCCCACAGGGAAGGAGGCCGCAAACCAAACCAGGAAGGCCCCCAACCCAGAACAGAAAGGGCTGAGGAGGTCAACCCAAAGACCACAGGCCAGAGACGCTCCAAGAAAGAACCAGCCAAAAGCCGACCAACAACGGGGAGGCCAACAAAGACCGGAAACCAACATCGAACAAGCCCACAAAGGGCGGGGACAGGGCCACCGGCCACAAGCCCCAAAAAACCCCAACCCCAAAAGGGAGGGAAAACAAGGCAGGACGGGAGCCCACGGCAACCGGGAACCCTCGGCAGCCCCCAAACCAGGAAACACCCAGGCACAAACCTATCGAACCACAGAGCCAGGTAGCCAGGACCAGAGCCAAGCAACCAGCCGACGCCGGAGGACCCGCAGGCCCAACCAACTCCCGGAAGGAGCCCACACAGCGCCCAGGACATCGAAAAAAGGCAGGGAGGAACAGAGACCCCGAGCACACCACAGCTGGACAACACAAAAGGCCGAAAAAGAAACAGAGGAAACCGCCAAAACGGAAACCGGAGGAAGCAGAGAAGGCAGAGGGCCAAGCAGCAGCAAAAACCCCAGACGACCCACAGCCAGGAGGGCGGACCCCACAGAGGCAAGAGGAACACCACAGAACCGCACCCTAACCAGAGAAACCCAAACAGAAACACACATGGAACAGAGCCCGGGGAAGGAAGGGAAGACAGGAGTGAGCCAGGACACCAGAACCAGGAGAGAACCAAGAACGCCCTGCAAAACACACCCCACAGCCGGCCAAAAGTGGCAGCACAGCCAGCAAGCCAAGGAGGCACAGCCCAGGACAACCCAAACCAGCAGGAAGCCGGCAGACCTGGAGCAACAGGAGGCAACCCAGGACATGCCAACCCAGAAGCCCCGAACACCAGGACCCCACACAGGCCCGAACAGGGGAACCGTAACCCAGGAGGAAGCCAACGAAGAAGGAGCACCGGGGCAAAGGGGAAAATCCGTCACCCAACCACAGGCGAACCAAGCCCGGGAAGAGAACCGCTGGCAGGAGCAGGCCCAGAAGTACCCACCAGAACACGGACACAAACCCGCACAGCGCCCCGCCCGGACACACAAAGAGAGCACAGGCTAGGACGCAGAGCCGAAAAAGGCGACCAGCAGGCGCACAAAACCCACAGGAGCGGGAAAGCCCCAGCAGACACCCAGCCAGGCACCCACAATGGGAATCAGATGAGATCAGGACCCCCCAGGGAGCAAACGTGCCCAGACAGACCCCCAACCGGGAGAGCCGTAGAACAGAAGAGGGGAAACAGGCGCCACGCCAAGGACACGGCAGCAGCGAAAGACAGCCAGGCCCAAACAGTAGCAGCACAAACCCCAGGGACCAAAGGCGAACCGCCACTGGAAACACACCCCGGGGGGGAGAAGGAAGAGCAGGTGCCCAACCACACCCGCCAGAGAAGCCCATGGTATGATGATGTAGTGCCGCAGTAGAGGCCAATGGCTGTACCCAGGGAGTCCGTGGCATCGAGCCCACACCTGATGGCGAACTTTGCTGCATCCCGTCCCTACGCCAAGGCTTGGTGGAGGATGTCTTGGCCCTCCTTGGGAAGCATGGGAAACAGCTGCACAACCGAGTTCCACAACACATGGGAGTATCAATTCCCCCTCTCCAGCCACAACTTTATAGTATTTTGTTTTTAGCATAGCATAGGAACCCAGCTAATAAAATTATTGTGTGGGACTCAGACAGCTATTTTTAATCCACACTCACTCCCTCCCATTTCTACTCTTGACACATACGCCCCACCAACATCTCACATCTGCAAAAAGAGAAGACCTCTGGCAAAGAGCCCCCTCACTTGGCCCGTTGGGCATTGCAGTGCCGGCCCAATGAGGAGCTGCCTAATGATGAAGCAGGACACCCCTTGGGGTGTGTGAGGGCCCTTGCCCCTAATTGGAGCTACTCCATGATCACCATTTGTTTCGCTTTGGACACCTGGCCTCCTTCCCTCCCCCCCTCGTCCTTTTAGGAACTGCATACTCTTACTTTTACTACTAGTATCAATCCAACAGGCATTAAGTGTCCAGCGACTGCAAGCTAGGCCGGTGGAAGAGAAAATGCACTTCCCAATGATGTCCAGCCTCTTGTATTCCATGTCAAGTGGACTGGAATGGAACATGTTTAGATTGGATTTGGCTATTGAAGCCTGCACAATCAGACAACCAGGCTCTCAGGGGAGGAGTAATGGAGAGGAAGGCTGGGTCTCCTGGGGCAGGACGGTGGCAATGGGCAAACATGCAACACACAGGATTCCCTGTGCAAGGTCTGTTCCAGGCCCCCAGGAGAATGCCGGTGAGGGCTTCACTGAAAGGGAGCAATGGCTTGGCTGAAGGGTTTATCTAGGGAAGGTAAGTTCAGGGGTTGGTAGAGCCTGAACGACGCCAGCTTGAAGTTAGGGATGATAATTGGCTCATTGTCGAGCGGCCTCAGTGGTGTTAGGGACAGTTCTGGATAGAAAGGAGCTGGGGTTGAAGAAGGCAGCCATGGCAGCTTTGATCTGTATTCCGGGGTGGATCCAGAGGCCCTTCCTAGAGTCAGGCGGACCCACCAGCGGAAACCCAGTGGGGTCACCTCTCGTCTCTATGGGGTCCGAGGGCACACCAGAGGGAATTAGTGTCCCAAAGATTGTATGCATGGTGTCATAGATCTCCTTTAAACTGAGCAGTTGTTGCTCTGGTCCTAGGAAACTCTGGGAAGCGTGGAGCGGCGCCTGTAGGTGGACTGTGGGAGCTGGGCCTCGAAGCATGAGATTGGGAGGGGGAAGCTGTTGACTTTTTTTTGTGTGTGTTTGTTCGTCTTACCTGAGTTCGAAGAGGATATCTTGGAGCGGGATGACGAGCGCCTGCGGGGATGGCTCCGGAAATGACCCTAAGTTCTTCTTCAGGAATGGGAACAACGTGGAGTCCTCTTTTGCCGCGCCACCAGGACCTTCACTGCCAACTTGCCGATCGCTGTGGAGTGCATGGATCTGCACTTGGTGCAGGCCTTGGAGTCTCAGGCACAAAAGACAAACCTAGTGAGAATCTGACAACGAGAATTGTCTGTGGCAGTCCCCACAAGGTTTAAAACCCATAGAGTTTCGAGAGGGCATGTTCCTAAGTACACTGAGAGCAAATGCTCAAAATAGGGTTGATACAATATCAGAAAAAAGTGGTCAAAAAGTGACCGGGGTAGCTCTCTGAATCTGCCTTGTTGGCGCGGAAAGAAATGAACTAATGTTAGTGCACCGGGGTGGTACTTATATGGGTGCTGCAAAGTCAGTTCTAATATGGTCGACACCACCTACAAGTGCGCAGAGATATTGCCCAAGATTTTGCGGATACAGTCTGACACCTCGGAAATATTTTAAGGTGAGCAATCTGTGGTTCGAAGTCCTATCAGAAGGTCCTGTAAACAGGAATGTAGGTTAATCTTTTTGTTATGAGCCAAAGAGCCAAACTATGGCACTTAGCCCTTGTATTTGCAGTTGGCTGAATGTGTCAGTGACACTAAAGAACTCTGATATTATTCTGAGAAAGTGGAAGATGACGACAGGCTAGTTTCTTAGGACCAGGCAAGCAGTGTTCTAAAAATAGGGAAATTAGTTTTGGTCTCTTAGTTAATGCAGATAAGTGGACTATAAATGTTTCAACTATTAATTAAAACTCTCACATCTCAATGAAGTGCAAAGCTTTTGTAAAACATAATAAAGGTCACAAATCTTTATGACCAGAAACAACAGTAGTCATTTCTCGAGTCTTTGATAACAAATTAGCATGCATGTTTATCAGAAAAGGACTAACATTGTAGCCACCATGCCACAACATCAGTTATTTACAGCTGAATCCCAGATTTTGTTTCGTCACATTTTTTATAAGAGGTCTTTCAGGGCATTCTAGAGATGTCTTTGGATTAGCTGAGTGTGTCTGAGGAGAGTCTGGGGTATCTGAGTATTTCAGAAAGAGAATTACCATAGGTAAGTAACTTTTTCTTTAGATGGATACTTCTAATTGCAGATTCCTCACCTTTAGGATAGATACCACTTCAGTTTCTCCCAAAGGTGGAAGTCTGAGGAGTAGATTCAGATCAAAACGTCTTGCAGGAGCAAGCAGGCAAATCACCCTCGAACTGCACTTGTCAAAGCAGTAGTGCTTTGTGGACATGTGTACTGACGTCCATGTCACAGCCTAGCAGATGACCAGAACCAGCATCCCCCTTGCCAACGCAGTCATATTGTCACTGGCCACTTGGTAGAAAAAGTCCTTAGTCCTTCAAGAGGTTTTGTCTTGGCCTGAGTGTAGAACAGTTTATTGCAGAGGACAATTCATCTCAAGAGAGTCTCCTTTTGTATCGTCTTACCTTTCTTGGTTCCTGCGAAACCTACAAAGTGCTGATCATCTATAAGATGGTTTCTTGCATGCAGTCAATATTGAAATTCTGAGCCCTCTTAAGACTTAAGCTGATGGAGCTTTTCTTCCTCTTTCAAGGACTGTGGCAGAGCGAAAAATGATAGAAGAGTGACTGATCTGGAAGGGTAATACCACCCTAGGCAGGAAGGCAGTCCAATTCCTCAGCAGCAACTTGTCTGGAAAGGAAGTGGTGTACGGCGAATCTATTAAGAGTGGCTGGGGTTCGCTCACACAGTAAGAAGAAGTGATGCCGATAAGAACATTTTAAGTCGGACAGAGCAAAAGTGCAACTGGCTTGAATAGGAGCACATATGGAACATGAGGACCTGTTTTACATTCTAATGTGGCATGACAAATGGTTTCGGGGCAATGAGTCATGCCTCTTAGAACACAGGTACCAACAGGTGTTTTAAAAAGAGAAGATTAATTGGGCAAATATAAAAAGGCCGAAAGAGCTGAGAAGTATCCTTAAATTAAGGACACTACCAGGCCTTGCTCAGCTAATGAAAAAAACAAATTGTGACACATGAGAGTTTTGTCGGGTAACAATCAAGATTATGAATCTCATACCAGGCTCCAAACTTTTTCCAGCCTAAGCATAAATGGATTTCGTGGAGGGACGTCTGCCTGTGAACACGAGGTCTACCACCTCAAGCGGTAAGTCAAAAGAAGTCAGCTGCTGCTGTTCAATCACTACACATGGATGTGTAGATTGCAGACATTCAGGGGAAGGGCCGTATCCGTTGTCGTTGAGACAGGAGGACATTCCAAAGAGGTGCTTCTATCAGAAGGCAAATGGCAAGGCTCATGTGCTCTGGGTACCACACTCTCCAGGCCCAGTCCAAGGCTACTAAGATGACATGCCCCCAGCCTAATCTAAAATTCCTCAGAACTTGAGGCAGGAAAGGTAGTAGCAGGAACGTGGACAGGAGGCCACTGTCCCATTGCTGGCAGAATGCATCCCGTAAAGACCTCTTTAGAGGAAACTCCAGTGATAACATAGATTTAGCAAGGCCACGGCCCACTGATCGAAGAAGCTCTGAGGCCACCTCGGGATGGAGATTCCACCCTTGATCCAAAAGCTGAAGTCTGCTCAGCTCATATTCTCTGGTGTTCAGGGGACCCAGTAGATGGTTTGGTTCTCTCCGTATTCCAATTTCTAGTGGCTTGGCATTCGTACACCCATTGACAAAATCACCTGCCACCAAATCCTTCCCTCAGCAGCAAGGGAGCACTGCACACTCAACACAACAGTTCCAACCTGTACAGCCCATCTACACCATCCCGATCCACTGCCCCAGCACTCAACCCACCTAAGATTCCTAGCTCAGAAGACTACCTGACCGCCCCCAGCAAGCAACCCACCATGGACTCCCTGCTCAGATTAACAACCACCTTAGAGCAGGTGGTAAATACGAGCAGAAAAGTACTTGTGGTTGTGGGTAACCTACAGTAAAGGAACCAGCAATCCATGGTCCCCAGTTTTCTTCCCATTCCAGTTCTAAACTCCAGGCAACTCATAATGAGACACTTAATTTATTCTGGATATCAGAATTAAACAGTGGATTAATTGATTGTTTGATACATATTGCTTATTATCATGCTATGATAAATTGTTCATTTGCCAATTACACACTACATGGGTAGCTATGCGAACTGAATGCAGCACCAATGAGCTACATGTGCACATTTTCACTTTTGAAATAACCATCATATCTATAGAGAATCCAATGTAATAACTTTGCAAAATTCAGTTTTATCATATAATTAGTAGAAGCAATCAGCAATGGGGTTATACACATTTGTATACTGCTGTGATATATATTACAATCAAGCAACGGTACTTACCTTTGTCTGAAAAGCAAACAGAGACAGGCCTAAAGTGACAAAAGCTGTTGCTCCAACTGCCCACATCACTGCATCAGCTTCAAAGAGACTAGAAGCGAAGTTAAACAGTTATTAGTAAAGAGATTGTAAGTATGGAATAACTGGAAAGCTTTTCACAGTCACAGATAAACAGTGACTTACGCTGATACAGCTCCAAGCATTAAACCTTCAAAGATTGTCTAAGATAAAAAAGAGAAATCTGTAATGAGTCAGATGAACATGAATTTTCTTTCAATATAAAGTTTATTTGTGAAAGCCATTAGGTGTTCTGGAGTAATCAGAAGGAGTTGGAATTGGAGGTTCTTTATTATTATGTGTTGGTGTCCATACCAGTAATTGCATAAGATATTATAATTTAACTAGCCTGAGAAAGAAACTAGCCATCAGTTCTAGGAACATAGTAGTGCCGCAGCTGAGAATAAAAGTTCCCTGCCTTCATCTCTGGAACACAGAGACCTGCCTGACCCTCACTTTCTGACCCTGAAATCCTCCTAAAACCCCAAAGGCAAAGTCAGACTTAAGGCCTTGATCAGGATCTCTCTGACTATAGTACATCGCTGGTGTGGCAGATACTCTGTGGGCTGAGTTAAATGCCAAGCAGGTACCATGTTTCCTTGGCTCTGCTCTGCATTCTTTTATGTTTTTCAGAAACAATCTCTTGAAGTTGAAAAACAAAAAATCAATCACCATGAATCCCAGAGTCAGACTATGGTGTGTTGTTATTGACCAAAAATGTAACCTACATACCCGGAACAGAATACTTTTTAAACATCAATTTCAAAAATAACGACTGAACACATTTACACCACACCAAGCATAAGCACTTCACTGAATAAAGTTTTAGTTTCATACCAAGGTTGTTCTAATTCTGTTCCATTACATTTTTTTTATAGAGTGGAGATCAAAGATTCCAATGGGAGTTGATATGGGAAATGCTAGTTATTTGACCACCACCATTAAGGGCTCCCTCCTAGGAGAATTTGCTTGAAACTCAAAATATCAAGAATAAGCTAAATATGGGCAGTGGCTGCCAAGTGTTGTGCCGATCCGTATAAGTCTGCCAAAATTATTAGAAAAACTGTTACTTTTTAAACTCCCTTTAAGCTTTGCCCCATTGGTGATCAGCATGAGATTCCTGAACTAGGCAGATTCATTAAAGAGCATCAACATTATTAGCACATGCAAAAGTTTTTGCACCCCTTTTAACTTTGCTCCCTCTTGATGGATCTGCTTGAGACTTGCCACACCAAAAGAAGACAAACCATGCTACATGTCTGCCAACGTTCATGTTGATTTGTCAAATGATTTTTTTTTGTAAAACCGTTTTTATTGCAGAACAATATAATAAGCAGCGTACATTCATAATATTCCTGCACCGCTATTGCCAGTGCCATATCTTACGTGGCCATTTAGGCAGTCGTACACAGCTTGTGAGCCCACATCCCAGAGGCCGGGCAGCGGTGGCAAGTATATCATTGTACTGAACCATATTTCAATCTGTACATTTGCCGCGAACATAGTAGGGTGTCTGCGTTCCGCTTTGAGTTGATTTGTCAAATGATGTTATAGTTATTAACAAATTGACACTTTATTGACCCCATCTTTTAAACGTGCACTCAACTGATGAATATGCACAAATTTCACAAATTTAAAAATAATGAGTCAAAAACGGCTTAACAGATTTACACGAAACCAAGCAAAGGCACTTCCTTGAGTAAAGTTCTACTTTCATGCCAAGTGAGGTGTAATTCCATTGAGCCGTTTTTTTCTGTATTGAAAAGCAAAGAATACCATGGAAGGTAAAATGAGAAATGTCTTTTATGGGATCTCCCTTTTTTTGTCTTCCGCTTGATGGATCTGCATGATACTTCCCATGAATAAAACAAAGTGGATGAACTTTTATTTTTGGCCGTTTTGTATGGATTCAAACAGTGACACAGTTAGTAGCATAACGAAAAATCTCTTTTCAACAGAAGAGAGAGAGAGAGAGAGAGAGAGAGAGAGAGTGTGTGTGTGTGTGTGTTATATGTGCCTAAATTCAAATATCATTGTCGAATTAAGTAATTCAGATGATGAAGAACACGCTCCCTGACGTCGCTTTTTTAAATACGTTTTATATAGCACTAGCTAGACCCGTGGGTATCAGAGCGCTTTACAACATGAATGAAATAGAGTGGTGAAAAACATGGTAGAAGGATACATGAGGAACTATGCATAACAATAAACATTTTAATACCAAATACATTAGAGGGGTGAGTCAAGTGATAGCTTAGGTAAGTGAAACAGTCAAAAAGACCACCACTCTCCGATGGTCTAGATGGTAAGGAGAGTCAACTGGGTTATCGGAGCCTGGTTCAGTTGGCTTTGTCGGTAAAGTATTTGTCAAGGAGATAGAGATTCAACTCCCTTTTGAAGCAGGAGAAAGAGGGGTTGCATCGGATCAATCGGGAGTGCGTTCTACAACCTGGGCACATTACCTGAAAAAGCTCGGGACTGGGTGTTTTGTTTTTTAATTTTGCAGGGATGAGTAGAAGTGAGTTAAAGCTTCTCAGAGTTCTGTCTCTTCCTGCTTTCACGAGTTTGCTGTTTAGGTAGTTGTCGGGATGTGTGCGAAGGGTTTTGTGTGTGATGCATGCAGACTTGTAAATACATCTACCTTCAATAGGAAGCCAGTTAAGGGATTTAATGGTTGGTGTGATGTGTTCAAACTGTTTAATGCCTGTTACGAGTCGGGCTGCCATGTTGAGGACTGACCATAGTGGGGCTAGGTGGGATTTAGGCATCCCTGTTAGGATGGCGTTCCCATAGTCCAGTCTAGAGAGGACTAGGGATTTAACTATTGTCTTGAAATCATCCTGGGGGATGAAAGGTTTGATTTTCTTGGGGTGTTTTAGGGAGTACAATGCACCTTTGGCGGAGTGTTTGATGTGGTCCTTCATTGACAAGTTCTTATCCAGGGTAATGCCTAGTGATTTTACGGAGTTGGAGAGGATGAGGGAGCAGTTTAGGGCATCGAGGTTCTTGAGCAAATCTTGGATTGGTAGGAGGTTATTTTTCAGAGAAAACAATATTAATTCAGTTTTGTCCGGGTTCAGTTTTAGGTGGTTCGAGCGAAACCAGGATTGTATCTTGGTTAGTGTGTCACTGAGGTGTCGGATGTCACTGGGAGATTTGATTTTGTAGTAGAGTTGAGTGTCATCTGCATATAGGTGATATTTAACTCCAGCTTGCTTTAGTATGCTTTTGAGTGGTTCCATGAAGAGATTGAAGTGGGCCGGAGAGAGGATCGAGCCTTGGGGGACACCAAGCGTGACTCGTGTAGGCTTAGAGAGGCAGCAGTTGATTTTAATTTGTTGTAATCTATGGTGAAGGTAGGAAGTGAGCCATTTTAGTAATGTACTTTTAATGCCAGAGCGTCTTTTTAGAGTCTTAGGTAGCGCTGTATGGTTTATTGTGTTGAATGCCGTAGATAGGTCAATAAAGATGAGAAGACATTTTATACCTTCATCTAAGGATCTGTGGATATCATCAGAGATATTGAGCATGGCTGTTTCAGTGCTACAGCCCTTTCTGAAACCCGATTGAAAGGGATCAAAGGGGTTGAAATCGTCAATATGTTTGTTGAGTTGTTGGAGAACGCATTTCTCTAGGGTTTTAGCTAGGAACGGGAGATTAGAGATAGGTCTGAGGTTGTTGAGATTGTTAGGGTCAGCCCCTGTTTTTTTTAGAATAGGTGTGATTTGTCCTAGTTAGAGGGAGTCTGCTACACAGCCTGAAGTGAGGGAGGAGGTAATGATTTTTGTCCAGAAGGGGGCGATAATGTGGTTAAGATTTTGGACTATTGTGGAAGGGAGGGGGTCAGTGGTGTGGAAAGTGGGCTTCAGGCTCACAATTCTAATGAAGACTTCTTTTTCGGACACGGTTTTGATATCTGACCAGTTGGCATCATTTTTCGTATGGTTGGGTACCAGGTTATCCTCGGTAGGAATCAGTTCTGTTTGGTCAGAGGCGCGCAGAGTGGGACAGGTTGGGAGGGTAGGTAGGTTCGGGCTTTGGAAGAAGGATTGATCAATTTTTGTGACCTTATCTGTGAAGAAGCTGACAATGTCTTCACAGCGTTCATTGGTGGCTATTAAGTCCTGCAAAGATGCGCTGTCTTTTAACAATGTTGAAGAGTTCCTTGGGTCTATTCTTAGCCTGGTCTAGCTGTCTGTCAAAGAAAGATGCCTTTTCTCTGAAGATGTGTTTTTTATAAGACATCCGAGCAGCTTTAAGTAGATTGAGGTGTATAGTCGAAGGGTTTTGTCTCCATGACCTTTCTACCTGCCTGAGTAGCCGCCTTTCATTATTGAGATCCTTGTTGAACCAATAATTTGATTTGGAGGATCTTGGTTGTTTGAGTGAAGCAACTTGATCTAAAATTTTAGTCATTGTTGTGTTAAAATGTGGTGTGAGGTCTTCGACTGTGTGAGTAGGGGGATGAAGCTGTAGTTGGGCATGAATCTTGGATTCTAGTTCCGTGATGGAGACTTTTTTGATGTTCCTGGTCCTGTGTTTAGGTTTGGCAACCGCGTTGGTTGGTCTCTATCGTGTGAATCGATATTAAATACCAGCTCATTTTTGGTGATGATCCCATCTAGAGTGGCTCCTTTGATGTAAGTTGGTTCATTGCAAAGTTGTTTAAGGTCATTGATTTTGAGCAGTTTGGAGAGGTTCTGGACTGTGGTGTCTTCTCGGTTATTCCAGTGGATATTGAGGTGCCCCAGGAATACGTCATTTGTATCAGTTAGTGAGAATCGTGTAATTAGGTCGGTTAGTTCTTCGGCGAAGGGTCGCACGCTCACCTGGTGGGTGGTAGATGGTGTGGAATTTGATGGGAGTGGAACCTTTGACTGTAATTTCAACACCAAGGTACTCAAACGTCAGATATTCTGCATTTTTTAATGTGGCAAGTTGTATTCCTTCTTTGTGAATGATAGCTAGTCCGCCACCTGTTCTAATTGGTCTGGCCTGTCTGATGATGTTGTAGCCTGGAGGGGTGAGAATGTCTAGAATGGGGGAAGAGTGATCATTGAGCCAGGATTCAGTGAGGAAGGCAATATCTATTTTGTCACTTAGTATAACTTCAGCAATATCTGTGGCATGTAGTACTTCTGATCTACAGTTGAGAAGCATGCATGATAAAGGACAGGAATACTCATTGCTGGAATTTACTGTATGAATAGTAGTGTATTGAGATGGTGGTCTGAGAGAATAGAACGTTCTGGGGATTCTGATTGTGCCAAGTATTACAGGGATTGAGGAGGGAATCGCAATCTGGCTGATATCATCGGCTCCGAAATTGACATGGGATGGAGCCCACGGAGAGGACATTGGGCTTGGTCCTCCAAAGGAGTAGGTAGCCATGTGGTGCCTTGTAGGGCCACAGGGCTGTCAGTGTGTGTATGGTGGGGAGGTGGTGTGTAGCTACCCGGAGTGTATGACCGGGGTGGCTTAGTCAGGCAAGAAAGGTCTTGTCTTAGATGGATTATGTCGGCAGCTAGAAAGTCGATTTTTTCCTCCATTCGGATCAGGCATTGTATAAGTGAGTCAATTGTGCTTCTAGCCTTCTGTGGGAGTATTGTATGTCTAGGGTCAGTGTCAGGAGAGTGTACTTTGAGTATTAGGTTATGTGGGAGGATGGTGTTAATGGGACTAGGAGTGGGGATTGATTGCACACGTAAAGTCAGATCATTGATGCTTCCAGACTTGGGATCGAGAGGGGGCGTTGGGGGCCTTGGGTCAGAGTCAGGCGCGTGCGCAGTGCTCAGAGGGAGGTCAGTATCTTTGAGGCTAGCAGTGACCTTAGTAGTGATGAGGGTTAGGGCTTGTGGAAGGAGGAGAGTAATGGGGTTGGAGATAGTTTGAGCATGCAGAGACGGGTCTACTGTGGTCTGGAGGGGAGTGCCTAAAGCGAGTTCACTAGTAGACCGATTGTGGTTGGTGTCCGATCTGCCTATCACGGGATAAACTTTGGGGGGTTTATTAACAGAGTATCTGTTAGTCGGGGTGGGGGTTATTACAGTCATTATGGTGGATGTTTGTCGGGGGAGTGAGGTAATGGAGGAATTGGGAATGTAATGAGTAACGGTGGATGTTTCTGTGCTGGAGAGTCAGTCTCCCGGGAGGAGGGAAAAGGGTCGGTTCTGGGTTTTTGGTCAGGGGGAGGCGGGTATGGGAGAGTGGGTTAGGTGCTTTTGTTAAGCTAATGCGGAGAGTAATGTAGGGAAGTGCCGGTCAAAGGTGGTGAGGTGAGGGTCAGTGGCCTGATGAGAATTATTCCAGTTCTGAAGATGGAGATGGTGAATTCCCCTCTAAAGGTGGGGGAGACGGATGTGGACATTTTTTAACTATAGGGTATTTTGGTTGACTTAGTGACTTGGAAGTGTAGAAGGAAAATGTTTTTCCATTTTGTGGGGCGTTTAGTGTAGAAGATAAAGTAGGTTTTCTTATTGCCGTCTATTGTACTGTGGCAGTTGTCGGCTATAAGTGTTTCCGGGTGCTGGTTCAAAGTTCTGTGTTTGAAGTTTTATTTGCGTTATTGGACCTATTTTCTAGGTAAATTATGGTCCATGAGTTGGGTCCATAGAGCACAAGAGCCACATTGCTGGAGGAGGTGGAAATCTAGTTGATGATTGCTTGGGAGGTTAAGTTACAGCTGTAATGCTCCCTAAGGGGGGATGTGTAATTTATCACACACTTTGATTCTCTGAATCCTTGACAGGGAGTTGCGATCTTCCTTTAAATGTTTGAGGGGCCAGCTAATCCAGGATGGTGGCAAAATTTTATGCCCAGGGGGAGCTTAAGGTACAGAAGTTGGGTATTTACAATGTGGCCGCCTCAGGTGGGAAACATTGTCTTGTTAGTATGTGAGTCTAGTCCTCTTTCAGTTGTTGGAGGAGCAAACCAAATACCACCACTCCAAGATGGCCCCCTTTAGGAGCTCTTTTGGACAGTAGTTCTCTTTCTACCTCCTTTAGTTAGGCTTGAGTCATTTAGTAGGACAGGGTGTAGTGCTGGGCACAGAGATCTCCAGAAATAGCAGTCCAACCTTAGCAGCGAGATCGGGAGGCAATATCCCTATAGGGATGGGGAGCAAACCTAATATCATCACTCCAAGATGGCCGCTCCCCTTTAGTGTGAGCTCTTTTGGTCGTTAGACCGCTTTCTACCTCCTTTAATTAGACCTCGGCCATTTTGCAGGAACAGGGTGTAGTGCAGGCCACAGAGAAAGGCATCAAAATGGCCCCTTGGCAGCGGGATAAGGAGGCCAATTGCTTTCATTTGCACAAGTATATTTACTATTTTCAATATGCTGCATTTTTACTTCATCTTGAGTTGTGTGTAGTAAATAGGCAACAGTAACAGACATTTAAATTTAAGAATATAATTTTAGTCTCTCACCATAGAAATAGAACCTGATTGCCTGATGCATCCAAATCAAATCTCGAAATGCAACAGGAGGAATGTAATAGACCAAGAGGACAAGCAATGTTGCACACATAACTGAAGAGAAGAGCAACTATTCAAAAAGCTCAAAAGTATTACTATTCCACTTGATTCTTTTGAGTTCCCACCAAGGGCACACACCACCAAGGGCACACACAGCATCTTGCTCTGAAAAGGTGTCTCTTTTCTTTCCCAGCGTTTCAGAGATGTCCTGCCCAACCACTTTGAAATAGATGCTCCGGACATTTTCAACTACATTGCAGCAAACATACCTAAGCTGGACCTCCCTCTTGTGTCTCCGCTTCCTGATTGTTTACCATTTTAAGGGCGATTCTCAAGGCTTTGCTTCTGCACTACAATATGGAATTTCATCATCTTGTCATGCCTGGTCAAACAACCGAATGAACCCTGCGCAGAGGCTCTATTTAAGGAAAATCTATGCTCCACCTCAGACACCCCTTGTGTCAGACCACAGACTATTAAATATAACCAAAGTTGCATATGTCCACTAAGAAGTTGTCCCATTACACTTAATTGATCCCTATGCTCAGAGTTTTCTATGTAATTGACATTCATTTGTGGCATAAATGTACAGTTATATTGCTCTCTTCACTTAGTCCCTGCACTGGAAATTCTCCTAATTTGCATAATGACCTCCAAGATCCATATTATGAGTTACCTGATAAATTCCGTATGCGCGTTTTAAGTTTTGCCAAAAACAAAAAAGCAAAAAACAAATCACACCTCAATAAATGATGGCAGTTCAAACCTGCTGTTATTTATCGGGGTCAAAATGTCTGGCAAAATGCCAGAACACGAGTATTTTAGTGCAGTAAGCACCAAAATGCACTTGTTATGCCCATTTTAGGGGCCATGGGACAACTCGTTATGCAGGCCTATGTATCTTATATAAAGTCACAGTTCAAAGAGCTTAACCATATCAAGTCACAGAGCCTGAGCAGCTAGTATCAACAACCCTCTTAAGACTTATTCCAAAGTGATACTTCAAGGCAAATAACCGATCGCCATGTAAAGGCAGACGGAATGGGACTCACCCGCGGGCCTCTCCTATTGGCCCAGGGGGGCACATGTGGTGCCCCCCTAAACACCCATGCCCCATGTGACAGGCACCACATGGTGCCTGGCACATGGTGCACTGATGTTTGAAAACATACCCTTTACTATTGTGGCTTTGCTGCGGCCCTTTTCCGGCCAGCAGCACATGCTGCAGTAGAAAAGGCTATGTTTCCGACCGCCGTGCTGGCGGTTGCATTGTAATTCGGCGGGTGGGACCTCTGACTCCTTGACGGGCGGTCCCATTCCCATTACGATATCGGCGGTCAAACGCTCTTCCGACCGGCACCGTAATGAGGGCTTCTATGTATTGTTGAACACTGAAACATTTTTGTGTTCAGATATTTTATTGTATATGGATAAAAAGAAACACAGTTTCATAGCAACAGGGATACATAAATACCAAAAATGTATGCATATATATTAGGATGATAATGGTAGAAATGTATCGTCTAAAGATGACCATGCACATATCATGACAAAGAGCAAGTGTTTCAAAATCATCAAATAGTAAATATTTAATAGCAGAACATGCATTGTCTGACTTTATAACAAATTATGTATTAATATGCTGATTCTACTAAATCTGCAAAGTGGCAAGTGTGCTGTGCAAACATGAAATTGTTTTGAATTACGTTTGTATTTCTAACAGAATAATAGTTAGAAGTACACTGATTCATGTTTTGGCTACCGTGAATAAATTACTGATTTTAATAAGGGAGTTGGTAATCACCAGAGACATATTGAATTGCTGTGCAACAAACTCTTTGTGAATGCATAATACAGGACTTGCGAAATGTGCGTGCAGCTGCTCATTTAAATAGATGTACACCCAAAACCCATTTTATGAGCTTTTTCTGCCAATTTTGTTTTGAACCGCATTTACATCAATTATAGCAAAATTATAACAAGGAATTTTTTTTTTATCCCCCATGACTTTGTGAGGGATTATACTCACAAACAACCCAAGCAAAATAAAATTGCCTGGAACTTTCCGACGTGCATTGTCGCAGCATGCGAGTACGATTATCAAAATAAAAATGACTGGGCTGTAAATGAAACAGAGAAACAACATTATTGACAAGCAACTTGACATCTATCTAAATGTCCACTGTGAGTGATAATGAGTTGCAAAACATTCCCTAAATGCTGATATCATTACACCTTTCAAGATCCTTTTAATTATTCCTTTTTTATTATTTTTTATTAGGATCAAAAGTACAATTTGTGACACAAGTAGTCTCATACTATAATATCAACATATTACATTCACCAATTATATATCCGCTTTTGTTTGTTTCCTTTTTGTTTAAAACAACTCCACTCCTCTATCCCCCCCAGCCCAACCCCAAGGGCAGACCCTTAAAGAAAACAATACAAAACAATACTCAGTCGGCAGTGCCCTACAGTGCAGTCTCCGTTAATATCATCTCCATAAGTTTGATTGACATGTGCTATGTGCTCACATTTACATCATATCTGGGTGGCTAAGCAGGTACATTGTGAACGGTGCCCAAAAGTCTTTAGGCCTAGAGGCTTTCGGTAGTTCCTCTGCATAAACATTCAGTTGTTCCTTAGATGAAGCAAGATCTCTAATCCATTTAACCAGAGTTGGAGTAGCTCTGGCATTCCAACACATGGCCACAGCTCGCTTAGCAAATAGAGTGGCAATGGCAACTATACGCTGGTTGCACGGTTTATGTCTCTTTAGATACACCAGTAAACAGATCTCCGGTGTGAAATTGACCGTTTCTGATATCACCTCAGTTAGGATCTGTACCACTCCCCTCCAAAATTGCGCTATAGCGGCACACTCCCACGCTAGATGTATAAAATCCATCCCATCCTCCCCACAACGCAAACATCTGGCATCCTCTCGCAGCCCAAACTTCCTCAATTGTGCCGGGGTATAGTAAACTTGGTGCAAATTTTTAAAATGAATAATACGTAGATTACAGTTAGCAGTCAAATTTCCGGTCAGCCTGCAGCAGACCTCCCAACTCTCCCAGGGCATGGGGGATGCACGCACTGAGTTCCATTTATCTAATGCTGAAGAATCTGACCAATCATTCTCACTTTGACATGCGTTATACATTCTAGTGATTAGTCCCTTACTTTCACTTCCACTCAATACAACCTGTAGCACCTTTAACCCAATTGGTTCCCGCTGGAAACTCGGGCTTAATGAGCGCACCGCCGCACGCAGCCTGGCATATGTAAACCCATGCATTGCTTTGTATGGCTGTCCCGCTTGGAAATCATTTAGTGTTATAAACATGCCGTTTCTGTGCACATCCCCTAGCTTGATAACCCCTAGTGACTGTAGTATCTCCAGTGCCCCGCGCTCTCGCGCCACCGAGATTCCTGGGTGAGCCTCAATGGTCATATCTGACACGTATATAAGGGTTCTCCCAGCGCGCGCAGCAAGTGCGCTTCACGCCCAGACAGTACAACCGACTTGAATAATTTCATTCCTACGGCTTCCCTCACAGGGATACAATATTCTAGCCGCCAATGGTACCGGATGTACCGTGTCCGCCTCTACCGCCAAGTATGGCAGATATTTTTGTGGAAAAATCCAGTAATGCACAAACTGTGCCTGAGCACATAAATAATACAGACGTATGTCCGGTGCCTCGACCCCCCCCCCCCCCCCCTTCTAATGGTAAGGTCAGCGTGCTCCAGCTGCATCTCGGTTTCTTACCAGCCCTCAACGACAGCAGAAAGGACTGCATTGTTTAAAAAAGTGCAACGTTATGTTTTATTTGGACGTTAACAAATAAGTAGAGTAGTTTAGGCAGTGTCGTCATTTTTACCACAGCTATTCTGTCCGCCAGTGACAGTGGAAAGCGGGTCCAGCGTGATATTTTCTCCATATTATCTGTCAGTGCCTTCCCATAATTCATTGCAAGTCCCATTCAAGGGTCTCTGTGCACCCACACACCCAGATACTTCACTGGGTCCGCAGCCCAATTTATTCCTTTTTGATATGTACACAATTGGAGCTCACGGGTCCACGTTTAAAACACTCCTAATGTTTTACTGTTTGTATTTGTATTTTTGAAGTTGTTGTACATTTTCAGAATTCTTTAAAAAACGGAAAATAGAGAAGTTTTTTAATAGAACCCCTCAGTTGATGAATGATTCCTCACATTACACTATTGAAAAAACAATACCAATCTTAGATGGGACCATCAATAGTGGTCTGACTGGTATATAAGTTTCCAAGAATATACTACGCTTTGGCTACTAGCTGAAATGGCAAACTATTTGGGATTATACTAACTGTGATTTGTCATGTAGCAGGGGTATGGAATTTGATAAAATATCTACTTGTCCATGGGACAAGTCGCTTCATAAATGTAATTGTCCTATAAAACAATCCACTTTTCCCTTTGGTGTCACGTAGTGCAGTGACAAATTATGGCAGCTATCACAATATATAAAAGCTTTGATTTTTTTTTTTTTTTTTTTTAAACATGTTTTTATTGGCTTTTGTTAGTAATTTCATTACATATCAGTGTTGGATGACAATATCGCAGAGTACAAGTGTCCAATCAGGTGAGATCAATCATCACGTTTACAATAACCTGCACCACACTCATGTGCAGTGTAACCAGTGTTTGCCATACTATATAATACAAACCAGGGAAGGGAGGGGAAACTAGGGGCAGCCATGGACCGTCAGAGAATGGTCAGCCAGACTACAGCTCAGGTGGACTGTAGGGCAACTGGTGAAGCAGCGCATTGGGAACCCCAGGGCGGGGTACGACTATGCAGGTGGACATACGGCATGGGTGCAGGCCCCGTAGCAGCGGGGAGAGGAACCTGGTCCCCCTAAGGTGAGTGTGTAGTATTAAGGAGGGTCGTCACCTGGGTGGGTTTGTGTCGCGCGTGGCTGTGTGGCAGTATGGGTAGTCGCGGTCGTGTTCTGGTCAGCTAGGGGTTGGGATTGTTTAAACTGATGCATTAGCAGCGCCCACTCCAGGGAGATCGGGTTTTGCGTATGCCCTTCGCCTCCTCCTCCCGCAGAGCGTCCTCCTCAGCCGCAGACCACTTGAGCACCGCCCCCCTCCATGCCGCCATCGGGGGGCCCGTAGGGGAGCGCCAATTCATAGCTATGCATCGCTTAGCCAGGAGGTGTGCTAATGAGACAAATCGTATAGGTACTTTGTGCCGCTGCTTCCGACCCATTATTCCCAGTGCGCAGTACTCCCAGGTGTCTAGATGGGGCAACCCCGTGAGCTCACGGAGGGTCTCGTGGATAGTCGACCAGTAGATTTGGATCCCCGGGCAGGACCAAAACATATGGAGGAAATCTGCATCCTGCGCCTGACAGCGGGGGCAGAGGAAAATTGTATCGGGATAGAAACGCTGGAGGCGCGCTGGGGTCAAGTAGGCCCTGTGAAGAATGTAATATTGTATATTTTTGAAACGGGCGTTCCGAGACACTTTTTTGGGAAATTCGAGTGCCCTGTCCCATTCGTTGTCATGAAACGCCCGTCCCACCTCCTCCTCCCAAAGGGTCCGCAGGGGCGCCAATGATAGGGGCGTCAACTCTCGAATGGACTTGTACAGCCAGGTGGTGAGGTGACGACCCCGTCCCATTCGCAGTATCGTGTGGAGGACTGGATGCGTGGGGGGCTCTCCTAGTGTGAGATCACAGTGCGGCAGAAAATGACTAAGGAGCTGGCGGTGCCGCAAGAATTGTCCCGGGGGGAGATCGTATTCATCAATGAGTTGTTGGAATGGTCGGAGGTGTCCCTCCGCGAATAGTATTTCTGCCTCGGTGACCACCCGAGATGTCCACTCCCGAAGCATGGCAGGGGTGAAGAACCGGGTGTTTTTGGGCCAGCCCACCAGCGGGAGCAACGGTGAATACGAGGGCCTATCTGGTGCGAGTCGGTGTATGCGCCGGATGCACCCCCGGGCCACCTCCACCTGGAGTGGGTAAGTCCCCGTCGGGCGGGATCCCGGCACAAGCAAACGGCATAATTCCGGTGTCGTTATCCGACCCGCGGTCGTGTATGTTTCGGACCTGTGCCTGCCGGCGGTCCAATAGGAAAGCCATTGGAGCTGCGCCGCTAGGAAATAGGCTTCGAATGAGGGAGCTCCGAGACCGCCTTGTGTCGTGGGTAATTTCAGTTTTGCCAGTGCGATTCTATGTCGCCCCTTGCCCCATATTAGGGAGCCAAGGAGGGTGTTCAGATCTTTGAAGAAAGAACGAGGTGGTATCACTGGAAGGTTAGTAAAGTAATAGAGTAGACGCGGGACCAGCACCATTTTCGCTAAGGCCACGCGGCCGATCGGGGCTAGTGGGAGCTGACGCCAAAACCCGATGGTGGAACGTATGGAGGCGAGTGCCCTACGATGGTTACCCTCAAAGATGTCAGTGGGTGAGTGATATAGGCGAACCCCTAGATAGCGAGGGGCCTCTGCCGTCCAGTTTAATCGCTGATCACCAATCCACACTTCCCGAGGGGCAGAGTCGGGGTGGAGGGGATAGACCACAGATTTCTCCCAGTTCACCTTCAAGCCTGAAGCTTCCGCGAATTCGGTCAGGATGAGTCCGAGTGGAGTTAGATCCGCGGCGATGTCCCGTATATACAGGAGGAGATCGTCGGCATACAGTGAGACACAGTGCGTGGCGTCCGCGAGCGGTATGCCCCAGTCCTGCCCCTCCCTTCGGAGACGGATAGCCAAGGGCTCCACAGCCAACGCAAATAACAGGGGCGATAGGGGGCAGCCCTGTCTAGTGCCCCTGTGTATTGTAAATGCCGAAGAAATACGACGTCCAATGCGGACTCGGGAAGTGAGCTTAGTGTAGAGAAGGCGGGTGTACGCAACAAGCTTGGGGCCAAAGCCAGCACGCTGGAGGGCCGATAACAGGTACTGCCACGTCAGGGTGTTGAAGGCCTTCTCGAGGTCTAAGATCAGGCACGCCGCTCTGGGAAAGCGGTCACCAATCTGATCCTGAATATGGAACAGACGCCGTATGTTCTGAGAGGTATTCCTGCCCTGTACGAATCCGCATTGGTCAGCGTGTACTAGCGGACATACCACCCGGGAGTATCTTTCAGCCAATATTTTCCCTAAAATTTTACAGTCGGCTGTAAGGAGCGTTATGGGCCGATAAGACGCCAACAGCTGTGGGTCGCGGTTGGGCTTCGGGAAGGTGACTATTACCGATTCTCTCATGGAGCTGGGTAATTCGCCCGCGTGCAGTGCTGTGTCCAGTACCGTCGATAGACGGGGGGCCAGCAGGGAAATAAAGGTGACGTAGTATTCCAGCGGGAACTCGTCCAAGTCCGGGGCTTTGTTTCGGGCCAATGTGCGTATGGCCTGGGTGATCTCCGAGGTACGTATCGGCGTGTCCAGGTCAGTTTTCTCTGCAGAAGATATCTGTGGGAGAGGCAGAGGGTCGAGGAAGCGATCGATCATCCCCTGACTCCATGCTCGGGGCCTATCGTAGACCACCGAGTAATATTGACGGAATTCTTGAAGAATCTCGTCCTGAGAGTGTACCAAGACGCCGTGTTGCGTATATATGGACGTGATGGGTCGAATCTCCGTGTCTTGTTTAGCTAGCCACGCTAGCAGCGAGCCCGTCTTGTCGCGGTCTTTGTGCATTCGAGTCGCATATGTCCGAAAATTGTATCGCCGCAGATCCGCGCACGCTCCCTGATATTCCGACTTGGCATGTGCGATCTGCGTCGCCACCGCCACCGATTGGTCGGTGAGTTTTGTGGCGTTGGCAAGCCGTTTCTCGGCTTTATCGAGGGCCTGTTCCAGGGTGCGTTTCACCCCGACGCGCTGTTGAATGCAGTCTCCCCTGGCCACCACCTTGAAGCTGTCCCACTCGATTAGGGCGGAAGACGCCGACCCCGTGTTTCGGGCAAAGTATTCTCGGATACTACACTCTTGTTCGTGGGTGAAGACCGGATCCGCCAGGCAATCGCGCGGGAGGCGCCATGTGGGGACAGGGGGGTGTGGGGGTCTCCATTGAAGACTTAGTACATGTGCATCATGGTCGGATATGACTCTACCCAGGTAATCTGTGTGGCGGACCTGAGGGAGTACCGCTGCCGTGCACAAGAAGCGATCTAGTCTGACACGAAGGTTGTGGGGAGCTGAGTAGAAGGAGTACATGCGTGTATGAGGGTAGTGCAAGCGCCATACATCTGTGAGTGACCAGTGTGCTACCCAGGCCTTAAATCTATCGATGTGTCTGTAAGTAGGGGAGCGTGGTAGGGGGGGCATGAGCGGTCCATGTCGGGATCTAGGACGCAATTATAGTCTCCCCCGAGTATCCAGGGCACGTGTGTGAATTGGGCGAGGATTTTCGTAAGTCGGTCCCAAAACCTATCCTGATCAACATTCGGAGCATATATGCTGCCCAATAGGACGGCCTGTCCGTCAAGCAGCCCCTCCAACAGGACAAATCTACCCTCCCCGTCTACCACCCGCTGGAGCTCTCGGAACGGAGTACCTGGTCGGATCCAGATCAGCGCGCCGCGGGCAAATGATGAGTAGGTTGTAGCGCAAATGAGGCCCCGCCATTTTGCCTGCACCCTGCCCACCTCCGCTGCATTAAAGTGGGTTTCTTGCAATAGGAGTATGGATGCCGTTTGGCGCTTCGCGTAGGCGTAGATCGCATAGCGCTTGCGGGGGGTGTGAAGACCGCGTGCATTTAACGTAAGTATGTTAACGTCCGTTACACTCGTCCTCTGTGCCATGGGTAGTATGTCTAGTGTGCGGGCCGAGGGAGCTGTCGGTCCGAGTGGTCGCTATGTGGGGACCTAGGGGTTCGCTGCGCCGCTGCTGAGTAACGAACCAGTGATCCCGGTCGCTGGGGCTGTTGATCGCGTGGGTGCCTGGTGCCATGACGTGTGGGGTGTGCAAGCACTGGGTAAGAAACGGTGTGCTAGGGAGGGAGTTGGGATTATGCTGAACTGGGGGAACCAACTGCGGAACTGGGGTCGGGAAACGTTCCCAATGCAAAGGACCCATCGCCAGAGACGATGCGTCCAAACCTGCGCTCCCTAAGACGGGGAGTACAACAATGTATGATGGGGGCGGCAGTGTGGGTGCGTAAGACGATACACGGATCGGGCCTTTAGAGGATAAGTGAGCGTTGCTCGCATCGTCAATTGAAGGGCCAAGGTGTCTAACGCTAGGGAGTGATACGTGAAGATAACCACCCTCGTTAGGCAGTTTCCCAGCAAACCCCTCTTACGGTACAAGAGTCCTTGATTGTCCATCCAGAATGAGGTCCGCTGTCTGAGGAGTGACCAGAGGGGGTGTCACAGTGTCTCCGCCCGACAGGGAGCCATCGCTGTCATTCTCCCCCTCAGATGTGAAGATGTGCGGGGGTCGGTCTATGTCGTCCTGCTGGGAGGGCGTCTGCAGATTGATCACCGCCTGCAGGGCCTCCCTCCTTTCCCTCACAATCTGTTCCAGGTCGGGAGAATCTTGGGTGCGCAACTTGGTCCCACCACTTGCACCACCGCGTGGGCGCTTCTGAGTGCGTCTCCTGGGTCGGGATAGTTTGGGGTTCGGGTCTCTTATGGTATCTGCTCTAGACTGCTGCGAGCAGTGTTGATCCGCCCAATCCTGCGCTTCCGAGGCGGTGGTGAAGAAGACAGTAGAGCCATTATGGATTATCTTGAGGCGGGCTGGAAAGAGCAAAGAGTACTGAATTTTATTCTCCCGGAGGCGGCGTTTCACGTGTAGGAAGGAAGACCGTTGCTGCTGCACCGCTCTCGCGTAATCCGGGAAAACCATGATCCGCTTGTCCTCGACCTGTAGGGCGCCTGCCGCTCGTGGCGCACGCAGCACCGCGTCCCTGTCCCGGTAGTGGAGGAACTTCGCTAACATCGGTCGTGGAGCCGCGCCCGGCGGCGGCCTACGGGCTGGGACCCTGTGAGCCCGTTCCAGTGAAAAGAATGCAGATCGGTCCTTCTCGGGGGTGAAGGACTTTACCCAGGTTTCCATGTATTGCAGGGGGGTCGTGCCTTCGATTCCTTCCGGCAAACCCAGCACGCGAATGTTACAGCGTCTCGAGCGTCCTTCCAAATCGTCCGCGCGTTCCTCCATAATGGTCAACCGATGTAGGACCTCCTGCAGCGACTTCTGGTGGGCCCCGACCATAGGTTGCAGCTCGGCCACCGTCTTTTCCCCATCTTTTACTTTGTCCGCCAGTTTGCGGTGATCGTCGTGGATAAGGCTGATGTCCGTTGCCAGGGTCCCGAGTCTCTCCTCCATAGAGACTCTGGAGAGCTCGATGGCCGCGAGGACCTGATCCAGCTTGGCTGAGATCGCGGGATCGGCCCGTGGTGCCTCTGTGTTCACCCATGTCCGAGTCTTTGGCATGTTCTCTGGGGCTGTTTCAGGTACCGCTGTGTGTTGGGTCGCCCTCGGTTTCCCCATCCTGGCGGCCGGGGCAGCGGTGGCAAGCGCGTCGTTGATTCAGAGGTTCCCCTTTGAGGCTAACTTGACTGAAGTCCGCCTCCGCCGCCGTCGATGGTCGTGGTGCCCCCGGGGGTCGGGCACCCTCCGGGAACGCCGCTGTGTTCCTCCGTATGTTGTCCGGGGATTAAGGGGCTCTCCGTCCACGTACGAGAGTACGCTCTATCCCGGTGTCATACCACCGTGCCGGCGTTGGGCCACCGTCTATGCCAGTGCAGAGTATACTGGGAGCCACTCAGCTGTGGGGCACCCCTGCGAATGCGCCGACACGGGGACGCAGCTCACCCCACTCGCGCCAGCATATTGCGCATCATATCACCGGCACCCAGCAGAAAGTCAGGCACCATCTTAAGGTCAGGCGGACCGGCTATGATGGGAGGATCGTGGGGGCCCGTCACCAGGCCGAGGGTGAACAGCTGTCTCCGCTATCCCGGGACACAGGGTGAGGGGGGGGGCCACCGCCCCGAACCGGTACCTCAATGCGGGATCCGCGTCTGAGTCCGCCGCCGGAGGAAGGGTCGTCCCTGTCCCAAAATGGCCGCTCGTCCCCTTCCCGGGCTCCGGGACCTGCAGCGGGCGTGCACCTGGGAAGTCCGGCTCCCTCCGTCGTCCCCCGCGCGGGGGTCGGTGTTGTCTGCCTTCCTGGTGTGAGGGATGGTGAGCCAGGGGCCGCGCCGGGCCCGAGGGGCCTCGAATGCACCCCCTAGTCCGCTCCTCCGGACCGAATGTCCGCCATCTTGTAGCCCAGAGCTCCGATCTGGCGACCGCACTGCCAACGGTCTCCGCCGCCGCTTGCCTCCAGCGTTGCGTTCCTGGCAAGCACTCCGGCAGACCCAGGATCCGCTCCGGTGCCCGGTGCTCGTTTTCAAGGTGCGAGCAACGCCTGGAATCGGGTAAGTTACTGGCCCGATCACGGAGCCTCAGCACTCCACAGCCGCCATCGTAGCCGGCTTGGCCACGCCCCCTATATAAAAGCTTTGATATTGGACTTTCTGTTCCGAGTATAGTAGGGTTTGAATTCCAGCAATTTCCATATTTTGCCACCTTTCCGCAGATCTACATACTAGGGCTGGAGGTAGCGTTAAGCATTAGTTCTAGGGCTGCAATTCCCCTTAGAAATTACATGAAAAATTAAATGAAAAAAGGATTTATAAAGCGCGAACAATTACCCGAAGGTGTCTAGGCGCTAGCTCGTCGAGCAACTATGCCAGGAAGCCTAACTAGATAGATCAAAGATCGAGTCTGTGCAAACATACTAAATTGCATGTTTTAGGGGCTTTCGCCAGCTCTTACCTAATCTTTTCCCATACTGAGAAAGGTTAGAAATTTACTCATGACAATGACAAAATTAAAACTTCTTCCAGGGTTGGGAAAAAAGATGTTGGAGGGAACTTGAACTTGTAAATGCTCAACAGATTTTCGAATGAACATATCTACACCTGCATATTTGCTCGTGCTAAAAATGAGTTCACAAATATTTTTTAGGACTATGATTTTCCAGCCTACTTATGTACATTTTTGTGAATTCATGAAAGACGTAAATCTGCACTAATGCTAGGATACACACCATGGGTGAAACTTTGTGACTTTCTTTAAGAATTGAGCCCATAATTAGGTATGGAGTAAACCAAGACCTTTTGTTTTTATTAAAAGTCCATTAATCCATCCATTGCCTGGTTTCCACTCTTTCACACTGAGCATACTGGTATACAAAGTAGTTTTGTTCAGTGCCAGGGACGATTGTGGCAATGTGTGCATTTTGAGACCAAAACATATTATTGATTTTTGCCAATGCTTGTTATAATAGTGAGGGCCTGGCAGCTCCCACAAAGTTTTACAAACCCCATATCAAAACAAGACATGCATCGACAAAACCAGAAGGCTGACCACCAATATCGGACCTATTGGCTTGGCCAATGCTTGTTTTTTCATGTTTCCCATTATCTTGTTGAAATTGGTTACACAGATTTTCCATTATGAAAATTTTTTTAAAATACTAGCATGCATCAACATATTTTACTGAATGATGCCTCAAAGAAATGTTACCTCCAAATTCACAGTAGTTTAGCAAAACATTTTTTTTCCTAGTTACATTTTTTTGTGAGCATTTTATTTGATTTTGAAAGCAACAGATCATCAATCTTGCTTTAAAGCTTCTGCAAATATTTGCATCTAATTAGAGAGCATTCTGGGAGCGTTGTATGTAGCCTCATATTGTTAAACTTGGCAAATGCGAGTACACATTTTTACACTTGAACCAATGTCAGTAGTGGAATCCAAGCTTACTTTTCCTGACAGCGCTCACCTTAATAAGAATGCTTTGCATTAATGGACCATAAATACAAGTTCAAACAGCATTACCATATTGACACAAATACTACCTTAACAGAAGACAATGCCCTTCATAATGTGGTACTATAAGCTGGCAGCCAAAGGTTTGTGCTGCAGAGGGGTGGGCCTACTTGGCCCAAGGACAAAATAAACATGAACACTTGTCCTTGATCCCAAAGTGTATTCCCTGGGAGATGGATTATAGGAATTCCACACCCTCGGTGTAGACATATGCTTTCTAGATACATTCAACATTGACCACTTTGAGGGCCTCAGTCTAGCGAGCAACAGAAACATGCTTACTATTTGGGTGTTTGCGGACCACACAAAAAGCTTACACAGGTAAGCATTACAATTCTAAACAGTAAGAAACTCATGTAATTAAATCAAGAGGTAAATACAAAGATTACCAAAGCAGATACATTTGCAAAATGTAAAGCTAAAGGTCGACTGCAGGACTATATATATAATAAAGCAGCAGGTAAATCATCACCTAAGGTGCTCATATTGAGTGCAGGAGCTTCTAAAAAATGCTAATATTGTTGTTTAATACGTTTATTAATTATCAGCAAAATTAAGAGTTAAACCACATAATATACGTCAGCAATGGAAACTCCTGACAGTATGTGCTAAATAACAGACAACTCCTCTCAGAAACCAAGTTATTTGCATTTTCTCTCAACTTTCCTCTCCATCAGCACCCATAGGTACAACATTAGGGATTGAATCATTCTTTTCAAGGTCACTACATTATCTTCAGTTGGTCAAGGTACTTCTCAGGAATAAGTGAGATGTCCATTGTGTTGCTGACATGTTCTTAAGTGAATTTCCGATTGTACTGTTATCTAGGATGTCAAATTCATTATCTTTTTTACCTATCATATGGGTATTCATTTCTAGTTCTAAGGTGGAAACCTAAGAAACCTCAATTGCATCTTATTTTCATGTAGGTCTTTCAATAGGTACAAATAACTACAAATTAAAAGCAACTGTATATTAAATAATTAAATATACTTCGAAATTTGAAAATAGAATAACAGTTTTGATTACAAAATAAACACAATATAAATAACTTTAATCATGATTAATTATACATTATAAAACCAACAGGTCAAACGAATATCTTTCCTACATTAAAGACATAAGAGTAATTTAAAAAAACAAAATACAATAAAAAAAAGAAATATCATTTTGTTTTATAATCTTTACTTTTTGACACCCTCAAAATATTTCTTACAAATAAAAACAGATAGTAATCAAGCCAGAATCCTAAAAAAATTAAAAAAGAAAATGCTATTCAAATACACTGCTACAATTACAATCCTAAAAACTTTGGGAAACTACACACATTTTGGGGTGGTGAGAGAATCAGATTTACTAAGTCCAGCCTAACAGACACTGGGGAAAATGAACAGATTCAATACACTATTCCTACTCCCTTCCTACAAACATTAAGGGAAATACATACATTACAGAGGGCTCAGATTTACCATTCTAACCCCAGTCTAACAAACTCTGGGCACAGGGTGTCAGATTTACCAATTAGCAAGGAAGTACATAAACTGAAGGGGTCATATTTACTCCAGTCTAATAAACATAAGGATAATGCATATATTTGGAGAAGGGGTGTTCAGATTTACTTTTCAAACTCCAGTCTAACAAACCATGAGAAAAATATATTCAGGGGAAGGGTGTCATATTTTGAATACTAACTTGAGTTCAATAAAGAGCATATATTTTAGAGCGGGTCACATTCACTTCACTCAAATATATAATTACCCTAAAGAAATCATTAAAAAACAGATCAAAAATGGTTTAACTTAAAAAAAAGAAAAACAGTAAAACAATTGAATACAAATAATAATGTTAAACCATTTTCTTACAATTCTTTAGCTTACATTCATCTATAATAAAACAGTAAAAAGTTTTCCATGACCAAAAATATTTATTTACAAAGAATTGTTTTATACAACATAAATATTGAATGAATTACTTTTTTTTACATTACAATACAATGTCTCTAAATAATAATGTTCCAGTAAACTATCTGATAAAAATAATAAAACATTACATTGAAATAGCAAAATTAAAAAAACAATATTAGAATAAACAATATTTTAACTTCGATGTAACCGTAAAACAATAAAAAATAATATACTTATGTTTGATATTTTACTTCCACTAAATGTTTGTAGACACAATATTGCGATAACAATATAAATGGCAGATAATATTTTTAGTCAATATTTAGGTGGTATGCTCCTGCAGGTGGTGAAGAGCAGGATCTAAAGAAGTGCATTCACCATCCGCTGAGGCACTCTTTTCTTGCCAATGTACACTCGCTACCTGGAGTGTTTTTCTCATTTAATTGGGCAATTAAAAGCAACTTTATGCCCAGCCATCCAGCAATCCCAATGTTATAGGGTGAACAGGCTATTCTACTATTACTTTTGCACTGAGTTTTGATAAGCATTATACAAGTACATCATCTGTGGTCAATGTGTTAGCTGCTACTTTAGACATTTTAGTACACACTGTTGTTAATTACACACATGTATACTTACAAGAGAGCATACGAAAACCATGAATTATCTTTCACCCAGTCCTTCAGAGTTTTCCTAGAAAAAAAGGCACACAAACATAATAAAAATGCAGACTAGTTACAATAAGTGTTAGGCAATTCATTTGCAATTCCCCCTAAATTCTCCTTATTTGCCCCAACTGTTCACAAAAGCCATCCAACAAATATTTTCATTGAAAGTTTTTTTGATTTCATAAATTTTATTGGTATACATAAGGTACAGAGTTAACAGAATAAGCACATACAATTATCATAATATTATTCTGCATGAGAGTAAATAACTGTTATAATTGCCATTGATATATTTTAGTATACAATGGGTAGCCCCTGTGTCTGAGTGTCTGACATGGCTGTGCTTATCAAAGTTATAGCAAAAAAGGCTAGATGAGGAGAGTAAAGAAGAGAAAGGTATGAAAGAAAGAGGACAAGATTTAGAAGAAGGTCAAAGAGTATGAACCTGATCTCACCCAATGCACTTGAGGAATACAGCTGTTAGTAGTATTTATGATAGTAGTAAAATGCTCTGGGCATGTGTGTGTAATGTTGGCATTAGGGCTTAGAGTTTTCAAGGTATAGGAATAAGTTAGACCAAAGACGTATTAGCTGTATCAATTTTGAAGGTGATGGTCTATATAGTGTTGTCAGCATTTCTTATGAAGCATACCCAGGTCCACCAAGTATAGTAGGATAAAGCTTTGAAGTTCTTCTAGTCACATCATAATGTTTTAAATCCCAGAGTTAGGAGTAGGTCCAAAAGTGGTAGAACTGGGATTCTGATGTCTGTTATTGAGTTAAAACCCGTACATCTAGAGCTATTTTGATACTATTTAAAAAAATTAATTCTCCGGAATGTTATATTTATGGTCAGTTCAATTTCTTTCCAGAAGGATCTTTTATATTTTCAGGTATAGAGAATGCCACCTACCATCTCAAGGGAATTGCAGCATAGATCATATTCCAATAATCCTAATTAAATAATATGTTGGGTGGCCAAAATCATCTGCAAATTGGCCAAAATTTGCATTGGGCTAATAGAGGTAATATTTTGCCTTTGACTGTGAGTTCTCCTATTTTGATCAATGCCTCATCAGGTATAGGCTGGTAATTCAGGGCCTCATTAGGATGGCGGATGGACCTCTGTCCGTCTGCCATCCTTTCGGAATGGGGACCGCCCGCCTGTCTTCTTTGTATTGCGGCGGGTGCTTGGTCTGCAACAACCGCTGCAGTACAAAGAAATGACATGTTATATATCCCTGCACTGCGTGGCTTGCTGGTATATGTAGGGGGCACCGTAGGTGCCCCCCATGCCCGAGGCCCAGGGGGAAAGGTGGGCCCACTACGGGCCCCCATATCTGTTTCCGCCTGCCGGGTCATGGCAGGTTAACTGCCACTGACAGCCAGGCAGAAAGGGATATCATTATCCCTACAGCTGTGCTTGTTAGGCACCGCCACCATTCTGTTGAATGCAGCAGGTCCGATGGGCAGTCGGAATCATTCCAGCTGTCGGACCCGTGGCGGTCGGTCGTTCCGACCGCCACACATCCACCCGCCATCCAAATGTGACGGGCGGAAAACATGATTGCAATGGCAGTGGGACCGCCAACGACGGTCTGTCGGACCCACCATCATCGTAATCTGGCCCTCAGTGTGGACCAGGTGTTACCCCATTTATTCGGTATACGTGTTGTATTTCTTTGTGGTTATGTGTCCCCTTATGGACAGTTTAGTAGATGTAGGAGTTGAAGCTCATGTGTTTTGCCTCATTCACTCAGGGCAGCTTTGAGTCTGAGAAATCTATAGAATTCAAGGTTCGAAAGATTGTGTTTTTACTGTAACAAGGCAAATGACATGGGAAAACTTGAAGGGCCAATGTCTCCTATATATAATTCCTTTTTGGACACAGTCTTCCCAGTAAATCCTTTTACAGTCTAATCTAATATTTGGATTTCCCTATAAAATTCACCATGTGGAGTCACATTTTTTAAAGATGTTTGTCACGCAGTTTTAGAACCGTGACAGTGTTATTAATAATATTATTAGAGTGTAATAACTTAATATACTTCATTGTTAAAGAGGAGCTATTGGACTTAATTAATCAAATTCAATTTAATAGATCAACTTTAATTTGACCCAAGGGAAGTGTTGTTTGTTACCTTTCTGTATTCATCGTGTGTCTTGTGAGAAATTAGATTTGGTATTCATAAAAATTCTGACAAGCTTACTTCACCTCATGTTTTATTCAACTATGTTTTGTAAGTGCGATTACTGCTTTTTTATTTTTCCAAATGAATTCAGTAGGTAGATTGCCTGACTATTTCCAAACGTTCGTGTTTAGCTGTAGCAAAAGCATGCTGGTGATAAAGTTAATCTGAGGTGCTATCAATGTTTTGACTCATTCTAGACTTCCCAGTCATGTAATACTATTTTGAGCCCTTGCATCAATTACATTTTTAGATTTAGTATAGGGTGTATTATTGACAAGGCTGCCTGACTCTTCTAGATCGTTGCTAAAGCATGCACCCATGCATTTGTCATTTTTGGATTACCCTTTCAGTTCCGCTTGCTATTGCAGAATGACATAAGTAAGGGGAGAATGGGGGCATCCTAGTCTTGTAAATACAACAAGATAATGGTCAGAGTGCTGTAACCTTTCAACCACTCACCCTCACTCAAGAGATCTGGCTTTAATCCATGGTTATTTTACACACTATGCCACCCCATATGCAATTCATACTCCACCTTGCTCTTCATGGGGGCCGTGGCTAACCTCTGAACATGGAGGATGCAGCCTGATTGAGCATTATCCTGATACATCGCCATCCGCATTAACCCGCCGAATGCTGTTTAAAGGGGCGGTACAATAGCGAGGCAATACCAGGCACGAACACAGATGGCAGAGCCATAGCCATCGGAACAACAAAGGATCCGCGCAACGCGGCCTATCCTGAGGCCGCGCCACACTGGCAGGAGGCGGCCTGGAACCGGTTGAGACCTGGCGAACGCGGTACAGGGAGCCAACCCAAGGGCGAGCTGATAAAAAGCGACACACATACCGCCTGCGCGGGGCCCGAAACAACCACCATAGTGTATCACCGAGGCCCAGGGACGCCCGTATTACTGCAGGTATCTGGGCCCTGGATGCTCATCCAGGGGTGATTCCCAGGCTGGACGCGCTGCGGGGCACAATAGACAGCGAACACGGAGCCAGTCAAAACCACATGAAGAGCTCTGCAAGCGGGGCACGCCTGCGGGGTACACCGGTCTGGGGGTGCTGACAGTTGTAGAGAAGGAGGGAGGTCCCGACGGACCTGACGGCCTGCCGGCGGCGAGGAAGCTCCGCCCGGTGAGGACACCACGAAATACTGCCAGCGGAGGCCTCTCAAAGGTGATCCAGCCACCCTGTTGTATAGAGGGCCACTACTGTCATCTTCCCCTACCCTACGCCATAAACATTAAGATGAGACCCGCGGAGGCGGCCGGAGAGTGACACTGGGCCAGAGGGCCGCCCGGATGGCGAATAGGGGACCGGATCCTCAGGGGCTCTCGTTGATCAATGGCGCTGGCCTCCAGGACACTGCGAAAGGGGCCTGGTGAAATACACCGCATCTGAATCACGCCATTTACAGCAGCTGGCACAGGTCGACCGAGAGGCCTAGAACGTGTACCGCAGGGGTCTGCTGCCCTGATCACAGACCGGGAGAAACATCCTGCAGGTGAGCGCCCCCACCATGGGGGGGACCAGCGTCTGCTGATTCCGACACTGAATGTCAGCGCCCTTTTCCTCCACCCCTCACTTTTCTGCGTGTACCGCAGCCCGTGGGCCGGAGGCTAAGGACAGCGGGATAAACGGCCCAAGGGGGCGCATGGCGAGATCGCACAGGGAATGCAGGCCCTAGACTGAAGCATGTCCCTGAGACTCAGCTCTAGGAGACCACGGGTCGGCGCTGGGCAGTGGGGTGGAACATCAGACGGTACCTCTCAGGAAGACCTCGAACCCAGCCAAAAGTCAAGTGCAACAAGGAAACACTGTTATACAACATCACAGCCCACCAGGAGAGCGGACAGGGGGAGCCAGAATCTAGGACGTTACAACCCGATTTACTGTTGTATCCTGGGGATGCCTCTTAGTCCGCAAGGCTGTGCAGGTTAATACACTGTCCAGTATAACAGGCCTGCCTGTGTAGGGTAAGCCTGCCGAGAGCAGAGGGACATATGATCAACTCGGTGACCACAGCGAGGTCACGTGAACCTCAGCGCAACATCAGCTAGCCGTTATAACCTTGCCCGTGGGCGGCCTGAGCAAGTCAACTAGACATATACGGAAGACCACAGTGCAACATACAGCAAGTAAAGCCAGGGAGCCCGTACCAACAAAGCAAACCTACCCAACAACCCCAGAGAGACAGGAACAAGCAGGGAGGACCAATTAGCCCTGAGGGAGGCCAGTGAGAAAGGAATACAGGGACATGCCATGGGACGTCCCAAAGGGAAGACAACGGAAACAAATACCAGCAGTACACAACCCCTGGAAGTCGCAGAAAGCAATATGACATCATCATTGCTTACCTGCGTACCGCCTACAAACGAAGAAGCCCCCTTGGATAAGCTCGATCTAATATTGCAAGAGGTCAGAAAATCGCAAAAAGCTTTGGAGCAACAGGTGGGCACTCTCACCACGGGCTTCACCCTGCTCAAGGCAGACCACAAAAAACTGGCAGACAAAGTAAAAACTCATGACATAGTGCTGGACGAGATCCTACCCCAGCACAAGGAGCACACACTGCAAATCCAACAACTGCAGAAGCAGATCAACAGCCTACAAGAGAGAGCGGAAGACGCAGAAGGAAGGGCTCGACGTAATGACGTGCGAGTCATCGGTCTTCTGGAGCGCAGCGAGGGCCCTGACGCCGCATGCTACATGGAACAATGGTTCAAGGACCACGTGGCACCGAGGGCCTGACAGAATATTTCTGTGTAGAAAGAGTTCACAGGATACCCACCGGGAGACTTAAAGCAGGCGCTCCGCCACGCCCGGTAATAGCCAAGATCCTAAAATACAGGGACCGAAACATGCTACTCCAGAAAGCGCGTGAAAGATCACAGATAAGATTCGAAAACTGCCAAGTATCACTGTATCTGGACTACACTCTCATGGTCCAAAGGCAAAGATCATCCTACATAGTGGTCAAGAAGAAGCTGAAAGCCATGAACTTGAAATATGCGCTCTTATTCCCTTCTCAACTAGAAATCATTTATGATCACAAAACATACTTCTTCGAAAGTCTGGAGGATGTAGAAGAATGGATCGAAGTCATTGATCCAACCACACTGTCGGGAAACACGTCTCAGAGTCCAGGACGCACACAAGGAAGACGTTCGCGCCGCAATGTTAAGTCAGTCCACAAACTGCAACTACAATTGCGCAGCCCCCCACAAGAACAAGTGCAGCGGAGTAAGGACAAGGCCATTCGAAACGGCATTCAAGTTCTGAGAATGAGAACTTACTATGGCCTCAGACTCTTCAGAAGGCAGCACGATCAGATCAGACTCTGAAAGCAGCCTGACCTTGTTCCCCAACGTGATGCCCCAGACGGCAGGCGGCCTACTGGACTGATGTAATGCAAGAATGAACACTCAGAACATCCAGACAGTCACTATGCTAATTGGAAGTAGCACCCGAAGCGTCATCATAGAGCATATCCTTTTTAAGTGGACTAAATGGCACTAATTCAAAAGTTTATTAATCCCGGGCTCCTTAGAGCTCACACGTGTGCAGTTATAGCACCATGAGTGGTGAAAGCAATGGCCCCCTATTAGCGAAGGCAACATGTAAACATAGCACAGTTACACAGGCTATGTTTTATCGTTCGGCCTGGTATAGTTCTTCAACCAAGCCTGGTATTTGGGGATTGGGAGGGATAAAAAGTTCTGGCGTGAAGTCACTAATTGAGTACAGGATGTGTCCTCTCATTAATGCTCACACTATAGACCTCCACACCACAACACATATGCTTAACACCTACAACTTAATCACATGGAATGTCCGGGGCATGGGGTCTATACAGAAGGGTCATAGGGTACATGTGCAATTACTGAGGTGCAAAGCGCAAATAGTATTCATGCAAGAATCGCACCTCACTGAATCAGAAGCTGCAAAAATGGAATGGACAGATTTTCTCCACTAATTACTCTGCTTTTGCCCGGGGACAACAACATGGGTCACACACACGGAGTGCCGTTCGTAGAGCTGGAGCGCCGCACGGATGCACAAGACAGATACATACTCTTACATGGTACACTTGACGGAGCGCACATCGTCCTGGGTAATATATACGCCCCCAACTTCAATCAAGATACATTCTTTGCTGGACTTAATCAGGCAACAATAGGTTGGGAAACATACCAGTGGATAATAGGCAAGGATTGTAATACAGTAATGGACACTCTGCTTGATCGTTCACATCCCCCCCTACGCAGAGCGAGCACGACCAAACAGGTAAAGGCTCTCTGCGGGTGGACAGATGTGTGGGCACTGAGTGACGTGCGGAGAATGAGACACCCAACACACAAAGAATACTCATTTTACTGTACGGCACATTTACTACATACAAGAATAGATAGGCTATTCCGCCCATGAACAATAGCTGCACAAGTTACCCATACCACATACCTAGCCAAGATGTTTTCAGACCATAACCCCCTGGAAATTACTTTTACTTGGGGTTGGATACCCACCCCAGTGCCCACATCGAAACTGCGACCCCAATTACTAGAAGATTCTGTATTCCGCACTACCCTGACCAACACCATAACACACTACTTTGCAGAGAACAATAACACTGCTTCTTCCATTTCCGTTGAATGGAACACGTTCAAGGCGGTTATCCGGGGCACCGCGATCAGCTCCACAGTAGGCGCTAGACAGGAACTCCACTAAAATTTTAACGCAACGGAGGCAAAAATGAACACACTTGAACAGGAGGCAGTGAACGATCCCTCGAAACAGGCCTCTTTATAAGAGGTGCAAATCCAGCATGCTGAGCTGCTAGGATCCCTGAGGGTCATAGATCATACACCAAAATGCAACATACAGACGCAGACAAATCTGGGATGTTACTATCCAGAATATTGAAAGATGACCCACCGGCGATCATAATTAGTGAAATCACAACACCTAGGGGAGATGTTCTCACTACTCAACAAGACATAAATGAGGCCTTTATCTAGTACTATGCTACGTTAGACGAAACCAGAAATAATTGATGAAATCCGAATAAAGTGCCGGGACTGGATAGGCTTCCAGCTGAGTTTTTCTACACCTATGCTTAGATCCTGATTCCCCAGCTGGAGACCCTTTACAATAACTCACTAGAACTGGGCTGCCTTCCCCCTACCACAGCACAGGCAGTAGTAGTCTCACTCCCGAAACCAGGAAAGGGACAGAGCACACATGTCTGGTTATCTCCCGCTATCACTGCTGGCAACAGAATATAAAACATTAAGCAAAATACTCGCAAGTAGGCTCCTTCCATATCTAAATAAACTCATACACATAGACCAATGCAGGTTCCTACCAGCCCGTAGTACCTCCTTAATACCAGGCGATTACATCATATAATGACAGCCACCCCGGAATGTTACATAAACGCATGATGTATTGCATTAGACCTTAGATAAGCGTCTGACACACTAACCTGGGGCTATATGTTTAAAGCTATAGAGAAATTTGGCCTACCCCAAGAGTACCTCAGGTGGCTACGTCTACTATATGAGCCCCCACTGTAAGAGTCCGTACAGGAGGACATATCTCACGGGAGTATTCAGTGTTTAGAGGCACAAGGCAGGGATGCCCCCTACCACCGCTAATATTTATACTCGCACTAGAGCCGCTAGCACTTAAACTACGATTAAAAGTCCACTACCTTGGGATCCCGATAGCAGGAGCAACACATTTGATTTCAGCCTATGCGGATGATATAGTTATATATGTACGAGATCTTTTAGGCGCGCTGGACCCCATCCACGGCATATTCCATAGATTTGCACACATTGCACAGAGCATTCTCTCGGTGGCACGTCACACCTTTAAATACCTAGGAATACATGTATACAGATCACATGCGGACATGCTAGAAGGCAACCTTACTAGAGCGCTTAGATCCATACGTGCGTGCGTCGCTTTCTGGATCACACTACCTCTTTCTGCAACGGGCAGAGCGGCCATATCAAAAATGGTGGTTCTCCCACAGCTCTTGTACTTGTAACTTGCCAATCACGCTACCCTTAGCCACTTTACGAACATTGGATACTACACTTATCGAACTAATATGGGGCACAAGACGACGTAGAATAAGCCTTATAAAACTACAGCTAGGGACCGACATAGGGGGATTGGGCATACCGGGCCTCAGAGCATATTACTACGCAAGTCAGCTCCAATGGTTGTCCTACTGGACAGCGGGATGCAACTTACAGGAGATAGGGTACACACAACAAGACATAAACCAAGGTGTCTTACACACACTACTGCTACCGCATTGTAAAATTCCTCCGCACCTCCCACCCCTATTGCGCACAGCACTCCAATGTTGGAGGTCCGCAAGACAGTACACATCCAGATGCAAACCCTACGCTGGGAACATCCCGCTAATAGGTATTCCACAAAATGCAGAATAGGGCTCTGGCTGGATGATTAAGTTAGCACAATGAGAGATTTATTTATTAACGGCATATTAATGGATCAATAGAACTTTATCCGGGAAAAGGGAGTGCCAGACCTTCTATACCTTATCCACACCGCACTGCTACAATACATCCGGAAGCAATTGGCCACCCAAAGACAGGAACCTCCAACACACAAACTGGTTAAGGCACTATACTATATGGGGAGGGGCAGACACCTAGTCAAGTGACTTTACATGGGACTAAGAGTGCAAGCAGCAATAGAGTTAACAGGCTTACGAGCCACATGGGCAGTAGATATAGGGCGAGAACTCACAGATAAGGAATGGGTGGGAATGCTGGAGTATCCCAAAAAAGTCACTAGAAATGGCAAGTTCAAATTCATACAAACTATGATACTCCATAGGGCTTACCTCACGCCGTAACGATTACAGCGGATGTTCCCACACACACAACATCAATGCCCACGATGCAATGCGAGTGAGGCAGACTTATTACATATGATATGGGCATGCCCCCGCTTACGAGGTTTCTGGAAATCCAACAGGATGCACATTAAGGCAGTCATACAAATACAACTGGGACACACAGTAGAGGAATGTCTGCTAGCCCTGGATAAGCGCTCGACCAAACAGAAAGTACAAACTAGATTTGTAAACCTTGCCCTGATCCTAGCCAAACGGTCCATAACCATGCGATGGAAGTCACAAAAACGTCCTACCAGAGATACATGGCATAGCGAAATGGTCCGCTGGGGTAGTGCAGAGAGCGCTGCAATACGGAGGGAGGAGGCCAAAGGGTTACGGAAAAAATTGATATCTATGGAATGGGATATCATGTTAGAGATCTTTAAAAACATAGACCTAGAGCCCGGAGTTAGCATTCAGAACACGCAATAATCTCTAACATAGCTGAAGCGAGTAGGTGATAACAAATGACAGGTTCAACAATTCAATGGATCTATCTACCCAATAGATCGAACAGTATTAGAGTAGGATACAAAGCAACATAGGTCAACAATGAGAAAGTGCCAGAACGAAAAAGGAGGGAGGGGAAGGAACAGGTCGGGGGTTTATTGGCTAGTAGATACGTTATAGTTATATTGCCGATGTCTCGGACTAGAACTCGAAGGATGTAATACAAAAACTTTGTTGAACACTATTTTGTAAAAAAGAGTATGGAATGTATCATGCAGCCGAACATTGAGATATGTACTACCATACCACTGGTTTGAATTATGTACCTAACCAAGCCGGTTGTTAAATGAAAAACCAAGAAAAATGTGTTTTAAAAAAACCTTGCTCTTCATGGGAACAGTCCAGCCCAAACTGCCGGGCCAGATCCAACCTGGAACCGAAAAAAGCATCCTGGGACCAGTTTCGGGGTATCACCCGTCATCAGCCAGGCTAGATTGCATCCAGTGGCACAGCGAACAAGGGACCCACGTCTGGGCATACCCAGGGCCACTTAGAGCGAACATAACAAACACAACAAGATGATGGATGGAGTGCTGAAACTCTTCAACTACTCACCCACAGTCAAGAGATCTGGGTTTAACTATTGTTCTTTCGCTCACCATGCCACCCCAGTCTGGTACCTTGTCGTAGGTTGAATTGGCCAGATAAGAGTCAATTGAATCCTATGAAACTGTTAGACAAGCATAGAGGCAAACACCATACGTTCACATATATAAAGATTTGTCACAATCTGAATTTGCTTAGCGCTGAATGCAGGAAGGTCCAAGATACTTTATTAAAGCTCTTCTCTGCATCCAGCCCCATGGCCATTGCTGGAGTAGCCAACAATATCGCCTTCCTCAGAAAAAGTCCAAATAGACAAATGTTGTTATTCACAGGTCTGCTTTTGATAAAAACCAGTTTGTTAGGGGTGCATTACAGTATCTTGTAGCAAGGTTTTTAACCATATATTGTAGAGTAATATTTATCAATAACATAGGTCTATAGTTCTTAGTTTCTAGACGGCCCTTATCTTCTTTGTGAATTACCAATATACTAGCTTCAGAGGCCTTTCCCTCAATAGTGACAGTCCATGCAAAACATGAGAAAAGCCTTTCTATATGGTGCGACCTAGTCTAATAATTGTGAATGTCAGGTTTTGAAGAAAGTTGCCAGTAACCCATTAGGGTAAGGTGCTTTGACAGTTTTCAGCACATTGGTGACATCTACTATCTCAATTTGCTTACTGACCTCCAATTTAAGTTAACGAGAATGGTACCTATTCAAGGTTGGCTGTGCAGTTCTCCACAGCACGCTGCGTGGCCAAGTTTTAAAGATTTCAATAAAAGGCATAGAAATAATCAAAAACAGTCTTGGTTTCTGTTTTTGTCTGTTTTAATTTATTTCTAGCTGTAACATCGTTAATTATTATTTTTACATTTGTTTTAGGTAGTCTTATCTGCTTTTTTTAATTTGCAAAGATTTTCATCTTTAGTCCTATGTACTTACAAGTGAGCTTTTTTTGCTAATAATTTAGCTGCACTTGTATTTTAAGGATCTCATTCTGTGTAAGGTATCAGAGTCATTGGTGTGTGTGAGGGTGTGTTTTGGGGCTCTGACTGCTTTCTTTATATGGTTTAAATCTTTTTAATTAAAAAGAATGCCAGGAACAGAGAATATACGTCATTACGTGTCACCATTAAAACACTAGTGCTGGAGTGCGTGGTCTTAGTCAAAAGAACAAAAGAGAAAGAAAAAGGGGAGAATAAACAACTCTACACAAAAATGAAAAAATATTACCATCCCAATTCTTCCCCCACCCACAAAACTCGGTTCACCTTTGCTCTCAGAATTGGGAATGAGCAGATCACACTGCGAATAGTCGTGGTCGCTCATGTGTTAGAGTTCACTTCTGGTAGATGTTAAAGTCGCAAATATTTCGGGCATGTCAACTCGATAAAAGTCTTGTGTTAGGAGGGACAGATAAGGGCGCCACAATTTCCCAAAGGCCTCACCGTGATTTGTGAGTGTCCATGCCTAGTATGGTCCATAACTTATGCAGCCATCCTTTGTGAGTAGGTAGTTGCGGCATGCCCCAGTGTGTTAGGATGTTCTGAGTCGCTGCCTCTAGCTCAAGGCCTATCTGTCCACCCCGCCTGGACTTCAATGGATGTGTTAAAGGGTTTGGTAGGCCTAACAAAAAGAAAGCGGGGAATCTAGGTATTTGTGTCTCAAGGTGAGTGTCGATCTCATCAAGTATTTGGGTCCAGTAAGGCTGAAGTTGGGGGCAATCCCATAATATGTGCACTAAAGTCCCCTGGGCTCCGCAGCCTCTCCAACACCTATTGCTACGATTTGGATACATTTTATGCAGTCTAGATGGTGTGAGGTACCAATATGTAGTAATTTTAACACACATTTCAGTGAGGGAGGTATTGCTGGCGGTGTGTCTTGCCCTAATGTATATATCACTCCATTCCTTTTCGCTTAGCTGTCGCCCCAGTTCCTGCTCCCACCTGTGTTGACTAGCTTTGTATGTGTGCTTGTGGCGCTGAATCAAAAACGCATAAATATCGGAGATGAGACGTTTACCTGAAGTGTGGGAAACCAGCCAGTACTCGTATGCCGTAAGGGGTATCAGAATGGAGAGTTTATTACAAGGGTGTGATAACCAGTGGCAAAGTTGTAGATAGTGTGATCTTTCAGATTCAGGAAGGGTAAGGTCTCCACTCAGTTGCTGGAAGGGAATCACCTCATCCTCGTCTATCATATTATACCCCATTGAACGACACTCACAGCGTCTCCATTCCAGGAATGCCCCAGAGTCAAGCCCCGGGGAAAGTCTGGATTATCAAATAGTGGCGTCAGTGGGGAGGGGAAAGAGGTAGGATCACATTTGATGTTTGTTTGGTCCCACACATCCACTATCACTTGTGTGATGGGAGAGAGGTAAAGGTTCCTTGGTCTATGGGTTTTCTTAAGGAAGGGGGCCTTCCACAGAGAGGTACCCACCACTGCTTTGTCTTGGAAAAGCCAATGCTTCTCTCATTCTGGTTGGTACCATTCCACCAGGTACCGTAACTGCACCGCCCGGTAATACATGTGGAGATTGGGAATGCCCATACAGCCATCCTTGGGTGGGACGTAACACACCTCCCTATGCAAGCATGGTTTCTTTCTGGACCAGATGAATTGAAAGATTTCAGCCTGCAATTTGGTAAGCTTTCCTTTTGGAGGGGTGAGAGGCAATGTTTGAAATAAATAGAGAATGTTGGGCAGTATAGTCATTTTGACCGCAGCGATTCGGCCCAACCAGGAAATCTGATGGTGGATCCAGTTAGTCACCTTGCTCCTAACCTGCCGGTATAGGGTTTGATAGTTTATTGATGAGGTCTGTTGGACTGTGGGCGCCAGTCTAATTCCCAGATAAGGGAGTGCAGTGGATTGCCATTGAATGGGATATTGTGCTTGTAAGCGTGTTGCTAACTCTTGGGGTATCGAGAGGCCTAACACCTGTGATTTCTCTACATTAACTTGAAAGCCAGATGCCCGTCCGAACGCCTCCAGTTCCTCTAGAAGTACTGGCAATGTGGATGCAGGATTATCCAAGGTGAGCTATACATCGTCTTCATATAGACTTAGTTTGTGATGCTCCCCCCCCGAAGACGGCACCAATAATCTGGGAGTTGTCTCAGTCGCTGGTCTAGAGGTTCTACACATAGAGCGAATAAGAGAGGGGATAGCGGGCAACCTTGTCTTGTATCCCTACCTATCTGGAAAGGGTCTGAGATGTGGCCATTCACCCGCACTGATGCCATGGGGAGATGGTAACAATTCATAATTCGCGTCTTAAATTTGTCACCTAATACCAAGTGCGTTATAACCTGCTCTAGATAAGGCCTATGCACCCTATCAAAGGCCTTTTTGGCATCTATGACTCACAACATAATCTCACCTGGGGTCCGTGTTGACTTTTCAATAATGTGTAGGAGGCATTTGGTGTTGTCTCCAGTTTGTCTGTGTGGGATAAACCCAGCCTGGTCTGGATCTATAATTGTGGGCAAAAGTGGACCCAGTCTGTGTGCTACAATACCAGTGAATAATTTCAAATCTACATTTAGCAAAGAAATAGGTCGGTAGGAACTACACTGTTGTTTGACTTTTCCTGGTTTGGGCACAACCGAGATAGAAGCAGCTAGCATTGATGCAGGAATTGCACTGGGCTGTGTGAAGTAGTTAAATAGTCTTGTTATTATAGGGGCCAGAGCATTGCAGAATGGTTTGTAGAAAATAGGGGGATACCCATATGGGCCTGGTGACTTGGACAGCTTTAAGCGAGAAATGGCTGAGGTTACCTCTTCAGGTAGTATGTCGTCCTCTAGTGCCTCTGCCTGCGCCTGGGTGAGGCGAGATGTGTTCGCTCCTTGGATAGGCGGTGCTATCTAAAAGGTCCTGGGTCTTGTCTCGGGTATAGCTGTGTATAGAACTTCTTAAATGAGTCCGCTATATCTCTGTTGCTAGGAATGAGCCTCTTCTGGGATTGCAGTGAGGTGATTCCCATCGCTTGGTGCTTCATGCGCAGTTTATTGGGCAGGAGCCGGCCTCACTTGTCCCCTCAACATAGTATGAATGTCGTAGGTGAAGCGTCGCGTATTCAGTTTGGTCAAGGTTTAGGCCAGCTAGCTGAGCGCGCCAAGCAGTTAACTGGCGCCACACCCTTGGTGCACCACTGCATTGGTGAATGCATTCTAGGTCCTTAACCTGGGTAGAGAGACTGTCTCTTTTTTCCCTTCGGAGGGCATTCTCAGCAGCAGAAATAGAGATGAGTTCCCCCCTTACAACTGCTTTTAGTGCCTCCGACAGCGTCACAATAGATACCTCGGGTGTGTCGGTAAGTGCGAGATTGTTTAAGATAGCTGTTTGAGTTTGGGATATCACTGCAGGACATTGCACCATCGTTTTGCGCAGGTGCCATTTCTGGCGAGGGGGCTGGACTGGAGGTAAAGATAATGAGAGTGTTAGTGCTGAGTGGTCTTAGAGCACTGTTTGGAGGATTTCAATCTCTGTGGTTAAGCTATGCATGTCCATCAAGCCAAGGAATTAATCTAATCTTGCGTAGGTCTTGTGCGCATGACAGTAATAGGTGTATTCCTGTTCTTCAGGGTGGAAATCTCTCCATATGTGATGAAGCCCCATGTCTCTAACCCACTAACGACAGCTCTTCGATAACGCCCCAGTTTGTACATGTTGTTGTGTCGACCTATCTAGATCTGTATAAAAAACTAGATTAAGGTCTCCCCCTAGTAAAACCTCTGTGTCTGCTGTGGAGAGTGCCTCTGCTACTGCCTTGCGTAGGAAGGTTTCTTGACTATCATTTGGCGCATGCAGCGTCCTACACTGAAAGTCATATTTCCTAATGTGATCTGATATGTGAGTAGCCTGCCTCCCAACTCCGTCTCCCTGCGTCCAATTGTTCCTTTGAAGGAGCGCGCCTCCAATATGACCACATCTGCTGTCTTAGAGGCAGCAGAGGAGAAGAATGGATGTGGGAACGTCCATTAATGAAGTCGGTGGCAATCCCCGGATAGGAGGTGTGTTTCCTGGAGTAGGCATATGTCTGCTCCAGAGTTCTCAAGGTAGGATAAAACTGCTTTACGTTTGACTGGGTTATTGAGGCCTTTTACATTCAGGGTTAATAATTTCAGGGTTGTGTCTGGCATCATGTTGTAAGAAAGAGGTTGATGGCATTCATATGGGCATGTGTGTTACAATTAAGTGGACCAGTACTGGGAGTAGAGGTGTCATATGAGATATGAAGTGCAACCATGGTGAACCTGAATATAGTCTCCAAACCCATAATACCCAACAATGTGTAAATCAAGGTATAAAACATTCGAAACATGAGTTCCTGAGTCGAACTTCAGTTTCCCAGGTCTGAAAATTTAAATAAGGGGTCCTAAATTTGGCCAATGATCCCATCGCTCCCCCTGCCCCACCTGGGCCGCATGCATCTTAGGTACTCATCTCTGCCGGAACCTTATGAGTCATCCGTTTTGGCCAGGACCTCTGGGATAGAGCTAAGGGCCGCCTGCTGCCCCTCCCCTATCTCGGCCGGATCCTGGTATGTCAGTCCTCTTCTCACTCCGCGGTTCTTTCCTCGATTTCTGCAGGATCTCATGAGAGTAGGAGAGGAGACTGACAGCTGTCCCTCTTGCTCGGGGTCGATGCTGAGGATTTGGCAGGTCGCGGTCAGGAAGTTTAGCTGGTGGAGCCTGCCTTCTAGGCGAAAGATGATACGGAAAGGGTGGCCCCATGAGTTGGCCACTCCCTTGTCCCGTAGGTGCTGCATGACAGGCCTGAACTCGCAATGTCTTTGCAATGTGATCGCTGCCTGGCCTTGAAACAATATAGGTGCCTGGTCTCGGAAGCTAAGAGGGTGTTTCTCACAAACATTACAAAGTATGTCCTTCTGCATGGGGAAATCATGTAAACAGACCAAAATGTCCGCCAGGGGAGGCCCTTCTGGTCGTGTTCTCCCGACTTGGTGGGCACGATCTATTTTAATAACACCCTCGGGTGCCCCTTGAATATGGCAAGAGAAGTCCCCTACGTAGGCGAACATATCTTCTCCCTCAGCTTTAGATGTCACACCCTGTTTGCGTATGTTGTTGTGCCTAGACCTGTTTTCGAGGTTTACAGTGTGGGCTTGGAGATCGAGGTGTTGCTCATCTCTTCTTCACGACTGTCTCCACGTTCCTCCAGTGCGGAGACTCAATCCACTGATGAGTCCACTCTTTGCACTCTCTCAGGCCTGCTTCAGGAGTTTGTAATCACCCCCACAACCCACGGGGGGTCAGGCTCGGTCACTGGCTCCAGTGCTGGATTCGCTGATGCCTCCGGACCGTTTCTCTGTTCCCGCAGAGAAGGCAGTGGGCTAATAGGAGGCCAGATCGGTGACAGGGACGGAGAGACGGGATCAAGACCTCCTACCCGTCAGCCATCTTGGCCACGCCCCCCCACTTCCTTCTCTATAGACTAATGTTTTTGATTTGTACTTTTGTTTTTGGAGGACATCAATCATACCAATCATTAACCCTCTTATTCTTTTTTTCATAGTTTCCCAAATAACGTCTGGTTGTTGTTTCTTTTTTTGTTCATATGCTTGAAGGTGAAAATTTAGGACCTAATCATTCAACTTCCATGTCTTCATGCCTATGGGAGCACCATCAGTGTTTATTTCCATGGAGATGGAGGCATGGTCTGACACTACTATTGGTTCAAATTTAGGGCGTGTTTAGGTCGTGTATTCCAGTTAAAGTGTTATGAGGTGAGAATATAATGTCCAACTGCTGATTTTTGGAGTATGCAAGTGCCATTTATCATTCGGATTATTTTGCTTGCAGAGAATCCTCATTTGGGCATAGAAATTGATTGGTCTGTACTTCCGAAAGGAAACTCTGTCAAGGGTTACATCCCAGGGAAGATTATATTCACCTCCTATGATTATTCTGGAATTTTATGACAACTCACACATTCTTTTGTTCAGTTCAATCTAAAATTTGGGAATCATCTTAAGATGGAGTGTACATGTTGACTATGTGAAAGTCTTACCCCTCGTTTTGTAGTTTAATTATTAACTATCTCCTTTTATTGTCATGCACATCATCAATTACAGAGACATGCTTCTTAGTTTGACAAATCCATTTTTTTCTTAACTATCTAGAAGGAAATAGAGTCCTGGGTCCATGTGTTGGGCATATTAGGAGATTCTTTGTTTCTAATTCTGTCTCTTGCATTACGATAATGTCACCCTTAAGTTTGTCCCAGTAACCTGTTATTTTCTTTCTTTTACTGGGTGACTAAGGAGCTTGTATTCAGACATAGGATTTTTAAGGCACTAGTAGTCATCTGGTGGGCAAGGGGGTAGTGAGCTTCAGTAGAACACTGTGTGAAAGGAGCATTCTTGAGTAATCACGCTATTATTGGATTGTGCAGTGGGGTTCTTTGTGCCTTTTATAAAGAACTGTAATTGATTTAGTAAAGGGCAGGTTCTCAAAGTGCCAAGTGGGATTAATAAGAGTATCAAGAGGCCCATCACAACCAGCAGTGGAGACCCCAAGTAGCTAAAGCCTGACAGCTTCTGCAGTAAGCAAAGGAAACAACTTGAGCATAAGCATTTAAACAGGCAGCTGAAAACATTCAAAACAGACAGTTGTGCTATTTTCTCAAATATCAAAACAATTTTAAAACAACATTGAATAAGTGTAGTTGTAACAATAACTGGGTTAGCAAGCTCTGGCTATCAAAAAAGAGGCCATTTCAACTGTAAACATACAAGAGCAGAATATTGTATCTTAGAATCAGATTTCTAGAGGTTCAACTTCACCTATAATAACATCAAACTAGATGTATCTTGGAGATTAGTCGGTGAAGACAGGAACTTTAGAGATTCAGTGAAAGAGCATTTTGTGTGGTAATAAAGCCAATAGGTGAGGTCTTTCAATTTGAACCAATAGGTGATGTGCATACGTTGGAAAAATGAGGTGCATGAATGTTGTCTGTTGAAACCAATTATATGTAATGTCCAATATCAAGTATCAGTTAATAAGTGTCATGCCCAATATCAGAACAATAGCTTAGGATGCTCTCCTGCAATATGTAGAGGTCAGGGAATACAGCAGTACAATGTAAACCTTAAGCACTGCCTGTGAATGTCAAGTAATATGGTTTTTTTCTGTGGTAATGTGGTCATGTAGTTATGGTTATGTGGGTATGTTATTCGGTTGTGCGTACTGCGACAATCATTTGAAAGCAAATCTAGCTAGCATCAGGTATCAGTGCTCCAGGGATTCTAACACTGGGACAACACAAGAACCCTATTCTTTCAATACCTTCAACTAAGCAATGCACCCACTCTCTATGTCTCACATCTCGAGATACTGCCCGACTCCAACCCTCTCGAGGTGAAGCAGTTATTGGGTGAAATGCAGACCACAAAATAATACACATCTAGCTTTCCCTGGTCGTTCATACCTCTGATTCGTTTGATGCACTCCTCTGGGCATGGCAGGAGGACCCAGGCCCTATCTCAGATGACAAATGGACGGAGGCATTGGCATACTCCAGAGAATCAGCCATTGCTGCCTGTTATTGTCTCCTCCAGTTCAAATATCTGCAAAGAGTATACTACACCAGGGATCGGCTTTGTAGTAGAGGTTTGATCCTTTCCCAGAAGTCCCTGTGGTGCTACATGGAAGCTCTGGCTCTGTGGCGCACCCTCCTCTTTCTGGACGAGGAGCTTGACACACTGAGATGGGTTCTGAGACGGTAACTGTCACGTGACCCCCAAATTAGCCCTATTACATATTCAGAGGGAAATGGACTCTAAAAGATACAAAAGAGCTCTCCTATGGTTGAGACTTGTAATAGCCTGAAAATACATTTCCCGCCACTGGAAAGACCAGACATCCCTGAAGCTTGGGGGCATGGAAGAGGGGACTAGACAGGAGTATGAGAAGACAGATCTATCAAGCGAGGGGTTGCCACGAAAAAAATACTATAAAATCTGGACGGCCTGGCGTAAATACAGAGGCATCCCACTTTCCCTGCGAAATACCCCAGCATGGCCTGTGGTGAGAGTGCGAACTACTGAGGTAGCATCATTATAAGAGTAGAGGTATTGCCTCTAACCTCTTTTATTCTCGCTGTAAATTGCAGGGATTGAACTGTCAATATGCATGTATTGCTGTACTATTGGAGCTATACAATACTCTTGTAAGACATGGCGGATCGTCGTACACCCTGGGTATTTTATTGTCTTCTGCTTTGTTTCAGAAAATCTCAATACCATTGTTTTTTATAAATAATCTAGCATGCGAATGATGGGAATATGGAAGTGATATCCTTCAAATTGTAGCTAGGGGACAACTAGGAAACCATTAGGACAATTATATAGTTTAAGCCGGACTTATTTGACTCAGTAGTGATAGCAACCCTCTGGAATGGACCATATTTTGGTAGCAATGACTTGTAACTTGAGGAGGGTGTCATGGATCAATTTCAGTATGAGGGCAGCGTCAAGGCTTGAAGATCACAGGCAAAGGATGTGTGTATTGGGCTGAGAGTCTGGTTGGGATTCTGTGTGCCCTTTCGATTCCAAAGTCCTTTGCAAAAATAATTCCCAGTTCTTTGTGTTCCAGCCTTAAGAAAAGTTGCAAAGGATTTTGCATCTTTTTTCACATCTAGGAGTCCAAGGACTCTCAGGACCCAACCGGCTTCTATTTATATTTTCTCGCTTTGTGATTTCTTTTTCGACTGTCTCAATTGGCCATGCCAGCTCTCTTCTACGGGCTGTTTTTTTATCCTCTATTCTGCTTAATCTTGATTCACATTCAGTGAGTCTGATCTTTGAAGTCTTACTTTAAGTCCAACATCTCTTTAGAATATCTGTGTTGGCTTTGGTGCTTTCAGTCAGGTCGTGCAATATGATTCGGTGCTATAGAATTGGATTCAATTTTGTTTTGGGGTCTAACTGCCCTTTAATAGGTGATTCCAGAATCGGAGGCTCCCTTCTCAGTGCTCTTTTTGCCTGCTTTCTGTTATTCTGACTCTATGATCTTGTTCTTTCAGCTCTGCCATGTGAAGTAGTAGACTGTATGACCTGGTGAGCAATGATGGAGCACAAAAAACATTAAAATAGTTATGGTGGGTAAGTAAGAATCCACAATTGCCATTTGGTCGATCCCTTTACTACCTACTGACTTTGTAGTCATATACTCTCATTAATGAAACTTCTCATATCTATGCGTGAGCCTGCATTTATTTCACTTTATTTATTTATTTATTTTCCACATTACTTGTACATGTTAAGCAGATTAATTGTGCGTTCATTTTAGATTCATCTGTTACACAAATCATGGGAGAGAAAAGCAGTGAGTGCAGCAATGACAGCATTTAGGCACTACCTGGACGTGAGCATCATTAAAGTTCCTTGCATCCAGAAGTTACTTCTACCCAGCAGCCTTGAAATAGTCTCTTCTGGTCTTTCAGTCCCTTTCCGCTGTCATCTAGGTCTCTTGAGCCTCCACAATTATATTTTATACTCAGCAAACTTTTGTTTTGGCTGCAGCAAGAATTGCAATGCCTCAACTAGTGTATATGTCTCTCATCAAATCAGGCACTTGGCAACACAACACATCCCCCATTGATGAATGCATGCTCACCTCCCTCGCCTCTACCCCAAATATATCCACAGAAAGAATACTGAAAGGAATTCCCTGGATTCTGTTGTATCAATCATGTGTAGTATTAAAGGCCATCTCTTGTCCCTCCTTTCTTGGCACCAAGAGACAGCAAAAGGCCTATTTTGGGTAGTGTGCTTAGCATGTCATTACTCATTAACTTATTTCTTTTTGTGACTACCCTTCCGGCTTAGTTCTCTTCTTTCCCAATTATGTTGACTGATACCATTACAGATGCAATTTCTAAACTTTAACTGGTTTCCTCACCTTTCCCGTGTCAATATACTTATGTTTTTCTTTCTGGCTTTTCCAGAACTGCCAAAGCAAGTGCTAATTCTCTCTTCATCTTAGGACTGAATACCCTATCAATTCAAAGTTGTCCACAATAGTACTATTTTGAAGAAAGCCGTAGGACCTATCATCCCATAAGTCTTCTCCTTGTAGTATTCACAATTCTGGAGGGCAACAGTGCTGCATATCTTTGCATCCATCTTGAATCCTCAGGTACGCTAGATACAGCCATGCCTGGTTTATATATCAATCACAGCGCTGAGTTAGACCTTGAAGCCACAGTGGATGGCCTTAGGATGAAACCGATTAAGGTGTTGTCAGCTCTGTGTTCTTACTAACTCTTTCTATGTCTTTGATATCCTTGATGCTCCAGCCTACTGAATTGAATCCGGGCAGCTGGGTTTTCCTTCTCCTGGCTGAAGTTGTTTCTCCTAAACTGCTGACAAACTATAGCCATTTACTTGTCTCACCTCTTGAATGTAGGGTTGCCCAGGGTTTTTTTTTTACCTATTATCTCACCTCTTTCATATGCTTCTTGAGCCACTGGAAAGACTGATCCGATCCACCCGATTGGCTTTCAATATGTATATCGACAAGACTCAGATTATATTACCTTTGATTATGAACCATTGTTATCTACCCCATATCAAGACTGCACGAGACCTGTGTGTAATTGGATGAATGGTCAGTGGCTCAAACCGGATGAACCGAGGTGTTGGAGGTTGGTGCCCAAACATTTTGCATAGTTAAGGGCCTGTGCAGATGGGTCTGTGTCACTGCCATTTGAACTGTCTGTAACCTTGAAGTATTTTTCAGTGCTGGTCTTTCCCCTGCTCCCCACCCCTGCCCACCAGATGTTAGCTATCGTATCCTATTGTACTTTACCCTTTTTCTCCATGAGGCAGGGCCTTCCCTTTCTCAATAATAACAGTACAGGTTTGGCAGCTGTACCTATTATAGGATCTAGAGACAGATAGGCTAATCACAACTGAAATTTATTTTAGCCTTCCTCTACAGTGCCCTTAAGAGATCCAAAATCATTCTGCTTGTTTGATTTTGGGCAGGAATCTGTGACACTGTCAATCGGCTTCTGGCCACCTTGCACTGGCTCTCCATTAAAGGCTGTCATTTTCATGGTACTTTGTACAATCCACTGTGTTTTCTATGTTAAAGATCCATGTTTAATGTGTAGTATCAATCAGGTCGACATACCAAACAACAAATATTTGATCCTCCTCTACCCTTCTCCATGCTGTTTCCAACTTTCTACATTCCTGCTTAGGCGGTCACTGCTGATCAGTGATGGCTTCTTTCTTTTGAAACTCGCTTTCCTTAAGGCTTCGATCCAACTCCTCCTGTCTTTTGCCATTCGGTAAAGCTCTTACAACTTCACTCTTCCCCCACAAGAAAACCAGGTGCTAATTGACTGTGATACAAAGGAAAAACGTAAAACAGATATTGACACAGTGGGATATTAGGATTCAGACAGAAATTAATAAACGCGCCCCACTGAACCACCCGTGGTGAAGCAGCACTTGATTAATGATATTTGCCTCAACTTAACAGACAATAAATGGAAATACTGCTATAGGCAGGTGAAAAATATGACGATGAATAACATAAATTAATATGTCACTCTAAAACTCATGTCACAGTATGACAAGACCATCATTGACACCTGTAAGAGAAGCGTCATGAAGGGGGGTTGGATTTCTGCATCAAGCATGGTAGTGCCCAGGCATAGCAAGATATTGGGGTGGGGTTATGGATACAGTACACAAGATGACGTAGACCACCACATCTTGCACGCCACCAGTTACACTGATGGGTCTTATGAAGTACGTACCCAAATGCCATAGGCAATTCCTATCAATGGCTTTGCTACTACCAAAAAGAAAGTGGAATTAAGATGGCTGAAGGGTGCACCCCATAAACACAAAGTCTGGCTTCAGGGCAAGACATGCTGGAATGAAATGACAGAACAGTGGCTGCATTCAGGGACAAACCCAGAGACTTCTGGGACCCACTGAGAACATATGATCTACCTGGAAACAACCAGGTTGGAAAGGCCATGGAAAGTGAAGGTGGAGAAAAGAACTAGAAATTAAAAATTCAATGGAAAAAATAGCAAAGTTGATAATCTGGTATTAATTACTCAATTGTAAGTGAATAGAAGACATTCACGGGGAAGTGGGTAGTACAACGATAGCTGAAAGTTACGCTATGCTATGAGGCCTCTCTAATATGGTTAAGCAACAAAATGACTTAGCATATGTTTGAATTGAATTAATGCGCTGTGTGTATGGCATTTAAAGAAAAATAAAATAAAGTTGTTAAAATAACTTGATTCTTTAGCAAGAATGTTATTTCCACCTAATATTATTTTGCCGTCTCTTGTGTTAAGTAAAGATTCTTGTGTATGTGCACTATTTAAGTAATCTTTTAAATATAATAATATAATACTGCATAACAGAACAGAGATGCAGTAGAAGGAGGAAGGCACTTCCTTCATCTAGCTCTCTAAGAGATCGCCCACCCTCGGATGGAGAAAATACTGTATTATTTTTATACAGAGTGAAGTTAAGGTTTGTGCTGAAGATGCAAAACAGCCACCGGTTCCAACATCTTCATAAAATGGGCAAAAGTAGCAGCTGTATAGAAATTGTTATGGCAGCGGCGGCCGGCTCAGGTAAGCACGGCAGGGCAGGGGGAAGCCGACGGACGACGGAACAGGTATAGTTAAATAAATAAATAATACATAGTCTTCCGCCCTGCCCCGCCCCACCGCGCTTACCTGAGCTGGCAGCCGCTGTGTTATGGACATTGCTATCCAGATTAGATTAATTCAAAGAAGATGATAGCTGTTTACTTGTCAAAAAAGTAAAAACATATAATGGACATGTGATGGATACAAAGGAAGAATTAGTTATTTCCAAAGGAAGGCAGGATTATCGTTTTAAAATAAGGGGGTGAGAAACAATATTGCAAGAGAATTTGAATCATCAGGAGAAAAAGTGGAGCACCCTGGAACTCTAGTTGAAACAGTATTAACCAGTGAAGATTCAAATAGTGCAGCAGCAGAGTTTAACAGGTTGAACAGCATTGTCGACCAAAGAAGCAGACCACATAAATCCAAAATGATTGGTCTTTCTATCGGAAATTAAAGAAATCAAAGCAGTCATTAATATATCTTAGTGATTTATATTTTCAGGTTTGGGAATATATGGGCAATCTGCAGGTAAGAGATTCAAACCCTTGGAGGCACCAATAAGTCTTTCACACTTTCAAAATTAATAAAGGAAGAAAATATGATAGGGTCCGGGGGTAGCCACATGGAGAAGTTGCTGTTTTTTTATATCTGGGAGGGGGTTCTGTATGGGGCTAGAGGGCATAGAGATCCCAAACCCTGGGCCAGATTTCATGCATGGCGGCCAAGAACCCCATCTCCGGACCGCCCCCGTTAAGTGAGCAGCGGGGAGAGCACATTTCTTGGCAAACCAGGACACAATTTGCCCATATATATTGTGATAAGTGCAGTGCATGATAACATTCACTTTAGTTGAAAGTCTGCAGTATTCACCATTGATGGCACAGCCAGTGCTGTATATCTCGAGACACATGGTTCAGGGTATTTGTCCTTCTTCAGTAGAGAGTATTAATTACATTTCGGGATGCTGGAAATGCACATTTAAATAGATATACTTTTAAAAGATTGTGAAAAATTCAAGCCCTTTTGCTATGTATAAAAAATGTAAATCTATTAGTAGCTTTCGAGCTGAAGCACTCATCAATTTTTATGTTATGTTATGTTATGTTAGCCGGATTTGTATAGCGCACAGCTGCCCCAGCAAAGGGGCGTCCCGGCGCTTAAAGCAAGAAATCGGCGTACAGGCAACCCAATAGGCAGGCAAAGACAAAGCTAAGCATTCACAGAAAACAGGAAGGTCTTAATGGCCTTCCTGAAAATCAGAAGGTCATCTAAGGCCCGGATATGGACAGGAAGTGAATTCCAAAGCTTGGCGGCAAGCACACTGAAAGAGCGGCCGCCTGCCCTAACCTTATTAAAACGTGGGACTGAGACCAAGTGGAGCCCAGAAGATCTTAAAGTACGCGAAGGTACATACGGCACAATGAGATGTTCCAAAATCTGAGGGGAAGAAAATTTCAAAATTTTGAACGAGAGGCAAAGAGATTTAAACTTGATCCTTTGGGATACAGGAAGCCAATGAAGTCCATAGATAGTTTTTTGGGCCGAGCAAAAGCTCGGCAGTCCGACCAGAGCCCTGGCGGCCGCATTTTGGACACGCTGGAGTCTACAGATTTTAGCCTGATTAACACCAAGTAGAAGAGAATTCGCGTAATCCAACCAAGACAGAATAGTAGCCTGTACAATAAGCTGTCTGGTAGGGGCATCAAAAAATTTGAAAGTAGGTCTAAGCCTACGAAGAGTACCAAAGCAGGTGGCAGCGATTTTCTTGGTGTGGGGAACAAAGCTGAGTTTGGAATCCAACCAAATGCCTAAGTTCTTTACCTAAGTGACCGGAAGAGGGGTAGGGCCAAGCTCAGAAGGCCACCAGCGATCGCCCCAAAGATGGCTCTGCTTACCAATAATAAGCACCTCCGTTTTTTTAGCGTTCAGTTGTAAACAGTTTTCAGTCAACCAACAGGCCACTGATCTAATTCCCTCACGAAACTTTGTGGCCTCTATATCAGAAGCCCCACTTATGGCAACCGCTAGCTGAGTGTCGTCAGCATAAGACACCATGGTCAGGTTACAACGCTTGACGACCGCAGCCAGCGGCTGGACATAGATATTAAAAAGTGTGGGGCTCAGGGCCGACCCCTGCGGAACACCCTGAGTGATGGAATAGGGTTTCGACTGATAAGGTGGGGTAGCAACTCTGAAGGTACGACCAGATAGAAACGATCGAAACCATTCAAGTGCCGCGTGCTCAACACCAATCTCAGTCAAACGCTGTAGTAGAATTGCGTGGGAGACGGTGTCGAACGCGGCACTGAGGTCTAAGAGCACAAGGGCTACCGTTTGGCCTGAGTCCGCCAATGTTCGTAGGTGCTCAACCATAGAAAGGAGCGCAGTCTCGGTACTATGGCCAGGTCGAAAGCCATTCTGGGTAGGATCTCAAATGTTAGTGCTGGAGCAGGGTTTTCTATTTAAACTCGAACTTCAGTTTATATTTTTATATGTCATAATTAAAATTACTAAGAATTAATTATTAAGTATTAATTTTGTCGAGTGTTTTGACTAATCAATCTTACTAATGAAAGAATTATACGTGGGAATGCAATTGCATGGCTTAATTAATAAGTGAACTAAGTTGGTGAGCAAATTAATTAAATAAGTGTGACTAATGTACTATTTGTTATGTGTTTGTGCTTTAAAATAATATGCTTTAATGCTTCTTTATGTCGCAAATGGCTAGATAAATACACACACATAAGGGTATTAGTGGGAATTAACACTGTATAATCAATACGATGTAGTAACGTTGTTTTGTGTTTCTTTTAATTAAGTTATCCATTCTGGCCTGTTGAGAAAATGGCCGACAACTACAGCCTGCATTTGAGTAGATGAAATATGAAGAGAGGCCTCGCTGAATATGGTTAAAAATGACCTCGGCCTCTGTCTGAGCTAAAAGTTATGAAAGGACGACAATTCTGGGATGGTCGCCAGATATCCTTGGAGGAGAACATTTGTCACAAATGAACATTTTTGATAAACTCGCGGTGGCTTCATTGCAAGTGATATAATTCCGGTGAAGAGCATCCATGGATGTTGCAAATTTAGTTGTGACTTCCTTTTTCCGTGTTTTTATTTTTGAGATATCCGAGAGTGAAGATTTTTCTAATGTTGCGAGCTAACATCCTTTCCTGCTCGCTCTGCTCAACGGACGTTTAGAGTTTGTTTGTAACTTTTAATATGTAAGTTTTGGTATAAATATGTCTAGACTAGAGAGGGTCTAAGGCCACTTCTTCCTGAACTTATGCTCAAGAGGATCGATGCTGGTTGTGAGGACGGCGACTCGAGAGACTCTGATTCTTTACTGAGAGACCTGTCCTGACCTAGAATACGACATTTAGCTAGAATAGGTAATTATGAGAATAATGATTTTGCAATTGAATGACTTTCCATTTGAACTAATTTAGATAAAGTAATTTCTGTTTGAATTACAGTGTCGGGTGGTTATTTCCTTGTCATTTTTATTGAGATCTCAAATGTGTTTAAACTGTTTAAAATCATGACTCGAGACAATTCAATTTGGTTGCATTGACCTCAAATTAGATGCAGATTGATCAAGGAGTTCTCTCATATATTCAGTGTGGATAGAGTAATAGAATGAATGTTGGTGTGATGGGCCCTAGCGTATGATGAGTGTATGTGCGTATGACTGTGAAATTACTCTGTCCGTGGAAGTAGGGAGAATTTATAAGCTCTGATCTGCAGCAGTTTCCTGGTAGCAGTATGATGGTTTTGATTATTGTCTTGATCTGATGAATTGCTTGTACATAGGCTTTTGGATTTATTGATTGATGTTGATACATGTACTAACACTAAATGTTGAAGTCGTTGTAGTGAGTTATATGTAGTGTGTACGGCTTCTGGGACGTAGGGAGTCGGTGACGGTTCCGTAGTAGGGCAGAGGGAAGTGAGTGCTGCTCTCGGGAAAGACGGGATTGTTGGCCCTGTACGAATGCAGGGAAAAGCGTGTGACAATTGAAGTTGCGCGTTGCATTGTCTGGGTTCGATTCAGTGACATCGTCGTGTGTTACTATTAGAGACATATTTTCTGTGTAAAAGAAGTGTGTATGGTAGCAAAGGTTATCTGTGAAACTCTGGTCTTAAGTCCCAGGGATCCGTAAGGTTCGCCGTTAAAGCTTACCGCTGGAGAAGTAATAGGTATTCTCTGAGCTTGTTTGAAGGACTGGGCAGAGGAAAGCGCTGCTTGGTTACCGTATGTTATAATTCTGTAGCAGGACAGATTGTTCGCTGTTCTCGGGAAAGGCAGGATTCTGTGTAAATGTGCTACATTTTCTGGTATGAAAGTGCGTGAATGTATGGGCATTTAGTTGATTGTGAAACTCTTTGGAGCATTCTGGGAGGAAACAGTTAATGAATGCATGTTAGAAGGGCAGAGTAGAGGGATGTGCTACCGTGTCAACGAAAGTAATAATTCCGTGGTAGAGCAGAGGTAAGCGCTGTTCTAGAGAGAAGCGGGATTCTTGTGGGAAAGGTCTTTACTATTCTGTGGTTAGCGAAGCAGACAATGGAGATGTTTATATGTTGTAACTAATAGATTTGTAGATTCTGAAACAGAGTCTACCAAGAAGGCTTTGTAAAGGAGGGGTAGGGTAGACGAGTGACAGGAGACGGGAGTAGAAGCGACTGCAGCGACTACTGTCGTCAGAAAGACCGCGCTGGGATTGGACAGTGGGTTAGAACAGTGCTTTCACTGTGATTGGTGCGTTGGTGTGAGCCGCATAGAGATTGGAAGAAGCACAGGGTGACGTAGACGCTCCGGGATTGGTGCGTTAGTGTGAGTCGCGCTGTTATTGGACAAAAGATCGTACAGTTGTAGTGAGGACTAAAAGGTTGTGGTAAACGCAAAAATGTATTACCAAACAGAGGAGAAGAAAAAGAAATCCTTGTTCAGTAAAATTAAAAGGTGGTTTGACAAGGATAAGGATATAATAACTAGAGAGGGTGAGTTACTACTTCCGACAAGGACCCCTGCATCCTTCATGGTTGCGAAATATGGGTATCATACCTGTATTTGGTTAGACAATTGGGCTAAGTACACTAGAGAAGATGGTGTTTTAGCTTTCCCGGAACATGGTTCATTTAATCTGGCCGTGTTGAGAAATTTACGGGAAAAGATGATGTGTCTAGAGCCTAGACCAAGGCCGACACAACTCGAGGCATTGGTAGAATGGGAAGATGAGGTGCATGAGCGAGAAAAGCAGAGGAGTGGAGGTAATTATAGGTACATTTTTGGGAGGAAATATGAACGTGAAACTCATCATGATCGAATGAGGAGATGGCGAGATGCTAGTATGTCAGAGGGACTATATCCTATGAGAACTGTTGAAGAAACAGAAGGGAGGAAAGGTACGGAAAAGGTACAGGATGCAGAATTGAGAAGGTATGGGGCTAATGAATATGAGGATGAAGTCTTGGATGACATGATTTACAAGAGACCACCTCCATATAGACCAGAACCAGAAGTGAGAACACCAGTTGCTACACCAATAAGAGATACTTTGAAAATCATTAAAACATAAGATGTGACACCTGATCTGAAAAGTGGTAGCTCTTTCACGGAAAGGGAGAGAGAGAGAGAGCGAGAGAGAGAGAGTACAATCGGGGATGAAAAAACAAGAGAATTAGCAAGAACGACATCTGAGTTGACAAAGAAAATTAGAGAATTAACCAAGAATCTAGAAGCTGTTACAGTGCCTGTAACCATTGGTCCAGTTATGCCTATTTTTGATAAACAAAGAATGGGTGAAAATGGTTTGACAGTTCCATATGTAGGAAATGGACTAGTTGGTTCTTCGGGAGAGTCAGGAATGAGGACGGGAGAAAATCAATTGAGACAGTTGAGACATGACACATGTGGTGGAGAGTCAAATGTACAGCCTAATTCAGGATTGAATACTGGTTGTGTGGAAAGAAATGTTATGATGGAAGGATCAATTTTGGAACCACAGAGGATGACAGAACAAGTGAGTACAGGGAAAAGGTCTACAGAAATAACGGCTGAGGATTTGAATGATTGGTTGAAAGTTCTTCAAAAGAAAGACAAAGATTCTCAGGCAATTGATGTAGCCAGGTTGCGTATAGAACTGGAAGAGCTTATAGCGGGAACAATTCCTACAGAAATGATAAAAAATCATCATGATGGAGAGTTGTTATTCATGTGCAAGAGTATCACATGGAGGGCTAAGAATACATATGAAAGGCTAAAAGGAATAGCGAGTGAAATGGGAGTTGACATGGATAAGGTGAAAGCTTTACAGAAGCCTTACAGAGTGGACTTTTCTGATAAGAACATTGAAAATCTAAATCATCAATCAATCAAATTCTTTATTTCGGCCAATTAGGCCATAAAAGATACAAACAACAGTATCAACATAATGCATCCACATTAGTGTAAAAACCATTAGTAAAATACATAAAACCAATATAATAGGAATTTCAGATTGCAGAGAAGCGTTAAAATTCATTGCCACAATAGTCAGTCTTTAAGATATTTAGACCTTTTCTGCCACATAGCCGTTAAAAATTTAGCAACTGCAAAGACTATGTGGGGAGAAATGCTCGTTTTCAGTATTCTGAGCGAATACAAATAGCTCCTTGAGCCCAAGTTTCTACATAAAGGAACTAACCAGTATTTCCTAGGCCTATTGTATGCAGGGCAGAAAAACAGGATATGGGATTCTTCCTCTTCATAAATACAGCAACCTGGACAAATTGTGTCAGCCCTTTTTGTCCACTTATGGGTAAAAGTTTTGATGGGCAGGGTCCCTAGCCTCCATTGGATGAACAATTTTCTAGCTATAATAGGGAAAATAATGTCCATGAACCCTTCAAACTGATATGAATCCTTGAAATCCAAAAATCGATCAGTCAGAATGCCTTTGTTGGGTGCAGAGACCAGGGAAGCAAAACATTTCTCTCTATATATACCCGCAAGACGTTTGCGTGAAACCCCGTGGCAGCCTTGTTCAGGGAAATCCCATAATTCGGGGAGACCCAGTCGGTAAAGTTCTTTCTTTATAGAGGCCAGCCATGGGATTTTATCGCGGAGATTTAAATTCATAACATAAGCGAGCTCTTGCCTATAGCGTGCGAGCTCAGCGGTGGACCAGAGCCTATGCCAGAATCTCAGTGGCATTAGTTCCAGGTCTTCTCTTATAGAGGGCAGACCCATATCTAATCTTAGAGGGAAAAGGGGTGTACCACAAGGAAGGGCCAAAAGGCACCTTAAGAAGTTATTTTCTACTTCCAGCACCCGCTTTATACCCCCAAAGTTCTCCTCCGTAAGATGCAGCAGCTTTTGCTTGTGTTTTGTACATCTCCACTGCCGGACTAATAGGTTTATAGGTAGAGGAATTTGCCACTTTCGAAATTCCCCCCGACAGTTGAGAGAGCCTAAGCCTAAGCCGGCTTCTGACAACCTGAGGTTCCCAGGATAAATTCTCATGAAGAGTCACCCCAAGATACTGAAAGGTATTCACCCTCTCCAATCTTTCTGAGCTCAGAGAAGGATTAGGTCTGGTTTTGGGTGATGGATTAAATATAATGAACTTGGTCTTCCCTGTATTGATTTCTAAACCATGTTGCTTACAGAAAAGGCCAAATCCATCTAGAATCCGTTGGATCCCCATCGGCGATTTGGACAGCAGGAGGGTATCATCCGCAAACATAATAGCGGGTACCCTCCTGCTTGCCAAACATGGGGCATCATTATCGTTAATGGTGTCAAGATGTGCTATGACGTTGTTAACATAGAGGCAGAACAGGGTTGGCGCAAGGACACAACCCTGTCTGACCCCTCTAAGAACCGGAAATTTTGATGACAGTGCTCCCGACCTCCCATACCTGACCTGTGCGTAATTATTCTCATTAAGCCTAATTATGGCATTTAGCAAGTGGATCGGAACGCCTAACTCCTTTAACGTCTCCCATAATTTCTTCCTGGGGACCAGGTCAAAGGCTGACCTCAGGTCCACGAACACCATGTACAGCCTTCCCCTCTCGATAGTCACAGTTTTCCAATAAAGGAGAACGAGACGGAAGATCTGGTCCATGGTGGACGTGTTTTTCCTGAAGCCAGCCTGAAGGGGACTAAGGATTTTGTTTTCCTCCATCCACTCCGAGAGGTGGTTCAGGAGAAGGCGAGAGTAGATTTTTTGGGGGACATCTATGAGACTTATTGGCCTGTAATTGGCTGGGAGAAGAGGAGAGCCCTTTTTAAAAATAGGAACTATCTCAGCCCCGAGCCAAGTACGGGGAGTCTCCATCCCACCCAGAATAGAATTAAAAAGAATGAGAAAATAAAGGCCCCATATATCTGGGTGGAGACGAAAAAGATCGCAAGGCAACCTATCAAGACCTGGTGCCTTCCCCCTCGCCAAACCCTCAATTGCACTGACCACCTCAACAAGAGTGAATTCCAAATCGGATACTGGGTCATGGACAGTAGTAGAAGCCACGTCCCCATCACTAGCATATTGAGATGGTTCTTGGTAGAGTTGGCCAAAATGGGCCTCCCATACAGATGCTGCAATGTTTGGCTCCATTGCAGCTTTAGGTTCTGCCGAACCGGTGTTTACCAAGGACCAGAATTTTCTCGGGTCCTTCATTTCAAGTGCTGATGTGAGGTCCTGCCATCTGTTCCAGTCCCATTCCGATCGTGCCAATGCCATGGCTTCCCTATACCTTCGTCTGAGCTCAGGAAGCTTGGCCTTATCTGAACCTGTTTTGACCGTATTTATTAGTTCAGTCTTAATCTTTTTACAGGATGAATTATACCAGGTTGCAGTACCTGTTTTATTTTTCCTCAGTGGTGCTAGTGGATAAAAAACCTCACCCAGTGCACCCACTAAATCTTCATGAATTAGAGCCAGCTTATCATTAAAATGTAAGTTTTTTGGCTGCATAATTAGCATATCCAATTCTTGTAACTTAGGAAGTGCTAGCTTATAAATGTTACTTATGGACTCCTCTGAGCTCACCAATTTCCCCCACTTAACCCTGCGTCTATTTGAGCTGAGTACCAGGTTCCCAGAATCATGTCTGGACTCGACAGGGGATGATCGAGCAGCAGCCACAGGATGCACCATATCCATTATAAGTGCATTGTGGTCACTGTCCGATCTAGCTGTTACTCTGAAGTCCAGGATCTTTGGCCATAGACTAATATCTACAAATATATAGTCCAGCCTAGATTCGTGATTCATCCTTTTAAAGGTGCATGCAGAGGGAGTATCAGAAGTAGTACGTCCATTACATGCCCTTAGAGAAAAATTTAATGTTAGGGACATAATTTGCACAGCCAAAGGGGACCAGGATTTAACTTGAGGAGATTGGCATGGGGGAACACCCCAGAGGTCATCTTCCGCCGTAAGTGCGCCTTCCTTAAGGCCTTCCAGGGGCTCAAAGTGGCAATTAAAATCACCACCCATCACTATCTTATAATCGTTGGGGAGGCGACCCAAAAAGCACGCAAGATCATCTAGTAGTGGGGATTCCATAGTGATACTAATAGGGCGGGAATACACATTAAGAACTGCTAAGTTTGGACCATTAGGCCACTTGAGTAGGACACACTGTATGTCCGGCGAGAGAGTCGATAGACTCTCCGCATTGCACCCAATGTGACTAGCTACCCAAATCGCCAATCCTCCAGATGGCCTCCCTCTGCCAGAGGAAGTTGCATTTATTTCAAACACTGCGTAACCCGCTCTAGACAAGGGTTCCCTAGCCCAAGTCTCTTGGAAGAGACAGATATCACTATTACTTATTAAGGAGTCCCAGTCACACGTGTCTATTTTATTAGTAATGCCTGCAACATTCCAAGAAAGAACCTTTAAAACATCATCAGGCACTTCTAAACCGTGTCCACCAGTTTCCTCCGGTATAACATCTATCAATGGAGCTAGTGGCACATGAAATGATGTTTCAAGAATCGATGGAACAATAGTGCCAGCTTTGGGAATGGGTGAGGCAATCAAACTTAGATTGTTATCAATAAGACCCTGTATGCTCTTAGGTGAATAAAATACTTGACCCTGGGAGTTAATAAGTATGGGATTCTGCCATCGTGATACACAAGATTCTCGAGAGGCGGTGTCCTTTTTGCCACTTGCGGGCCCCTGTACCTGATAGAGTCAATCTACCTGATCAAGACAACTATATCTATTGAGATGTATATAGTTGGCATAGTTGGAAAAAACATTGCAACTAGGCCTGAGTCTGAGTCTGAGTCTGGGTCCATTAGCAACAGGACCAACCCGGGACCAACCGTCATCATTGTTTATATTTGGATTACTAATATTAGGATAAAAGTATGACAGATGGACCACTTCAATGGATGTCATTCCTGTGTTCCCAGACCAATTACAAATATAAGGCACAATGTTGGGGCTCCTAAAATTTACAATTATACAATCCCCAACAATATTCTTGTCAGTATAGCCAATCCATGGAACCCTTCTTGCCAGAAGGATTTCACCGTCAAGACTAGTTGGTAGTGGCCTATGGGTATTTAACCAACTGGTAACCTTATTGTGTAGGGAATCATAAGATTCCACCGCATTTCCACATAGCATGGGAACCCCCTTCAATACAACAGAGTATACAGCTGCCTCGGGGGGGAGATTTACCACTTTGCGCCAGTTTTGAGGGCTGACTTGCCTAGCTGGGGGGTGAATTGCATCATTTGTTACTTTCTCCTGGGCAGATATCAAACTCGCCAAACTCGGCCTACTAGTGATTACTATCGAAGGTTGTTGTTGGCTGCACGTTGTTACAGGAGCAGATTTTAGCAGGGGAACTGTGTTAATATTATCTATTTGAGTAGCTAAAGGTAATGGAGAAAACAAGGTGACAGGAATTGTGGCCAAATTGGAGGAACCGGCAGAATTCCCAGCTGCTCCATGCATGCCCACTCATTGACCTGATGCTAAACCCAAAAGTCCCTTGCGTAGATCCATTAGACAAATTTCCATGTTAGCCAGACGATCTTCCAGGGGAATAAGTAATTCCCTCAGTAGGGTGCGGAGGGCTGGAAGACTAACCTCCTCCCCCCCTAATGAATTATGTTGACTAGGAAAAATTTTGACCGGAGTTTGATGGTGCAATACACTGGTTCTACGTGATGAATTTAACCCTTTGCTAGCTGATTCCTTTTGGGTTCCCCTTGGCCTGGAGTTAGGTTTGGGAGCTTTAGGTTTTTTGCCCCCCATCGAGTAGGCCCTTTTTTGATTTTTCGAGATAGCTCCCTCCTTCTCACCCCGAAGGGGTTGCTTCAACTCCCCATTAATACATACATTCTGGTTAGGAGCAGCCCCTTCTGCAATAGTCAGAGATATAGGGGCCTTACAGGACGGAAGAGGCAACAAGCTAAGCTCTACATTTCCTAAGTTATCACAGTCAGTGGAAGAAGTAACAGAGCAGTTAGTTAGAGGTAGCACCGATGTGCCAACCATGCCATTTCCCCCCCCTGATACTAGTGGTGTACAATCTAAAGACTTTACGGGAGTTGTAGCATGGGCAAGAGGTCCCAGTGAAGATCTCCTCACCCAGTCAATTTCTTGAGAAATGCGCCTTTCGAGAATGGAGATCTCATCAACAAGAAGGGAGCCAGCCTTGGTGAAATACGTATCCAGAGTGCATATAGTCCTCCCGGTCGCCAAGGCACTCTTACTCCTTGTTTCTCTAGTTGACATAATTTCACACAGCTCCGGATATAACAAGGACAACAGGCAGTCCAAGAGGGCCCAGGCCCTTGCTCGCCCTTGCTCGAACGGCCTCAAACGGCCCGCTCTTTGCCCGGTCTTCGCCCCGTGCTGCAACCCGCGCGCGTCCCGCTAGAGCATAGGGAGGGAGTGAGTTGAAATAGGGAATTGGAAAAGAGGAGGAGCTGACGGGAAGAGGCCCCAGGTGCAGCGGTGATTGCCGCGCTGAGCACTCTGGCCCTCGCAGTCCCGCCAGCAAAGAGAGCGCATACACCAAAGTCCCGCGATGCAGGCTAGGTCCCAATGTCCTTAGGCAGGGGGATTAGGATAGCAGATTTCTCCCAGCAGCAGAATCCTTGTGGCAACAGCGACGAGCGGCTCCCGCGAAGCGGGGGCCGCGAGTTTTTAAGGTGAGTGATGCGGGTTGTAGGAGGAGCTGGCGGGAAGAGGCCCCAGGTGCAGCGGTGATTGCCGCGCTGAGCACTCTGGCCCTCGCAGTCCCGCCAGCAAAGAGAGCGCATACACCAAAGTCCCGCGATGCAGGCTAGGTCCCAATGTCCTTAGGCAGGGGGATTAGGATAGCAGATTTCTCCCAGCAGCAGAATCCTTGTGGCAACATCTAAATGATGTTGGCAGAACAGGACAGATTAAGGAAATGATTTCCTTATTGCGAAAATGGGGTGATGTGGAAAAGTGGAAGGATAGATGGTACAAGAAAAGAGAAGATACAGTGGACAGAACTTACTCAGCATTTCCCATGAGAGAAAAGGAAAAAACAGTGGATGCCTATCCTATGAGAGAGATTCCTGGAGGAGGATATGTACATGTCCCATGGACTAGGCAGGATATTTTGTCATTTACAAATGATTTCCCTCGACTGAAAGAAAAGCCCGTTGAGTGGTATAGGCAGGTAGATAGGTTTGTGAAATTGTCAAAAGTGCTGTGGATTGACCTGAATAGTCTGTTTGATATAATTGTTCCGGCAGACTTGTGGGCAGAGTGTAAAATAGTTGTAGATTGGCCTGCTAAAGAATACCCAAGAGATCAAAAGACAGGAGCTCCAGACCCAGAGGTTATGAGAAAATACGAGCAGGTTATTGTGTTCCTGAAGAATAAGGTACCCCCTAAAGAGACAGACTGGGTTAAGATAGATCGAACACATCAGGAAGCAAAAGAATCAGTTCATGCTTTTTATGAAAGGTTAATACTGGCTTTTAAACAGTTCAGTGGAGATGAACATCTGGGTGATAAAGATTTGAGTCATTTTGTATACAGATTTGTATATGGCTTGAGACCTGAAATCAGTGAGATGATTCGAGAACACACAGTTGATTGGCAGAGTAAGAAGATTGATGAGATCTTGAGACATGCGAAGTACTTCAGTGATGAAATTGAGGCGAAACAAAGAAAGCTGAAGGAAAAAGCAATGTGGGCACAGGTGAAGGTTGCAGAAAGACAAGAAGCACAGCTGGTTGAACAAGCGAATAATCCAGGAAATAGGCCTAGATATGGTACAGGAAAAGGAAAGGGGAACATCGAAGAGGCGAAGAAGAAATTTCCGTGTCACAACTGCGGAAAATTAGGGCATTGGAGATCCGAGTGTACAAATCCACCATTAGTGAATAATGAGAATCAATCCTTGAATCAACAGGTGCAGAACGAGGGGTGTAATCATCAGCAGCAACAGCAGAGGGTTGTCAAGCAGCAGAATCAAGAGCCAAAACCGCCCTTGCCGCAGAACAGAGGGTCCCAAAAATCCGATAAAGACTCGGGATTCTACAATGATGAGCAGGTAAACAAATCGAGATGTACAAACCCAGTACAACAATACTGGTTAAAAATGAGGGGAGTGAGTCTGAAGGGGACTACTGATGGCGCCGAAGAGAGGAGGAAGAGTGCATACTTGGAGCAACTCTAGAAATAGACCAGGCAGGACCATTTGTAGATGGGAAAATAAATGGGGAAAGTGTTACTTTTTTAGTAGACACAGGAGCGACAAGATCAACTGTCAGGTCAGCAGATATAAGAAATCTTCCTCTCTCGGACGAAGCAATCCAAGTGGTTGGTGTGTCTAATACACAGATTAAGACTCGTCTTACTGAACCAGTAAGAGTAAGGATAGGGAAATTTTCAGATATGCACAGGTTTGTAGTATGCGACACTAGTCCAGTGAACCTGTTAGGTAGGGACTTGTTGTATAAAATGAATTGCACAATTTTCTGTACTCCGGATGGAATAGCCTTTGAGACACCAGATGAGGATGTCTTGTACAGGATGACTCTGGATAACAGAGAAAATGAGATTGTTGGAACATATGCTGTATTTAATCCAGATGACTTGCCTCAAGAGTTGAGAAACACAGTAAAAGCGGCAGTTTGGGATTTTACTGGAGAGGATGTGGGATTGATGAATAATGTAGATCCAGTAAAGATTACAGTAAAATAAGGAATCCCTTATCCCAATATCCCACAATACAGACTGACACCAGAGATAATTGAAGGAATAACACCAATAATTGACAAAATGATTCAGCAGGGTGTTTTGAGAGAGTTACTGAGTAGCCCATGTAATTCACCTATAATGGAACTGCAGAAACCTAATGGGAAGTTCAGAATAGTACAAGATTTGAGAAAGGTTAACAAAATTGTGGTATCATGCTGTCCCATTGTGCCAAATCCATCAGTGATTTTGTATCAGATTCTCCATGATGTTGAATGGTACACAGTAATTGATTTGTGCCATGCTTTCTTTTCGATTCCATTGCATCATGACAGCCAGCCGATTTTTGCATTTCGGTTTGGACAGCGTATTTTGGCATGGTGCCGAATCCCACAGGGGTATACAGAGAGTCCTTCAATATTCAATCAGTTGCTGAAAAAGTCATTGGAGAGTCTGACTATGCCTGAAAGCTCAGTACTAGCACAGTATATCGATGACCTACTTGTGGCATCGAAGACACGTGAGGCTTGTGAAGTAGATACCATAGCCTTACTGAATCATCTGGCAGATGGAGGATTAAAGGTATCTCCAGCCAAATTGCAATTTTGCAAGAAAGAAGTACATTATCTTGGACACAATATTGAGAAAGGTCTAAGAAAGGTGACCATTGACAGGATCAAAATTATCAGAGGAATGAGAGCCCCAATGACCCAGAGAGCAGTGAGAATGTTTCTGGGAATGGTGGGTTATTGTCGTCAGTGGATAAGTAACTTTTCCCTGATAGCAAAGCCACTGATTAAATTGACCAAAAGTGAAGTAAAAGACCCATTGGAATTGAATGCAGAACAAATGGCGGCATTCGAAGAATTGAAGAGTAGATTATGTGAAGCTCCTGCTCTAGGAATGCCAGACTATGAGAAGGAGTTTGAACTGTACTGTAGTGAGAGGAATGGATGTGCACTTTCAGTGTTAATCCAGAAACATGGACGTTTGAGGAGGCCAATTGCGTACTTCTCATCTACACTTGACCCAGTAGCTATGGGTTTACCAGGTTGCCTGAAAGCAGTAGCTGCTACATGCAGAAGCTTGGAACAGAGTGAGGGTATAATAATGGGATATCCTGTAAGGGTATTCGTACCTCATGATGTTGCAATTCTTTTGACAAGAAGTAGAACTCAATATATGTCACATAGTCGGCTGACTAAATATGAGAAAATCATTCTGGGAGCATTCAATGTGACTCTTGAGAGATGTGTGAATGTGAATCCAGCGACACTGTTGCCAGATGCAGAAAATGTGAGTGTGAGAGATGATGTTGATCATGATTGCTTGGATGTGCTTGATTACTGTACAAAACCGAGACCAGACATAAGAGATCTGCCACTGCCTGAGAGTGATCATGTGTTGTTTTTGGATGGATCATGTCTGAGAACAGAAGAAGGTGTGCTGAGTGCAGCATATGCGGTGTGCAAAGTTTCAGAAGTTATGGAAGCGTCACCTTTGAAAGGAGTTAAATTTGCTCAGGTTGCGGAATTGGTGGCACTGACAAAAGCTTGCAAGATTGGAAGAAATGTGAGAGTGACTGTAATGACTGATAGTCAATACGGATTTGGAGTTGTTCACGATTTTGGCCAGCTTTGGCAACAGAGAGGTTTCCTGACCTCGAGTGGAACTCCTATAAAGAATGCTGAAGTGATTGGGAAATTGCTTGAGGCGATACAGCTGCCTAAAGAACTAGCAGTTGTAAAGTGTGCTGCTCATGGACAGGGAAATGATTTTGTTACTCTTGGTAATCGATTTGCAAATGACATAGCACAGTATTGTGCAAAGAACAATCATTCCATTAACAGGTGAAAGGAGAAGGAGATGTCTTTTTGTTCTGTGATGTTTACTAATGTTCTGGAAACATGGGATGAGGTGAAGCAGTTGCAGGATGAAGCAGGAGATGAAGAAATGAGAGATTGGATCAAGGCAGGTTGTGCACCAAGAGAAAAAGATCATGTTTGGATCTATAGAGATGGAAGACCAGTCATGCCAAATTCTATGTTGTCAACAATGGCAAGAATGTATCATGGTCAGGGACACCTGGGGAGGGATGCTATGATTAGATCCTTTAAACAGACCTGGTACAATGCAAAGTTCAGGTTGATTGCAGAGAGCATTTGTCAAAGATGTTTGATTTGTCAGCAATTCAATACTGGAAAGAAAACAGTGGTGAGCCTAGGAACAATAGGCAGAGAAGGAGGTCCTTTTACCAGAATGCAAATTGATTTCATTGAAATGCCCCAAGTCAATAGATTGAGGTATGTTCTAGTGGTAGTCTGTTTGTTCTCAAGGTGGGTGGAAGCATATCCAACTAGGAGAAATGATGGAATAACAGTGGCCAAGTTGCTGTTAAGAGAGTTGATTCCTAGGTACGGGTTCCCAGTGACAATTGAGTCAGACAGAGGAGGACACTTCTACAATGAGCTCATGAGTTTAATTTGTGAAGCATTGAGTATACAGCAGAAGCTACATTGTGCATACAGACCAGAGGCTTCCGGCGTTGTTGAGCAGATGAATGGCACAATCCAAAACAGAATTGGCAAGATGTGCTTAGCCACTGGAATGAAATGGCCTGATGTCTTGCCTCTAGTACTGATGACTATTAGATCTACTCCAGATAGAACTACAGGGTTAAGTCCACATGAAATATTAATGGGACGTGCAATGAGACATGCATTCGTGCCTGTCAACAAGCTGATGACTATTACTGATGACATGATTTTGGATTACTGTAAAGGCCTGGCTGACGCAGTTCATTCTGTGTTTCACCAGGTTGGAGAAGACGCTACTACACTTGAAAAGAAGCAAGCCCATGATCTGAGCCCAGGGGACTGGGTGAGAATAAAAGTGCACAGAAGAAGAAATTGCTTGGTTCCAAGGTGGGGAAGGCCAAGACAAGTCATTCTGACTACGACGACTGCTGTGAAGTGTGCTGGAGTGAAGAACTGGGTTCATGCAAGTCATACTCTGAGAGTTCCAAATCCAAAGGATGGGACTGGGAAAGAGTACTTTGAAGAATCAGATTCCAGTGATGATGCAGACACTGAAACAGCGAGAAGAAAAAAGAATCCTGAAAGGGGGGAAAAAGAGTCAGAAAAAGAGTCAGGTGATTCTTTTTTCTTACCAGAAAAAGTTTCAAGAGTTTCAAGAGGAACATTGCGAACCTCAGAAGAGAGTTCAGATTCTGGAAAATTGCCTGAAGTTCTAACAAGCAGTGGAGAAAGTAGAGAGAAAGAAAGAAAAGAAAAGAGCGATTCCACAGAGACTATATCTGAGTCAAATGAAGAGATTGAGAGGAATCCATCTGAGATAACTTCTGAAGAAGTAGGGTCAGAAGAAGATAGAGAGGGACAGATTGCGGAAGACCCCCGAGGAGGTGTAGGGAACATTCCTGATAAGCTAGGTGAAGGGACAAGTAGACAGCAAGAAGATTGCGTGTCGGAGACCCGAGGAGGGACAGTAGTAGGGAAATCTCAATCGGTGGAAAAGAAGACTGTGGAAAAAGAGAGAATCGTTGATGAACAAGAGGCAAATGAGACAGAATCGGATGAGAGTGAGAATGAGATACCAGAGGGTCGAGTTCTGAGAAAGAGAACTTGGATTGGAGAAAGAAACAATAGAGAAGTGAAACAGAAAAGAAGTGTAAAAGGAGATCTTTGGCCTAACAAGATAAAGAGGCTGAGATATCGATTGACACGAGTGAATTCATCAAAAGCTGAGCAGGTGAACGAGGTGTCAAGTCAAAATCAAGCAAAAGAAGAAGAACGAAAAGAATCAAAAGAACCAGAGGAGATCAAAACAATCAGAAAACCCAACCAGAAGTATAGGTCACCGGAATGGACGTATGTGGCACTGTCTGAAGACGAAGAAGAAACAGAGGGTCAAGGAAATCCAGAGGGGACCTTACGGAGAGTGGTTGAGGAGGAGAAAGCTGTTGGAATCCTGAAAGTTATCTTGTCTGACATTGGAGAAGAGACAGATGTTCAGGATCTGATACAATTTGATGTTGCTGAAGAAGAAGTGAAAAGTGATGAAAACCCAAATTGAGTGAACTAAAGGAGTCACTTGGAGAAGAGTGAAGAAGAGTTCTGAAAATTAACAGATTTAATGATCTAGTGTTCTAGAGATTCAGTAGTGGAATAGTAGAGGCTAAGTCAAAATACACTGCCAAAGTAATAAGATGGCTAACACAGAAAATAATCAAAGTAGATGTACCTTTCTGAAAAGATGGTGCAGAATGTGCTGCTGCTGTACAGGATAATTGATGCTACTATGGAGTGTGCTTGCTTTATTAGTTACTTTTAGAGTTACAATAGACACTTTGGGAATGCATACTGAGAATATGACTAATATAGAGAAGAATTCACAGAAAGTAGTACCAACTAGAAATAGTAATATGTACATACATAAGGATAGGTCAATTAATGATTTTTCTAGTAATGTTTTTTCTAAATTGTTGTACGAATACGTGAAGAGAATGGAAGTAAGGGATTGCTACGTCTGTATGCAATTGCCTGCATCCGTTTCAGAGGGAGTTACTTATCATCATTTTCCAGCAACGTTTGGGATTCCATGTAGTGTGTTGAGTAGTATTTTTTATTTGTTAGGGAAAGTAGATTATGAGATGTCTAATAAGGATAATATTTTTGGGCAATTGCCTATGAATAAAAACCTGAATCCTGCTAAAGAAGCTAACATTTTAGGTGAGATTTTTATTGAAACAGAAGAATTAACATTAGATTACATTTTTAGAAACAATTTAACCTGTAGTTTGAAGGAAGAAGAGAAAGCTTTCCTGGACATGGTAGAGAAAAGGAGAATGAGCATGCATGAGAAGGCAGGAGGATATAAAATGAGTGAGACAGTGTGGGACATTGAGATGGGAAATGAGTTGAAGAATGGGGCCAGTCCAACTTTGGCTTTAGATGCATCACAGAAGGGTAAACTATGCATTACCAGAAGGAAATCCCAATATGATAATTATTTTGTTGGGACTAGTGAGTGCCATGATACATACTTTATTGCAACAGGATGGGGACTTTAAGGAGGAGAAGATCCAGTTTTCCCGGGAGTGTATTATATTTGTGGGAATAAGGCTTATTACAGGTTGCCTGACCATTGGTATGGCACATGTTATGTTGGCCTGGTCTTTCCCAAAAATTTTCATATGGATAGAATAGAAGATGCAGAACAAATTAATCTACTAACACGCTTTAAAAGAGAAACTTGGACAGAAATTGTAGGAGATATTTTCGGAGCCTTGATACCAGCAGTGGGAATTTCATTAAATGCATATGGAATTCGGAAGCTGTCAACAGTGGTAGATCGCTTATCGACAAGCACCGCTGGAGGATTTTTATTGGTAAATACAGAGATGGTTGCCTTACTGCCATGTCAATGCAAAATCGACTTGCCCTTGATATTCTATTGGCAAAAGAGGGTGGAGTCTGTGGAATGCTGAAAGTTCAACATTGTTGCACTTACATTCCTGATGAAAGCAAAGATCTAAAGGTCTATATCAAAAATATTACTGATTTGCATGAACTGGAAGCTGAAAGTATCTGGACTAAAATGGCTAATAAGATGATTGCTGTTAAGAATGTTATTGCTAAGATAGGTAGTACCATATTTGGTAAGATATTATTTCCATTGACATGTGTGATTGTTGCTTTATTGATTCTTAGATTAGGGTGTTTATGTTGTAGATACAAGAGAAGTAAAAAGGAAATAATAAGAGAAAATACTGAAAAGAGACAAAAGAGGTCAAAAAGAGACCCACAAGAAATTGAATTAGAAGAATTTAGAGAGAGCATGTATTTAGAAACAAAAAGAGATGATGAAAGAGAAGCTGGAGTTTAATGTGTTTAATGTAAAAGCAAAAAGACATTTGATTTTCTCCTAAGGAAAGGGAACTAAATTTTTTGGGTTGGATTTTTGTGGTGATGATATATCACCAAAGGGGGGATTGCTGGAGCAGGGTTTTCTATTTAAACTCGAACTTCAGTTTATATTTTTATATGTCATAATTAAAATTACTAAGAATTAATTATTAAGTATTAATATTGTCGAGTGTTTTGTCTAATCAATCTTACTAATGAAAGAATTATACGTGGGAATGCAATTGCATGGCTTAATTAATAAGTGAACTAAGTTGGTGAGCAAATTAATTAAATAAGTGTGACTAATGTACTATTTGTTATGTGTTTGTGCTTTAAAATAATATGCTTTAATGCTTCTTTATGTCGCAAATGGCTAGATAAATACACACACATAAGGGTATTAGTGGGAATTAAAACTGTATAATCAATACGATGTAGTAACGTTGTTTTGTGTTTCTTTTAATTAAGTTATCCATTCTGGCCTGTTGAGAAAATGGCCGACAACTACAGCCTGCATTTGAGTAGATGAAATATGAAGAGAGGCCTCGCTGAATATGGTTAAAAATGACCTCGGCCTCTGTCTGAGCTAAAAGTTATGAAAGGACGACAATTCTGGGATGGTCGCCAGATATCCTTGGAGGAGAACATTTGTCACAAATGAACATTTTTGATAAACTCGCGGTGGCTTCATTGCAAGTGATATAATTCCGGCGAAGAGCATCCATGGATGTTGCAAATTTAGTTGTGACTTCCTTTTTCCGTGTTTTTATTTTTGAGATATCCGAGAGTGAAGATTTTTCTAATGTTGCGAGCTAACATCCTTTCCTGCTCGCTCTGCTCAACGGACGTTTAGAGTTTGTTTGTAACTTTTAATATGTAAGTTTTGGTATAAATATGTCTAGACTAGAGAGGGTCTAAGGCCACTTCTTCCTGAACTTATGCTCAAGAGGATCGATGCTGGTTGTGAGGACGGCGACTCGAGAGACTCTGATTCTTTACTGAGAGACCTGTCCTGACCTAAAATACGACATTTAGCTAGAATAGGTAATTATGAGAATAATGATTTTGCAATTGAATGACTTTCCATTTGAACTAATTTAGATAAAGTAATTTCTGTTTGAATTACAGTGTCGGGTGGTTATTTCCTTGTCATTTTTATTGAGATCTCAAATGTGTTTAAACTGTTTAAAATCATGACTCGAGACAATTCAATTTGGTTGCATTGACCTCAAATTAGATGCAGATTGATCAAGGAGTTCTCTCATATATTCAGTGTGGATAGAGTAATAGAATGAATGTTGGTGTGATGGGCCCTAGCGTATGATGAGTGTATGTGCGTATGACTGTGAAATTACTCTGTCCGTGGAAGTAGGGAGAATTTATAAGCTCTGATCTGCAGCATTAGCAGAGTGAATAAAGTTACAGAGAGTAGTGTTCACATGAACCTCGGCTAATTTTGCCACCCAAGGAAGAAGGGAGATGGGGCGATAGTTCTCAAATTTCTGAGGGTCTAGTGCAGGTTTTTTTATTATGGGACTCACCAATGCTTGTTTCCAACTGTCAGGAACAGAGCCAGACCTCAAAGATAGATTAACCAAATCTCGTAATGGGGGGAAGCAGAAAGTCGCAGATTCTCTAAATTGAAAAGGACGTAAAGGATCCATGGGAGAACCTGATTTAACTTTCATTGCGATTTTATTAAATTCCTCCATCGAGAGCTCAGGCAAAGAGCAAATCCAATTTCTCCAAAGATATAGATGGAGCAGGGAACGAACGGTAAATGGCCTCCACCTTTTCTACAAAAAAGGTTGCCAGGCCTTCACAATGAGAAGCTGAGCAAATGTTCGTAATTGGAGTTTTACTGGCTGTCAAATCCTTAAGCACCTTGAAAATTAGTTTGGTGGGATTGGTACTGATATTAATAGCGCGAGAAAAATAGGCTGCACGAGCATTACAAACCGCCTTATGGTAAGTTTTTAACCTGGCATGATACATAACTTTTTTATCAAGCAGATAGAACTTACGCCAGGCTCTCTCTGCTTGTTTGCAGGATTTTCTGAGGAGCCGGAGAGAGTCATCAAACCAGGGATTAGGTTCGGCGCGGCGGTGCTTACTCTTAGTCATAGGAATCAGACTATCTAAAGCTCCTGTCAACCAGTTACAGAAATGGCCATAGCCGGTCTCAACATCCATAAAAGAATCCAATGGATGTGAGTCAAGAAGCCGATGAAAATCCTCTAATTTTAGCTTTTTCCAAGGACGTTTAAAAGATGCAGGCACAGCAGTTCTAAGAGGAGACTTCTCAATCACAAGGTGCAATTCTATTAAATAATGATCAGTCCAAAGCATGGGCCTGGGGGGAAGCACTTTCACCTTCAATAGATTAGAGAAAAAAGGATCTAAAATATGCCCACCAATATGAGTGCTGTGTTTAATTAGCTGGAATAGTTGAAGGGCTTCCAAGTCAGCATGAACACTATTTGCCGCAGGAGAGTGTGTAGCATCAAAGTGGAGATTTAAATCTCCAATTATGCTAAAGTTAGCTGCCTTTAAAGCTAAGGCGCTAACAACTTCAGGCAGGGCAGATCTAAATGCCGTATCAGGCCAGGAGGCCGATAGATGAGTAGTCCTGAGAGGGTAAAATGTGGACTGACAGAAATGCGGAAATAAGCACATTCACAGCCAGCAATATTCAAGGGCGTCCAAAGGCATGTATAACAAGACTTGACCACAACCGCAATACCCCCACCACGTGAACTGCGGTTAAGTGTATGTATCACATATTCCGAAGGAAGAGCCAGATTGATCGCAACGAGGGCTTCATCATGTAACCATGTCTCAGACATAAATAGAATGTCCGGACTTTCCTCCGTAAGAAGAGTAAAGATATCCAAATGATGCTTAACCAAGGATCTAACATTAAGATGATGGATCTTCAAGTCATGAGAAGCCTGTGGAATGAATGAAGTAGAATTAGAATACGCTAGCCACTCAGGACGGCTGACCCTATGGCCGGTAGTGAAACCTGGGGAAGCGAGATTGAAGACACACCCCGGACACTGATATTGGCCTGAGAGGGATTCTACACATACCTGAGTGCAGCGCGACGGTTTTTTCAGCCGGAGTAACTCCTTCCGTGAATACATTCTGAGATGGGTATGGAGCCTGCCTCGAGCTCTGACTCGGCGCGGACGAGCGCAGACGGGCAGGACTCTGGCACGACTCCGGCGCAGGGAAGGCGCTCCCGCTGCGCGTCACCGCTGCGCTCTGAAAGGACTGGCTTAAGTAAGGTGGCAGCGTAGAGTCTGCAGCACTAGGACGCTAAGATGGCGCCCAAGGAGCGTCAGAACAGCTCCCCAATCCAAGATGGCCGCTGATTCCCAAACATCAAACCCCAGGAAACGGGACCCGCTCTAACAGCGGTGCATCAACCAATTAAAATGCAAGTATGAGGGCAAACCCCCTAGCAATAAAAGCAGGGGAAACTAAATGAAACAGAACCAAAATACAGAACGCGGTAATTTAAAATTATAGAATGTACAAAGCGCGCCTTCAGCAGACGAGCACGCCAGTCCACTGAAATACTGATGGCCGAATTATCTTTTCTATATTTTAGAAGGAAGGGTTTTAGAACATTTTTAAACACATTGGAAAATCCAATACTAAATGAACAGATGTGCATTTAAGGCCCATATTCATCATTTGTTAACGCAGCGCAACTCAGCAAGCCACCTTGCAGCGCTGCGTGAAAGATAAAGGGCAGGAGTGTACCGTATTTAACATTATATGGCGCATTCCAGTCCTTTCCAAGCACTGGCGCACTTTTGGCTGCCAAGAGTCAATGCAGGCAACCTTGCGTCATGGTGCAAGAGTGAGCGCATTGTAGGCAGGATTGTTTTTGTACAGGAAGGGACATCTTCCTGCACAAAAACAATCCTCAGGGGGATTTTCCTCTTTCTACATGTGCTGCACACATAGAAAGAGAGAAAAAAAAGGAGAAATAGAGATATTTCTCTTTGTTACGTCTCACCTGGGGAGGCGTAGCATTTTCACGTATTCCCAGGTCTACCACTAATGGTAAATTTGAGAATGCACCAAATCCACGGGTGGATGCGTGGAAACACCCATGCTCCACCCATTGAACGCCTCTCTGGGTCAGAGTTATGCAAGGCAGCAATTTGTGCTGCCCTGCATTACTCCAGATTTAACAAGCCATCCAGGGCCATGCAAGAGGGCCTTGCGTGGCTTGATAACTTTTCAGTGGCGCATGGACGACACAAATCCTTGATAAATCTGGCCCTCAGTATTCAAAGGATAAACGCAATACCCAGTGTACTTTTTCAGTCTTAAATTGAATTCTATTTTTGAAAACAAGGGACAGCAACCTGTTCAAAATGTTAACACTTCTATTCTTAATTGAGAATGACGATTCTCCAATTATTATGCAGAGAGAATCTTGATTTCATTAAAGACTACGGAGGCTGACATTATGCAAATACTTTTATTTTCTGCCCAACATGCAGCACTTTAAAGAATGTAAATAAATCACAATAAATAGAACATTAGCAACATCACAAGGAGACAGTGCACACTCCCATCTTCCTCATGGGCTGTGATGACACAGGCGCACGTGGCATTCCAGTTACTCCTAAACATTGTTATCTGAGGAAAAAACCAAAAACACAGTATAGTGAAAGAAATAGGGACAGGTTAAAACTGAATAGATAATGACAGCAAAGCACAATACATTAGAATTCATGAAAATATGATATCATTTTATTAAAGATAAACAGTATGGAACCCAAACCTCTCTGGGAGAGGAGGTTGGGATAATGTTAGCCTCCGTAGTCTTTAATGAAATCAATATTCTCTCTGCATAATAATTGGAGAATCGTCATTTCATTACAAGACCGGAGGCTACCATTATGCATGTTTAAAGCCATGTAGAGCTACACTGCTAACATGCTCTATTGGTCTCAAATAGAACTTTGAAAAGGTACCAGCATTAGACCAATCTGCTGCTTTAAGTATTTCAGGCAGGGATCCCCCATCCCAAAATACCTTACTAGCCATTGCTCCCCTAGAAGAGTGAGCTCCAAATCTAGAGAGATCTATGCCAGCCTCATGCATAATAATACAGATCCATCTGGCTAAGGTAGCTGAAGAAACAGGTCTAAAAGGACTAACATATGATAGAAGGTGATCAGAGCCAACAGGTCTAAACGTTGACATTTTATTTTCATAACACTTCATGCAATTCACAACACACAGTTTTTCACACTCATGAAAAAAGGGATAGAAGATAGACTCTGACATTGTTTTAGTTCTTTTCCAAATATCAAAGTGAACACCTTCTGAGGAGTGGAACCTATTAGAAAGTTCCAAATCTCTAATGTCTGAGACCCTTCTAAAAGAAATCAGGCACAAGAGACTTGACAGTTTCATGGAGATCCTTTTAAGGGAGAGTAAATCGTTAACAGGCCAGGAAAGGAAGAGATTAAAGATAAGGTTAACGTCCCAAAGGGATTCTTAACAAGCCTTAGGGGGTCTCCTTAACCTAATACCTTTTATAACCCTTTTGATTAAAGGGTTGCTACCAATAGCAAGGTTATTAATTAAGGCATGGCCTGAATAAATTGCTGATCTGTAGCAGTTGATGGTTCTATAAGAGAGACCTGACTCAAAGAGATGGGCAAGATAATTAGCTACCTGTTGTAGAGAGCTCTGTACGGGATCCAAATCCCTTTACAGGCACCAACAAGACCACTTTCTCCAAACACCCCTGTACCTTTTCCTGGTACCAGGTGCCCATGAATCTTCCAAAAGGCTTTTAGCTTTGCCGAAAAGGTCAGAATATCTGCCTGAATTCCTGAAATCCTCCAAACAGGAAGGTTCATCCTCCCTTCGAGAACCAAAGGATGTTCTTCTCCATCCAGACCCTGGAGTAGACCTAAGGATGATGGGATCAGCAGTGGGAAGTCCACTGCTAACTCCATTACCCCGGGAAACCAAACCTGGGATTTCCAAAAGGGTGTTACAAGAATGATGGAGCATGGCTCCAGCCTCACTTTCCACAACAATCTCTGAATCATTGAGAACGGGAAAAAGGCATAACCCTTGATCTCCTCCCAGGAATGGAGAAAAGCATCTACCCCTGATGCATTCGGGACTGGTCTCCAGCTGAAGTATCTCTGAACTTGATGAGTTAGTCTTCTGGCGAAAAGCTCTATTTGAACTGGGCCCCATAACTTTTAGATCAGAGAAAAGGCCTTGGGATTCAATTTCCAATCGCTTGAATCGTGGAGGAAATGAGAATTCCAGTCTGCTCCCAGATTCCGAATCCCCGGAAACCATATCCGCTTGGCAATATCCGAGAGATTCTTGGATCTCGTGCCCCCCAGGCGATTTATATATGGGACAGCCGAAAAATTGTCCAAGCGGATTAAGGTGTTGGAGTTCTTTAAAAACTCTTTGAAGCTCATCAGCGCATTCAGAGCTGCTAACATCTCCAGAGAGTTTATGTGGAGGGATTGTTCCTCTAAGGACCACCTCCCCCCGGTCTCTAAATTGTTTAGGCGAGCACCTCAACTGCGATTGCTCGCATCCGATTCTAGAGTAAAATCTGGCACATTTCCGAAAATAGCTTTCCCATTCCATGCTTGAAGGTTTTTCAACCACCAGTGAAGATCTTCTTGAGCGTCCTCGGAGAGGGGAACTGAGTCTTAGTACCACAGGCCTTTCCTCAGGCCTAGAGCTTTTAGTCTTTGCAGGCCCCTGTAATGGAAAGGACCGGGAGAAATAGCTTGGATAGACGATGACAGGAGACCTAGAACCCTGGCTAGGTTTTTCAGATGGATTGATTCTTTTGATAGGATGAGAAGGACATATTTCTTTATCTTGGTAACCTTTTTCTGGGGAAGGATAAGATTTGAGAGAATAGTATTTACCTGGAAACCTAGGAATTCTGTCAGGACCATGATAGATTTCTCTATATTTATGATGAAACCCAGTTCTCGAAGGAGGTCTACAGTCATTTGTAAATGTTTCTGTATTTCCAATTTGTCTTGAGACATAATGAGGATATCGTCCAGATAGATTATTAGGCGAACCCCTCTCTGTCTGAGATAACTGACCACTGGTCACAGGACCTTGGTGAAACACCAAGGTGCTGAGGACGGGCCGAAGGGAGACATTGGAACTGATAGAGAGCTCCTTTCCACGTAAAACAAAGGTACTTTCGACAGTCCTTGTCCATGGGTATCTTAAAATAGGCAACTTTGAGGTCCAGATTTACCAGCCAATCCTTGGCTTGCAAAATGTCTCTCAAAAGATGGATACCCTCCATCTTGAAGTGTCTGTATGTTAGAAAGCTGTTCAAATATTTTAGGTTGATGACGGGACGCCAACCTTTGTCCTTCTTCTGGACTAGAAAGATAGTACTTAAAAAACCCTTCGAAATCTCTGATAAGGGGATCTTTATAATAGCTCCCTTGTCTAACCTTTGGAAAATCTCCAGTTCTATCAGTTTTGAATTTTCTTTTTCTAGGGGCATTTCCCTTGGAATTCTTTCTTGAAATGGTTCTTGCCAAAAATCTATCTTGGAACCAATTACAGTTTCTAGAACCCAGGGGTCGTGAGTAACTAGTGACCAATTGTGAGCAAAATGTTTCAGTCTTCCTGCCACCTTTGAGGGGAAAAAAAACTCCGGGCTTACCTTGGTAGGATTGATTGGTAGATCTTGGTCTGCCACCACGGGCTCTTGAACCCATTCCTCTCTGGGGGTAGAAATTTGAGTTGTAGCGATAGCCTCTATTGGTGGAGCCTCTTTCATTTTGAGGATAAAATTGGGACCTGTAAGAGCTGCGGCTGACAGGTTGTCCCTTCCTGTCGGCCCTTCCAAAAAGTGGGCGGCCTCCAAAAACTCTGCATGTTTGACTGTGCCTTACTGAACGCATTGAAGGTGGACACATACTTGCCCAGAGATCTAACAAAGTTGTCACCAAAAAGGAGTCCCTTAGCGTCGCACATTTCTTTATCGGATAGGTCAGCGAGCTTGGGGTTCATTCTCAGGAGAACTGATTTTCGGCACTCGGTAATCAGGTGGGCGTTGGCATTACCAACAAAGCAGATTGCTTGAGGCAACCAACCTCTCAGAAGCTCGATGTTGACCGGGGTATTGTTGGTCCAAGCCTCTTCGGTCATATCAAGGATCTTGGATAAAGGTCCAAGTACATCAAGTAGTTTGTCCTGACAGTGCTTCAGGCATTTTTCGATTCCCTTCCTGGGGTCTCTCCCAGATTTGAATAGGAAGGTGATTAACTCAGGGTCAAGATTGGGGGTGAGGGGCAAGGGCCCTCATTCTGCAGTAGGTTGCGTGTATATCTATCCAGGGGTTTACAAAACCCCCTGAGATAGGTATTTTCCCCTGTGATCCATTGGCCACCATTCGGTGCTGCGGGGGTGACGTATAGTAGGAGGATTGAACATTTCCCCACCAAGGGGGTCTTTGACAACAGAGGATGAGGTGGAAGGCTGATCCAAGTCCTCATCAAGAGTATCCAGCGGATCAAAAATGAACTCATCCATTTCTATGTCCTCATAATCCGTGCTTTTGTGATGGATATGTAAGGAATTATCATTAAAATCATTTGTACCGTAAAGGATACCGCATTCTATCATGCCGCTATGGGCACCTCTTCTCTCAGTCCCAAGAAATTAGGATTTCTCTATCATGCTGCCATGAGCACCAGCATCTATTGTAGTGCGAGGGCTACCAATCTCCACTGCATGGGTGAATGCCTCATTCAAATGTTTTCTTTTTGAGGTAATTTCCCCTTTTTTTGGACCTGATTTATAGGGGGAGTCCCCGTCTGAGAGAGAGAAGTAAATCTCTTCAACAGGGGGCACTCTCTTTCCCTTGGTTAGAGCGGCGTCAACTGCTTCCTTTACGGAGCATTTAAGTTCTCCCTCAATAAACCTTTTCAGGTTATTACCCAAGAGCTCCTTTGGGAGCTGAGGGTTATTAGCGTCATGATCCATCTTTAACCCAAGATATCATGAGGTAAAATTAAGGAATAAAGTACCCTTAAAGGCTTACTCACAGTTGTGCAGTATCGCAGTTCAAAACAGGCGCCGTAGTTTCTTCGGCGTCAGGTTTCCTTACTTTCAATGGAAATATAGTAAATGATCAGGGTGCAGCATGGTGAGTGGCCACTAGGTGGCGATCGTGTTATTTGCTGCTATAGTCTTAAAAATTGGGATATCGCAAGGAAAGAGGCTCCGGCTCGGCAGGCACTGTTACGCACTTGAGGAGGCGTGACCAAGGTAACCTAATGCCGAGTCGGAAAGGAGCGTTGCATTGCCAAGGGAAAGGGAGGCATAGTGACACGCTCTCGCGTCTCCGAGCAGGTTGCTAGGAGACGCAAATCCCAAAATACGCAAGCTCTGGTCCCGTCTCCCTTTTTTTTTTAATGTAAAAACACAAAGACAAACAGCGCTGTGGAGCGGGAGAAGGGCACAAGGCTCCAAATTGCACACAGCGATCGGACTGCTCTTGTAAATGCCGCGAAGTGGCAGTGGAAAATAAACTCGAGGAAATTACTTACCTGTTCTTTCCGGCGATCGTCGAAGCGATCGTAAGGGAAAGTGATTCAAGAGCTATTCCCCATCATAAATTGGACAGGGGAGATTGTTTTCTAGCTGAAACGAAAAGGTTTAAAACAAGAATATGACGAGGCAAAGGTAGGACAGAAGTCCTTATTTATACTAAGCAAATACAGCTCACTAAAATAACGTAATACATAATCAATATCAAGGCATATATAATTACAGTTAAGGAAAGTATGCCACGAATGAGAAAGATGTACTTATCTGTGTCAGAGCAGCCAACAAAAGAGGAAGATGGGAGTGTGCACTGTCTCCTTATGATGTTGCTAATGTTCTATTTATTGTGATGTATTTACATTCTTTAAAGGGCTGCATGTTGGGCAGCAAATAAAAGTATTTGCATAATGGTAGCCTCCGGTCTTGTAATAAATCACTTAATTTATCTATACAGGGAAATACATTTTCATTACCAATGGTGGCTAACATTGGGGCACTGTATGGCTTGCTAAAAGAAAATTTATATGGAATTTAATTTGGAAGTGTAGGGCTGAGCTTTTTAGAAGGCGCTTTGAAGAAACAAGATCCCAGGAAATTATGTCTTCCCACAATTCCTATTGTTCCCTAATATATTTTATGCAAGGTATTAGATTATTTGCCTAAGTTCTTTCGCTTGTTGATATCTACTTCCACAAAAAGAAAGATATTTTATTGAGACTCGTTTTTAGATATGTCATACAAAAATCTCAGCAGACAAACACGTCATTGCTTGCCAAGATTCAGGTTAAACTCACAAAAAAAGACCGCAATCATGTAGGCCGGTGGCATATTTATAGTCTCTTTAAGCAATTGTTCTCTATTGATACCCACATTGTTTTGGGACTGGCGTAGAAGTACCTCAGCACCATACAGTGACACTGGGGAAATCTTGGCCATACACACCTTAAATAAATGGGAATGTGAATATCCACCATATTATCTATTACATTTTGATAAGCCACAATTGTGACAGAAGATCTGTTTTTTAGCGAATCTAAGTGTCCATCCAATTTTAAATTTAACTTGTATGTATTTACCTTTCCTACCTTTTTATTTACTAAGTACCCCAAAAAATTATTTTGGGGTTTTTCCTGCACATTGGATGCTGCAATGAATGCGTGAAACTGTTCTTTTAGGGCCATCGTAGGATTTTTTCAGGAAAAATTGAGCCTCTGTTTGGCTATTATACGATGTTGCTCATCATGAAGACAGGTGAACAAGAACACCCTGTATAACATTATAATGGACAATACCTCTATGAAAAGTGCTCTAGGGTCCACGTATGCAGCAGGTAATTAATCAATGAAGATGCTAAGTTGTCGCATTCAGACTTACTAAACCCATGCACCACGTTTTTCCTTAGCACACTGTTAGAAAACCCCGGGCAACCGGGGTTCAGCAGTCGCCCGGGGGTTTCCCAACACACAAGGGGTAGCTTGGCTCGAGCGGTCGGGGGTCAGGCACCGTGTTAAGCGTACGTCACACCCTCACAATAACCATGCGTTCATCCGTTCCAAAAAGGACTCTACACCGTAAAAATTTATGAAAATATCTCTGTCTTTATCTTGTTTTCTCTTAGTTGCAGGTTAAATAAATAATAACACACTTACAGTACACAAAGCTTCTTCTGTAAAAAGGGTAGGTCAAATAAATAAGCTCAGATCATAAATAATCAATGAATAAATAGATGTGCATAAAATACATAGGCAAATAAATACTGTGAGGGAATAAATACTGTGAGACAATAAATAGGATAAATACAAAGAATACAATACTCTCAATAAATATAAGCCATCAGTACACTTTCAAATCAGGTCACATTTGTGAGGTACTAAGGGTTGATTTGGCCCAATCACAGCTTGTGGTTATGTGGATGGCCTGAGGGTGTCTCCCCTAGCTTGGATAAGGCTGAGGCTAAAACTGAGGTAGATCATGGGTAATCTAGGAATCTGGCTCTCCCAAACTACACAACCCCTCACACAGGTCACTGTATCAGTCTCAGTCCACCCCTGGCACTCCCAGGCTGGTCCTAACACCTCTCTAGCCCCTAGGATGGTCTCTTAGGGCCCCACAGGGCCTTAGGCGCCCTCTATTCCACTTACTGCCATCTTTATGAACTTCCGACTCCGCCGGAGTCGTGTCGACGCCGTGGGGCGGCTCCGGTTCGATGTCGCTAGCCGGCCTCGGCTCGATGTCAGTTCTTGTCGACGCCGTGAGGCGGTTCCGGATCGATGTCGGCGGACGGCCTCGGCTCGATGTCAGTTCCTGTCGACGCCGTGAGGTGGTTCCGGATCGATGTCGGCGGGCGGCCTCGGCTCGATGTCGCTGGGCAGCCTCGATTCGATGTCGGTCTCCGGCGTCACAGGGACTCGATCTCCCTACTTCCGGGTGTCTCCGGAGTGCGACCTCCACTCCTGACCTCCGGTGCTCTTCCCTTCAGGTTCCGGCGACTCCGGAGTGCGATCTCCACTCCCGACCTCCGGTGCTCCTTTCCTCAGGTTCCGGCGACTCCGGAGTGCGATCTCCACTCCCGACCTCCGGCACGATTCACCTCGGTCTCCGGCGACTCCGGAGGGCGGACTTCACTTCCCCGTCGACGCCGCACACTCGACCTCAGGTGACTTCCTCCTCGACCTCTGGTGTCTCCACGACCTCCGTCGGCGCCCTCTCTCGACCTCTGGCGGCTCCGGGTACGACGTCTGCTTTCCAGTCAGCGCCGCTTCTTCACCTCCGGCCCCAGGTCTATAGGCTTCTCGGCGTCGGACTCCAGGAAGATACCAATAGACAGGTCAGGAACTTGCTGTTCTTTACATTCAAGGCCTGTTCCGGCTGTTCAGGTCCTTGAGTTGGTTCTTCTTGACTTTATCCCACACAGGGCTCTAGGCTGGGCTCAGTCAGTAGGGACTAGTATCAAGGGTGGGTTTGTGGACCCCACTCCAGGCACAAGTTTCCACCCCTGCTGCCTCACTCCTTCCTCCTTCAGTGTTGTGCTGCTCTCCCTTCACCAGTCAGGTGCCAACTGCCTACTCCAACTGCCAACTCTGAGCTGGCTTCCCAACATTCTAAACCTGCCTCACACTGTCACAGGGTTCTAGAATGTTCTGGAAGGTACTAGTAGGTTCCAGCTATGTCTCAGGTGACAATGGGTGGCCACCATTTTGTGTTTCAGGCCCTCAGACAGAAGTTCCAGGGGTAGGGAAAATGGCTCCCTGACCCTGCATCAACACTAAAAAGTCTGGTGGTTCCCAAAAAGGAAAAATACTAACAGGGTTTGAGGCAAAAGTGGGACAAAATAAATAATGATGAGGAGGGACCACCCAAAGGGCTGACAGGTCTAACACGCGTCCCCCCCAGCTGAAAGTGGGGAGAGCTACCCAACCCCTTGGGAGTTCTCATCACTAAGGCGGAAATACCTTGAGAGACCGTCTGCATTGGCGTGGTCCACTCCAGGCCGATGTTCCACCTGAAAGTCCATTCCCTGTAGGGAGATAGACCACCTTAGCAACTTGGGATTCTCCCCCTTCATCTGCATCAGCCAACGAAGGGGTCTGTGGTCGGTCTAAACTAGGAAGTGCGTGCCAAACAGGTATGGCCGCAGCTTCTTCAGAGCCCATACCACTGCAAAGGCTTCACGCTCTATTGCACTCCACTTCTGTTCCCTGGGAAGTAGTCTCCGGGATAGGAAGACCACGGGTTGATCCAGACCCTCTTCATTGAGTTGCGATAACACTGCCCCAATGCCATGTTCCGATGCATCCGTCTGGACAATGAACTCCTTGGAAAAGTCTGGGGCCCGTAGGACCGGGGCCTCGCACATGGCTTGCTTCAGTTTTACAAAGGCCTGCTGACAAGCCTCCGTCCAGACTACCCGTCGAGGTTGTTTCTTGGACGTAAGCTCCGTGAGGGGGGCCACAATGGTACCGTATCCCTTCACGAAGCGGCGGTAATATCCAGTGAGGCCCAGAAAAGCTCGGACCTCAGTCTGAGTCTTGGGGGGTTCCCAGGCCATGATGGCCTCGATCTTCGCCTGGAGGGGTTGCACCGCTCCCCTACCCACCAAGTGTCCAAGGTACACTACCGACCCCTGCCCGATCTGGCACTTGCTGGCCTTGATCGTTAAACCAGCTTGTCTCAGGGCCTGGAGAACAGCTTGCAGGTGACGCAAGTGATCCTCCCAGCTGTTACTGAAGACGGCTATGTCATCCAGATAAGCAGCAGAGAAACTCTCCATTCCAGTGAGGATCTGGTTCACCAGACGCTGAAACGTGGCAGGTGCGTTCTTGAGCCCAAAGGGCATCACACAGAACTGGTAGTGGCCTTTGGGCGTGGAGAAGGCTGACCTTTCCCTAGCTCCGTCAGTCAGAGAGATCTGCCAGTACCCAGAAGTAAGGTCAAAGGTACTTAGATATTGGGCAGCTCCCAGCCGGTCAATCAATTCATCCGCCCTTGGGATCGGATGAGCATCAGTCTTGGTTACTGAGTTCAGTCCCCGGTAGTCCACACAGAACCTCAGTTCCGGTTGGGCACCCGGTGGTGCGGCTTTTGGTACTAGCACCACCGGACTGGACCAGGGGCTGCTGGAAGGTTCGATCACTCCTAGCTCCAGCATCTTAGTGACTTCACTGTGAATGCTGGCCTTCACCTTGTCTGACATCCGGTAGATCTTGGACTTCACAGGTGGGCTGTCTCCTGTGTCCACATCATGGACGCACAGGTGAGTCCTACCCGGAACAAGGGAGAACAACGAAGAGTACTGTCCCAGGACCTGGCGGCAGTCCTCCTGCTGTTCAGGAGTTAGAGATGGGGAGAGAATCACTCCCTCCACCGACCCATCCTTCTCTTGAGACGCAAATAAATCGGGGAGAGGCTCGCTTTCCACGTCCTCTGCTCCGTCAGTCACCATCATCAAAATGACTTCGGGCCTCTCGTGGTGGGGTTTGAGGCGGTTGGCATGCAGCACCCGTAGGGGCTGACGACGGGTCTTAAGATCCACCAAGTAGGTAGCCTTACCCTTCTTCTCCAATACCTCAAAGGGTCCTGACCAGCGATCCTGGAGGGCGCTAAGCTCTCCTGGTTCGATCACCCACACCTTCTGGCCAGGCTCCAATTCCACCGGGTGAGCGTTGTGGTCATACCACGCCTTCATTACTGCTTGGCTGGCCTCCAAGTTGTCAGAAGCTTGCTTCCACAACTTAGCCATTTGGCTCCGGAAGGCCAGCATGTAGCTCACCACGTCCTGGGGAAGCTTTCTGGGAGTTCTTTCCCATCCGTCTCTCACCAGGCTGAGAGGTCCACGCACAGGGTGCCCATACAAAAGCTCGAAGGGGCTGAAGCCCACTCCCTTCTGTGGCACTTCCCTGTAGGAAAACAATAGACAGGGTAGGAGGACGTCCCGTTTCCTCCGCAGGCTTTCAGGCAGACTTCTAATCATGCCTTTCAAGTTTTTGTTAAACCTATCCACCAGACCATTGGTCTGGGGGTGGTAAGGAGTTGTGAACCGGTAGGTCACTCCACACTCCTTCCACATGGCCCGCATGTATGCTGACATGAAGTTGGTCCCCCTGTCGGACACAACTTCCTTGGGAAAACCCACTCGGGTAAAGATTCCCATCAGGGCCCTAGCCACAACAGGTGCTGTAATGGTCCTCAGAGGTATAGCCTCTGGGTACCGTGTGGCATGATCCACCAGAACCAGGATAAACCTGTGACCAGCTGTAGTAGGCGGATCTAATGGACCCACAATGTCGATGCCCACCCTTTCAAAGGGGGTGCTAACAACAGGAAGTGGTTCCAGGGGAGCTTTCAGCTTCACCCCTGTTTTCCCACTGGCTTGGCAAGACACACATGTCCGGCAGTAGGTGTCGGACGACACTTTCATTTGAGGCCAATAAAAGTGTGGGACAAGACGGGCGAAAGTCTTGTCTTGCCCCAGTTGTCCTGCCAAGGGGATCTCGTGAGCCAATTCCAGTAGGAAGGCTCGGTAACGTTGAGGGAATACTAAGGCTCGTGACGATCCATGTAGGGGTGCCTTGGGTTCACTGTAGAGGAGGCCATCCTCCCAGTAAAGGTTGTAGTTCCCCTCAACGTTCCCTGCTGCCTGGGCTTCGGCCTGTCGCCTCAGTCCCTCAAGGGTAGGGCACTCCCTCTGGCCCTTGCAGAATTCCTCCCTGGTCGGCCCTCCCTCCACGTGCCACTCGGCCGGGATGGGTAGGTCCTCCAGTTTGGTAACATCCCCCACCGCGGACTCCTGGTCCACCACCTCCGGTGGCCTATCCGTCACACGGGGCGTGGATGCCGAGGCAGGCTCCTCCTGTCCTCGGTTCTTCCCTTGGTCGGCAGCCGGCTGTACCTTTGTTCCAGGCTCCAGTCGAAACAAACTCCCTCTCCGGGTAGTCGCGGACCCTGTGCTAACACAGGCCCAGTCAGGTGTACCCAGCATCTCAGCATGAGTCCGGTATTCCACCTCCTTCCAAGCATTGTGCTCCATGTCATTCCCCAGTAGACAATCGACCGGCACGGCAGGGCTTACGGCAACTCGAAGTGAACCTGCAACCCCCTCCCATTCAAAGGGAACCTCGGCCACCGGATAGTGGCCGGTTCTGCCGTCAGCCATCGCGGCTGGGTGGAGTACATCGGGAATTACCTGCTCTGGAGACACCAGTTGGCTACGTACCATAGTCATACTGGCTCCTGTGTCTCTCAGAGCCTCCCCTCTTTGGCCATTGATGGTGACCCACTGCCCATACTTTATGGTATTTGCGGGCACCTGGATCTTAGGATCCATCTCCCGTTCTCCCAGGGACACTAAAGTGACACCCGCCCACTCCCTTCCCTTAGTTAAGGGCATCTCCTCCCCGAGCACTGCACTAACTACTCCGGGGGCCTTTCCTCCAATGGGAGGGGGTGGTCTTTTCGGGCACTTCGCATCTCCCTTATAGTGTCCGACGCCACCGCACTCGAAGCAATGGACAACCCTTGGCTGCTGACTCTGGCCAGGATTAGGGTTTCTGGGTGGGTTAGCCCTAGGGGTGAATCCTGTTCCCTTTCCTTGGAAGTTATTTTGGGGGCCTTTAGAGAACTCCTTTTTCTTTTCCCCTCCCTCTTTCTTCTGGGGGGCGCCCTGTCCGGCCTTTTGAGTATCCCCTCCAGTCCCCCTTGTGGACACCCGGGTACTAGCCCAAATGTCCGCCTCCTCAGCAAGCTTCCGGGGATTGGTCAGCTTGCTATCCACCAGGTGTTGACGCAGTTCAGGGAAACATTTTTCGAGCAGGTGTTCCTTCAACATTAAATCAAACAACCCCTCGTAGTCCCTCACCTCGCTGCCCTGAATCCAACCCTCTAATGCCTTCTTTGCATAGTCCAGGAAATCCACCCAATTCTGTGTGCCCAGTTTGTGGCTACCCCGGAACTTCTGTCTGTACTTCTCGGGTGTTAGTCCAAACTTCCTCATGAGCGCCACTTTCATGGTGGGGTAGTGGGTCTGCTCATCCTGCTCTAGGGCCAATAATGTATCCCTGCCAGCTGAAGGCATGTATTTATACAATCCCCCTCCCCAATATTTCTCTGGAACCCCATGGACTCTTAATGAGATCTCATAGGCCGCTAGCCACTTGGCAATATCATCCCCTGCACTATAGCTAGCTACTATGTCTTTTGGCAGATAGGGTTTGGGTTCCCTGGTGATTTCTTTGTCTTTGCTGCCACAATTAGGAACAGTGTGTGCCCCGACTTGTAGGATCTGGAGATCTATTTCCCTCAGCCTCAACTCGTGAGCCATCCTACGTTCCTCCTTCTCTTTCTCCAGCTCCGCCAACTTCCATGTGAGCTGTCTTTTCTCCCTCCGGTCAGTTAATTCTACTTCTGATAAGCCACCGCTAGAGACAGTGCTGCCCTTCCTGGAAAGTGTTCTGGGCCCCGCTAACAGGTTCCCCACCTCAGGTTGGTACAACCCAGCCCCCTCGCTAACAGGCTCTTCATCCCTGTCCTCCTGCTCAGCCTTACTTTCCCGTCGTGCCTCCCCCCAAGCCCTCAAGCTGGTCTGGAGTTCAGCCTTCTTGGCACCCGGGGGACAATACACCCCCTCTCGATGACAAAACTCTCTGAGTTGGGCCACAGTGTAAGTTTCCAAATCTTCCAATACAAACTCCATTTTGCCCACTCAGAATAGAAGACAGGTGTTTACAGAAGCTATGCAGGGGGGTACCTTTTGTAATACCTCCTCCCACCACCAGAGTAAATTTGGAAAAAACAAAACTCAGAATTAGGAAGTCCGCTTTGAGAAAACTCCCGGTGTAGGCCTATGGACTACCCACAGTTATTGTCGAGTGGACGCAAGCACAGCTCTATCCCACCGCTGAACACCAATTATGTTAGAAAACCCCGGGCAACCGGGGTTCAGCAGTCACCCGGGGGTTTCCCAACACACAAGGGGTAGCTTGGCTCGAGCGGTCGGGGGTCAGGCACCGTGTTAAGCGTACGTCACACCCTCACAATAACCATGCGTTCATCCGTTCCAAAAACGACTCTACACCGTAAAAATTTATGAAAATATCTCTGTGTTTATCTTGTTTTCTCTTAGTTGCAGGTTAAATAAATAATAACACACTTACAGTACACAAAGCTTCTTCTGTAAAAAGGGTAGGTCAAATAAATAAGCTCAGATCATAAATAATCAATGAATAAATAGATGTGCATAAAATACATAGGCAAATAAATACTGTGAGGGAATAAATACTGTGAGACAATAAATAGGATAAATACAAAGAATACAATACTCTCAATAAATATAAGCCATCAGTACACTTTCAAATCAGGTCACATTTGTGAGGTACTAAGGGTTGATTTGGCCCAATCACAGCTTGTGGTTATGTGGATGGCCTGAGGGTGTCTCCCCTAGCTTGGATAAGGCTGAGGCTAAAACTGAGGTAGATCAAGGGTAATCTAGGAATCTGGCTCTCCCAAACTACACAACCCCTCACACAGGCCACTGTATCAGTCTCAGTCCACCCCTGGCACTCCCAGGCTGGTCCTAACACCTCTCTAGCCCCTAGGATGGTCTCTTAGGGCTCCACAGGGCCTTAGGTGCCCTCTATTCCACTTACTGCCCTCTTTATGAACTTCCGACTCCGCCGGAGTCGTGTCGACGCCGTGGGGCGGCTCCGGTTCGATGTTGCTAGCCGGCCTCGGCTCGATGTCAGTTCTTGTCGACGCCGTGAGGCGGTTCCGGATCGATGTCGGCGGACGGCCTCGGCTCGATGTCAGTTCCTGTCGATGCCGTGAGGTGGTTCCGGATCGATGTCGGCGGGCGGCCTCGGCTCGATGTCGCTGGGCAGCCTCGATTCGATGTCGGTCTCCGGCGTCACAGGGACTCGATCTCCCTACTTCCGGGTGTCTCCGGAGTGCGACCTCCACTCCCGACCTCCGGTGCTCTTCCCTTCAGGTTCCGGCGACTCCGGAGTGCGATCTCCACTCCCGACCTCCGGTGCTCCTTTCCTCAGGTTCCGGCAACTCCGGAGTGCGATCTTGTCAAGAATTCCTGTCATGCGAGGGGAGGAAAACGGTAACCAGCGAAAACGGACTACATCTCCCAGGATGCTTAGCGGTTGAGAGGTTATGTAAACAGGAGAGCTGTTACATAACTCAAGGAAAACACGCCCTTATGTAAACAGGAGAGCTGTTACATAACTCAAGGAAAACACGCCCTTTTGTAAACAGGAGAGCTGTTACATAACTCAAGGAAAACACGCCTTTATGTAAACAGGAGAGCTGTTACATAACTCAAGGAAAACACGCCCTTATGTAAACAGGAGAGCTGTTACATAACTCAAGGAAAACACGCCCTATAAAGGGAGGAACCGGGAGGTACAACGCTGTCGGATATTGTGTTTACACCGACGTACCTGCTTAGTGAAGAGCAGTGTTCCGGAGTGGTGCTCCAGTAAGGCAAGAACGGAGGTAGGTCGAGTCGTTACTCCCTGGGCCGTGTCTTGCCCCATCGTCACCTGTGAAGGACCCGGAAGCTCTACCGGATAACCATTGAGCTTCGCTTTTTGACTCGGCTGAGTCACAGCGCAGTGGCGCTTTTGCTGGTTGGAGTCGTAACTCCCAGCCCGACCAGAGATACAGGGACTGCCAGCTGTAACGCACACCAGGAGGTGTTTGCCGCGTTACAGACTCGGAAGTCCACGGGATCGATCGAGCGGCTGCTCTCGGTTCAGTCTTCTTTGCTTGTGATTGGGGTATCGGTGACGCATCACCAGGAGGTGACTCCGCGTCCCGGTGCAGTCTGAGGAAGAGGTTGAGCGGCTGCTCCCTTCAGGTAGAGACCCCGGCTGGGTGTTTCCCTGACTCCTCGATTCTCCCCAACACTCTTCGTGCCCCTCACAGCCTACCGATTGGCATTGTCGGCCATTTCATTTCTGCCCTCTGTTGGCATAAGCCGGGATCGGCGTATATGCAGAGGACGGTTAGGACCATCCGTGCTGTGGGCTGGTAACGTACTTAGCCTGGAGGATTCCAGTGACTATAACCTTTGTTTATTCCTTGTATTATTTTTGCCTTCATTAAAATAACTAAACCTTCACAAGTGGTTGCGTTCTCATTATCGTGTCTGTTAAACGATCCTGAGACGTTCAGGGCGTTACAGATCTCCACTCCCGACCTCCGGCACGATTCACCTCGGTCTCCGGCGACTTCGGAGGGCGGACTTCACTCCCCCGTCGACGCCGCACACTCGACCTCAGGTGACTTCCTCCTCGACCTCTGGTGTCTCCACGACCTTCGTCGGCGCCCTCTCTCGACCTCTGGCGGCTCCGGGTATGACGTCTGCTTTCCAGTCAGCGCCGCTTCTTCACCTCCGGCCCCAGGCCTATAGGCTTCTCGGCGTCGGACTCCAGGAAGATACCAATAGACAGATCAGGAACTGCTGTTCTTTACTTTCAAGGCCTGTTCCGGCTGTTCAGGTCCTTGAGTTGGTTCTTCTTGACTTTATCCCACACAGGGCTCTAGGCTGGGCTCAGTCAGTAGGGACTAGTATCAAGGGTGGGTTTCTGGACCCCACTCCAGGCACAAGTTTCCACCCCTGCTGCCTCACTCCTTCCTCCTTCAGTGTTGTGCTGCTCTCCCTTCACCTGTCAGGTGCCAACTGCCTACTCCAACTGCCAACTCTGAGCTGGCTTCCCAACATTCTAAACCTGCCTCACACTGTCACAGGGTTCTAGAATGTTCTGGAAGGTACTAGTAGGTTCCAGCTATGTCTCAGGTGACAATGGGTGGCCACCATTTTGTGTTTCAGGCCCTCAGACAGAAGTTCCAGGGGTAGGGAAAATGGCTCCCTGACCCTGCATCAACACTAAAAAGTCTGGTGGTTCCCAAAAAGGAAAAATACTAACAGGGTTTGAGGCAAAAGTGGGACAAAATAAATAATGATGAGGAGGGACCACCCAAAGGGCTGACAGGTCTAACACACACCATCAGGGAAAAATATTTAAGAAGGATACCAATGAATAGCAGAGTTCAAGCTGAACCTGTCTTTTGCATGCAGTAATTCCTCCTACCAGGTCCATTGCAATTAACGTGCCACTTGTAATAAGTGCATAACTCATCTGTTATTCTCAGCTAAGAGATTTTATTCCACAACTTTTTAAAATGTTGCCATGCTCTCCTGCTTTTACTTTATGGATACACTGTGAACATTGTGCTCATCTGCTACCAAATCTTCATAAGGTAAACAGTGTTTAAAATAAAAACGTTTAAAATATTTTAAAATGAAAGAAGACTTTAAAAATATAACCCAGCATCAAACAAGACTACATTAAGGTCTGATTATGAGTTTGGCGGTGCGGCGCCGGGTCCGCCACATCAAAGCTGCGGTCAGACCAACCCGCCAGATTAGGAGTTTCCTCCTGTCTGGCAGGCTGGTTTTTGGCATTCCCACTACGGTGCCTCGGAAAATGGGCAGCGCAATCAGAACGCCAAAAACAGTTCCTGCACGGCATAGACTGTTTGTATTCCCATGCGGAGGAGGCACAGGGAGCCCTGAAGGGCAGCCTTTGTTTCTTCTCCACTACGGTGTTTATGGAGGAAGAACCTCCATGTAAAAACAACAGTTGATGGACAGAATGTAGGACAATGTCATACATTTACCCCAGTACCGAGATCTGGGCCTAAATCCATTGTTTTTTTGCTCACCATGCCATTCCAGTTTGAACCCAGCCATATGCAAATCAGTCTTGACCCTGTGCCTCATGGGAACAGTCCAGCCCGAACTGCCAAGCCAGGTCCTCCCTGGATAGGAAACAAGCATCCTAGGACCGGTTTCGGGGTTTCACCCCTCTTCAGCCAGGATAGCTTGATTCCAGTGGCATGGAGGGCACAGGACCCACGTCTGGGCATACCCGTCCCACTCGGGGTGACAAATGCAAAAACAACAGTTGATGGACAGAATGCAGAACAATGTCATACATTCACCCCAGTACAGAGATCTGGGCCTAAATCCATCGTGACACAACTGGCGGAGAGAAAACTCGCAATTTGCGTGGCAGGACAGCAGCATATTGCGGCCTCCCGACCGCTGTAACACCGCCAAGGAACAGTGATTTCCTGGCGGCTGCAGAGGGGCTGTGGCGGTCCCGCTGCCCTAGTCGTAATATGACGGTCGGGAGACCACCACTGCCACACGCCCGTGAGTCTGGCAGTCCGTGGAATGCCAGACTCGTAATCGGAGGCTAAATAGTGAAAGGGACAATATTTCAAGCACAAATTAAGTGAACATGAATCACTGAATAATTAATTAACAATATCTTCAGATAAAGTACACCTCATACTCAGGCAAAAGGACCCCGTGTTAGTGTGCTTTCATAAGATGTAACTTGGTGATACTTGATATCAAGTAATGAAAGCTGAACAATGATCTGCCCCTCACTATCTCGAAACCATTAACTACTTTTGTTCTCATGGTTTTTCCAAATGAAAGGGGGTGATTGTAGCTAGCATGTAACCCTCAAGAGATCTTGCTTGTTAAAGAATACAATAATCTTTCTTCTAACATGAGAATAAATATTTATAACTATTCACTTAGCTGTGTTTCTTAAAAGATATTGAAAGGTATTGTTTGATTTTGTCCGGTTTGGGCACCTCCTTTGAGGTGAAAGTTGATTTACAATGAAGGGCAATCACAAGAGTACCAGGGAGGGCAGTTTGATATTTTACCTGAGTACCAGGAGGGAGGTTTTGACATTTTATGTGCGTATCAGGAAGGAGAGTATGACATTTTATTTGTGTACCAGGAAGGATGGTTTGACGTTTTATGTGTGTAAATAAATTCACGAAGGCTAAGTCAACTGTACTGGTCATGCCTTACAAGCTTTATGATTTGAGACTGATGCACAAAGCAACACTAATCTGGGTACCAAGTATTGAGCTAGTGAAGTCAGAGGGTCAGACAATGGCAAGAACATTTCTAACCACCACTTACATTGTTGTTCTTGAACCTACTTCCTGAAAGAGAAGCAGGATTTTTTGTGAAAAGACCACTGATTTCTCTGTTTTAACACCTTGAAAACGTAGATACTTCTAGCAGGGTTATAAAAACTCTCTTTCTGATGTGCATCTGGCCACACAGCATAGGTCCTCCACAAACACTTTCGTAAAATGACTGGAAAGACAATATTGCTCTACACACAAAACTGGCAATGATTCCATAAGTTAAGAATGCTACAAAAATGCCTTTTTGTTATTACAGGTCCACTGAGCTATTTTGCCCTAGTTGTACCTTAATGCACCTGCCCTAATGGACTGCTTAGGTGCTGCCCTTTGTGATCTCCAGAAACAACTACTGTAATGCAAGATGAGGAGGCCTCATATACAGCCAAACCTGAAAGCGTGCCGCATTATCCTTGATCTGATCAGTCCTGCACTGTCATTGAATTGGCTCTCACCAAACAAAGAATAGAGTGCAATACTTTTCGCCCCCTTACAGGGCCCTTCATGGCCCAGTATTATTCAAAGCAATCTCCATTTCACATCAAGCTTTTGCTGCCAGCATACAAGCAGAGTAGACATCTAAGGTCGGCTGTCAGTCGAGAAACACATATGTTTGCGGCACACTGACAGATGTACAAGTCTATTCCCTCTCCTACTCTTTGTTTAACCTATCGAACTAAAGACCATTATTTATCATTCATGAAGTCCCTGAAGACACATAGTTTACTGCAGTATTTGCATCAAACCTTGGTTGACATTCCAGTCTCCAAGAACTATTTTTCTCATATTTCCTTTGAATGCTGATTTCCCCATACCCACTTCTTGCGATCCCCTTAGATAGACTCCAACGTCTCTCCTACGCCGCCGCTTTAGTGCTAGAAAAAAAAATCTAATAAAATAAAAGAAAGAATTCCCTGTCAACCACCCTTCTTGAAATATACTGCAAGATGAGGCACAAGAGGGTCAACAGAAATATATATATTTTAATCTGGGGGTAATTATGGGATTGAAGATCGTATCCGATGATCTAGGTTATACTAGGATCTGGACCTAAAAATGATTTTCTAGCCATTGGTCATAGTAATGTCTTCAGTTTTGAAAACAAGTTGGGAATCAAGATACATAACCAAAGGAATTATTTTAGACATGAAATAGTCCAAATACATTCACAATAAAACAAACTGTATATTAAGACAGGCAAATGGTACAATATACATCAGCATATCATTAGAACTTACCAGTAAATAAACATACAGATTATGCCAACAGTAACAACCAGTTGAACGGCCAATGTCAAGTAGACCTTTTTGATAAAAGCTGTAGAAATAATAAAGAAAATAAATGCATACGTTTGAGGGCTAAACGTTAACATACATTTTATAACCAAATGTAAATTTTCCTAACCAACACAAAACGTTTTAAGGCCAGATGTACACAGCACTGGAAAAATGAAGTTTTAAAAGTAGTCCTGGGGCCTACAGTCATCCCTAGAATTTGGAAAGACGTTACTTATGGAAGCCCCTCCTTTGCAAGGGGCCGTGCTCTCCATAGCAATTCATCAGTATCGCTTGTGCAGGGGGAGTTGGATTGTGAAGTCCCGAAAATGTTCTACAAAAACCAAGCTTGTGCCTTCAAAAGCAGAGTTACTAAATTCAGATCAGCCATCTGCCTCCAAGTATGGGCACTGTCAAAATCATTCCAAAAGGCTGGCATGATTAGTTGGTCCCATCTGACATTCAGGGATTCTACAGAAATTAATTTACACTGCTCCTTTTCAGCTCATCCCTGTTAGAAATTTGGTTACTGGTTGGCAGAAACATGCACCATGACCAAGCAGGAACCACAATCCTAGTCTTGGTAGGTAACAACACAACCTCATTTATCATGTGCCAACTCTCTGGTAGCTTGGCACAGAGTAGTCAGACTTAACTTAGGAGGCAATGTGTAAAGTATTTGTGCAACACTTCATACAACAACACAGTGAAGACTTCACACCAGGCTAATCCATCCAGTAGAAGTAGAGATAGGAAAATTAAATGCAAAATATAGCGCTTAGAAGCAAGTAGCACCTAAAGAGTTAATTGGTTGCGCTGGACCAGTACAATGTCAAGAGTTCAGGCAGACCGCAATGAAACTTGGACCAGATACAGGACCCACGCAGGCCCCGGAGCAAAGATACCTTGATACTGGTTGCAACAGTGAGATGCGTCGGTGATTCCATGCAACTTTGGCGATGAGTCTGGTCAGTGAGTAAGGCGTTGGATCCGAAGTGCGGCGTTTCTGAATGTGATGCACTGGGTTTCTCCACTCTGTAGAGACAAAGCGTTGATTTTCTCCATGCAGTGGCGGTGATGTGTCAGTTCTGAAGTAGTGGTTCTGAGGACAATGTGGCGGTTCCGAGTGTGATGTGCCAGTCCGGTTCCAGCAACAGCATTGATGTGTTGATTCTGCTCTTGCAGAAGATGCATTGGTTCCACTGGAGCAAATTCCTAGGTCAACTTCGAAGGGTCCAGGACTGAGGTAGCACCACTTGGTAGGACAGATTCACAAGCAGCTGAGCCCAAGGGTTGGAAAAGGAAGGTTGAAATAAAATGAAATGAAATTTAAATTTATACCGCCCACTACTACCCGAAGGTGTCTAGGTGCCAAAGCTCCGACTAAAAGGAAAGAAAAAGGTAAAAAAACGGAAAAGAAGTATTAATTGTTGAACAACCAGGTTTTTAAGGATTTATGAAGGAAAGAAGATTGGATTTAACCTTGAGAGAGATTGGCAAGATTTCAGAGTTTAGCTGTACCCACTATAAAACTCCTTCCCGCCAGCAGGATGTTTTATCTTTAGGAATTATAAGTTTACAGGCAGATGAAGATCGAAGATGTCTTGTGGGAGCATACCAACAGAATTTGTGTTTAAAGTAAACAGTGCCGTGCAATGCTTTAAAGGTGATACACAGAGACTTTAATTGAATCCGTTTTTTTATAGGAAGTCAATGCAATTGTGACAGGAGATGGGATACTGGCTGATATTTTGGTACCGCGAGCAGCAGTCGAGCGGCTGCATTTTGAAGAACCTGCAATTTATTCAAACATTTGATCCGAATGTTTAAAAACAGGGCACTGCAGTAGTCAAGTTTTGATAATATTAAAGCGGAAAGTAAGTCCAGGGGAATATATGGTAGAAATTTCCTGAGAATTTTTATAGTTAAAAAACAGGAGGACATTATAGAGTTGATTTGGCTCTCAAAAGAGAGCTTATCATCAAAGTAGACTCCCAGATTTTTTTCCTTCCTGACCGGGGTGGGGAATTCTCCCATCAGCGCAGGCCATCAATCTGGTGACCAAAAGGAGGTATCCTTCCCGAACAGGAGAACCTCTGCCTTACCAGTATTCAATTTAAGATAGTTATCTGACATCCAGTTTCCAATTTCTCGCATACAGTCCTGAAATCTGAGAGCCACGCCTTCCAGGTCACTAGCCAGCGATACTACAATTTGTGTATCTTCTGCATAGGATACCACTGTAAAGCTGAATGCCTTTATGAGCCTGGCTAAAGGTGTAACATAAAGATTGAATAGTGTAGGGCTCAGAGAAGATCCCTAAGGAACTCCACAAGGAAGCATGAAGGCCTTAGACCTAAAGCCTTTAATCTCCACCAATTGCTCTCTATCTGAAGGAAAAGATGACAGAGGACCAAGGGGCATATTATCAAGAACGGCGTTAAAATTATCGCCGCTTTAGCGGCAGGAAACTGCCGCAAAAGTGGCGATAATGGGCTTGATAATATGCCCTTGAGAATTACAATTGAAGATCAGGTTCACACCAGAACATGGGCTTCTATTGGAATTCTCAAGGGCATATTATCAAGCCCATTAGCGCCGCTTTTGCGGCAGTTTCCTGCCACTAAAGCGGCGATAATTTTAACGCCGTTCTTGATAATATGCCCCCAAGTGCCTTACCCCTGATCCCCAGGGGTGAAGAACGGTCAATGAGAAGACTGTGATTGACCATATCAAAGCCTGCGGATAGATCTAATAAAATCAATGCAGCCCTCCCACCCTTATCAATGGTTTGCCTGTTTTCCTCGGACACCATAACCAAGGCAGATTCGGTGCTATGCTGACTCTGAAGCCATATTGAGTATCATCGAGAAGATTACTGTTAGAAATGAACAAAGATAATTCAGAGTTTATGGCCTTCACTGCTAATTTTGCAGGGAGGGGGAGTCAAGCGATTGGCCTGTAATTGTTCGGGTCTCATTCATCAAGGTTAGGTTTTTAACAAGGGTAGAATGGATGCCCTTTTCCATTCCTAGGGAAATGACCTTCAAGGAACATCTTATTGAAGATATCCTTAAGATAATTAGCTCTATTTCGGATACTGGATGCAGAAACTAAGGGGGACACGGGTCCAATGGTGAGCCAGATTTAGATTGGTGTAGAAGGGCCTGAATAGTGCCTACATCAAGAGGACTCATTCAGACTAGAGTGGCTTTCCAATGGTTGAATGGCCAGCTTTGCAGCTTCAGAGGGGCCATTATGATCATCCCCTATGGGATTATTCACAAAGAGGGTGCTAGGAAAGGAAATTTCTCCATATAGGGGTGTAAAAACCATACCTTCAGGGTGTATCTCTCTTGGGTGGCTGATTACAAAAGAGTTATAGACCAGTTCAACTTTACTCAGGAAAAAATCTGCCAGAGAATTGCAGAAATCTTGATTTATCTCAGTATTAGGCTGTTCAGAGAATTTACTTAGCTTACGCACTGTTGCAAAAAGTTATTTAGAGACATTTAAAGAGGCCTTTATTTTGGCTGTGAAGTAGCTAGTTTTAGCATTAGAGACTGCCGTTTTATAAACCTGAAGGGCCCTTTTATACGATGTTTTAACAGTGGGGTCATACTGTAATTGCCATTTTCTTTGCAGCTTGTGACACGCATGTTTAAGGCACCTAAGAGTATTGCCAAACCAAGGCTCAGTCTGAGATAACCTCCTATTTTTAATAGACTTAAGAGGGGCCAACCGGTTAAGATTGGAGGAGATTCAGTTATGAAAATCTAGGGAGGCCTCCTACAGATCTTGCGGAATTTCTGGTTTAGATTCGACTAACAGCTGATTAAAAGCATCAAGAGTGATTTTGTGCCAGGGTAAACTTAAAGATTTAGATATTTGGGAGGCTGCAGGAGGTGCTAACCTTTCACTATTGAGTGAAAACATAACCGCACAATGGTAGAAGGATGGGCGTGACTATAAGATTGTCAGAGAAAATTCCATCTAAAGTGTGGCCTGCAGAATGCGTAGGAGCCTTTATCAGTTGTACTAGCCCCCCACTTTCCATAAAATTGGAAAAAAAGACTGCATCTAAAGGAATCTCAAGATGAAAATTTAATTCACCTAAAATGGTGAAATCTGAGGAGTTAATTTTTTATATCTAGCAGCTGTCGTTTGATATCCAAAAAAGCTGCTCTGGGACCTAGGGGGGGGGGGGTGGTATATAAATAAGAGCTCCTTTAAACAAGTAGTGATTGGTTAAAGAAATTTTAAAAGCCAGTGCATCACACTTAGAAATCGCCTCTAACAGTCCAAAAAAAGCTTTGAAATGGTCCCTATATATAATGGCTAACCTACCACCCTTTCTTCATATCCGGTCAAGCCAATTGATGGTAAATTCCTTGGGGAGAGCCATAATGAGATCGGGTTCTAAGTCTTACGTGTCACTGAGACTTAGGCAACAGGAGGCAAGCCAGCAAACCCTTGGAGTCACTCTGGGTTCAAGTGATGCAGATCCAGTCCTTCTCACCCAGGCAGAGAGAGAGAGCAGCAGGGCAACACAGTTCCAGCAGAGTGGCAGTCTTTGAGCAGCACAGTAGATACTCGTCTTCCTGGCAAAGTTGTCAGATGAATAAGAACAACAAGAGAGCGAGGAAAAGACAGACTTGTCCTCTTCCCCAAAACAATATGGTCAAACAAAATGGACAAGTTTCATGACTTAAAGCAAATCTTTTTGGCTGTCATTGTGGGAAACAAATTAGAAAGGAGAGAGAGCACAACTGCTGTGTAGGAAACCCCTCACCCACCTACCTAGTAGGTGGCATGCTTCATCATCGGGGCCCAACTGGATTGTCTAGCACAATCCAGTTGTGCTACAACGCCTGAGATACAGCGGAGCAGGGTTATGAGCAGTGAGTGAGGTGCTATGTGAAGTGATATAAGAGTTAAAAAAGTCTCAGGGAGATGCCCTTTTGAAAAAACTTTAATTTTAAGGGTCCCAGGACTAGTGTAAAAGGATAGAAGAGGATATCGTTAGGAATGTAATTTTCCTGGTATCCTTAGAAACTGAGGTCAACTAGTTTCAGCCTTCGTTATAGTTCTAGAGGCTTTCGTCAGGACCAATTGAAATAAAAATAAATTTAAGTGTATGGCCGTCAAAAATATATGTAGGCCAAGTGTAATTATCAGCACACACCCTAAAGTGTGCTGTGAGTGTGGTGAAGAAATACTCACAGTAACTTCGTTCGAGGTTACATGAGTAGAGAGGAAGTGAATCCTCTGGAGTTAGAACGCCGTATGATTCTCCGTTTGCAGTTTGAAGGGAGAACAGGTCTGAAGTACCTAGGGCGGCGCTCGGATCAGCGGATCCGAGCGCCGCCCTAGGTACTTCAGACCTGTTCTCCCTTCAAACTGCAAACGGAGAATCATACGGCGTTCTAACTCCAGAGGATTCACTTCCTCTCTACTCATGTAACCTCGAACGAAGTTACTGTGAGTATTTCTTCACCACACTCACAGCACACTTTAGGGTGTGTGCTGATAATTACACTTGGCCTACATATATTTTTGACGGCCATACACTTAAATTTATTTTTATTTCAATTGGTCCTGACGAAAGCCTCTAGAACTATAACGAAGGCTGAAACTAGTTGACCTCAGTTTCTAAGGATACCAGGAAAATTACATTCCTAACGATATCCTCTTCTATCCTTTTACACTAGTCCTGGGACCCTTAAAATTAAAGTTTTTTCAAAAGGGCATCTCCCTGAGACTTTTTTAACTCTTATATCACTTCACATAGCACCTCACTCACTGCTCATAACCCTGCTCCGCTGTATCTCAGGCGTTGTAGCACAACTGGATTGTGCTAGACAATCCAGTTGGGCCCCGATGATGAAGCATGCCACCTACTAGGTAGGTGGGTGAGGGGTTTCCTACACAGCAGTTGTGCTCTCTCTCCTTTCTAATTTGTTTCCCACAATGACAGCCAAAAAGATTTGCTTTAAGTCATGAAACTTGTCAAAGTTGTCAGATGTCCAGAAGTGTACTGATCTGGTGGTGCCAGAGGTCCAGTACTTATACCCAGTGGTGCCTTTGAAGTGGGGGAGACTTCAAAGAAAGCTTTGAAGTGCACAGAGGTTCTCCCTTTCTCTCCTGGCTACAGACACACTACAGGGGGTAATCAATCCTTTATGTGGGGACAAGCCACAGCTTTCAGGTGTGTCAGCTGCTCCCTCTCATCCTGCTCAGGATGGCCCATCTGCATGCAGATGACCACTCAGGCACACCTACCCTAAGTTTGTGTGTGACTGTCTTGAGGGAATGCAGGAAGCCAGCTGTCACCCACCCCAGAAGTGTATTCCAGAGACAGGCAAAATGCACAAACTGGCTACAGTAAGTAAATGCCAACTTTCTAAAGTGATATCTGCAACAAAGTCTCAACCGGTATTAGAACAAAACTAATTTCACATTCAGTTAATTAGAACACAAAAAAGGAAGTAATAAATAAATCAATAATTTTATATGAATATCTCAAAGCAATGAAAAAGCAGCATCAAAATTATTCAACAATAGGTGCAATGAATATAATCAAGTGAACATGTAGTGCTCATGAACCAGAGCTTGTGAACGGCGCATGTGAAACACATTATAAGGCAAAATTGGCATTTGCTAAAATGAAATTTATAATCCAACTTCACCGTAACTTGTGATTTTAAATTGTGAGTTCAGTGACACTAAACTTGAAAAGTCTATCTCTTCACAATTAGGACTTACCTTAATACATATAATAATGTAATCCAAATGTTATTCTATGGGAGAGATGGGCCTTTCAGTAGTGAAAAACAAAATTTGGAGTTCTGTTATGCATGCCATTACAACGCTGCGATTACAAAGCAAATGCCATTACCAGGCATTACTTTTAACACGCATGCTTTTACAACGATTATGCCTTTACAACGAATTTCATTTTAAGAGCTGAATGATAAAGGCTTATACATGGTAAAGGTTTCACCAGTAAATATAAGTATTTTACAGGTAAGTCAATCAGGGGTTTGTACAGCACGGCTAGTCACCCGTGAGGGTCTCATAGCCCTAAATGGGAGGGGGGGCTCCATAGGGTGCTGTGGTAATGTGAAGAGTCAGGTCTTGAGGTCCTTCCTGAACTGGAGCAGTGGTAGGAGAAGGATTTTCCACCCGTTCTGGTCTTGCAGATGCGTGGGATGGTGGCCAGAGAGAGTCAGCTGTTCGGAGCCTTCTTTTGGGTGCATGGAAGGATAGGCAGTTATTTAGGTATGCTAGTCTGGCGTTGTGGAGGGCCTTGTCTGTCACAGGGCGGGGGGCCACCAGGTATTGCCCCATGCGGAGGGGGTGGAGCCCAGGATGAGGACATCAGTTTTCTCTGAGTTGAGTTTCATGCAGCGCTTCTTCATCCAGGTGGCGACAGCTTTCATCTCTTCTTGGAAGTTGTGCCTGGTCACGTTGGGTTCTTTAGTGAGGAAGAGGATGAGCTGGATGTACTCCACGCAGGAGACGATGTTGAGCCCGTGGTTTCTGATGATGGTTGCGAGGGAGGCCATGTAGATGTTGAAGAGAGTGGGGCTGTGGGAGGATCCCTGGGATATTCCACATCTGGTCTCTGTCAGTTCTGAGAGGTACGGCGGGAGTCTAACTCGCTGAGTTCTGCCTGTGAGGAATTAGTGTGTCCAGTCGAGGGCCTTTCCTCAGATGCCAGCGTTGTGGAGTCTGGTGGCTAGTGTGTTGGTGGGAGATGGTGTCGAAGGCAGCTGAGAGGTCCAGGAGGATGAGGGCTGGCGTTTGGCCGTGGTTGAGGGGGGCGCAGATGTCGTCGGTGGCGGCGAGTAAGGTGGTCTCCGCGCTGTGGTTGTAGCGGATCCGGATTGGGAGATGTCCAGGACATTATTGGCTTCGATGAAGTTTGCAAGCTGGATGTTGACAGCCTTTTCGATGACCTTGGCTGCCAAGGAAGCAGAGAGATGGGCCTGAAAATCTTGAGGTCCGTCGGGTCTGCAGAGGGTTTCTTCAGGAGAGGGTTGACTTTGGTGTGTTTCCTGTCGTCGGGGAATGTGGCGGTCTCGAGGGAGCAGTTGATCGTCCGGCGTAGTTTGGGTGCAATGGCCATGGCGGCTCTTGGGAAGATGTGGCGGGGTCAGGGGGTCTGAGGGTGCTCTGGAGTGGATGCTCTTCATGGTCTTCAAGGTTTCTTCTGTCGTGAGTGGGGTCCAAGTGAGTAGGGTCTGCTGGGAGGCGTTGCTGGGGTTAGGGGCTGAAGCAGTGGAAAGGTATTGGTTGTGGAAGTTGTGGTAGAGCGTCTTAATCTTGAGGTAAAAAAGGTGCTGGGTCTGTTGCAGGGGTCTTGGGAGGGTGGGATGTCTGTTGTTTCTCTGCCGGGTTTGGCAAATTCCTGGATGATGGAGAAAAGGTCTTTGGAGTTGTGGGCGTTGGTGAGGATTTTGTCTTGAAGGAAGTCCTTCTTTGTGGATTTAATGAATTGGTGGTGTGCTGTGGTGGCTGTTCTGTAGGCGAGGCGTGCTTCTGGGGGTTTGCTGTTCCTCCATGTCTTTTCGAGTCGTCTGCAAGAGCGCCTGGATTTTTGGAGTGCAGGGGTGACCCAGCTTGCTTTCCAATTGTGTCTTCCTATAGCTTTCTTGAGGGGGGTGAGTGTGTCGGTGCAGTTAGTGATTTAGCAGTGGAGGTAGCTTGCAGCGGTGTTGGCGTCTGGCATCGTTGGAGGTGGAGTGCTGGTGAGGGCAGAGGTAAGATGTTCTTCGGTAACTTTGTTCCAGCTCCTGCGGGGAAGGCGGAGTGCGTGTTTGTGTACGGTGGGTTTTCTGAGTGAGAAATGGATGCAGTGGTGGTCCGTCCAAAGAAGTTCCATGGTGTGGCTGTAGGAAACGCTGTTTCCTCCTGCGACGATGGTGTTGAGTGTGTGTCCAGCTGTGTGCATGGGGGCGGTGACAAGTTGCTTCAGTTCTATGTTGGCGAGGTTTTCTAGGAGGGCAGTGGTGTTGGAGTCATCGTGGTTGTCCAGGTGGAAGTTTAGGTCTCTGAGTAGTATGTAGTCTCTGAAGGCGAGGGCGTTGGGTGGGATGAGGTTGCCGATGGTGTTGGTAAAAGGAGTGCGGGCCAGGCGGCCTGTAGATGAGGGTTCTGCGGAGAGTTGTTTTGGGGTTGGTCTAGATCTGGAAGTGGAGATGATCCATGGGGGTCGTGGCGTCATCCGGGTCAGTGGTTGTGTTGAAGAGGGAGCATTTGTGGATGATGGAGGTGCCTTCTCCTGAGCGGGTGGGGCGGTATTTTCTCAGGATCTTGTATATGTCGGGAGTGGCGGTTGCGATGTCAGCCGCTGGGTTTGCATTGGTCCAGGTTTCTGTGAGGAAGGTGACAATATATATATATATATATATATATATATATATATATATATATATATATATATATATATATATATATATACAAAGGGGTTTTATTTTCCGGTAAAATACTTACATTTTCGTAGTAAAGGCATGCATTGTAAAAGCATATGGTTGGTATAAAATGTACAGGTAGGTATAAACACTTTTTTGTACACATACACACACACACATATATATATTTATATATATGTGTATTTATCATATACATGCATAAATACAGAAGAATGTGCATATATATATATATGTATAGTAAATACACACACATATATATATATATATCTCCTTAAAACCCCTCAACCCATAGCCACCCTAAACACTAAACATTCCCTGACCACCCAAAAAACCATTCCAAACCTAAATTCTAAAATTAACCTTGCCACCCAAACACCCATACCCACCCTAAAGACTAAAATTAATTATATATATATATATAAAAATACTTACCTTATACTTCCATTTAAAACTTTAAAACACATCCCATACCCACCCTAAACCCTCAAAATGCCCACCCTAAACCCTTTATGAATAAGCAAGATGGCGGCCACAACTGTGGCCGGTTAAGCGAGTGCTCTCCACCTCCACAACGCTAACCGAGTCTCTGATGGCGTTTTTGCCCAACTAACTGCTTGGGCCTTGGAACACTGGCATCAGTACTAACCGCAGTATCTTCGGGGTCCGGATATACCTAGCCGACTTTGGAGGTTCCTGGCACGCCATAGTTATTTATGGTTTGGAGATTTTTTTGTGCCGCTGCAGCTTGGAGAACACTGCGGAGCACGCAGCATCTTCCGCGGTGCTTTCCTGTGTTGGTCGGCGCCGATAGTGGAAATCCGGGAAGAGATATGCCAGGGAAGAATGCACCGTCACGATCTGGCCGCGGCAGAGGGGCTGGGCAATCCGCGGTGACTCCGGTAAGCACACGGCAGATGGCAGCGGGGGAGAAGCCGGCAGAGAAGGTAGCTGACAAGATCAGCAAGTTTAAACGGCAGGAGGAAAATAGCCTACGGCAGCCCCCCCAGCCAGGAATCACAGCTCCGGTGCTGATGGAGTTGGAGAGGGACGCCGCACACAATATACCAGCGATGTTCAAGGTAAAAGATAAAACTCGTGGCGATGTGGCCTCACCCAGCATGCTAAATATGAGTGGGGGGGCCACAGCAGAATTTGGGCACTCAGGATGCACAACAAGGGACACAACAAGGGATACAGAAAACTCCGGTAATCCTAATCACGCCAAGTCCTGGAAAGGGGATTCTGGGAGATGGAGTCCGGGAAGGATTGGTGCAAGTAAATATGGAGGCTGAACTGGCTTTACAACAGCCGCAGCGGCGGGATACTGAGGGGACGGTAAATGCCATGGACCAGAGCGGGGTTGGCCTCTTAACATCGGAACCTAATGCAAAGTCTGGGAGTGTAGAGCAGTCGAGAGAATTATGTGATCTGCCGGATAAAGTCTCGATTGTGGAGGACTTCTTCTCTCTATCCGATAGGTCTTCAGTAGACAGTGCTGTACAGGAATGACTGGAAGGGGGCAGTACGGGGGGAGAGGAGGAAAATTTGGAGGGGTCTGTGGATGCTTCGGGCCAAGGCGACCAAGTGCCCAGGGAAGGGGCAGGGAGGGGGTCAGCGGCCTCTTCTGCCTGGGATGAACAAAACTCTCCTAACTACGCTGCTTCTGCCATATCAGATGGAGTCGCCCTCGCTCTACAGGACCAATTAGTGCGAAAAAGCCCAATTTCAGCACCAGCACCAGAAGAGATCACATTAGCCACTATTTATGATCTAATCATGACTCACAGAGCAGAGACTCAGGCTGGGTTATTACGCACTCAGAATGCATGCAAACGATTGCAGAACGCTGTAAGACGAGTAGCTAAGACCTGTTCGGAAGTGGTTATAAGGATGAGCGAGGCTGAAACAAGGATCTCTACGTTAGAGGACGAACTATGAGCTCAGAAGGAAACAGTGGGGTCCTATAAGACATACAGGGACGATCTCCATTGGAAAATAACGGACCTTGAAAATAGGTCTAGACGTAATAACCTAAGAGTGCTGGGTGTGCCGGAGGGGAAAGAGGGTGCTGATCCGTTAAGGTTTATGGTGGAGTTATTTTCAGAGGCATTCCCAGAGCTGGGGCACTGGGACTGGCAAAGGGAAGTCCAAAGGGCACATAGGTTCCCGTTTGTACAGAAGAAGGGGCAAGGCTCAGAATTCCCTAGGGTTATCTTGATCTCATCGTGCAACTTTAGAGCGAGAGAGGAGCTTTACGATTTAGCACGGCCGAATAAAAGGAGAAGTGCTAAGGGTTGTGAGTTCTTTGTCCGACCGGACTTTTGCCAGGACACGGTTGGGCAGCGATGGAGGCTTAGACAGCTTATACCAGAGTTTCAGGCTAAGGGGGCTCAGGTGTTTCTCCAAAATCCAGCTAAATTGAAGGTTGTTAAGGGTGGTCGTAGTCAGTTTTTTATGTCGGAGATTAAGGCAAAAGAATATCTTCAGTCAATCTGACTATCTTATATGGCTTTATGCCCTATGTCTTTTGCCTTATACTTAATGTTTTGGAGGCACTCTGTGAAGAGGTTCTAGGGTATCCCAGAGGGGGCTGCTGCAGGCCTCTTATATTCTCACTGGGAGGGCCCTTCGGTGTATTAGTTAATGAAGGCGGGGAAGCTTGAAAGGACGTAGGATATGGAGCTATGAATGTTCCTTGGGGCTTTAGGTGGTTGGTTGGATAACGTTTTTTTCTCTTCTATTATGAAGGTGGTTCTGGGGAGGTGGAGGATGGGCACTGGGCTTTATCATCACTAGGGAAGGGATTCCCAATGCTCTATGAGGGTGGTTCGGGGGGGGGTGGGGGGGGAGGGTTGGTAGCCTAGGGGGTGGGTTTGGGGGGGGTTGGGAGGGGGGGAGGGGGTGGGTGGGTGCAGGGGTTAACCGATTCAGTAAGGAGCACAGTCTATATATGGTATAGTTCTTATCAGACCGTTTTAGTTAAAGTTTGTAGATATATATATGTCAAGATTAAAAATGGCTTTAGTATCTGAAAGAAAATTTGCTGTATCAGTTGTATCAATTGTATCAGATGTATATATGCCATGCAAGCTGCTGGGAGAAATATTTTTGGCGGGGGAGACAATATAATGTTAGATCTCTGGTATCAAATATGGAATGTGATAAGGATATAGGATGAAGAAATTAATATGCTGCACACTTAATATCTGTGGTTTGAATGACTTTGGGAAAAGAAGAGTGTTGGCCAGAATTATATACTTAAGCTCGTGGGATCTTTTGTTTCTGCAGGAGACGCATATTGCATGGTCGAATAGGGCCTGGCTCGGCTCCTTGGGGCTCGAGCTCTTGGCCTGTACTACGCAGACAGTCAATGCTAAGGGTGTTGCGATACTTGCTAAAAAAGGATTACTTAAATTGAAGAAGTACAAAGTTGATAATCTGGGACGCTGGGTAATGATGGAGGTAGTGGTTTCGCAGCAAGTTATCACATTATGCTCAATATATGGCCCTAACTCGGACGACCCAGGTATTTTTCAACTGATCAATACAGAATTAGCATTATATCCACATCCTATGATCGTTTGTGGTGACTTAAATATACATCTCCACTCGCAGGTAAACTTAAGGATAGCTGAAACCTACGTTGGTAGGAAGCCGCAAGGCTTTAGGAGTCTGCAGGCGCTTGTTCAGGATCAAGGGCTATATGATGTGTGGGCAGAACTTAATGCAGGTCAAGATGGCTATACATGTTTCTCTGCCCCACATGGGAAAATGGCACGGTTAGATTATTTTTTGGTGTCTGGTGTTGTTTTATCGAGGGCTTCAATTAAGATACTCCCTAAAATTATATCGGATCACAATCCGGTAGTTCTGGAGTTTGATTGTCTGGGTTTAATGGCCAGGACCTCAAAATGGACATTTGATAGAAAGCTTTTGCTTAATGAGGATTATTGTAGTTGGATGGACAAATGGATCCCTGAATTCATCCAGGCGAATATAGGATCAGCTAGGATAGATATTGTTTGGGATGCATTAAAGGCGGGGATAAGAGGTGAGACACTAAGATTTGCTGCAAGGAAACGCAAGATGGAGCGGTTAAGGGTTATAGATGACCTAGTGACTCTCTCTCGGCTCGAGCAAAAATTGGTTCAAGAAATAAACTCTGCAGGGAGGGTTAAGGAGGCTCAGGCTGAGGTTGCTGCCTGTCGGGCGAAAATTTATCAAGGCTATGCGGATGTGGCTGCTGCCAGCTATCAAACACATAGGAGGGAGCTCTATGAGTACGGAGAAAGGGTCGGTAAGGTTCTCGCTAATAGATTACGCCAAAAGGAGGTCCACTCTAGGATAGTTAAGATTAAAGATCTCGATGGGAATATGGTGGAGACCCCCTCTCAGATTCAAAATGCTTTTAAAAAATACTATGAAAAACTGTATACATCAGAACCAGTCGCAAGCGCAGAGAGGTATTTAGCGGGAAAGGCTTGTTTGGGGCTAAAGGAACAGGATAAAGAGGCATTAGTGGAGGGGCTCTCTTCGGAGGAGATTGAAAAGGCAATGTTGTCATTAGCATTAGGGAAGGCAATGGGATCAGATTCGATCCCTCTAGAGTTCTACATTAAATTTAAGAAGAAGTTAGAGGGGACAATGACTTCAGTATTTCAAGCGGCGTTTGCCGGGGTTCCCCCGGCCTCTTGGTCCCAAACTGTGATAGTAGTTTTTAAAAAAAAGGGAAAGGATCCTCAGGAGCTCTCCTCATATAGACCGATCTCGTTAATAAACGCCGACAATAAAATTTATTCGAAATGTCTGGCAATGAGATTGGGAGAAGTTATTGGCCCCCTCGTCTCATTACAACAACATGGGTTCATCGCTGGGAGGGGGACCACGGACCACGTTAGGCGACTCATCTCAGTATTCGACTGGGCCCAGGCGATGGATGTTCCGGTTGGGGTGGCCCTGTTGGATGCCGAAAAAGCATTCGACAGGGTCTCTTGGGAATTCTTATGGGCCGTAATGAGATGGAAGTCGTTTCCTAGCGGGTATATACGGGCAATACAGTCGATGTATTCCACCCCGAGGGCAATAGTCCGGTTGGGGGGAGAGGAGTCACAGACTTTTTTGGTCAACAGGGGCACACGGCAGGGGTGCCCCTGTTCACCACTTTTGTTTGCTTTGTTTATAGATCCTCTCATTGAAAGTTTAGAGTCGGACATGGGAATTTTACCGGAACTTCGCGGTTATACTCAGCTAAAGTCTTGGCATATGCTGATGACCTTGCGGTTTTGTCATCAGATATGAGTAGTGCTATGCCTAGAATCGAGGCTATAACTGGGAATTTTGGCGTAGTGTCCGGTTATAAACTAAACTTGGGGAAGACTCAAGTGTTGCATTCAGAGGTTGGGCTTCCAGTGGAGCTTGGGGCGGGGGTGGTCACAGAGGCAACGTATTTGGGTATAATTATCTCACCTCAAACTCAAAATATTCCGAGGATTAATGTGGAGCCAATACTTGCTTCTTCAAATAAAACCTTGGAGAGAATTAATCGGTTGCATCTGTCCCTATATGGAAGGGGCAACGTCTTGAAAATGTCAATTTTTCCTAAGTTTTTATATTTGTTCCGGGCCATCCCTATTCTTTTTCCGAAAGATCTATTTTGTAGAATAGAACGAATGTGCTCACGCTTCCTTTGGGGCTACCGTCGCTCTAGAAGGGCAATTAAATGGCTTTACCTGCCTGTGGACGTGGTGGTTTGGCTCTCCCAAATTTCTATTTATATTATTCAGCCTCGTTATTTCAATCAATGGGTGTTCTGATTTGGGGTAAGATGGCAGTGCTGGATCCTGCCTTCTCTCCGTCTATATACGAGTGGTGTTTGGGAAAATCAGCACAAGGGTTACTCTTAAAAGTGCTGGAGCCGAGTTATTACAAAAAGACAAGGTTTAAAATTATTCAGGCGGCCTACTCAGTTTGGAAGAGGTTCCGTAAACTGCTATCTATTCCTAGTATTATACGGTATACACCTTTGGACTCGACTGCCTTATCTTCCGTGGTTTTTCAGGATTCTGTTATGCGTAGGTGGTCACAGCTTGGTATTAGGTTAGTTGGAGATTTGCTGGAGCAGGGTGAGATGGTATCTTTTTCAACATTACAAGACAAATTTGGGGTTGGAAAGGCGGATTTTTTTAAATACTTGCAATCAAGAAGTGCTTTACAGGCCGCAATTGTGGGGGGGAAATGTCAGCCTTCACAGATCCGCATTTTGGATTTAATAAAAGGGAAATGCAAAATAGGGCAATTATATATGGAGCTTATGTTAATACAAACTGACGATCTGGTTAGGCAGGAGGCAATATGGGAGGAGAAAGTGCCGGTAACCAATTTGGATTTACAGCTGGTAATGCGAACTGCCAGCTCCATCTTGCTCTCTGGTAGTCTCAGAAGCCAATCATATATGGCTACGTTTGATCTGTATTACACGCCAGCAAGGACAGCCAAGTGGAAGGCTGGCAGGGGGACTAATTGCTCAAGATGTGGACTTCATGCAGCAGACTCGCTGCACGTGTTCTTTTCTTGCCCTGCCTTACAGCCACTCCTTCTGGATATTGAACGTTTTTTGTTACAATTTTTGGGAATACCAATTTCTGTTACAGCCTCTCTGGTTTTGTTTGGAATAGAATTTAGTACAGATGTGGGTAGGCAGGCGTCATCGCATAGAGGATTTAAGTTTATTTGTATGTCAGTTTTGAGGTCATGTATAACATCTCAGTGGCTGGATTCTGAGCCCCCGTCCTTCATAAGTTGGAGGGCCAAACTTATTTCTATATATAATATGGAATGGGCATTATATAAACTGAAAGGTACTGCAAAAAAAAAGCAGGGGGCGGCTATATGGGAGCCGATTAGAACTTGGATACAGCAATGATATTTAGTAATGTATTATTGCTTTTACCGTTTTTTCATGTCAAGAAATCAGAGATGTGTATAGCTTGATTTTCTTTGTCTTTCTTTTTATTAATAATTCTTTGTTATAAATAATGGTCTGTTAATAATGCACTGCGTTGCTGAATCGAGAAAAAACCTAATAAAAAATTTAAAAAAAAAAAAAACTTTAAAACACATCCCATACCCACCCTAAACCCTCAAAATGCCCACCCTAAACCCTTTAAGAAAAACAGTTCCCTAAAATATATATATATAAACACTTAATACGTACCTAATAATTACATTTAAAATGCAACCCATACCCACACTAAACCCTAAAAATGCCCACCCTAAAACCCTTTGGAAAAAAATCCCCATGCCAATTGGGGATGAAGTGATATTACCATGTTTAGAGAGAGTAAAAGCACTTTAGTGCTGGTTAGCAGTGGTAGAAGGTGCAGAGTCCTAAATCCAGCAAAAACGAGGTCAGAAAAATTGAGGGAGGCAGGCAAAAAGTTGAGGGAAGTCCACCCTAAGACTGTCAGCTCTAACAAGCCCCTATGAAGAACATCAGAACCTGTTTTTCGAATCTCAAAGCAAAGAGCTTTGCTTTATTCACAGTCGTCATTATGAGATGGATTTCCATTGCATAATCGCTGGTTTCTATTCTTTCATAAAAAAGAAATGCCAGTCTCCAATAATGTCCTATGTTCTCACAATGTATTCTAGTCAGATGGATGGCTGACAATTTTGGCAGAAATCCCAAAATTCCCAAGGCAGCCAGAACCTGGAGCCCCTCAAGTGGTTTATGTATTAGACTAGACTCACACAGTTCTATGTTGACAAGTATTGCACAAATATCATATAGGAATGAATCGCAGACATACTTCATTCACTAATGAAATAAGTCAATATACTTGAGTGAAGAGACCCCAGGGTACTGTCATATTGTATGGTCATTATAATCATAGGCCTATATATAGTCCACAATTGTCACAGTACTTACTGTAGATTTGAAGAAGAAAAAAGGTTTCTTTGCCCTTGATAAAAAAATATGAGGGCAGAGCTACTACTATTCCACCTGACGTCAATTCTAGCAACTACTGTCTCTATATTCAATCAATCAATCAGTGACACTTATAAAGCGCGCTACATACCCGTAGGGTCTCAAGGCGCTGGGGGGGGGGGGGGGGAGCCGCTACTGCTCGAACAGCCAGGTCTTCAGCTTCTTCCTGAAGGAGAGGTGGTCTTGGGTCAGGTGCAGGTCGGTCGGGAGGGAGTTCCAGGTCTTGGCGGCCAGGTAGGAGAAGGACCTTCCTCCTGTAGTCGCTCTTCGGATGCGGGGGACGGCGGCGAGGGCGTGGTTGGCTGATCGGAGGTGGCGTTTGGGAGCGTAGAAGTTGACTCGGCTGTTGAGGTAGCTCGGGCCTTGGTCGTGTAGGGCTTTGTGTGCGTGGGTGAGGAGGCGGAAGGTGATTCTTTTGTTGACGGGGAGCCAGTGAAGGTCTCTCAGATGTCCGGAGATGTGGCTGGTTCGTGGGATGTCGAGGATGAGTCTGGCTGAGGCGTTCTGGATCCGCTGGAGTCTCTTCTGGAGCTTGGCGGTGGTACCGGCATAGAGGGCGTTGCCGTAGTCCAGTCGGCTGGTGACGAGGGCCTGGGTGACGGTCTTCCTGGTCTCGGTGGGGATCCACCAGAAGATCTTCCGTAGCATGCGTAGGATGTTGAAGCATGCCGAGGAGACGTTGTTGACTTGCCTGGTCATGGAGAGGGAGGAGTCCAGGATGAAGCCCAGGTTGCGTGCATGGTCTGTCGATTTGGGTGCGGTGCCCAGGGCGGGAGGCCACCAGGAGTCGTCCCAGGCGGAGGGAGAGGAGCCCAGGATGAGGACCTCCGTCTTGTCCGAGTTCAGTTTCAGGCGGCTGGTCGTCATCCACTCGGCTACCTCTTTCATCCCTTCGTGCAGGTTGGCTCTGGCGGCGGCGGGGTCGTTGGTCAGGGAGAGGATCAGCTGGGTGTCGTCGGCGTAGGAGATGATGCTGAGGTTGTGTTTGCGTACGATGGCCGCGAGGGGGCTCATGTAGACGTTGAAGAGGGTGGGGCTCAGAGATGATCCTTGGGGGACGCCGCAGATGACTCCGGAGGCCTCTGACTTGTACGGTGGTAGGCGGACTCTCTGTGTTCTTCCGTCGAGGAAGGAGATGATCCATTCCAGCGCCTTGTCCTGGATTCCGACGTTGCTGAGGCGCCGTACTAGGGTGCGGTGGCAGACCGTGTCGAATGCCGCGGAGAGGTCTAGGAGGATGAGGGCCGCTGTTTCTCCATTGTCCATCAGGGCTCGGATGTCATCCGTGGCGGCGATGAGGGCGGTCTCGGTGCTGTGGTTGGCTCGGAAGCCGGACTGTGAGGGGTCGAGGGATCCGTTCATCTCGAGGAAAGCGGCCATCTGCTTGTTGACGGTCTTCTCGATGACTTTGGCTGGAAACGGGAGGAGCGAGATGGGGCGGTAATTCTTGAGGTCGGTGGGGTCCGCTGTTGGTTTCTTGAGTAGAGCGCTGAGTTCGGCGTGTTTCCAGCTCTCAGGGAAGATGGCGGTGTCGAAGGATGTGTTGATGATGTCTCGCAGGTGGGGTGCGATGACAGCGTCGGCCTTGTTGAAGACGTGGTGAGGGCAGGGGTCGGTCGGTGATCCGGAGTGGATGGAGTTCATCGTGCGGATGGTGTCTTCGGTGCTGATCGGGGTCCAGGCGTGGAGGGTGGTGGTGGGGGGTGGGTGCTCGGTCCTGGTGTGCGTTGGTTGGTTGTTGAAGCTGTTGTGTATGTCCGCGATCTTGTTGTGGAAGTATGAGGCGAGGGAGTTGCAGAGGTCTTGCGATGGGGTGATGTCGTTGTTTCCTGCGCTGGGGTTGGAAAGCTCTTTCACGATGTTGAAGAGTTCCTTGCAGTTGTGTGCGTTGTTGTCCAACCGGTCCTTGAATGCTGTTTTCTTGGCGGCGCGGATCAGCTGGTGGTGTTTCCGGGTGGCAAGTTTGAAGGAGGTCCTGTTGTCCGGTGTCGGTTCCCTTCTCCAGACTTTCTCGAGGGCTCGGCAGTTCTTCTTGGAGCTCTTGAGTTCGTCGGTGAACCATGGGGCTTTCTTGCTGCCGGGTCTGCTGGGCGGGGTCCTCAGTGGGGCGAGTTCGTCCGCGCAGTTGCTGATCCACTTCGTGAGGTTGTCGGCGGCCCGGTTGGGGTTCGCTGAGCTGGCAGGAGGGTGCTGGCTCAGGGAGGTGGCGAGCTGGTCTGCTGTGATCTTGTTCCAGCTTCTGCGGGCGGCCTGTTGCTGGTGTTGGTGGGTCGTCGTTTTCTTGAAGGTGAAGTGGACGCAGCTGTGGTCCGTCCATTGAAGCTCTGTGGCGTGGCTGAAGTCGATGTCCTTGCTGGATGAGAAGACAGCGTCGAGTGTGTGTCCGGCGAGGTGGGTGGGGGTGGACACCAGTTGCTTGAGTCCCAGGTTGGCGAGGTTGTCGAGCAGGGTGCTGGTGTTGCGGTCGTTGTTATTCTCCAGATGGAAGTTGAGGTCTCCCAGGAGGATGTAGTCAGCGGAGGGGAGGGCATGCGGGCTGACGAAGTCGGCGATGTCTTCGCTGAATTGTGTGCGTGGTCCAGGGGGTCGGTAGATCAGGGTGCCTCTGAGGGTGGTGTTCGGGTTGGTGTGGATCTGGAAATGCAGGTGTTCGGCGCTGGTCAGGGTGATGTCCGTGCTGGTCGTGAGACGGATGGTGCTCCTGTGGATGATGGCGATGCCTCCTCCTATCTGGTTGGCGTTTCGGTCCCTCCGGACGATCTTGTAGCCCTCTGGGATGGCGGTGGCGATGTCGGGAGCTGAAGAGGCGTTCATCCAGGTCTCCGTGAGGAAGGCAACGTCTGGAGCTGTGGTGTCGAGGAGGTTCCAGAGTTCGATGGCGTGTCTGTGGACGGAGCGGGTGTTGAGCAGGATGCACTTGAGGTGGGTGCTGCTGGTGTTCGGCATGGTGGATGCTGGTGCGAGGCAGGTCCGGATGCAAGTGAACTTGCAGGCGTGGCAGCTGAAGGGTCCGTGGGTACGTCGTGGAGTGGCTTGATGGCATTCTGGGAGTCGGCCGGTGTTGAGTGCGATGAGGGTGGCGGCGGAGTACGTCAGGCGGGTCGGTCGGGGTCCTCGTGGGCCAGGAGTCCTGGCACTAGGCGCGGTCCAGGCGCGGACGGGCGCAGACGGGCTTACCTTAGGCGCACCTTCGGCGCGCAATCGGCGCGCCCGCTGCGCGTGGCCGCTGCGCGTTCGCACGGTCGCCATTTAAGGCGAAGTGCGCGGGTGGGCGGAGCAGCTGGGAGGCGGGAGCGGGGAGGGTACAGAATAGAAAAAGGGGCGGGGAAGAGCGGCGGTGGCGGGAAGGGAGGGCAGAGGGCGGCGAGGTAGGCGGCCAACAAGGAAGGAAACCACAACACGGGGAAAGTAAAAATTAAGCAGAGCAGGGATATTGAAAATCTAAAGTACAAAACAAGTTGTTAATTACCTGTCACTAGTATCCGTGATGTGTCTTGTGGAAAAAGTTTTTCTTCTATACTCAACGGACAGGTTTCATTAGTGAATGAAGTGTGTCTGCGATTTATTCCTATATGATGTTTGGGCAATACTTGTCATTCTATGGGTCCTGTTAGCAATAAAGAACCACTGTTTTTTGTCTAGATTTTACTTTTTTAGTTTACATTTTATCTTTTCTGAACTTAATTCCTTCTTTCAACCCACTTTAATTTCTCTCTTTCTTCACTAGGTCAAGTATATGCTTTATGTAAAGCTCAGGATGCACATAGCCTCAATCAAGACAAATGTTATGAAGTGCAACATTCGTTGTAATTTTACAATATATTGGAGAAATTTAAAATATCTCCTGGGGTGTCTAAGAAAGTAGATAACACTGATCTTTTTCTCCTTCACAATTGCAGAATATTCTTCCCCCTCCTTCCGCTCGTTATAAAGTAACAAATAGCAGGTCCTGAAGAAGATGGTTCACAAATAATATTACCATTGAAACGTATGTCGGCCAGAGATTGAGTGCGACCCCCCAGCTATCATCACAGCGACTGAGGGTTGATGTTATCACCTGGTTTCCATCTGTGCATGTAGTGTTGTTCTGGGGTGGAGAGTGTGAATGTATTGAGTGTAAGAGACATGAGTGGTGAGCTGAGAGAGGTATGATTGGTTGTGGGGATTTATCACCTGGTTTCCATCTGTGCATGTAGTGTTGTTCTAGGGTGGAGAGTGTGAATGTATTGAGTGTAAGAGACATGAGTGGTGAGCTGAGAGAGGTATGATTGGTTGTGGGGATGTGTAGAATCAAATTGTTACCATAGCATAGAATGTGATTCCTAAAGTATTGAAATAATGTGTATGTAAAGTACAGAATGGTTTGAAAAATGATGATAATTACTGTACTGTGATTGAAACACAAAAAGTTTTTTTTTAAAAAGAAAAAAGGAAATAAATTATGTTAAAATAAGTAACTATTCTGTGTGGAGTACAAAGTTCATTATGCCCCGTCTTTGAGCTTGGACAAGCCGCTATTCAAAGAAATTGAGGTCTTGAGGGAATCCTACTTCGGTAGTTTTGTTTGGCTGTTTTTTCCCCCCTGTTCGTTGACCTATAAAGCTTTTTTTTGTAGGGGGGTGCCTCGATAATGCGAAGTGTTTCAGAACTGCCTTCTCAAAGGTAGCTAACTCCGAGGGTACTTGCTGAAGAGTAGGAAGAAACGTGGATTTGTTTCTCAGACCAGTATTACTGGATATATCCGGCGTGATTTCACTTTGTTTTTCAAAGAAAAAGGAAAGATGTATCTTACGAAAAAATTCAAACAACTCCTGGTGCGTTTTAAAATCGTCACCCATATAGGTAGGCACAAAACTTTCTTAAGGACTTGTATTTCCAGGGGGGTGAGGCATCTTTGATTCAAGTTGACAGTTAGGTCGCCACTCCACTTGTTGATGCACTCGTCATGCTCCTGGTTATACGTTGTCCTAATGCTGGGTCCCATTGGACCTGCGTTCTCTCTTGTTCTGGTCGGGTGTCTTGGGTCCGACCTCTGTTACCTCCTCTGCCTTGAAAAGGCAGTGGTTGGATAAAAAGTGTTTTTCTGTCTGGCCGTTTTGCTTTTTTTTTTACACCTGCTTCAATCACCAGTGTTAAAGTCTGGTGTTTCATAATATATGTCAGTCTTGTAGCAGTTGTTCAGTGTTGTTTCATTTGCAGTGCCTTTTATTTATGTGTTTTTAAAAACCTGCAAGCAGTGCGTAAACACGCACTTTGTACTTATAGTCGTTGCTTACGAGAAGCAACGCTGGCAGTAACTGCACCTCTTTTACTGCCAGCCTTGCTTCTCGTAAGCAAAGTCTATAAGTACAAAGTGCGTGTTTACGCACCGCTTGAAGGTTTTCAAAACACATCAATAAAACGCATTGTCATTTACAATGCCAGTAGCTCAAACTCTTGTAAATGGGAGACCTATTGCATTGCAAATGTTTGTTTTTTATAGTGTTCAGAACTGAAATTAGGGATGATGGCGTTCCACCGTCCTGGGCCTTGAACTCAAAGGGATCTTGTAATAGCCTTTTTGGCCATTTTAATGACTTTACGAATAGCCTTTTTGGTTATTTTGATAATTTTACAGTGTCCTTGCGCGCGGTCCTAATAATAGGCTTTGTACTCTTCCTTGTGAGACTTGCGCCATTGCTGTTCCAGGTCACTAGCAGCTTTCAGCTCTGACAGTTACATACTTGCTTTAATCCCTTTCTTAGGTTTTCTAGATATGGCTAGTGCTGGGATATATACAGCAGATTAAGGGGCAGATTTACAAGCCCCTTGCGCCACTTTTGCGTCACTTTTTAAATGGGAAAAGTGATGCAAAAGTGGCGCAAGGGGCTTGTAAATCTGCAAATAAGTATTTTGATTTAACAAGCAAGGATGCAGGGTCAGTTAAGTCAGGTAGATTCGTTTTGGTTGTATTATACATTGGCTCAAACCCCTCTTTGCTTCTTTTTCAAATGACCCTGAGAAGGATTGTGGGGATGTAATTGAAGTTACCGGTGATGGACTTGAAGTTTAAGTTGGTGATATTGATTGAGACAAATTACTAACCATGTGCATCACCAGATTTGATTTCTCAAGTTTATGGGTGACCAAACGGGTGTCTAGTTATGTATGTTACACTACTCAGCACTTGTTGGAAGTCGAGGCTTGCATCATATCAAGGAGGTTCATAGAAGGTTTTGAATTTGGCCTGTCAATCCACAAATTAAAATCTCCCATGATCACAAGCTTATAGACTAGTATATGTCTGGTAACAGCATGTGGATGTTTTAGACTAGCTGCGTACTAAGAAAAGCTTACTAAATCGTTTACACATTACGAGTACAGGTTGGATTCTCAGTGGATAGAAGTAGATCATTATTCTAAGGGCATGTGGATAAGATGCTTTGTAAGCTGTTTTTTAAAGAACAGGAAGGTTGGATGCATGAAGGGAATCGAGAGCCATAGCTGGTTATGGCTCCGCTGAAGTAATGCTTCAATACTTGGGATGTCTAGAATTTCAGCATTTCAAGGTGTTTGATCCTCATGCTCCGTTGTAAGCATGTGACTGTGAGTAGACTGGCTCATAAGATGAATTTATTTTGAAGGTGGCTGGAGTTGTACACAAGGCAGCAGACATTAAACCTGATTTTGGTGGATCTTAGTCGGACCGCAAGATGGCCGCTCCTTAGGGAGGCTCTACCGGCCGAACCACTAATCTGGCATAATCCTGGGCAAGGGCGACCCTCCACCTACTCCTGACATTGTGGCGGGTGTGGGAATCCCAGCAGCACCACATATATTTTGTTTTGCAGCTGCTCAGCACATATTAGGCGTCCATGGCGGCTGGAAGCCTGCTAGGGCCTAACAAAATGTGATGTGGAACAGCGGCAAGACTGTGGGGGGTTGCATGCGGAGAGGCCCGACCTGGGACGGCACAGTGAGGGCTTGGGCAGACGAGAGCCTCACTTCTCCCCCGCTTGGCTATTTGGGCTCTGAGTGCTGCCTGGCTCCTGCTGTGGTCCCACGGGCCAGGCTTGTCCTGGCAGTGCGGGCGTGGTGGAGAGGGCCCATGGCTTCCCATCCTCAGCTAGGGAGCTGGCAGCCGGCCTGCACCAGGGGCTGTGGCGCGGAGGGTTGTGCTGGTACCGGCCCTATACACGGCTTTCAAACAGCACAAACTGTGAGTACTGGGACTTGGGGATCTAGGCACCACTGAGGCAGACTTTCAATTATCCTCTACATCCCTCCTGGGCTGGGGCACTTATCAATTTTATTGGCCTGCTCATTAAATCGCCGGGCAGTGTCAGACAGTGTCTGCGTCAATGCCTGACAGTGCCCATACCTCCACAACCTCCCTTCTATACTGCTCAACCATAAATCTTCATTGGTGGTGATCTATGGCCTCATCCTGCTGTGTTGCTGTCCTGGGGTCTGTTAATCTTCAGCTGGGGCCCCTCGGAGTCCCCTGAGCCTGCTCATGCCCCCGGTGGAGAGGATAATTTGGGGTGAGGTGGGCTCTATGACAGGACCAACCGATCCGACCTGATTACACCACATACCCCTGCTGTCTTATTACAGTGCAGATGAAGATATGGGATAACACAGCCTCATACGTCTTGCAGGGCGCAACATGCAGGTGGTCCAGGAACCACTGCTTTCTCAAGCTGCAACTCACACACTTCCCTATAGACCATTGCAGGTAAACCAAGTCAGTATATGAACTCACTTCTGCTCTCATCTGCGACACTTCACAGCAGCCCTTCACCGCACTGCTGGCCATGGGGACTTCCTGCTTCAGCCCTGGGATCCCTGAGCCTGGTAGTGCCCCTCAGGGTGGAGACTCAGGGAGATGTAGGGCTCACTGCGGAAACAGGCATTGCCGACAAGTGAACAAAGGTGGAATAATCCTACAGATCCAGCAAACCGGTATCGAAGATTCACATTGGCTGGTCGTTGAATAGCTGCTGAACTAGCACCCGTGCTATGTGTCCCCTTGGGCTTCTTCTCATGTCGAAAACATGGGCAAACACGATGCCCACAAATCGAAACTCACCAGTGCCTCACAAGCCGGGCAGAAATGGAACCAAACTTGGAGGTGGACTTAGAGTTCTCTAGGAAGGGGGGCGCCCAGCAGGATCCAGACCTCAAAGAGCACGCGGATCAATGTCAAAACTAGTCTTAGGGCCATCAATGCAAAATTGGACGCCCTCACAAATCGCCTAGACCACATGAAGCAGCTGGATGATAAACTTGAAACCAGATTGGATCATCTAGAGAACTGAGTATCCGATGCGAAAGACACCAAAGCAGAATCTAAGGAACAACTGTTGCAAACGGACAAAATCCTTGCATTAATTAAAGCGAAAAAAGTGAAGACCTTGAAGCAAGATGAAGGCGCAATAATCTTTAAATCACAGGGATCCTGGAGACTACAGCGATTAACAAGATGGAGGATTATGCGGAATCCCAGCTTTGCTAGCTTTTTGGAGAGGCCTTATCCCCGGTCTTCATTGTTGAAAGAGCGCACTGCTCCCTGGGACCGCGACCCGTCCCGGGTTTAGCTGCATGGCCCATTATTGCATGCCTCAAACTATAGGGACAGAGATACGATTTTACTCCTTGCTTGAGAGCGCCAATCCATACAACATCAGGGAAATGTTTGGTCCTTGTACCCGGATTTTACTCTGTCAGTTCAACCCACCCAGCTTGAGTTTCTGCCGACAAAAAGACTACTTCAACAGACCGACATCCCTTACGCACTCCTTTGCCGAGCTAAATTGCGAATTTCTCATGAATGCAAAACACACTTCTTCATGGATGCTAAATATGCCCTCAAATTCACCAAACACATCACCTCATGGCAACGATCCCGTGGAGCATCACGGCGCAATTCCAAAGGTAACACTTTCAATGACAAGGACTAAAGAATGGTTTTGAATTATGCGCCGGGATGAGGTCTCTCTACATTCTTCTATTTGACATTTGGGCTCACCCCTACATTTTTCTTCCTATTCTACTCAATATGGAGTCAAGCTTACACCTGAAGATCATCCCGTCATGCCACGGAATTCGCCCAAGAAATAGGCTCAATGTGCCAAGCTATTGGGAACTAGTATCCCCTCGGCCACCCTGCCATACATTAGCAGGGGTGTCCATCCCGCTTTTCTCTCGACTCACCTGTTGTATTCATGGTGGGGCAATGGGGTCGGGTGGGAGGCTTCTTTCTCAACCAAGTTTGGGGGTTGGAGTGGGTGGGTTGGGTTTTTTCTAATTGCATGTAAACTGTTGTTTCTTTTGTGTTTATTCGGTACCTATGGTGGCATACCAAACCTCCTTCATCTCTCTGCACAACCTGATCTTTTATGTACAGTATGGACCCAGAAGGATCTACTTTATCATGGCCAAAATGCCTCACCTGCAAAATTTGCAGTCTCAACGACCATAAAAAGGCCTGCTTGGCTCATGTTTATCTAGCTCCACACCAAATAGACATTTGCTTCTTACGAAAGCTACATCTAGTCTCGCACTCCGCCCCTGGGCTGCAAGCTAAATGGTGTGGTGAGTCACACGGCTCACTGTGCTCTAATTAAGCCAGAGGGGACGCTACACTACTACGTAGAGGTCTACTATGGGATCAAACCTACGCCCTCATAGACAAATAATGTATCTATGTCATATTGACAAAAACACGGCACAGGATACAGAATACCGGTGATACTAGCGGCAGGCTATGGCCCGAATACCGACACACAGGAGTTTTTCTCTGACACCTGGAGGTTAATAGCTGGCTTAGGACTTGGGGCAGTACTTTGGGGTGGTGATTTCAATATAATACTAGATGATCAGGTGGATCGCTCCGGAACATCATAACGTCCGCACCCGGACGCAGCACTGACACTTTACAAACTTATCAAGGATAATCACCTCCAGGACATTTGGAGACACACTCACCCCACAACTCTAGAGAGCATCTGTTTTATAACACAACACAATGCCTGGTCTAGAATCGATTTATGGCTGGTCACATGGGACATACAGACATGGGGGACAAAAGCAAGGCACATGCCTCACACATTTTCTGATCACGCCCCAGTGTTACTGGAGATTAATGTCTTGCGGTCCCCTGCACGCCTTCTCTTGGCGCCTACCTTTGGGGGCGCTGTGAGATGCGGTATTCTAGGACGAGGCCAAAGCGTCGATAGTTTAATATTTGCCCACAATGTGGGCTCAGTGTGCTCCCCATCTACACTGTGGGAGGCTTTTAAGGTGGTGATTCGCGGTGTGTGCACCACCAAGCAATCAGGAGGTTTGAAGGCCATTCACAGGAGAATTACCACATTGGAGCACAACATCCAAAGTTTAGAGACAGAATATTTCCACACCAATGATGCAACTAAACTGGCATCAATTCGTAAAAAAAATATCGGAATGTTCTAAAGAGGCTGCTTGTGAAACTACCCACCTTGATCGGGACGCCCATGCTTGTCAATATGGGGAAGGAGACCGTCTGGGAACAAAGATAGCGGGATTGCTCTGCAAACCTTGTGCATCTACTTACGTGGTGGAGCTACTAGATGAGAATTCCACGCTCCAAAGCACCACAAAGGGCTCTTGAAGACAATGTCCTCATTCTACTCCAAGCTTTATACAGCCACTCTGGTACACTGCTAGACTACCTTAACAGAGTATTTAGACACAATACAGCTTTTGTGGCTGGACAGAGCCACAGAGTGTACCTTGATGTGCCCATCACCATGGATGAAATCGAGCAAATTATTAAATCCTTACCAGGAGATAAGGCGCAAGGTCTAGATGGCCTGACCACTGCCTTCTATAAAGAATTAGCATCTCTATTGGTGCCTCACCTTCTGGCCATGTTTGAGGATTCCTTGGAGGCTGGCCTTCTGCCCCCTTCACTCAGAGGGGCTTTTATTGTCATCCGACTCCTACAGGCCACTTCCATTGATAAACATAGAACACAAGATACTAGCTAAAATCCCAGCTATCCGCCTTCTAACCCTACTACCCGACATAATGCAACCAGATCAGTCCTGGTTTATTCCTGGCCGTTCCACCTCTGATAATCTTCGTACCATATTTGCAGCTATGCATCATCTTGATCCACAGGTCTCTGCGGTTGCTGCACTCAACGCTACTAAAGCGTTTGATTCTCTAGAGTGGGCGTATCTTTTGCACTTCTTCAATGCTGGGGACTTAGCCTAAAATTCATACGTTACATTCAACTTCTCTATACTCTCCAAACACTCCACAGGATGACTTCAGAGGCATTTCCAGTCACTTACGGTACGAACCAGAGTTGCCCATTGTCACCACTATTATATGCTGTAGCCATGAAGCCTCTAGCACCCAGACTCCTACAGCACCATACTAATTGGGGTATTGGATTTACGACTAGGGGACTCGTGGTCTCAATTTATGCAGACGGCATCACACTCTATATTGCAATCCTCGTGAGAATCTAGCACACATAACTCATCAAGTTATCCGCTTCGGCGGCTTCTCAGGCATAGAAGTAAACTGGTCTAAATCCACACTTCCCCCCTCACTGATAATACCCAAACCTTCCTCACCGACTACACTCTGAAATGGGCATCCTACCCAGTCCATTATTTAGGTATATAGCTAAGTCAGGACCCAGACGAAATTTGGACAGCCAATTATGTCCGAGCAGTTACATGGTTGTAAGATAGTATACCAATCTGTTCTAAGCTACCACTGTCGCTCGCTGGAAGGATAGCAAAAATGCTGGTTCTATCTAAATTCCTTTATCTTTTTCTTAATCTACCCATTCCCCTCACGGTCCAATCCTGCGTTGCTTGAGCTCTAACTTGGTATCATTAATCTGGGCCGGTGCACAGCCTCGTATCTCCTGGGACATCCTCACCTTGCCACGCACTCAGGGAGGTCTGGGGGCACTGGACATGGCACTGTAAGCTTTATGCACTCAAGCACACTTTTTACACTACAGGATACACCCAACACCATTCCAGCCTCACTTTGCCATTGAAACAGACCGCGCAGTCCTGTGGCCTCTAACTACTGCGCTCTATGCCCCTTACAAGCGTCCCAAGCAGCAGTGGACACAGTAGAGTGTATGCGCAGGGCATGGGACAGCCTAAAGAGGGGAGCGGGATTAGCCTAGCTCTATTCTCTATCTATACCTCTTGGTCAAAACACACTGGTGCCACAATTGCAAAACCGTGGAATTAGAGCAAGGGCTCAAAGTCTCACCATTATTACGTTTTCAGACTTATATCATGAGGATACCATTCTCCGGTCATTCAAGGCTACTGCGTCATCAGCTCTCGCAGTGTTGGACATTCTTCTATATTATCAACTCAGAGCCACCTGTCGTGCCCCACATGATATGTTCCCGGAACAACCATCAACGCTTCTGGCACTAACGCACATGCTTAGGACACCCTCACCACACAAACTAGTCACCCTCCTTTATAGCGCAAAGCAATCCTCTTCACTGATTACAGTCATGAAAGCTTTTGCGTCTAGGGAAGACAATATAGCCTCTCAAAATACAGACTCACAGTGGTCTTTCTGCTGCGGTCAGTTAGAGGTACTTTCACTAAACTACACATTGCGTTCAATACATTTTAAGTTCTCCCACAGTATTTATCAAACCTTCATGCAACTTTTCAAATGGGTCCAGTGGCTGATTCCAGATGCATAAGGGGCACTTCACCTCAAGCCACTTTCATTCACTTGGCCTGGCTGTGTCCTGAGGTGGCAACATTCTGGGAAGAGGTTTTGTCAACAATACACACAATGGAGGAGGAGCCCAGCGCGCAACCAAGATGGCCGCGTAGGTGCGAGGCTCCCGAGGACCTCCGCGACCTCCTGCATTAATCCTGACTATATCCTGTCCTAGATGAGGGGACTGTGTTTGTGAGCCCGAGCTGAGGTGACACCCGTTTTCCGTTTCCAAATCGGACCTCGGACACCGGCGGGAGCACCGATTGAGGTTTGCGGCCTTCTCCACGCCGGCCCCCCGGATTGGAGTAGTGGGGCGATCCGGAGACAAAGTGAACAACAGCGGCGGGCAAGGCTGGGCGACTCGCGTACCCCGCACTTTCACTTTCGCTTTTGCGCCCTCCTTGCTGACGGGCGAGGTAGGGTTGCGGGGCGTTGTGCGGTGGTGTGGCCTTGCCCGGGTGCCCGGCCGACTCGCCGTCTGTGATTCGGCCTGCGGACCTGTGGTCGTCCCCCCCCCCAGAGCCCGTGAACTGGTTTGTCGGCCCTTTCGAGGAGATTGGCACGCTTTGGGGACTGCAACCATGTCCACAAAGCAAGATGGCGACCGGGCAAAGGTGAAATCGACCCGCCGTGGCACGGCCCATCAGTCCAACAACATGGACCGCTACACCCTCCAGAAGGGATCTCCTGAGGCGCCGCGTACGTCGCCTGCGGGCCCGACTGATGCTCCTGCTCTTCCTGCGGATCTGACCCTCCGAGACGTCATGGGCGCCATCGCCGAGATGAAGGCCTCGGTGGACCAGCGCTTTGACACTCTGGCGCAGAAGATAGACTCGGTCCTCGTGGATGTGGGCCTGGTAAGGGCCGATTTGTCCAAAACGAATGACCGGGTCGACGCTTTGGCCCACACTACCTCGGGCCTCACTACGGACGTGGCGGCCCTCCAAAAGGAGGTGCGCCGGCTTGGCCAGGCGAGCGCCCTGATGGATCGTCGACTGGAGGATTCCGAGGGTCGGGCCCGGAGGAACAATGTCCGCATTATTGGGGTGCCGGAGGGACGAGAGGAGGAGGCGGCGGATCTGTTTGTGGAGGACTTGATTCTCACCCATCTCCAGCCCCGGGGGCTGAGTAAACTCTTTGCGGTGGAACGTGCCCACAGGGTCCCCGGAGGAAGACCTAAGGCCGGAGCCCCGCCGAGGCCCCTCATTGCCCGGATTTTCAATTTTCGGGACAGGGACGCTATCCTGCAGACTTCTAGGCTACAAGGACCGGTCAGACTCGACAACATGGACGTCAATTTCTATCCTGATTTTACTCCGGCGGTCCAAAAGCAGAGACTGAGTTTTCTCGGAGTTAAACGTCGCCTACGGGACCTGAACCTTAAGTACGCAATGCTTTTTCCAGCTAAGCTGAGGGTAGAGGTGGATGGCCGCACGCACTTTTTTGATCGTCCCGAGGCGGCCGGGGACTGGTTGGACACTTTGCCTGGGGATCGGGGCCGGGGGGGTGGGAGGGGTGCGGTTGGTGGGGAGGGCCCGCCGGATCAGGACTGAGGGACAAATAGTAGGCCTTGCTCAGGACAATATTATTGTTATCATTGACTGCTCGTGTATGTTCCCCTCCTGTGGAGGTCGTGCGGGGTCTCTTGGGGGCTTTCCCTCCTCCTCTGGGGGACTAGTTAGTTTTTCATCTATGGGGCGACAGGCACACTGCACTTTGGGGGGGCTGTCTGGGCTCATGCAGGGGTGCAGGGAGGGGGGAGTTCTGTTGGGACGGGTGGGTTGGGGTGGGGTGTTGTTCGTTTTTACCGCAAGGCAAACCCTTTACTGTGTTGGTGTTTTTGAGGTGCTCTTGGGGGGACAAATGATGGCTTCTGTATGTTATGGGGGGTAGGGATTTGACTCTGTTGTCGTGGAACGTTAATGGACTGGGGGATAGGATTAAGCGAGGTGTGGTCCTGCAGTATCTGAAACGAATTTCTCCAGATGTGGTCTTTCTGCAGGAGACACACCTTATTGGTAATTCCTTTTATGCCATGAATCGGCGGGGCTATCGCTTGGTGGCCCACTCGGGCTTCACGTCGGGCTCGCGGGGGGTGGGCATCATGGTTAAGAACTCGCTCCCGCTGGAAATAGATGAGGTGCGCCATGATGAGAGGGGATGTTACACGGTCTTGGTGGGGAGAATGGAGGGCAAAGTAGTCGTTTTTGTATCAGTGTACGTCCCACCGGGGTTACAATCTACCACTTTTGCGGACCTGGGGCGCCTCCTCCTTGACCTCCCGGGGGGGCTTCTGGTGGTTGGGGGAGACTTCAATGCGGTGGCTTCTGGGACTATGGATCGTTACCCCCCTAGGGACCTCCCCCGGGCACAGGCGTGGCTGCCCGGCCTCTTAGATACATTGGGATTGGTAGACTGCTGGCGACTAAAACATCCCGCGCAGCTGCAGTACACCTTTCATTCGGGTGCCCATGGTAGCCTCTCGCGGCTTGATCATGTCCTTGTCCCTGCGGCCTATGCTGGGAGAGTGGGAGAGGTGCGCCATCTGGCGCGGGGTATTTCAGATCACTCCCCGCTCCTGTTGCATTTTGATGTCTTCCCGAGGGGGGAGGGCAGGGTAGCTCCAATCAATGCATGGTACCTGCGCGACCCCACTATTCGTGCCGACTTGATTAAATCCTTGCAGCGGTATTTTGAGGAGAATGTGGGGTCTGTCCCTTCGGCTATCTCCCTGTGGGAAGCCTTCAAGACAGTTCTTAGAGGGGAGGCCCTCTCCTTTATCTCCCATGCCCGGAGGCGCGAACAGGAGGAGGTGACCCGGGTGGAAGCCGAAATTACTGAACTAGAGGGTGACCTGGGGAGTGGGGTGACGGATGCCGCACTACATGTTCTACACCTTAAGCAGGCGGCCTATAGGGCCCTCGTTACGGAGGCGGCCAGGGGCCTCAGTAGAGAGCAGCAGGGGCGACTGTATGATGTGGGTGATAAGGCTGGTAAATTGATTGCGTGGTTGGATAAAAAAGAGAGAGCGAATCGTGTGGTCCCGCTGATCGAGAGAATGGATGGTGTACGTGTCACCGAGCCAGAAGACATTGTCTCTTGCTTCGCGGATTATTTCCGCGAGGTGTATTCCCCGGTTTCTCCCTGCTCGGAGGAGGATTCCCATGCCCTGCTTCGGGACATCGCGCTGCCCTCCCTTTCGGTGGAGGACAGGGAGTCGTTGGAGGCTGCTCCCACCTCGGATGAAATTGCCCTTGCCATACGCTCGGTCGCATCGGGCAAGGCCATGGGCCCAAACGGTATCCCTATCGAGCTGTATAAGCTGCGACCGGATGTGCTGGCACCCCACCTTCGCGCGATGTTCCTGGCGGCCCACTCGCGGGGCTCCCTCCCGCCGGACCAGCGTCTGGCTACAATCGTAGTGATCCACAAGGAGGGGAGACCCCGAGAACGGGTCACATCCTATAGGCCTATCTCGCTCTTGAATGCGGAGCCCAAAATCCTCGCCAAGGTGCTCGCCAACCGGCTGGTCGGCGTGGTGGGCGATCTGGTCCACCAGGACCAGTCCGGCTTTATACCCCATCGCAACACGGCCCTTAATCTGCGGCGCCTGCATGGGGTGCTCGCGCGTGTTCCGTTTGTGCGGGAGCCGGCCATCTTGGCGTCCTTAGACGCCACCATGGCGTTTGATACACTCGAGTGGCCATACCTTTGGGCGATGCTGGCGAAATTTGGATTTGGACCGGGATTCATCAGCTGGGTCAAATTGTTGTATTCGGGCCCATTGGCGCAGGTGGTGGTGAATGGACGAGTCTCGGCCCCATTCGCGCTGGGACGAGGCACGCGACAGGGTTGCCCCTTGTCGCCTCTCCTGTTTGCACTGGCCTTGGAACCCTTGGCGGAGTGGCTGCGGTGGCACCCTTCCATCCGTGGTCTCCGTTGGACCCCCGAGTATGAGGACCGCGTGTCCCTATACGCTGACGATATCCTTTTGTACCTCGTCTCCCCGCGTAAATCACTGATTGTCCTGGTTGATGTTTTGCGCTCATTCGGCCGCAACTCAGGCCTTGTCATCAACTGGGCTAAATCATGTGTGTATGTGCTTTCCTGGGGGGCTCCCGTCCTCCCGCGGGACTGTCCGATCCAGATTGCCTCTCAGGGGTTCCGGTACCTGGGTATCTATATCACTCTGGATCCGGAGGCCCGCTACGAGCGGAATTTGCTTCCCCCCCTCCAGCGCTTGAAGGAGGACGTCGCGCGTTGGCGGCGCCTGCCGCTTTCGCCGCTCGGCCGGGCGGCATTGTTTAAGATGATGTCGTTGCCACGCTTCCTGTACGCTCTCCAGAACACTATGGACTTGGTCCCGGCGCGCTACTTCCGTGAGGTGGAGAGTCTACAGCGTCGCTTGTTCTGGGACGGGAGGCCGCGTATTGCCTTGGCGAAGTTGACGCTCCCGTGGTACGACGGGGGGGTTGCCCTCCCATATATTAAACGGTATTACTGGGCCTGCCAGCTAGCTGCAATTAATCATGGCCTTTACGGGCCCGCCTTAAACCCGGCATTTGAAATGGACAAGATGCTCCTGCCTGGTGGCGACTACAATCGAGCGCTCTATTCTGGCGCGCCCGACCCCCGCCTGACGGGACCTACGCGTGTCATGGTGCGAGTATGGCACGCGGCTAACGCAGCTATGGGGTGGAAGGACCGTTTGACCCGGGCGTCACCGCTATATGCGTCTGAGAGGTTGGGCTCCCTGTGGACCTCGAAGGGCTTCGAGAAGTGGGACACGATCGGCATCAGTACAGTGGGGGACCTCTGGATGAGGGGGGGATTTAAAACATTCGAGATGCTGCAGACGGAGTTTCAGCTGCAGGGCAGTGAATACTTTCGGTACTTGCAGGTCCGCCACGCACTGGGCTCCGTCTTCCCAGACGTCGCCTCCATTCCGGAGTCATCCCCTCTGGAGGATAGAGTGCTGGATGGCCATGTTCCGGACAGCACGATCTCCCTCATATACAAAAAACTGATTAATGATCGCTCGGGTTTGCTGACTGGCCTCCGCGAGGCCTGGGTTGCCGATGGGCTGGAGTTGGACAACGAGGACTGGATTTCCGCGGTGGCCTCTCCGAAGGAGGTGGCCATACCGGCTCGCCTTCGCTTCGTCCAGCTAAAGATCCTCCACCGGGTTTACATGACGGGGCCAAGGCTTCTGCGTATGGGCTATGCCGAGGATGGGCTGTGTAAGCGTGGGTGTGGTGCTTTGGCGACTTTTTTGCATATTTTGTGGGAATGCCCGAAGGTGGAGCGATTCTGGCGTGGTGTGCATGAGGTCCTGCGAGTGGTTACGCGTGTCGCGCTGTTGCCTGAAGCGAGGAGATGCTTGCTGAATGTGTGGGAACCAACTGACTACTCGGTTCCGCAGACACGATGGGTGACTCTGGGATATATGATAGCTAAGCGTGACATCGCGCAGCTGTGGGGGTCCCAGAGGCCCCCGGCGGTGTCGGCCTGGAAAGAACACATGGATTGGTGCATGTTCCGAGAAAAGGTGGTGTACGTGGCGAGAGGTAAGCCTGGGGCGTGGGTGAAAGTTTGGGGCCCCTGGAACGCCTACCGCGGGGGTATTTGTGAGCCACCGCTGCTGCCGGCTGCCTCGCCAGCTCCGTCCCCCTAGTTGACCCCCTCCCCCGGCCCCGGGCACAGGGTCCCCCAGTCCCTGCTCTCTTCCCGTTCCCCTCTTTAGATTCTTGTGGACGGTTGGGGTCCCCCACTTAAGGAGCACGTGCTGTCACTTCGGATTGCGGGTTGCCTTGCGGGTGTGGTTTTTTTTTTTTTTGTGTGTTGTTGTGCTCTTATAAAATGAAACCGTATTGCGGGCTCGGAGTCATGTGGCCCACGTCGTTGATACCTCCTGATTTACCTCTCTGCAACGCCAAGAGCCTTTTTTTGTATGTATGTCATATGCTCCTGTCACTCTAGCGGCCGGCCGGAAGGTTGTAGGCCCATACTTGTATTTATTTGAGATTGCAATAAACGGTTTCAAACAAAAAAAAAAAAAAAAAAAAAACAATACACACAATAACAGGTCAAATGATCCCTATGTCAAAGATGTACCAATCAAGGATCGCTAACTCACAACCATGCTCCTTCTTCTGGCCAAACGTAGGGTGGCCATGAACAGGGGCAGAAGACCGGCTCACACAATAGATACTTGGTTGTGAGACATAGCAAACTGTCAAGAGCAACTGACTAATATTTGCGAATTGATGCCCCTGCGATCCCGACCAAAAGATATATGGGAACCGTTTATATCCTTTTTACGCAATAACAATCCGCCCATATCATCACAACTCGCAACAACACCTACAGGCACCTCAAGATGTTTAGCACCAACTCCTACACTGCCCGGAACGATAGTCCACACTGACAAGTCCCGTGGTCATAGGTGTTACTATGTAACTTCACTCCCTATTCGATGACATTTTGGTGACTCGTGGATGATGCATATTGTCAACACAGGTCTTCAGCGTCTACAGGATGTGCAGATTTTGAGGTGTGCATAACAGTTATGTAGTCATGATAATCACCCTTTCATCCCCCTTTCATCACTTCCTTTTACCCCAACTGTTCCATTTTTCGTTTTCCCTCATCAAATCCCCTAATTGTTTTAGAATTTCTGCATTGTTGAAAGTGTTACATTGTTTTGTCATTACTTTAAATGCCAATACAACTATTTTTTTTAAAACTGATCAAGCTTATAAGGTTAGTCAGTGTACATCTCTTAGAATCAGAGGGAAATTATCACATTTCATCTTGGATGAAAGGAGTATGGCCATGAAATTAAGTGTGGCTGTAAATGATGCAAGATGGGTCCAGGTGATGTCAGCCACAAAGGTTTAGGGCATGGTTACTATTTTCTAACGGTTTGTTATTAGAAGATTTTTAATTTTCTTTAGAGAGTGGAGAGAAAATCAGACAACTGAGCTATTCTATTTATATGGGGTGATAATCATAGCACATTATCAAGCATGAAGCCCAATGATTTTACCTCATGGACTGGGAAGTAGAAACACCTTCTACATTAAGGTATTCAAGAAGTTGTGGGTAGATTTAGTTTTCAGTTTGGGAGTCATTTTAAAGAATGTGATTTTCTGTGGATTCAGCTTAAGGACGTAGTCATACATTCGATGTTGTTTTATGAGACATGCAAGAGAAGATGTCATGAAAGGGTAACGTCTTTATGTAAAGGTGTGTGTCTTCCGCTTAAGGATGTATACTGGGCACTACGTCTGTTGTAAAATTAAGGGTTCTGGGTACAGGCTAACTAACTGATGTGGGACAAAATATGGATTCTTGAAGAACAACACGTCACCAGTACTTTTTGTGAGGTATGTTTCCTGAGATATATTATCTGATCACAGTGGGAGACGAAGGAAGAGAACCAGTTTAGGACTTAGTTTCAGAAGCCCTTTCTATATTCCAATCTGTGAAGCAACACAGTGATTGAAAATGTTGAAAACTGAAAACAAATCAAGCAAGCTAAGTAAATACATTTCTCCTACATCCAAGATGCAATGAATGACATCTAGAACTTTCATAATTGATCAGTAATGAAGCATACTCCCAAAGCAGGTGTTTGCTGTAGGGAAAGAGGAAATCTCGTATTTAGCCAGTAAATGATTTTGTTGATACTACTCATCAATAGGTGTGACACAAAATAATCAATCATTTTCCACACCAAAAGTAATCTGGATACAGTTCTGTAATTGGATAAGATGATTGAGTCAATACACCGGAGCACCCACAAAGAGAAAACGGGAAATCCCAGGAAACAGCTCTCAAGTGCAGAAGGATTTGGAAGGTTCATGTATTTTACACAGCATGTAAGTAACCATATAAGCAGTAGACCCAGGCAAGGACCCTGTGGATTCCTGATCCTCAGTCCAATAATCTCCAAGATTAGATGAGTATGTGATGAAATGCAATGAGGAGAGGAAATCAATCTTAACCATCCAGGTGTTGCCCCAAGGGTCTAATGCTATGCCCATAACATTGTAGAAAAACACTGCTAGTGAACACTGAGGGCAAAGGCATTGTAACAGAACACCACCACAACATGACAGTGGTAGAAGTACTACTTGCCCTATTGTGCAGGACAGAGAAGCATAACAACATTTGCTCTATATATAGGGTTAAGATTTCCACGTGCTGGTCAATTACTTAAATACAGTGTGCACATCCACAGCATGCTGCAACACAACTCTATTCATTTAACAAGGAACATAACAGTAAACACATCACAGAGACAATAATAATTCACTAGTGATCACAGGAACCTCGATATATTTACCTTAGAAAACCAGAAGCTCTAACATTTATTTGATAGCTGGCTGCCTTTTCAGGAAGGGTTCAGCTATCTAAACAGGAAATATTCCTGCCCAAAGTCTAGTAAATCAAGGCTAAGAGCAGAAGACCAAAAATGAAAGTGAAATAATACTGATACAGCTGAGTCAAGGTACTTCAGCCCTATCTGATCTTAAAGAACAGAGTAATTATAGACCAAAAGAAACAATATACTTGTTTACATTTTTCATTAGTTCTATAAACAAGGTAGTAATTTATACTTAAGCGAATTCAGATCTGCTTTACTTAAGACCTGCAACTAAAAAACATCAAATTGGCATGTGACTACCACACTACAATTCTGGCAAGAAAAGCTACCGTTTTCATTTTATGCAACCTAATTCTATTTTTTTTTTATTACAAAATTTTAGTAGATTTGTGATATAAGCACAAGTAATGCATAAACATTGTGGGCCCTTGCAGGGAACCCCCAGGAAAGAACCGATTAATTTCGCCATGTTCATTTATTGCCCTCCACCTTAGCTCAGTTCCCCTACATCCAACCCGTAATACCTCCACCATTTTCCCTATATCTTAGACTGCAACCTAATTCTTGAACAACCTCAACAACTCTTTAAACATCAACTAACAGAGCGAAATTAACTTTTCTAGAAATAGCCAGTGCAGAAAATGGCAAGCAAAAGGCGAAGTCTCATCAAGTTAATCAAAGTGATCAAAGACTCTGATCCAGTGAGGAACTTGTCCTACTTCACAAGGGAAAGCCAAAACACCAGGACAGGTGGACCATGTCCCAGGACTTTACATGTAATCCTGAAAAGGGCATTACTTTAGACAGGGAACAGGTAAAACAGGCCCATTTCATAAACCAAAACTGTAGAAAAAAGATGAATATGGAGAGGAGGCTCAACACTCGTCAACAAAGCAAGCCACAGGCTTAACATCTTCATATACAAAGACAAGTGTGGCATAGGGAATATTCTTCCAAATCACCCTGCAGAATAAGATGAATCTAATGAACAGTGAGCTACTCATATTGATTTAAGCCGCCGTCCTCTGATGCACAAAAAAGTGCTTTGCTAACCTATGGAATTATAATGCTTCCGAAAGTGCAATAGGCATTGCTTTACATAAATCATGGCAAATTACTAGAGACATAACACAATAAAGAAAGGAGGCAGATGAACAATGGCACACATGCTTAATAGTGTAATATTTGTAAAGCTCTTACTTCCAACTCCTTGTAATCTAAAAGCACTGGAAGTAGAAGTGATAGTAGTGCACTTGATCTGCCACAGACTAAACAAATAATTTGAGATGCATTACAGGTTGTTCTAATGCATAGATTGCCCTTATATGATACATAAAGCACACAATGTTGCTTACAATTTGTTAGAAAATCACTCTTTTTGCTTTGTCATCCTCATTTTCTGCTGACTAGTATGGCTGTTTTCTACATTCTGCACAGTGGGCACTCCTGTCCAGGAACCTATGTATGTCCTATGACATCTAAAACATGCTGTCATTGGCTAATCCCCAATTGGTACATTTAGTTTTACCCTTATGGCCCTAGTACAGGGTTCAGAAAATAAATCAAGGATATGCAAGCTAAATTCTGCTTATGGACTACTCTTCCTATTGTATCATCTACTAGACCAACAAGAAAAACAGGGCTTCAGGCCTACACGCGTAGCCTGACTTCTACAGCTCTTAATCAAACAGGCAGTCCTGTCAAACTAACCGTTTTTTGACAAGAAAGAACAATACCTTAAAACATTATGCCACCCATAGGTATGCCTTGTAGCCCACAAAGTAGTGTTTAAGAGTAGAATAGGTAAGAAGTTTGGTTTGGCATGATCCTACAGCGACTAACCCTCACAAGCTATTTTCACCGCTGTGGCTTATTCCGTAAGAAAAGTTGAAGTACCATTAAAATACTATTGTTGTATCTTGGTTTAGAAATACCTATAACGTTCATTTACCCAACCACTCTTTTTAATATTTTTAATACTTATTAAAAATCAAACTCAATGGTGAAGTTGGATTTTTGGTAATTATACAGAAAATGTGACTTTTAGAACGTCATATTTTCCATCTCTGAAGATCCATTTGACTAATTAGCAGGTGAGAAAAGAAGTTCTCTGTGCTTAGACCATGGCTTTGGCCTGGCTGAGGCATTTGACCCAGTTTATCCCAAGCAATGCAGGTGAGAAGGGTCCAGGAACTTTGCTAACTTGAAAAGGACCAGAGAAGTCCTCTTCTTTTAAGGTTTATGATAAGGGGGAACTGGAGAAGAGGGGCCTTTTGATCCCAGGATATATTTTAGTCCTCCAGGCTTCATTCTCAGTGGAGGGAGGAGCTTGTCCAGAACCAGTTTGTTGTGGCTGAGAGGAAAGGGACTGCCCATTACACTAGACCCACCCCAGGTGGTGTCAAAAGCTCCCTCCAGAAGCAGAAAGGTTCTGCCATGTTAGACGTTACTTAGAATGGTGTAGTGATAAATTGTTTTGTGGTAAGGCAAACGGGATTGCTGCAAAGTGGGAAGGTTTACCATTGGGAACTTTGTACCCATTGGTCAGGGAGTGTCCCCCATCTACTGGATAGTGAATAGAACACAAATAGCACCTCATCCAAGCTCTTTAGAACACTACTCCCACTTGTACAGAGGGTCGGGAAGTGGACTCCAAGGGTCTGCTAGTCTTTTCCTGGAGTGACCAGTTGACCCTTGGGAGGTGGACCTGGACTGGACTACGGTGCTTGGTGCTTCTGCTGGTATGTTTCCTGGACTCTTAAGTGATGACACTGAAGTCCTGGGCGCCTCAAAAGTGACCAAAGTGGACCTGCTTCAGAAAGTTGGAAAAAGTTGGGACTTACGGACAGTAACCATCAACCAAAGCTATCTGTCCAAGAAGCGGCATCAGCGATCAGGAACATCTAAGTGGTCCTCTCTCTGAGCTTTTTGCCACCTAAAATAAGTCTTCCAGAGATCCTAGGAGTTAAGGTATCCTGCTTCGCAGCAACCTTTCCAGCAACAACCTCCAGGTTTGTCCTTGTTGATGCTTTCAATCTCTGAAAAAGAAACAAAGTCTAACGGTATAAATCTTGATTGGGCAAAGGCTGAAAGGTACGCGGCCGACAGAGGACTTCGCCAGGAACAAAATTAAATTTTCCTGCACACAGCTTTTCCTGTCAAAACCAACAGCTTCAGAATCCAACAGCTATCAGATTTTGAGAGAACTTCAGCAAAAACTGCCTTCAACCATGCAGCACTTGAGAATTTTGACTTCAATAAAAAAGAGTAAGTCACATGGGAAATACTTTGACCGAGATAACAGGCTTAGGGTTTGCAACCTCTTCCCCATGATGGACAGCCTCAACTTCCACCTAGATTCCAGTCAACTGGGAACATTGAAATCTGATTTGCACTTTACATTTTCTTGGCACTTTTTACCTAAACACTTTTGAAACACATTCCTCTGGCTCTCCATATAGAATTTGACTCGCTCTGGTGTAATTCTTCTAATTAAATTTCACATTATTTTAAAAAACAGGCTATAGGATTTTTATTGTGTTGCATTCTGTCTTTTTCATTTTGCTGAAATACACATTCCCCTAAATTAAGCCTGTCTGAACTCTGCCTTAGCTACCAAGGGTTCAGACCATGTTTAATTTATTGAAACTGCAAGTTTAACTTGCCAAGATTTTGAGATGTATTACTTGGGTAGAGCTTGCATCCTCCACCAACTCATAACTCCTTTTCTTACACAGTCAACAGAAAATACTATCCAACGTATAACTATATTGTGAGTTTAATATTTTGGATGCCAGTGAGATGCTTTCTGATCATGTACTTTCTTAGGAGACTATTCTATATTTAGTTTTATTTATACTTTTTGATTCTGGCATTGGATATACTGAATTCTTTTTCTGGATTTCCCACCTTTGTTCGGCCTTCTAAACTTTAATTTCTTGACTTTTAACTTTACAAATGAATGTGACAAAGATTATATCCAATATGCATATATACATTTTAATATTGTACTCTACTTTCTAAACTTTGGGTATTTTAACTGTTAGTTTCAGTAACACTGCCTTATTCCTTTGAATGGCACATTATATGAATGCATCTCGCCTGGCAGGTACTCTTCCATCATTGTCCCAAAATAGCGCCTGCCAACAACGCAACTTTTTCCAATGAACAAAATATTGTTCCATCACTAATCTAAGGCATGGGTTAGGCTCGCCCACTGACACATGACATGGTATTTCATTTAGAAATTATGTGCCGTATTTAGCATTCTTTCACACAACACAACACAACACAGCAAGACACCTTGCTGCACTGCGTGAAAGGGAGAGGGCAGGTATGCACCATATTTCTCAATATATGGCGCATTCCTGCTATTTCCTTACGCTGACACACTTTTGGCAACCTAGAGCTGACGCAGGTACCCTTGCACGTGCAAGGGTGCCTGCGTTGCAGGCAGGACCTTTTTTGTGCAGGAAGGGAAACTTTCCTGCCTAAAAACTCTCTATGTATGCTTCAGCATGCAGCAAACATGGAAAGAGGAAAAAACAAGTAGAAATAAAGATATTTTTCCTTGTTCAGACTCCCATGGGAAGGCGAGCATTTCGAAGCATTCCCAGGTCTACCACCCATGATAAATCTGGGAATGTGCCAAAATCAATGGGTGGATGTGTGGGAAAACCCATGCTCCACCCATGGAATGCCTTCCTAGAGTAGAGTGATGCTAGCCAGCGACTTGCACTGACTTGCATTACTCCAGATTTACCAAGCACCACAGGGCAACACAAGGTGGCCTTGCATGGCTTGGTAAATCTTATCTCAGTTTTGCGTTGCCCTTGCATGACCTTGCGTGGCGCAAGGGTGTTGCAAAACTTTGCTAAATATGTTCCTTTGTATTTAAAACATACCACAAAACTGCCTTTTCACATTGCTGATGGACTACCCAGATATATCATTTCCACATGGACTGCATTAGACTTCTCCCTTCACACTGCTTTGAGGTAGCTTTCCTTTCTGATTTTTATTACTGACCATGCCATCTGATTTGATCCTCATATAAGTTTCATACCAAAACACTGCACCTCTCCATCAATGCCGGTGACCACTGCCCTAGGGAGTGGGTGAATTGTGTTTTGGAGGGTGTACAGGAGTTAGGGTAGGGTAATCATTTTAAAAATGGTTTTCCATTCTAGTAACGAGAGAGAAAGTTCTTTCCGCTGTTCTTCGTCCCTCCTAAAATTAGATACTACCCTTCTGAGGTTGCGGTGGTGGCACACTTCTCTGTGCAGTGTCATAAAAATACTGAGATATTTAAAATTCTCAGTGGTTACTTTCAAGTTTCCTGGTAGGGTAGGCTAATCCTGTGTGGGTCCTGGGAGGTATAGCATGGACTTATCCCAATTAATTTTATACCCCAAATGTCTCCCATGTTCCTCTATAGTTTGGATGAGAGTGGGGAGAGTCGTCATGGGTTCCGTTAGGTTTAAAAGAATATCATCTGAATAGAGGGAAAGCTCCACCTCTATGTCGGCGTTGGGAGTAATTTGGAAGCCCCTGGCACCAGGGTGCATGTGAATGGTGCATGCCAAGGATTCCACTGTAAGTTCAAAAGGGAGAGAAGACAGGAGGCAAACCTGCTGGGTCCCTCTTCTAATGGGGAACCTCGACGACGAGCTCCCATTTACCTTTACAGCTGTCATAGGATCATGGTATAGTAGCGATATCCCTTTCTGAAATTTCAGCCCAAATCAAATTTGATTTGAGTACAGTCAAGAGAAGGCCAGCTTACTGCATCAAATGCTTTTTCTGCATCTAACAACAGAAAAACATGTGGAGCTGCGCAGTCTTTGACCTCCATCATCCATGTGTCCTACGGAGATTCAACCAGGTAGTCCAACCCGGTAAAAATCCAGACTTGTCATTGTGGATGAGGGATGTGATGACCTTCAATAAATGTGTCACCAGTATTGTAGCCCGAACTTTAACTTTAGTGTTTAATAGTGAGACGGGGGCGATACAATTCACACCTATCTTTGGGTTACTGTCCTTATACAAAACCGGTATCGTGGCTGTCTGTAGGTCTGGGCAAGTGTTTTCTCTTTGCCTGCATCTTGGTAAAGATTTAGCAGGTGGGTTCTCAGTAAATCTAAGTAGTGCTTATTAAATTCAGCTGGGAAGCCGTTGGGGCCCGTAGTTTGACCTGTTCTTAGCTTAGAAACGGCATATTGCACTTCTGTCAATATTAGAATGCTCTCTACTCATTCCACCACCTCTTCCCTAAGCACTGGGGTCCGAATGGTGGCCATATCAATATCTAAGGAATTGCTAAGCGGACGAGCCTCATAGAATGATCTGTAATAGTCAGCAAACCCCTGAATAATCTATGCTTCTGTGTTGTGAATTGCTCCCTTGTCATCTATAATACTCTGCACCCACATGGCTTCCATTTCCTTTTTACTAAGCCAGGCGAGAAATTTTCCAGATTTATCTCCAACTTCAAAACCGGTGTAGCATCGCCAGTCTCTGCTTCTTGGCACTGTCCTGCACCAGGTCACAGTACTTAGGTGTTAATAGGGCCCTTAGCTGCAGAGAAATTACAGGATCTGACATGATAATGGATTTTCCCTCCAAGTGGAGAATTTGACACTCTAAGCTTTGCAGGTCCTCAACCCCGCTTATTTTTCTGGGATAACAAGTTTTGAGGGAAATCGCCTGGGTAAATTTGGGGACTAGAAGCTGATGCTCACCTGATAGTAAGACACAATTAGTTGAGAGGAGAGAATTTAGAGTGGTGCACACAGGGTAGGAGTGTTTACCCTACGCTCCTAAGATGAGACCCCTCTATGGGAGCCCTGTACATAAATAGCAAACCTTGGGCATACACTATATACATAAACGGTTAAATTCGGTACAGTAGCAACTATTGATTTATACATTAGCATTGACAAGAAGATATTGCTTCATATGAATAATGCAAACATCCCATTATTTGACGTCAGCAGAGATCTTTTATTTGTAGATCTTGTTCGCTGTTCACGTAGCCATTTATGTATCTAGTGTGTGCCAAGGTTTGCTATTTAACACGTTTTGAGCCCTATCTCTCAGCACAGTTTTGTAGGCCTCCCATAATGTAACTCCAGAAATAACTGTGTCTTTGTTTTCCAGAAAGAAGAGTTCAGTGTGGGCTTGAAGACCCTGGGCTACCTCCCTATCCCGCAGGTCCCAGGCATTAAGTCTCCACCCCATGTTTGGATGTCTAGGCTTTGCTCCCAGGCTAACTAGGAAAGGGGAGTGGTCAGATAAGCCCTGGGCTAAAAATTCAGCCTGAACTACCTCACCCACCTCAACATTGGGTACAAATATATAGTCTAATCGGGGGTACGCATTGTGGGCCCCTGGATACCAGACACTCCCTGGCACCGGAGCGACTGACCGCTCAGACAAGCCCTGGGCTAAAAACTGAGCCTAAACTACCTCAACCACCTCACCATTAGGTACAAACATATAGTCTAATCGGGGGTACGCTTTGTGGGCCCCTGGATACCAGACACTCCCTGGCACCAGAGCGACTGACCGCTGCCCAACGTCCCAACGTGCCCAAGGAGTATTGTCTGTCTCGTGGATGCTGGCGGCGCAATATATCAGATAGCCCCAGCTTGGTAGCGAAGTGGGCCAGCGGGGTAATATGTGGGGTCACTGCGTGTTTCAGGTCGATCAAGTGGTGTGTGCATTACATCATTAAAATCCCCCCATGACATGTCGGGTTGACAGTGTCTCCAAGAGGATATCTACCACCTTCGTTAATGTGGGGGACTGCAGATGAGGCAGAGCATGTACACTTATCAAGGTGACCTCCATCTAGGCCACACGCCCCTTACCCCATATATCTACCCAGGGGGGTCATTCTATCAGTGTGTCACCTCAAATGGAGGGACTTTTTGATCAATACTGCCACTCCTCGAGACCCAGAAGTGTAGGCTGCATAGGCCAAAGTGGTGTAGACTCCTCGGTCTAGAAATCAACATTGGGTACCCTTTAAGTGCGTCTCCTGTAACATTACTATGTCATGTTGTATACGTTTAACATATTGTGCCACCAACCCTTGCTTAATCTGATCTCCCTATCCATTGACTTACCATGTCAGTACAGCAAGAGTAGGGTTAGCAGGGGCAGGTGTCATAGCCATGGTGTACTCTTGGAAACCAGCCTACCTATGTTTACAAAACAGACGAAACTGAGTTGGTGTCTCATGTGTGTGTGTGTCCCAAAGACATTCACAACCAACAAAAGAACAGTTGAACTCCATGCTACCCAACCCCTCTCCCCACTCCCATGCCTTCCCTGCAACACTTAACAATTTCATTACAAAACACCTGTGAGCAAGTGGATAAGGAAAGGCCTGTAGCTCACCCCTTAGTACTACCTAGAGCCCCAAACACCTTAGCACTTAAAAGAACATTAGAACAAACAGAAAAGAGAAATTTAATGAGTGAAAACAGACAGTAGTTAGAAAATGACTGAGAATACTCTCAATGTAAGTATAGTCTCCCGTGGGGTACCAGGGATAGCTGCTGCATGTCCACTGCTCCTGTCTTACTGTTGCCATATCAAGGGTCTTGTTGTTCTGGATCCAGGTTGTCCCTCTGATGGCTAATGCAAGGTCTCTATATCTTGCTCAAGAGCTGAAATTTCTGTTGTGAGTGGATGAGGGCTCTCAGTTTCCAAGGATTTTTTGTCTTCTCCTGATCCTGAAGGGAAATCCCACGATCGGGCGAATTCAACTACCCTTTTTTGAGGATTGGCCTTGCTCTCCTTCCATGCTTAAGGATGGCCCTCTACCCTGGCCTGATCCCGTCGTCATGTACGGAGTTCCCTTGCCACCACGTATGGGCCTGCGGCCTCCTTTCCATTTCCTCTGTTGGCTGTTCTTGGGTCTAGCGCCCGTGCCTTGGGGCAATTGTTGTTTAGAGCATGCTCCCTTCATCAAAGGCAAGTGAGGCTGCTCCTCAAGCCCATGCCTCCACGGGTGACTGAAAAAAAGATTTTCTTTCCTTGGTAGAGAACCTTTAGTTTTGCTGGAAACACCAACATATATTGCAGTTGAGGAGCTCTTAGTTTTGGTTTTACGGAATCAAACCTGCGCCGCTGGCGTTAGACCTCACAGTTGTAGTCAGGAAAAACACCATAATTTTCGAGTTTTCATTACAGACCTCCCCTTTGTGACATACCTCCCGAAGGATTGTGTCCCGATCTAGGAAGTTAAGGAACTTTGGTATAATGGGCCAAGGTGGGGCTCCTGCGGGCAGCCTGACGCTTAGCGCCCTGTGTGTCTGCTCCAGTTCAAAGCCAACAAACATTAGTCAGCCAGTTTGTCAAGAACACAGTCACATTGGTGCCTTCAGCTACCTCCAGAAAACCGACAAAGCGAGGTTATTTCTGCGGACTCGATTTTCTGAGGCTTCCACATGTCACAATACATTCCTGTTGGTGCTGCGGTGCTCCTTCACCCCCTTCCGGAGGTCCTGCACTGTATCTTCTAAATCTGAAAACCTATCCATCGGCACTCTCTCTGAGGTGCTGCGTAAGTCCTGGTGCAACAGGGATAACTCCAAGCACACGTCCCTTTTCGTACCCTCCAGCACCTCTCTCGAAGGCTGGATCACTTGCAATAGTGTTGCGTTGTTCGGTAAAGGGTGTAGACCCTCCTATGTGTCCACCTGGGGGCCCACGACTTTGGTATAACAGTCCATCTAACCCTGATGAGGGTGTTTAGTATATTTGTCTTTTGCCATGACGTTGGGCAGAGGTCAGTTGCTCCGGTGCCATGGAGTGTCTGGTATCCACCCACAGGCTGAAGCAAAACTAGAGGGGGAGAGAGGAGAGCAGGGCGACCAATGAGGCAGGGGAAGGGGAAAGAATGAGGAGTGCAGCTCCTCCATTTTGCAATGAATCTGCCACTCCCTAGTGCCACTGCCTCTGTATCCTCTGCCGTGCATCTGCCAGGGGCTATGTACTATGCAGGACTGAATTGAGTCATGTGCTTGCAGCTGTCTCCTAGTATCTTACACACAATTCAGGACATTCAGGGAGCACATGCTTACTTTCACGGTGACATGATCAGTCAAGTCCCTGCCACGATTATGCAGTTTCACCTGTACCAGTGTCACACCTCCACCTGGATCACCGTCAGAGGGTATGGGGGGGCGAGTAAGGGAGAACTGTCTCCCAGAGGTGAAGCAGCCAGTACGTTATCCAGTGGGCACCAGGACAAAGATACTTCTGTATTCACAGGTCAGGGTGGCCTACAAATGATGGCTTTCCACCCTTTCGCCTGCCACTGGCGCCCCAAGTCACATCTTCGTCCCCCTTGCGCTGTCTGCGCGCCACAGGCCCTCAGTTGTGTATGTACTTGCCCACAATGGTGTCCCTTGGATGTAGCTGCTCTCGGTGTCTAGGCTCCCAAGGGCCATGGGTCGCCAATGGCCACTTACTCATCATCAAATTAACTTGTTTTCGATTTGACAAAGCAAATCATAAAAGTACAGATTTCATTAAAAAAGACATTTCATATCACTTTAAGAATCATAAATTAATGATACACACAAGCGAAGAAACATGTGATATAATATCATACATTAGGATTCTTTATAAACTACAAATATAATAAAACTGATTTAGCTTGTTTAAAATTCAAGGGAAAAAGTAGGGGATGGATATACTTATGTCGTAAACTTGACCACCTTGGACAGATAAGAGTAATATGTAAAGTTTCTAGTGTAGCACCCATACCATGTGAACAGGTTAAGGAATCAGAGGGTCTATGCTACCCCTTTAGGAGTTGAGGAAACAAGTTTACCCGAAAATATGTTAAAAGTATTCTGTGCAAAACTGGCATGTATATCGTAAGATACAGTTCTAGTTTACTCTGGAAGGACACCATCTTATGATAGAAATATGTACTTTTAATCAAGCTTGGCATGCCTCTATGTGGGCAACTTTGAGGAGAAACACATATTCAATGAAATGGCTCCTTATTATGAGAATATTTCATAGATGATATTATTTTCATCTGGAACGGTGCCACCCATGATTTAGAATCCTTTTTGGAATGGATTAATTTGGGTGATTCAAACCTCAAATTTACAGCGCATTTCAGTAACTCTCATGTTGAGTTTTTAGATATTAAAATTAAGAACGTGGCCAATGTCTTACAGATGGAGCTCTTTACTAAACCAACCGACAAAAACACATTACTAGCGTATGACAGTAACCACCCGAAATCTCAGAAAGACAATATTCCCTTCGGGGAGTTTCTGAGATTGCGACGAAATTGCACTACATTGGATGATTTTTATTATCATGCAGAGGTTTTAACCAATAAGCTGAAAGCTAGAGGATATCCAAAAAAATTAATAAAACACTCATTGAAAAGAGCTAGATTTTACAATAGAGAAAGCCTATTGGAGACTAATAAAAAGAGAAAGGACAATGCAATTAATTGAATTGTGTTTGTTTCACAATATTCTAATATGAGCAACAAAATAAAAAATATAGTGAACAGAAATTGGAAAATTTTAAACCACGAAGCCAACAAGACATTGGAAAAACCTTTGTTTTCATTTAGACGTAACAAGACTATTCGTAATTCCCTGGTAAAGACTTACAAACAGACAAACAATATCCAAAACAATCTGACAGGAGAGATAGCAAAGGGCAACTACAAATGCGGGACCTGCTCGATCTGCCCACAGTGCATTGAAACAAAAAATATAATGCATAATAATAAACAGATATGGGCGAAATCTTTAAACAACTGCCGCAGCAAAAATGTTATCTATCTCCTTATATGTCCCTGCGGCTTAGGATACGTAGGGGAGACAGGTAGGGAACTTCGCACTCGCCTGGTGGAACACAAATCAGCAATCAGGAATAAGAAACAAAAAGCTCCGCTAACGGACCATTATGAACAAATGAAACATGAATGTAACCAATTCAAATGGTTCTTACTAGAGAAGAATAGAATAGACAGGAGAGGAGGAGACTTAAATACTAGAAGAAAACAACGAGAACAATGGTTCATGTGCTATCTCAATACAGTTGATAGGGGCCTTAACTCAAAAGAAGATTGGATGAGTATCATTACCAGATAGCGGTATGATGACCATCAGATCATATTAAGGTACATGTAGGAAAGCTCGAGTAGGCTCCCTAATAACATTTTCCTCAGTATAGGAGCAATGTAGAGTGAGGAAAAAGGAGCTATCTTATTCAACCTAGGAATGCGATGTAAAAAGTGGCCACATTATGGATAAAATCACAAGGAATATGAAAGTGCACCGTGCATAACTGTATAAAAAGATCAATTGAAATAACTATTCGAAGGGGTAAGATAGAAACACAGTTTATTGTAGAATAATGCGTGAACAAAATGTCCGGGTACTAAGAAATAAAGTTACACACGGATAAAAAAAGAATAAACAAACTTGTAACCAATAGCAGGAGATCATGAAAGACAACCAATAGCACTGCAGCTTGCATAAGGGATTCTAAGAGAAGTAGCAAAGTGTTAGTAACAACGACCCAGCATTGGCCGAAACGAGTCACATGGTATAATGGACCAGAAATAAAGAAAGGCCGATAGGTAGAACAGCGTAAGCAGGACCAAAGACGTTTCCCCGCATTCATGAAACAATCGGCGTGCTCGAGGTAAGATTAATGGTTGAAAGATAACGGGTCGGAATATATTCCGTCCCTTAGATTGATTGGGTAATGGGTGGAAAAATAGAAGTAACGCGTGTTCCGGGAGATATATAGTAATCTTTTCCAACCCCTTCATTTTAGGCTATAGGGTGCCAATAATACGAAGGACAATTTATCCATAACGGTCCCTTTTATAAGCCTTTCGCGGATGCAGCTGAGGACAGACTGTATTTAATAAGGACAATGCGGGAGAACAACAGTGCAGAATAAGAAAGGTAGGAACGTATTTGTTTTATCCCTAGTTGTTAATCCACCGAGTACAATATTTGTACAAACATCTATCGGACCAAAGACGTAGTATAAAAATGGTCATGGAAGCAAGGAGGGTGTGACAGAAACCCAAGGGAGGTTTCATATAATCAGAAAAGTTCTCTTCAATCCTTATTTTCAGGACACGGGGTGTATGGTACACGAAGGATTCCACACAGGCTTGATCCCCAAAAGCATCCGAGTTGTACAGATGAATAGAGATTGAATTATAAGAACAATGTCGGCATAATAACGACATCAATAACGTAAGTAGGTAGTTATTTTCTTTGTCCCAATTATTACAACTGACAATGACTATTGGGATATAACTATAGGCATAATCTTTATAGATTAGTAACAAGGCAAAATAGGACCCACAATGTTTTCATTGCATGAAAAGAAGTAGCGTTTAATGAAATACGGATGAAAGGGTGATGTTTCCCAATACACAAGACTTTTTAGAATAACGATGGAAACACCAAAAGAGAAAGAAAAAGAAGGGTGATATACATGTGGATAATTAGGCCCTAAAATAAGTGGTAATTTTTTTAAAAAACATCTGGTGAGACTAAGATGGTTTAGAGAATACACAATCTAGGAGTACAATTACCACGGTCCTATGTGATGAGGAAGGGAAAATAGAAATAAAGATAATTGCAAATAAATATGAGTTTACGTTGGAAACCGGTTTTTCCAAAGAAACAATAACAATATTTCTTTCTTAAGACAGGAAAGAAGCATTGAATACCGAGAGAAAACCTCTATCTATGGTCTTGAGGAAGATAGTGGCATAAAATAAAGCCTATTGAAACGCGTCGACGCTTATGAAACACACAATCCACAGAAACGGATACACACTTATAGTGATAAAGAGCTCAAAACATCCCATAAGTGGTTAAAGTCCAGTAGTATTTTTGGATGTGTCAATATATGACAGAGTGTAATGTCTTTTGTATGGTGTGTTTTCTCAGTTATGTGGGTTCATAACGAAGCGTTTTTAATGTAACAATTTGTTCTGTTTACATTTTGATTATTTGCAGTATCAAATGATATCTTAGCTTTTTTGTATTTGTTTATGTTTAAATCGAATATGTTTTTGGGATTAAATCTTCTGCTTAGATCAATGTTAAGTAGGGACTAGAGTAGATTGTGTTTTTAATGGTGATGCAGAACATGCTTTATAAATAATAAATGGTAACTATTTTTATAAAAACGTGAGAGTGTGAATATTACATTTTTGAATTACTTAAGTTTGTATATACAGTCAAGGGACTGCTAGTAGACACTTGCAAAAAGTATCCTATTCCCTTGATCTCACAAGGGATCTCTCTCTACTTTCTTACAACTTTTAATCAAGACACCTTTATCCCTTTCCCCCTACCTATGTGCAGCGAAGGTCGATTTGACCCAAGCAACGTCTTTCTTTTTAATCACCCCAGGATCACCATACAATTGAGGTTTACCCAGCGCCTCAAACATGGCCTTTATATACCTCAGCCACAGTATCTGTAAGCAATAGTCACTTCCCATGGAGTCCATTAAAATGTTCCTATTAAAATCTAAATCACCTTTTAGCCAAACAGAGAGCCATAATAATATGGGTTGTAATCTTATAAAGTCCTCTATGTACCCAATCCCAAGCTCCTCATGGATGTCTGTAAGGGAACAGATTGTGGTAGCCGTAATATCCTCCTAAAAAATATATTTTCTGCTATTTGTATTGGGGAACAAGGCCTATATCTCTAGATGTCCACCCCAAAGGACACAGTCAGGATACACTTTGCTTTATAAAAGTGTAAAATAGACTCAATACAACTGTATCCTAAAGGTCTAGAGAAAGCATCTATACCATGGGCAACCCTGTTGAAAATTTGGACACAAATAGACATCATAGGATTCCAATTCATTTGACTATCTATCAAGATAACAAAGTAACAAAATGTGTCCACTTATTCAATATGGTGTTCCTTAATATAGTGAGACCTGGATTTCATTTTCTTTGGGCCTAATGGCATCATATATGAATTAGAATAATTTTCAGGCCCAAAGCATCCATAAAATCATAAAAATGATCCATTAAAAGCTGCAGACCATTAGGTGTACGTGCAACTAAAACTGAATCATCCACGTACAATAGTCTGGGTACCAATAAGGGAGAACTGTCTCCCAAAGCTCAAGCAGCCAGTCCATTATCCAGTGGGCACCGGGACAAGGATCATTCCATATTCACAGGTCAGGGTGGCCTACAGGGGATGGCTTCCCACACTTTCACCAGCCACTAGTGCCACAAGTCACATCTTTGTCCCCCTTGCACCGTCTGTGCAGCACAGGCCCCAAGTAGAGTATGTACTTTCACACATTGGTGTCCCCTGGATACAGCTGCTCTCAGTGTCTAAGGCTCTCCCAGGGCCATGGATCGACAGCAGCCGCTGACTCATCTCCCCGAATCTGATGCTCTCAACAGTTTTGTTTAGTGCAGTGCTCCGCGCAACCAGTCCGGGGCCCACAACCTTTCTCATAGTCCTTGGTACTTCGGTAGCCAACAAATCACCTACCGCCTCAAACCCGGCAGTTACAGGAAGCCGAAGTCTTCAATGTTAGGTGAGTCAAGCAGTGACCCAGATGTCGCCTCGGTGGGCACCCTCAGGGGGTCCCAAAGCGCCCGTGCACCAAGCCACTGATGGTGCCTGGGCGCCCACCGTTGCCTCACTCCTCTGGAGCATTCTCCTGCACCCACCCTCCAGTCTGCATCTGCCTGGCCGGGCCCCAGTCACATGTCCTCTTTGTACTCGAGCCACCTTGTGCTGCACCTCTGCTCCCAAACCTGCCCCTGCGCCGGGCCTCCCATCTTCACCTGGTGCACCAGGCCTTGGCTATGCGGCCCGTCACCCGTGCAGCCCCTTGTACACTATAGGCTCTTGTTGTGGGGAGCAGGCTCCGCGTCACGGGTCCAGGCACCCCGCAAGCGTCACCCCGGTGCTCCGTTCCCACGTGGCAATCTACCGCCATGAATCCTGACGAATGAAGGAGGTTCGGCCCGTGAGTGAGTCACTCGGTGTGTGCTGCCATTTTGCACCCTCTCAGCCAGGCCAGGATTTCTGAGCCCTAATGTCAGCTTCCAGCTGGTTCAGGGGCAGAAATTACTGAATAACTTCTCAGTGTCACTTCGTCACTAAGCAGGTCGCCGAGGCTTTAGCAGATGGCCCTTATTTAGGCAGGATTCTTGTTGGATCTATTTTCCCCCAGCAGGAGCTCGCAGAGATTGCGACTATTCTGCCATGTTGTTGGACACGCACCAAATTTGTCAAGATTATTGATCAAATGAATAGTGAAATTAAATTAAGCACTGAATATTTGTAGTATGTATGTTCTCATTTCTATATTTAGACACAATTGAAGGATTAAGGATATTTTATCCAACTATACATGTAGTATCTCTGTCTGTTCGTAACGCATTATGTGTGATCATGGTGCTACGGCAATCCACATTACAAGCAGTTAATACACCACAAAAATTATAATCTCTAGATGCAGTGGACAAAATCACCAGGGATGGAACCCCTTGCATCCTTCAACTACCGTACCATTATTTTTCAATAATGAAAGAGATTTAAACACTTTAAATATTTAGAATGAAGGTACCTATAAGTGGATAAGCAGTACAGTACCATAACGCCCTGAATTCAACTTTGGCAGAAAAAGTAAAGGCAGTCAGGGGAGCAAAGGACTTTATGTCTGCCACAGTGCCTTTACTCCACCCACCAAATTTCAAATTCCCTGCCGGCCTCCTGGTTTTGCATGAAATGGTGTCACAACGGTTCATACAAAGCAATTAAAAAATTTGGGGCCAGATGTATCAAGCATTTTCCCGTTCGCAAACGGGCCGATTCTCAGAATCGTCCCGTTTGCGAACGGGAAAAAGCCTTTTGGGATGTATCATCCCAAAAGACATTCGCAAAATAGGTAATCGCAATTTTTGCGATTACCTATTTTGAGAATGCATTCAGGGAATCACAATTTGCGATTCCTTAAATGCCCTGCAAGAATCAAGAAAAAATTGCGACCTGGCATTAAGAAATCGCAAATTACCACCAACTTCTAGTTGGTGGCAATTTGCAAATTCCTTTAAAAATGCACTTTTTAGCATTTTCCTAAGTGGTATGTGGTGCACATACATGCCCTAAGGGCATGTATGTGCGCCACATGTGCACACATGCATATTTATGGGGTGCAACAGGGTGTCCTCTTGGCACCCTTGCACCCTTGAAATTGCATGCGCAATTTGCGAGTACCTATTTGGTACTCGCAAATTGCGAATGCAATCCTATTCATTCGTATGGGCCTCTAGGCCAATAGGAATGAATGGGAAGGTATTCCTTCATAGTGAAGCGCAATTTGCGATTCGCTATTAACGAATATGTAGGATTCACAATTTTTTTGCAAATCCTACATACATTGTATTTCGCGATTCTTAAGTAGGGAATCGGTAAAATTCACTATTTAAGATTCGCAAAAGCAATTCTTGATACATCTGGCCCTCGGTGCGTACCCGTCATTGGTGACAGACCCTTACACCAAACTTTTTGAAGTTTTTCTTTTACAAAAACAAACTCCTCTGGGAGTTTGTTTTTGTAAAAGACAAAAGGGAAAGAGAAAAACGAATGGCCGACACCACTGAAGTTTTCTCCCATGGCGTGGGGGGCGATGTGTCATTTTTACTGTAACTCATGGCCAGGATATTCCTGGCAGTGACGGAAAGTAAAAAAAAAACAACAAAAAAAAGCCATTTCTATTGGGCGGATGGTCGGATAGCTAACTTCCATTTGCCCATACTCCCTAGGACTGTCAGAAAGAAAGGTTTTCAACAATGGAATATATTTTACTTTGTCGGTGTAAAAGTGGTTGGTTCGCTTGGCTCTAAACCGGGCAAGTGGACCAAGGGTCTGTCGGACAGGGTACTCCTTCACCGTTGCGATGGAGAACCCTATCTGTCAAACTCCCTAGAGCCATCAGAGAGAAAGATTTCCACCAATGGAGTATATTTTACTTTGTCGTTGTAAAAGTGGTTGGTACACCTAGCTTTAAATTAGGCAGTGGACCAAGAGTTTGTCGGAGAGGGTACTCTATCACTGTTGCGATGGAGAACCCTATCTGCCACACTCTAAATGAGGCCCTTAGTCTCTCAAACCATCTGATCGACAAGCAGACACCTTATCCATTAGGACATGAAGGACTCCTGTTATTAGAAGACTAGTCTCAGGAGCACTTGTGTAGTTCTAGCTGTCACAACAAACTTTGTGTTCAGTGTTTGAAAATGAAAACGAAGGACCAGCATACCTGAACCACCACCTCACATTCTACGTGACAACTAGACAACTCCGATCCTTCCAAGTCGTCCTTGCCTCCGTCCCCAGGAGCCACAAGACCAGAACAGGAAGAAGCTATTTCTCCCATTTGCATCCAGACCTGGAACACCCTGCCCCTCCACCTGAGGCAATCCGCATCGCTGACCCGATTCAGGAAGGGCCTCAAGACCCAGCTCTTCGAATATTCCTCCACCCAATTCAACCAGCAGCCCCCAGCGCCTTGAGACCCTCTCGGGTGAGTAGTCACGCTATACAAGACCCTGATTGACTGATTGAGAATTGGGCGCTTTTACTGATAGGTTTGACCTGTGTGTGTTCCGGAGATATGGGCCACAAAATGTGAACACAGGGACAGTTTTTGTAGCTATAGCAAATCTGCTGTTCGCTCAGCGTCCAGCTATCCTTCTGGTGCCCTGATAATATGGATTAAAACCACCCTGAGGGGGCACACTAGAGAACGTCCGGTACAATCGATAGATATATTGGGGTTAGAGATTGTCAAGCTCAGTGGGAGGTCTTGGCTATTGTATCAATGTTTACAGTAGACCCACATCTTTTAGAGTGTCTTCCCCAACACTTGAGATTTTAGATGTTTTTCTTTATCATTATTTTAAGTCACATATCATCATCATTGTAGGTGATGATAAGAGAGCAGGAGAAGCGTTGAGTACAGCATTGGGCCTTGAAGGATCGTCAGAACGCGGCACGAAGCGTCCACCGTACATGTGATCATGGTAGGCGCGGTGTCATGCGTGCAGGGGGGCGCGTTCAGCATGCATTCCAGCGGGATGGGGTCCGCTAGCCAGTGCTCTGCTGCAACTTGTGGAATATATCTCGGGCGATGGAACCAGTAAAAGGCATAATGGGCCTGCGCACATGTGTAATACAACTCGAAATCTGGTATATCAAAACACCCCTGGGCATATGGCTGCGTAAGAACTTTCCACTGTATCCGCGGCTGTTTGTCCCCCCCCCCATATCAGTCGTATCATGTCTGACCGAAGTGTCTGGAAAAAGTGCCGACCTGGATAGTATGGGATATTTAAGAAGAGACAGAGGAGTTGTGGATGGACCACCATTTTAACCAGGGAAGCCCGCCCCGCCATGGATAACGGCAAGGAGATCCATCTATTAACATTGTCCGTAATACGATTCATAGCAGTGCCATAGTTGAGCCGCATCAGCTCGTCCCTGTCTCTAGATATTACAACCCCGAGATAACGCAGGTCGGAGTCGCACCATTCCAGTGAGAAGTCTAAGGGGAATCAAGAGGCTGCAGGTGTTAAAGGAAATAACTGCAACTTTCCCCAATTTATGTGTATCCCAGTTAGCTTCCCAAACATTATAAACTCTCTCAGGAGTGTGATGTCATTCGCATATAGAGATACAAGGATTTGTCATAGGTTGCATCGCAGAGCTTTGTCCTGGTGATGTTGCCGCAGTTTAGACGCCAATGGCTCAATTACGAGCGCAAAAAGTAGAGGTGAGAGCGGGCACCCCTGCCGCGTTTCCCTGCATATGGGAAATGCAGCGGAAAGGTGACTGCTAATTAGAACCCTTGCCGTCGGGAGTTGGTACAGTAGGCGTATCCAAGACAAGAACAAAGGAGGGAACCCTATGCGCTGCTGGACCCCAAACAAATAATCCCACTCCACAGAGTCGAACGCTTTAGTGGCGTCCCAAATAACCGCCAGTTCGGGAGCAACGTTCTGTAGTATGGAAAATAGAGTGCGAAGATTGGGTGTGGGGTCGCTCTGCCAGGGACAAAACCCAACTGATCAGGGAGTTCTAACTTTTCCATTAATAAGGCAAGGCGATTTGCAATAACTTTTGCCAAGATTTTAGCGTCACAGTTTATAAGGGATAACGGCCTATAGGAATCACAATGTATAGAAGGCTTCCCGGGTTTAAGCAGGGATGTGATTGGTGCCTCCCTCATGGAGGGGGGGAGTGTGCCAGCTTCAAGCGATTCTTTGTATATTTCTTTTAAGATCGGGCCAACAGATCTATGTACGTTTTATAAAATTCAGCAGGCAGCCCGTCAAGGCCTGGGGCCTTCCCAGACTACATCTGCATGATGGCCTCTCGGATTTCATCTATTTTGAAGGGGGCGCATAAAAATTCCCTCTGAGAATCACCTAACCACACAAGGGCTACATTCTCTAGAAAGCTGTCAAGCTCAAAGTGGTTCCTGCGCTGTGTAGTATAGAGCGTAGCGTAGTGGTCAGTGAATGTCGTGAGTATGTCAGCAGTGTTGCGCTGTGATATCCCCTCAGGACCAGCTATTTCTAGTACACAATTGGAGAAACGTGGACGGCGTATAGTTTCAGCTAGAGCCTTCCCGGGGCGCTCTCCTTCACCATAGCGTCTGGCACCTCAATGTTTCCCCTTAAATTTTATTTCTCGATCTGCAGTCTCGGTGTATTCTGACAACTTCTCCCGGAAGGCCAGTTGGATATCCCCACCACCTCCCGTGTTGAGCTGTGACTCCAGGGCTTTAAGGTCTGCCTCCACCCGCCTGAATGTACCCTGTATATCCCTGAGGACTCCCGAGCTTTTGGAAATACAAAACCCTCGGACTGTCACCTTAAAGGCTTCCCAGATAGTTTCCACAGCGTCAACCGAGCCCCTATTGCGTCGAAAGAAGTCTTGAATTTCCTCTCCCAGTTCGCTGTGAAACATCGCATCTAGTAACGTTAAAGGCTGTAACCGCCAAGTGCGGAGTGGTTTATTATACCCAGGTGGGGCAAGCGTGAGTGTCACTGGGGAATGATCAAAATATGTCCTGGCCAGGTGTGTTACAGGTGCGTCACCCGTGCAGCCCCTTGTACACTATAGGCTCTTGTTGTGTGGAGCAGGCTCCGCGTCACGGGTCCAGGCACCCCGCAAGCGTCACCCCGGTGCTCCGTTCCCACGTGGCAATCTACCGCCATGAATCCTGACGAATGAAGGAGGTTCGGCCCGTGAGTGAGTCACTCGGTGTGTGCTGCCATTTTGCACCCTCTCAGCCAGGCCAGGATTTCTGAGCCCTAATGTCAGCTTCCAGCTGGTTCAGGGGCAGAAATTACTGAATAACTTCTCAGTGTCACTTCGTCACTAAGCAGGTCGCCGAGGCTTTAGCAGATGGCCCTTATTTAGGCAGGATTCTTGTTGGATCTATTTTCCCCCAGCAGGAGCTCGCAGAGATTGCGACTATTCTGCCATGTTGTTGGACACGCACCAAATTTGTCAAGATTATTGATCAAATGAATAGTGAAATTAAATTAAGCACTGAATATTTGTAGTATGTATGTTCTCATTTCTATATTTAGACACAATTGAAGGATTAAGGATATTTTATCCAACTATACATGTAGTATCTCTGTCTGTTCGTAACGCATTATGTGTGATCATGGTGCTACGGCAATCCACATTACAAGCAGTTAATACACCACAAAAATTATAATCTCTAGATGCAGTGGACAAAATCACCAGGGATGGAACCCCTTGCATCCTTCAACTACCGTACCATTATTTTTCAATAATGAAAGAGATTTAAACACTTTAAATATTTAGAATGAAGGTACCTATAAGTGGATAAGCAGTACAGTACCATAACGCCCTGAATTCAACTTTGGCAGAAAAAGTAAAGGCAGTCAGGGGAGCAAAGGACTTTATGTCTGCCACAGTGCCTTTACTCCACCCACCAAATTTCAAATTCCCTGCCGGCCTCCTGGTTTTGCATGAAATGGTGTCACAACGGTTCATACAAAGCAATTAAAAAATTTGGGGCCAGATGTATCAAGCATTTTCCCGTTCGCAAACGGGCCGATTCTCAGAATCGTCCCGTTTGCGAACGGGAAAAAGCCTTTTGGGATGTATCATCCCAAAAGACATTCGCAAAATAGGTAATCGCAATTTTTGCGATTACCTATTTTGAGAATGCATTCAGGGAATCACAATTTGCGATTCCTTAAATGCCCTGCAAGAATCAAGAAAAAATTGCGACCTGGCATTAAGAAATCGCAAATTACCACCAACTTCTAGTTGGTGGCAATTTGCAAATTCCTTTAAAAATGCACTTTTTAGCATTTTCCTAAGTGGTATGTGGTGCACATACATGCCCTAAGGGCATGTATGTGCGCCACATGTGCACACATGCATATTTATGGGGTGCAACAGGGTGTCCTCTTGGCACCCTTGCACCCTTGAAATTGCATGCGCAATTTGCGAGTACCTATTTGGTACTCGCAAATTGCGAATGCAATCCTATTCATTCGTATGGGCCTCTAGGCCAATAGGAATGAATGGGAAGGTATTCCTTCATAGTGAAGCGCAATTTGCGATTCGCTATTAACGAATATGTAGGATTCACAATTTTTTTGCAAATCCTACATACATTGTATTTCGCGATTCTTAAGTAGGGAATCGGTAAAATTCACTATTTAAGATTCGCAAAAGCAATTCTTGATACATCTGGCCCTCGGTGCGTACCCGTCATTGGTGACAGACCCTTACACCAAACTTTTTGAAGTTTTTCTTTTACAAAAACAAACTCCTCTGGGAGTTTGTTTTTGTAAAAGACAAAAGGGAAAGAGAAAAACGAATGGCCGACACCACTGAAGTTTTCTCCCATGGCGTGGGGGGCGATGTGTCATTTTTACTGTAACTCATGGCCAGGATATTCCTGGCAGTGACGGAAAGTAAAAAAAAAACAACAAAAAAAAGCCATTTCTATTGGGCGGATGGTCGGATAGCTAACTTCCATTTGCCCATACTCCCTAGGACTGTCAGAAAGAAAGGTTTTCAACAATGGAATATATTTTACTTTGTCGGTGTAAAAGTGGTTGGTTCGCTTGGCTCTAAACCGGGCAAGTGGACCAAGGGTCTGTCGGACAGGGTACTCCTTCACCGTTGCGATGGAGAACCCTATCTGTCAAACTCCCTAGAGCCATCAGAGAGAAAGATTTCCACCAATGGAGTATATTTTACTTTGTCGTTGTAAAAGTGGTTGGTACACCTAGCTTTAAATTAGGCAGTGGACCAAGAGTTTGTCGGAGAGGGTACTCTATCACTGTTGCGATGGAGAACCCTATCTGCCACACTCTAAATGAGGCCCTTAGTCTCTCAAACCATCTGATCGACAAGCAGACACCTTATCCATTAGGACATGAAGGACTCCTGTTATTAGAAGACTAGTCTCAGGAGCACTTGTGTAGTTCTAGCTGTCACAACAAACTTTGTGTTCAGTGTTTGAAAATGAAAACGAAGGACCAGCATACCTGAACCACCACCTCACATTCTACGTGACAACTAGACAACTCCGATCCTTCCAAGTCGTCCTTGCCTCCGTCCCCAGGAGCCACAAGACCAGAACAGGAAGAAGCTATTTCTCCCATTTGCATCCAGACCTGGAACACCCTGCCCCTCCACCTGAGGCAATCCGCATCGCTGACCCGATTCAGGAAGGGCCTCAAGACCCAGCTCTTCGAATATTCCTACACCCAATTCAACCAGCAGCCCCCAGCGCCTTGAGACCCTCTCGGGTGAGTAGTCACGCTATACAAGACCCTGATTGACTGATTGAGAATTGGGCGCTTTTACTGATAGGTTTGACCTGTGTGTGTTCCGGAGATATGGGCCACAAAATGTGAACACAGGGACAGTTTTTGTAGCTATAGCAAATCTGCTGTTCGCTCAGCGTCCAGCTATCCTTCTGGTGCCCTGATAATATGGATTAAAACCACCCTGAGGGGGCACACTAGAGAACGTCCGGTACAATCGATAGATATATTGGGGTTAGAGATTGTCAAGCTCAGTGGGAGGTCTTGGCTATTGTATCAATGTTTACAGTAGACCCACATCTTTTAGAGTGTCTTCCCCAACACTTGAGATTTTAGATGTTTTTCTTTATCATTATTTTAAGTCACATATCATCATCATTGTAGGTGATGATAAGAGAGCAGGAGAAGCGTTGAGTACAGCATTGGGCCCTGAAGGATCGTCAGAACGCGGCACGAAGCGTCCACCGTACATGTGATCATGGTAGGCGCGGTGTCATGCGTGCAGGGGGGCGCGTTCAGCATGCATTCCAGCGGGATGGGGTCCGCTAGCCAGTGCTCTGCTGCAACTTGTGGCATATATCTCGGGCGATGGAACCAGTAAAAGGCATAATGGGCCTGCGCACATGTGTAATACAACTCGAAATCTGGTATATCAAAACACCCCTGGGCATATGGCTGCGTAAGAACTTTCCACTGTATCCGCGGCTGTTTGTCCCCCCCCCCCCATATCAGTCGTATCATGTCTGACCGAAGTGTCTGGAAAAAGTGCCGACCTGGATAGTATGGGATATTTAAGAAGAGACAGAGGAGTTGTGGATGGACCACCATTTTAACCAGGGAAGCCCGCCCCGCCATGGATAACGGCAAGGAGATCCATCTATTAACATTGTCCGTAATACGATTCATAGCAGTGCCATAGTTGAGCCGCATCAGCTCGTCCCTGTCTCTAGATATTACAACCCCGAGATAACGCAGGTCGGAGTCGCACCATTCCAGTGAGAAGTCTAAGGGGAATCAAGAGGCTGCAGGTGTTAAAGGAAATAACTGCAACTTTCCCCAATTTATGTGTATCCCAGTTAGCTTCCCAAACATTATAAACTCTCTCAGGAGTGTGATGTCATTCGCATATAGAGATACAAGGATTTGTCATAGGTTGCATCGCAGAGCTTTGTCCTGGAGATGTTGCCGCAGTTTAGACGCCAATGGCTCAATTACGAGCGCAAAAAGTAGAGGTGAGAGCGGGCACCCCTGCCGCGTTTCCCTGCATATGGGAAATGCAGCGGAAAGGTGACTGCTAATTAGAACCCTTGCCGTCGGGAGTTGGTACAGTAGGCGTATCCAAGACAAGAACAAAGGAGGGAACCCTATGCGCTGCTGGACCCCAAACAAATAATCCCACTCCACAGAGTCGAACGCTTTAGTGGCGTCCCAAATAACCGCCAGTTCGGGAGCAACGTTCTGTAGTATGGAAAATAGAGTGCGAAGATTGGGTGTGGGGTCGCTCTGCCAGGGACAAAACCCAACTGATCAGGGAGTTCTAACTTTTCCATTAATAAGGCAAGGCGATTTGCAATAACTTTTGCCAAGATTTTAGCGTCACAGTTTATAAGGGATAACGGCCTATAGGAATCACAATGTATAGAAGGCTTCCCGGGTTTAAGCAGGGATGTGATTGGTGCCTCCCTCATGGAGGGGGGGAGTGTGCCAGCTTCAAGCGATTCTTTGTATATTTCTTTTAAGATCGGGCCAACAGATCTATGTACGTTTTATAAAATTCAGCAGGCAGCCCGTCAAGGCCTGGGGCCTTCCCAGACTACATCTGCATGATGGCCTCTCGGATTTCATCTATTTTGAAGGGGGCGCATAAAAATTCCCTCTGAGAATCACCTAACCACACAAGGGCTACATTCTCTAGAAAGCTGTCAAGCTCAAAGTGGTTCCTGCGCTGTGTAGTATAGAGCGTAGCGTAGTGGTCAGTGAATGTCGTGAGTATGTCAGCAGTGTTGCGCTGTGATATCCCCTCAGGACCAGCTATTTCTAGTACACAATTGGAGAAACGTGGACGGCGTATAGTTTCAGCTAGAGCCTTCCCGGGGCGCTCTCCTTCACCATAGCGTCTGGCACCTCAATGTTTCCCCTTAAATTTTATTTCTCGATCTGCAGTCTCGGTGTATTCTGACAACTTCTCCCGGAAGGCCAGTTGGATATCCCCACCACCTCCCGTGTTGAGCTGTGACTCCAGGGCTTTAAGGTCTGCCTCCACCCGCCTGAATGTACCCTGTATATCCCTGAGGACTCCCGAGCTTTTGGAAATACAAAACCCTCGGACTGTCACCTTAAAGGCTTCCCAGATAGTTTCCACAGCGTCAACCGAGCCCCTATTGCGTCGAAAGAAGTCTTGAATTTCCTCTCCCAGTTCGCTGTGAAACATCGCATCTAGTAACGTTAAAGGCTGTAACCGCCAAGTGCGGAGTGGTTTATTATACCCAGGTGGGGCAAGCGTGAGTGTCACTGGGGAATGATCAAAATATGTCCTGGCCAGGTGTGTTACATCTTTTATTAAGGGACCAAGACCACGAGATAGTAAGAAGTAATCTAATCGGGCCCAGGAGGCCGCCTGCGTTGTGAAGTGTGTGCCTTCTCGTGTGGTTGGATGAAAATGACGCCAAGCGTCCAGTAAGCCAGTTTCCGTCCTGATGTTTTGCAGGGCGTGGTATGACCTGTTATAATGGTGCGGAGCGGGATTCGATCTATCAACTGCTGGGCTCAGTGCTACATTAAAGTCTCCGCCCCATATTATATGAGTGGAGCCTATGTCTAATATTTTTCCCCACAATACAGTAAAGAACTCTGGAGTGTCCATGTTCGGACCGTGACAACTCACCAGGGTAACTGAGTCCGTGCCCAGCCGCCCCCATGCTATAGAGTATCTTCCATTGTGGTCAAGTAAGGTTCCTGCAAGGGCAAACGGAGTCTGTTTTTTTATGAGTATAGCCGTGCCTCTGCCATAGGATGAGTACGAGGAGAATAGGCGATGATCTGCCCACTTAGTGGCAAATGTAGTAGGATACAAGGGATTAATATGAGTCTCCTGAAGCAGAGCTATGTGTATGTGATGTCTATCTAAGTACGCCAGAAGCTGACGACGCTTCGTGGGTCACCCAGCCCTCTCACATTCCAAGCGATAATTTGGATGCTCCGATGAGTCATCAAGTCAACCATAGGCACAAAAGGATTATTAGTGACTGCGCGCCCTCTATGAACTGTGCGAGAGAAGCAGTGTGATACTGTATATCTGTTTGTTGTGATACTGCTATGAAGGTAACAGTGAACTTAAAAACAGGGTCCTTGTCCCCCCACCTCCCAACCCTCCCACAACAGCACCCCAATTGTACCGGAATTACATTTCCCACCCAGAGCCCAACAATACCCAAACTGATCAAAAAAGGCCAACCAAGACCAACTTAGAAGAGAGTCTGGTGGCGGATCACCAATAGTGGGGGATCGCTGGTAGGCCACAATTACCTCCCGTTCCTGCCCAGTCCACAGCCTGCCGCAATAGCTGCAAGGGGACACAGGGAGAAACAATGGGAGGGTGCTCGGCGCTGTACCGTGGAGGAAGAAGTACATGTGCCAAAGTCAGATGTGTGTCCCACTGTGTAACAAGAGAATGCACCAAGGGTGCAATGTTCACTTAGCTGTCGTCGTCCTGAGGAAATATGAATTTTATGGTCAATTGTGTCCCCTATCTTAGACCCCAACGACTCCATGTACATGCTACAAGTACATGTATGTTCCCTCCAGTTCCAGCTATGAAGACGCAAATACATGTGCGTCCAACGTCAACATGTCCTCTTTCAGATCCGCCATGAATGGGTCGAATATTCCATTCCTAAGTATGATTGGCCACCGACTTTATATGGTTCACCTTTCATGTTTTACAGTTCAGGCGAGTAGGCCCTGAATTCTGCCATCAAGCCTTTTCCTGCTTCTGCCTCTGAAATGCTCCAGCTTGGACCTGCATCCGTATCCATGAACTTTGTCCTACTCCCTGCGCGGCTAACGGTGCCTGACGCGGCCTGTTGCCTGCCAAAAACTGTATTCAGCCTTCAAGTTATCTGCTCCGCTCCTCATCCAATGCATTCCTGTCTAGTAGTTTAGGTAAACATACTTCCAGCTACCGAGCAAAGGGCCCGGCCTCGCTGTCTTTATGCAAGTAATTCATAGCCCCTGTTACCATGGAAGATTCCTGCCCCCTCGCATCTCATGTAGACACATAGACGCTTGTACATGCACTAACAGTCAGTATAGAATAGATTCCGTCCGAGAGACCTTTCCTTTGGATAAAACAGTTCCTTAAACAAAGATATTAGATACGATTTGGGATTAGGTTGACCTGACCCCCCAGACTTCTGTCTCCACATGTAGAGCTAAATGTCAATTCCCCTTCACCCTCTAGTTGCACGTCAATCACACGTCATGCGGCTGCGCGCGCATCTCTGCCAAAATATTTCTGCTGACACTGCAGGATTCTCTTATGGATCCACCCACTTGTGACATCATTTTAAATGACGTTTCTAGTATACGCCTATTATTACGCCTATTTTCATTACGTATGTGTATTCTTATCTGTATTATCAGCTGTTACGCCTCCTGCATCTGTCTTAATGCAATACTTTTCATATATATATCGTTACTTGTCAATAATGTATTGCCTATCCCTTCCTGAACCTTCGTGGTGATGGAATAAGATTGCCTGGTTCGAACCATAATTCCTTTGTAAGGAATAAAGCCCTTTTCAGAACCTCTAATACCACGGATTCTGCCTCTTATTTTGACTGAGTTATTCTTACTAGACTTTACCGCATAAAAAATAGTACAGGTAATTTAAATATTTACCACATAAATTGGCGCCCGAATAGGGACACTTTCTCATCTCACGCGCCGGAGGTGCGTTGCAGGCCCGGTCCCCTGCCACAGCTGAACGGACAAAAACGCGTACCCGCAGGATTTCCTGTATCTCCCTCCGGCCAAGCGGGGGTGACTGAGGCTGCGATCAACACCCAGACGAGGCGGTGAGAAGTGCGAAGTATCCCGACCAGAGCCTAGCTGAGAGAGGAAGATCCGAGGTATACAGAGGCCCACCAGGTTCCGAAGTTCCGAGTCGAGTCGAGTCCAGTCCGGTCCAGTTCAGTTCAGTTCCGAGGCTTTCCGTTCCGTGCTACCCGGTGAGTACCATTGCTGGGGAGGCATTTAGACGTGCACATTAATTTGTGCCGGTCATGACGGGTTTGGGTACACAGATCCGGTCTGCACTGTTTTAGCAGTGTATCTGTACTGTTTAGCAGTATATCCAGTATGTTCATGTATATAATTCAGTATTATCTAGTATTAGTATTATGTCAGTGACTAGTTTTCTTCTAATTATCATTGTTCGTTAAATGTTAAATGTTAAATGTTAAATGTTTTATTGTGTTTAAAAATTGTGGTATGAATGAGTGTTCCTTATTGTGTTTATTGTATTAATTGTGTTCAAGTCCAGTTCAAGTAAGAATCAAGTAGCAAGGTTTAAAGATGCCGTTCTTTTCAAAATTAAGACAGATCAAAACTAGAAAAGGAGTACTCGAAGAAGCTGTTCCCATTCCACCTAGGGACACTCCAGGGTATTTTATGTATTATAAACATGGCCTAGATGCCGTATTATATCTTGACTTATGGGTGGACTACACCAAGGATCTAGCAGAAAGTCAGAGGTGGCCCGCAGCTGGGACATGGGATGCAGATTGCATCATGAGAGTAGAAGAAGAATTATGGAAAAAGAAAGCCAGACAGTCACAGAAAGATGCCATTGAGTTATGGCGTAAAGAATCGCATAGGCGCACAGAGAAAGCGCTCAGACAAGAAGAGAAAAGTAGGGAGAACTCAAATAAAGCCCGAGAAAATATATTAATTGAGGAAGGTATCCGAGTAAAAACAGAACAAGTAGACAGACAACGAAACACTCTTATGAATGGTATGTATCCTCTTTTGGCCGAAGGTTTACCTAAGGCCACCCCGGAAATACCGAAAGATTTGCCACCCCCATTACTCCCGATTAAAGCACATCCCAAGACCGCAAAAGATATTTTCCTTTCCTCCTATTTAGACGATGTAGCTCCCGAATATGTTAATGTTCCACCACACACGCCACTTGTCGATGGTGCTCAACCCCGAGATCATCCGCCCCCAACTCCGCAACCACAAACTCCTCCGCACAATCCAACAGGTCCATTTGTTTCCACCACTTTTCCTGCATCCACAGTTTCTACCTTACATCCCACAAATCCTTTTGTGCCTAGCACCTCAGAAGGTGCGACAGGAGGTGCGGCAGCAATTTTCGCCACGCCACCATCACGAAGTAAATCGTCTCTTAGAGATTTAGCAAACCAACGTACACCCCAAATAGCAACGTCCGACATGTTTAAGGAACATCTTGTAGATTGTAGATATGATCCAGTGCCCGGTAAAAATGACAGAATGCTGCTATCATCACTACGTATACGACGAGCTTCAATATATTTAACGACACTACCAGGAATGATTAAACATTTAGACAATATATATCGCTTTGTCCAAACAGGGCAAGGCCCTGAAAGTATTGACGAAGCCATGGAATACCAGAAAGTGGATATACAGAGACTACTGTTACGCTTCTTCATAAACTGCTTGATCAGAGACAGAGATAGGTCCGAGGTAGACCAGGATGAAATGCAAGTACTTACCAGATGGGGTCAGAATATATCAGAGGGAAAACATGATAAACAGACGTGTATAGTAGCTATGTGCCGAAAGATCCGCAAAGAAGTAGAACGAATACATAAAGCCAGATTGGAGGCAGACAAAACTGAATCAGAGGGAGAGGAGGAGGAAGAATCAGAAATGCCCACAGGACAATTAGAAACTATAGCTTATGTAGGTAGGGGAAGACCTTGTAACAATACCAGATACTTTAATGATCCGATACGTCCGATACGTCCAGACAACAGACATTTTCAAGCCCCTATGCTAAATACGAAGTCCCCTGAACACTTATTCCAGGCTGCTGATAAATTACTTCGAGACCGAAGGGGGTATCATATGCTCGATTCTATGGATGAACAAGAATTAGCCAGGTCAGCAGTACAATGGGCTGACAGTTCTGAAAAATACAGTGATGATGCGCTAGCACACACGTTTTTGAACCTTATCCCAGACGAACAGCGTTTAGCTGGTATATACATGATACAACACCTCCTTATATTATATAGAAGCCAACACTCCGATCCTGGTCCCCTACCTGATATACTGATAGAATTACTCACGAACAAATGGAGAGGTTCAGGTACTGATTTAATTAAAGAAATTCTAGAATATCGACACCAGTACATTGTCTTCGTATGCCCAGAACATGTTTCAGTTCCCCCCAAGGAAAGAAGAACGTATCACATAGACAGACAGAATCCCTTACGCAAAGTGCACCCAATCAGAGGTGATGACAATACTTTTAAACGCGTGTTTGTGTACACGCCCATAACTAAAATTGAATTATTAGAAATGAAGAAAGTAGTACCTAGCCATGACAAAGACCCAGCAGGTTTCCACCGTGAGATAAAAGACATGTTACTCATGGGAGAGTATACTTATCCTGACATTATGAAAATATTGAAAGTTTTATTGCCTGCCGGTATTTACGAGAAACTCAAAGAAAAGGAATGGGAGGTGGGAGACCAAAAGATAGAGTGGACAGCACTAGAAAACGAAGAAAAAGCCCGAGCTGCAGGTTCAGGGCTTGGGGAAAAGACTACAGCGTTACCAGGATTATTAGTGCAGGTACTACCACGTTTATTAACTACGAAAAAGGAAGACTGGGGTGCAATTTCAGCCTGTAAGCAAAAACAAGATGAAGACACTAGTGATTTCTATTCCCGATTTGAAAAATGTTTTGGTATTAATAGTGGCATAAAAGCAAGTAGTGAGTCGTATCCACATCTGTTTGTGACAAAATTAGTTGAAAATTCCCTGCCCCAAGTTAAGAATAGAGTACTGAAATTCGAGAGTACTTGGCAAGGTAACACACCGTCACAGATGTTACAAATGTTACAATATCATCACAATAGAATTAGAGAAGAACAAGAACATGAACAAAGACGTATGAAAGACACGAAAATGAAAATGCTTGTTGCTCAGTCAGTTCCAGCTGACGGTCATAAAAAGGGTACGACGCAGTCCAATGATTCAGCGGGTCCCGTTAGAGGGACATGCAACTATTGTAAACAGCCAGGTCATTATATACACGATTGCGCAGTTCTGAAACATAATATCTCTACGGGTATAACGAAAGAGAGACCACGTCCGCCTAGACAGGATCAGATCCAACAACAAGTCCCTCAGCATGCGCAACCTATGCCAGTTCCACAACAGACCGCACCACAACCGCAACAACAGCCACAGCCACAGCCTATTGCTGCAACACAAAATACGACACAACAGATGTACCAGTATGCACAAAATGACTACCCAGAGAGGAGGAGCCTAGCGCGCATCCAAGATGGTCGCGTGAGCACAGGGCTCCCCGGACCCTTTCTGCTCCTCGGAATAAATCCTGAGACTATCCTGAGTTGGTGTATGGAATCTGAGAGAAGAAGACCAGCTGACTATATATCTCTTTCCAAAATTCTAATCGGACCTGGGAATCCTGAGTTATCGTCGCCGGAACTTTTGGGACCCACCCGACGGAGGAGGCCGGGGTGGAGGTGACCCGTGGGGCCGGGCTGCAATTGAACAACAGCGGCCTCAGCGCGGTGCCAGTCACCGATTCAGCACTTTCGGTTTCGATTTTGGCCTTCAGGAGATCAGCTGGCGTGCGTGCTCAAGGTGGCGGGGTGCCTCTTGGGCCTCTGCCCGAGGTTTGCTTCCATCTGCTACGGACGGGTCTGACGCCTCCGACCCCTACACCGACAGTTTGTGATCCTTTCTCTGGCACCCGTGCACCCCTTGATCGGAGGTCCCAGTGAGTGACGGCGCTCACATGGCGGGCAAAGGGGGACCGGAGGGGCGCAAGACCAAGGCCTCACTACGCGGGGGAGCGGTCCAGAGCAACAACATGGACCGCTATACCCAGGGCAGGGGGTCCCCTGGCGCTGCTGGCCTCTCCCCGGATGCTGCGGGGGGAGGCACGACCGTCGCTGCGGAACCTTCCCTACAGGACATTATGGGCGCCATCGAGGGCATCAGGGAAACTATCGCGACGCAATATGAGGCCCTGGCCCGTAAGATCGACACTGTCGCGATCGACGTCACCCTGATTCGGGCCGACCTCTCTAAAACCAACGAGAAGGTCCAGGCCCTTGATACACGGACCTCCACCTTGGGTGCGGAGGTGTCGGATCTGCGGGCCGCGCTTGGGGACATTAGAGTGGTCAACGACCACATGGCCCGGCGGCTTGAGGACTTCGAGGGACGGGCCCGACGCAACAATATCCGTATCATTGGGGTACCGGAGTCCTCCGACAGCCGCCCGGTGGACCTCGTGGTCGAGGAACTTATCCTGCAGCAGCTGTCCCCGGTTGGCCTAAGTAAATTCTTCGCTGTGGAGCGGGCCCATCGGGTTCCTGGCGGCCGGCCGCGGCCGGGGGCCCCCCCGAGGCCTATCGTGGCTAAACTGTTCCACTACAGGGACCGCGATGCTATTCTGCAGGCTTCACGGACCCGTGGCCCGGTCCGCTACGAGAACTCGATCGTCAACTTTTACCCGGACTTCACGCAACTGGTCCAGAAACAGCGGATGGGATTCCAGGGGGTGAAGCGCCGTCTCCGCGAGCTAGGCCTGAAGTATTCGATGCTCTACCCGGCGAAACTTCGAGTGGAGCATGGAGAGCGGACAGTCTTTTTTGACACTCCTGTGGCCGCAAGTGACTGGCTGGACTCGCTGCCGGACGGGGGTGGCCGGCCCGGGCCCTCTGGGGGCACCGCAGGTGACGGGTCCCCTTAGACTGACCTTTGGTCCTTGCTTTTGCGTTTTTGCACTGTACAGTTGGGTCTTACTTCTTTTGCATACTGTGTTTTACCAGGACTGTGAGGGGTGCGGGCGGGTTCGGGTCCCTTTCCTCCTCCGGGGTCTTTTTGTAGAATGGGGTTAGCGGGGCGACAGGCACACTGCAAGTTGGGGGGGGTCTTAGGCCCGCAGGGGTGCAGGGTGGGGGGCGGTGGACTTGGGGTGGGGTTGGGGGGGAAGAGGGGTTGTTTAGTTGTGTGTTTTTTGTTTACAGGGCGAGGAATTGATTTTTATCCATATTTGGGAGCGGTGCTGCGGGCTGGGGGCTTCTTGCTCTATTGGAGGGGATGGGGGGAGACGGGTTGAGGCTTATGTCGTGGAACGTCAATGGGTTGGGGGACCGTATTAAGCGGGGTGTTGTACTGCAATATTTGCGCCGTTTGACTCCTGATGTGGTGTTTCTCCAGGAGACGCATTTGGTCGGCAATGTCTGCCATGCGATGCACAGAGGGGGATACCGCCTCGTAGCCCATTCTGGTTTCACAACTGGCTCCAGGGGGGTGGGCATTCTCCTGCGAACCTCCCTTCCGGTGGAGATCACGAGGATAGTCTCGGATGACAGAGGGCGCTATGTGTGTCTGATTGGGAGGTGGGAGGGGCAGCCCCTTACCCTGGTTTCAGTCTACGTCCCCCCGGGCCTCCAGAACTCCACCTTTGCTGATTTGGGTCGAATGCTGCTTGACCTCCCGGACGGCCTCCTGCTCATGGGCGGGGACTTTAATTCTGTGGTTTCGGGTGAACTGGATCGTCACCCACCGAGGACCCTCCCCGCTGCCCAGTCATGGCTGGGTGGGATGTTGGAGACCTTCGGCTTGGTGGATAGTTGGAGACTACTGCATCCGACCCAGTGCCAGTTCACTTTTCATTCGGGGGCGCATGGGAGTCTCTCCAGGTTAGACTACTTCCTTATGCCAGCGGCGCAGACTGGTCGGATTCGAGAGGTCAGACACCTGGCGCGTGGTATCTCCGACCATTCTCCGCTGTGGCTTCTCTTTGACACCGGGCCGCGGTCCGCAGGGCGGATGGCTCCCATTAACCCCTGGTACCTGCGGGACCCTGTGACCCGTGACAGCCTGGTTAAGGCCATGGACCAATACTTCAGTGAAAACGAGGGGTCGGTGTCGTCTGCGTTGTCCCTTTGGGAAGCCTTTAAAACTGTTATACGCGGACACGCCCTCGCCCAGATAGTGGTGGCCAAGAAGGTTAGGAGCGAGGCGGTGGTGAAGCTGGAGACTGACGTCTCGGGGCTGGAGTCGGCCTTGGAGGCGAATATTACTCCGGACGGGCTACATGCCCTTAGCCTGAAACAGTTCGAATATAGGTCCCTGGTCACTGACGCGGCCCAAACTATGTATAGGGAGCAGCAGGGCCGATTGTATGACGCGGGGGACAAGGCGGGAAAGTTGATTGCGTGGCTGGACAAAAAGGAGAGAGTGAATCGCGTGGTCCCCGAGTTGCGTGCTGCGGATGGTGGGTGTGTGACTGAACCGGATGAGATTGTGGAATGCTTCGCTGACCACCTCCGGGCGGTGTACTCCCCGGTGACTGACAGGGACGAAGATGACTCTCGCCTCCTATTGAGAGATATTGCTCTGCCCGGCCTGTCCGTTGAGGACCGGGAGCGGCTGGACGCCCCCTTATCGTCGGATGAAATAGCGACCGCGATTCGTTCCCTTCGCTCGGGCAAGGCTATGGGTCCTAACGGTCTGCCCATTGAACTATACAAATTGCGTCCTGATAAGCTTGCGCCCTTCCTCGGCCGCATGTTCCGCGACTCTCTTGCGGCGGGTTCCCTTCCGGCCGACCAGCGCCTGGCCACTATAGTCGTTCTCCCCAAGGAGGGCAAGCCGCGTGACCGCTGTACCTCTTACCGGCCTATTTCACTGCTCAATGCAGAGCCTAAAATCCTGGCGAAAGTCCTGGCCAATCGATTGTTGAGTGTCGTGTGCGACCTTATTCATCCGGACCAATGCGGCTTCATCCCGCACGCAACACCGCTCTTAACTTGCGGCGTCTGCACGGGGTCCTCGCCAGGGCGGAGCTCCTCACCGAGCCGGCCGTGCTGGTCTCTTTGGATGCCACGATGGCATTTGACACTATTGAGTGGCCATTCCTCTGGGCCGTCTTGGATAAATTCGGCTTTGGGGAGGGATTTATTGGCTGGGTGAGGCTCCTTTACACGGGACCCATGGCTCAAGTGGTGGTGAATGGGCGGGTCTCTCGGCCCTTTGCCCTCGGCAGGGGCACGAGGCAGGGGTGCCCGTTGTCCCCGTTGCTTTTTGCTCTCGCCCTGGAGCCACTCGCTGCCTGGCTCCGTTGGGAGCCCTCGCTTAGAGGGATCCGGTGGGGCCCGGGCTTTGAAGATCGGGTCTCGCTGTATGCGGACGACATTCTCCTGTACCTCACCTCACCGCGGCAGTCACTCAACGTCCTCTTTGACGTTCTGACCTCCTTTGGGAACAATTCGGGTCTCACGATCAATTGGTCTAAATCCTGCGTTTATCCCATCGCTGGTGGTCCTCCTCTCCTGCCGCCTCGGCTCCCGATTCAAATATCTCTGAGCGGCTTTAAGTACCTGGGGATATACGTTTCGCTGGACCCGGTGGCTCGCTACGAGCAGAATCTTCTGCGTCCACTTCGGCGGCTGCGGGAGGACACGGCCCGGTGGTGCAGGCTGCCCCTGTCCCCGCTGGGTCGGGCCGCGCTGTTTAAAATGATGTCCCTTCCCAGGTTCCTCTATGCACTCCAGAACTCCTTTGACGTTATCCCAGTGGCCTACTTTCGGGAGGTGGAGAGCCTGCAGAGGAGACTGGTGTGGAACGGCCGGGCGCGTATTGCTCTTGCCAAGCTCACTCTCCCCTGGTATGACGGGGGCATCGCGCTTCCTGACATTCGCAGGTACTATTGGGCCTCGCAGCTATCTGCCATTAACCACGCCACGTATGCGCCCGGCTTGAATCCGGCGTATGAGATGGACAAGTTCCTGCTTCCCGGCGGGAACTACAACAGGGCACTTTATTCCCGCCTGGCTGACCGGACCCTTACGGGTCCTACTAAGATTGCTGTGCGGACCTGGAGGGCTGCCACTGCGGCCATGGGCTGGAGTGAGCGAATGACATGTGCTACTCCCTTGTTTGCCTCCGACCGCCTGGGCAGCTTGTGGACCACCAAGGGGTTTGACCAGTGGGACACGATTGGTATCAGCAAAGTGGGAGACCTGTGGCACAAGGGCGCGGTCAAGACTTTCGCGGTGCTCCAGGCCGAACACGAGCTGACCGACAGGGAGTTCTTCCGCTACGCCCAGGTTCGACACGCCCTGCTCTCGGTCTTCGGGGAGGGGACCAAGATCCCTGTTTCCTCGCCCCTCGAGGACCGCGTACTTGACGGACATGTCCCTGATAGTACTATTTCTTTAATTTATAAAAAATTGATCAATCACCGGGCGGATCTCCTGGTGCGCCTTCGGGGGGCTTGGACTGGGGATGGGGTCGAATTGGACGACGAAGACTGGCAGTCTGCACTGTCGTCCCCCAAGGAGGTTGCCATTCCGGCTCGTCTCCGGTTGGTACAGCTCAAGATTCTCCACCGGGTGTATGTTACGGGTCCGCGCTTGGTCGCGATGGGATTTTCCGACGACGGGCTCTGTAAACGAGGCTGCGGGCTCAGCGCCACCTTTCTTCATATCCTTTGGGAGTGTCGCGAGGTGGCGGACTATTGGCGCCGGGTCCACACGGTTATGGGACAGGTCACCGGGGTTGTACTGCTGCCGGAGGTGCGTCGCTGTGTCCTGAATGTGTGGGAGCCCAATGACTACAACGCGGCTCAGACTCGGTGGGCGGCCCTAGGGAACATGATTGCCAAGAGGGATATAGCGCAACTTTGGGGCGCTCAACGGCCGCCCACCGTGTCAGTATGGAAGGAGAATATGGACTGGTGTATGTTTCGGGAGAAGACAGTGTATGTGGCCCGTGGCAAGCCGGGGGCATGGGGTAGAATTTGGGGCCAATGGAATGCGTATCGCGGAGGCATCTGTACGCCCCCCCTGGTGGACACTGATATCGCCATGTCCCCCTGACCCTCGACGGTTCCTGGCGCTTTTTGTAACAACTACATAGGGACGTTCATCCTCCTTGACCCCCCTTTCCCCCCCCCCCCTCCGTCCCCGGCCTCCCGGTACTCCTCTCTTTAGCGGATTGCTCAAATGTTCTGACTGGAGTTTCCCGGGGGGAGCCTGAACCGCACTGGTATCCCTCGTAACTCGCCTTTTGTTTTTATTGTTTTTCTTTTGTTTCTGTTACTGTTGGACTGACGCTTGCTGTTCTTCGAGAACTATCTTGAGCCACTGCGGGGCAGTGCCCTGGGGACGGATTGCAACTTTGATATGTGTGTATTTCCTTATGTACCTAGCGGCCGGCCCGGGTGGTTGTAGGCCCATACTTGTGACCGAATTGTTGCTCAATAAAAACTTTTTCAAAACAAAAAAAAAAAAAAAAAAAAAAAATGACTACCCAGAGTATCAGCGCTACACATGAAATAGCCTAGAGAGGGAAGTTGGCTTACCCCTTATTGAGGTTCCCGTAGATCAAGAGGGTCCTTACGTACAGAGTCAAGTATTAGGGAAAGACAGAAAGTTCCTACTCGACACAGGGGCAAGCAGAACAACTATCAGTCACAGCGAAGTCCCAGGGGCACCCCTCTCAGGCTCACAAAATATTTCCCTTGGTTTCTCAGGAAAGCCTACTATTAACGAAGTATCGCAACCACTTGCATTCACAGTCAGTCCATTAACACGAACTACAGATCTATTGCTTACTAAATCATGTCCAGAAAACTTGTTAGGTATAAAAACATTGAAGGCTCTAGGAGCTGTAATATGTTGTTCTCCGGAAGGAGTACGACTATTTTTGCGTGACTTTAAAGGTCACTACGTGTCTAGAGACATGGATCACCGGTTACAGAATCTACCTGCACATTTATGGGCACAAGGCCCCACTGATGTAGGTTGTATGCACATTACACCATATCGAGTCACACTCAAAACAGGAGTAGTACTACCACGAATGCGACAATACAAATTACCGCCAGATGCTGTAGTGGCTTTACTGCAAATCATTGACGAGCTCATTGCACAAGGAGTGGTTGTGGAAACCGACTCCAATGTATGTAATTCCCCGATAATTCCGATTCTTAAACGAACTGATCCAAAGGCACCACCAGTATATCGATTAGTTATTGATCTGCGAGAATTAAATAAATGCATTGTACCACAATACCCCGTGGTCCCAGATATCTCTTCATTGCTAACAGCCATAGATTCAGAAGCAACGTTCTTTACTGTAATTGATCTCAAGAACGCTTTCTTTAGCGTCCCAATCGATCCGGAAAGCCAATATTTGTTCGGATTCAGTTTAAATGGACGAAGTTTTAAATTCGCACGCGCACCTCAAGGATTCACAGAAAGCCCCAGCATCTATAGCCAAGCACTGAAAAGAGAACTTGACAGTATCCACATGCCAGCTTACACTGCCCTGCTTCAATACGTCGATGATCTGCTGATCACCGCCCGAAGCGAACCTGAATGTGAAAAAGCATCACTGACGGTTTTACATTTCTTAGCCGACAAGGGGCACAAAGTGTCCCCTTCGAAGCTGCAATTCTGTGTCCAGCAAGTTGTGTACCTTGGGCACTTGCTGTCCAAGGGGGGAAGACAGCTTACACCCGACCGTATCCAGTTAATTGTTAACATGCCGCCACCCAAGACACAAAAGGAGGTACGGGCATTCATAGGCCTCACTTCGTACTGTAGGCAGTGGATCCCTCAATATGCATTTCTATCAAAACCACTCATTCAGTTGACAACACAGGAGGCAGCGACATCGACTGTCCTCCCTTGGACTCAGGAACATACACAAGCTTTTGAAAGCTTAAAGAAAGCTTTATGTCAAGCACCTGTTTTAGCAACACCATGTTACAGCAAACGTTTTACACTCTTTGTTACAGAACGTGAAGGTACTGCTTTGTCAGTACTCACGCAGGAACAAGCAGGATCACACAAGCCATGTGCTTATTTTTCTAGTACATTAGATCCCGTAGCTCAGGCTCTTCCTGCGTGCCTGAAATCAGTCGCAGCAACAGCTTTAGCAATCAGACAAAGCGATGCCATAGTGTTAGGACATCAATTAACAGTACAAGTACCACACGCAGTAGAGGTTCTCTTGAACCGGACCCAAACACAACACTTGACTATAGCAAGACTGACGGGTTATGAATTGACATTGTTCCAGCCACACATAGAAATCAGACGTTGTAGTACATTAAATCCTGCCACACTTTTGCCATTAAGTGGAACAGACCCATTGGCACATGATTGTATTGAAGTTATTACTATTACGACGAAACCCAGACAAGACTTGACAGATATTCCATTATCAGATCCAGACCTAACATTGTATGTAGATGGTTCATGCATGCGAACAAATACAGGAGAGTTAGTGGCCGCTTATGCAGTCACAACAGATACTGAAATTATTGAAACAAATTGTATCGATACCTTGTCAGCTCAAGCAGCAGAGCTCATCGCTCTGACACAAGCCTGTATTCAAGCCAAAAATAAGAAAGTCAACATATACACAGATTCACGTTATGCATTCGGAGTCGTCCATGACTTCGGCGTGCTTTGGCGAGAGAGAGGTTATTTAACTTCTCACGGTGCCCACATCCAGCACGGTCCCCTTATTCAAGCTCTGTTAGATGCAATACATCTGCCGACTGCAATATCGATTATGAAGTGTAAAGCCCATACAAAAGTGACTGACATTATTTCTCAGGGTAACGACCTAGCTGACAAAACAGCTAAACAGACTGCTCAGAATCAGACTCATACAACTGACACGACAAAGACAATAGTTCTGACACCAACACACTGCATGACAGTTAAGGATCCCGCCCTTGATGTAATTGACATACAGACACATGCTACACCAGAAGAAATAAAGAGATGGACTGAATTAGGAGGGATCCAAACGGATCAAGGATGGATGACGAAGGGAAAATCTATATGGTTTCTTCCTGACTCCATGGTTCAAGTCATCATGAACACAATACATAGTCCAGCGCACCTAGGAGAGAAAGCTATGCTAGACAGTATTCAACACATTTGGTTCAATAAACACTTGCGAGCAGCAGCTAAACAGAAAGTACGTACCTGCATGATTTGTTGTCAGTTCAATCCAGGAAAAGGCGTACCTGTAGAACAGGGTGGATTTCAACCCCCCGATCACCCTTTTGAAGTCCTCCAGATGGATTATATCCAGATGGAACGTTGTCGAGGATTCAAATATGTCCTCGTAGTTGTATGCGCTCTTTCCCGGTGGACAGAGGCGTATCCCGTCTCAGATTACACTGCCCCGACTACTGCCAAACAGTTAGTTCGAGAATTCTTCTCACGGTATGGTTTGCCCCGTGTCGTGTACTCAGATAATGGCCAGCCATTCTCATCCGAGCTAATGAAACATGTTTCACTTCTGTTAGGCTATCAATGGAAATTCCACTGTGTCCGACATCCCGAGGCAGCAGGTCTCGTGGAGCGGCATAATCAAACTTTGAAAATTAGACTGTCCAAAGTATGTAGAGAAAAAGGTGTCGACTGGATAGTAGCTTTACCAGTTGCGCTCTTTTACATGAGGATGGTAGCACACTCTCGAACAGGGCTATCTCCGTATGAGGTGATCTTCGGTAGACCACCAAATATGTGGGGGACGCCTATACCTCGTAAAATAACTGATGTTGATTGTAATATGCTGACAGATTACCTGGCTTCCTTGATGTCTGCACTACAATCTTGTCGTTCACAGGTAGCTGCAGCTTTTCCCGATAACACTGAGGTGAAGCCCCATGACGTGGTTCCGGGGGACCTTGTGCTTGTAAGGAACTTCGACAGGAGGAACCCGCTGGAGCCTCGCTGGCAGTCGCCTAAGCTCGTCTTATTGACCACAAGGACAGCTGTGAAGATTGAGGGACGTAAAGGGTGGTTGCACTCGAGCCATATCAAAAAATTTCATGGACTATCATCCGACTTGAATTTTCAGCCCTGCATTTCCTCACAGACTGACTCAAAACTCCCCCTGGTTGATAAGCCAGAAAAAGAAAACTATAAACTGAAACTAAGGTCTAGCAAGTCAGACAATTTGATTGTTTAAGTCCTCTCCAAGGTGAATCGGTTGAATTTGTCTCTGACATGTATCCTCTAGACCGAAATAGACAGAAACAGCTCAAGAAACATGCGTACTGTAAATCACTTCGTAGTCACTGCATAGTGACATTGTTAATTATGTTTTTTCTAAGTCTTCTGATTATTATTGCCAGTATATTATTACACATGTATTACCCTATTTCCAAGCGTGCTTTCAATGCTACTGCCGAACATTCTTTTAGTGAATTACCCCCGCATGAGTTGTCCTATAGATTTGCGCTGCGCAACAATACATTCATTAGTATGTTACATCATTCTCATCAGACCAGCAATGCTACAAATTGTTGGATATGTGGCCGACTCCCTCCCTATCAGAAATACAGGGGAGTTCTGCCCCTCTTTCCGTATCCATTCACACACAATGGCTCCTGTGGAGCATGGTTTAGTTTGATTAATTCCCTAGATTCAAATTCAGTAGTTTATCAAGACAACTGGGTTTGGGGAAACCTGAACCTAGTTTTACTTAAAGTCTGCTACCCTAACAAGGAGGGACTTCCCAAAAGAACAGGAACTGATCTAGAAAATGAAGTATATGGATTAGGTAACTTTACACTTAATCTCATGATCCTGAATGTTGAATCCGAAGCTACACCAATCTTGCCCGCTATGTCAGTATTTCCAGTTAGAGGCGAATTATGTGTAAGAAAGAATGGTTCAATACACATGGGCCATAGTAAATGTATCACTGTAATAGAATTCAGTGATAAAGGCAAGTCTACATTTAGAGCTTCTCGTCACTCCTACTTCATCTGTGGTCACACCGCATACATACGCCTACCCCTAGATTGGGATGGTACCTGTTACATTGCATTCCTTCTGCCACCTGTTTTCCTAGCCCCGCCTGATTACCATAGGAATACCCATTTAGTACACAATAGACAGCAGAGAGATCTCCCGATTGTCGACTACACTGAAACAGCATGGGAGCAATATACAGATTTCAATAAAGGTTTCTTTCCCTACATAGGTACAGTCACTAATAGTAAGCTGATACGTAGATTAACTAGAACCCTTGAAGCAGTAGTGAATGAAACTACTTCCGCCTTAGGCAACTTAACAGAGGAGCAGTCTGCGATGCGGATTGTTGTTCTTCAAAATCGTCTTGTCCTTGACGTCATTCTGGCCGATAGGGGCGGAGCTTGTAGGGTCATCGGATCAAGTTGCTGTGTTTTCATACCAGAAAACGCGCCGTCAGTATATAAAGCCATAACTCGACTTCATAAGATCGTAAGCCAGATACACCAGAATCCAGGCACCTGGACTTGGTCCGGTTGGTTCTGGAGCGTGTTGTCAGCCTGGGGATGGAGGATCCTATCCTTCCTAGGTATTGGCTTCCTCATACTATTCGGTTGCTGCTTGTGTCTACAATGTGGGCCAGCGATTTGTGGTCTGTGTGCCACATCGTGTATCCCGCCTTCAAATTTTCATTCAAGATCCCGGAAGAAGAAAGAAGAACAAATGATGCTATATGAACAGATTGATGGATTGATGAAGATGGATATTTCATGAGGGTCTGTAGGGGACAAGGAGGGAATGAGGAAATATGAATTTTATGGTCAATTGTGTCCCCTATCTTAGACCCCAACGACTCCATGTACATGCTACAAGTACATGTATGTTCCCTCCAGTTCCAGCTATGAAGACGCAAATACATGTGCGTCCAACGTCAACATGTCCTCTTTCAGATCCGCCATGAATGGGTCGAATATTCCATTCCTAAGTATGATTGGCCACCGACTTTATATGGTTCACCTTTCATGTTTTACAGTTCAGGCGAGTAGGCCCTGAATTCTGCCATCAAGCCTTTTCCTGCTTCTGCCTCTGAAATGCTCCAGCTTGGACCTGCATCCGTATCCATGAACTTTGTCCTACTCCCTGCGCGGCTAACGGTGCCTGACGCGGCCTGTTGCCTGCCAAAAACTGTATTCAGCCTTCAAGTTATCTGCTCCGCTCCTCATCCAATGCATTCCTGTCTAGTAGTTTAGGTAAACATACTTCCAGCTACCGAGCAAAGGGCCCGGCCTCGCTGTCTTTATGCAAGTAATTCATAGCCCCTGTTACCATGGAAGATTCCTGCCCCCTCGCATCTCATGTAGACACATAGACGCTTGTACATGCACTAACAGTCAGTATAGAATAGATTCCGTCCGAGAGACCTTTCCTTTGGATAAAACAGTTCCTTAAACAAAGATATTAGATACGATTTGGGATTAGGTTGACCTGACCCCCCAGACTTCTGTCTCCACATGTAGAGCTAAATGTCAATTCCCCTTCACCCTCTAGTTGCACGTCAATCACACGTCATGCGGCTGCGCGCGCATCTCTGCCAAAATATTTCTGCTGACACTGCAGGATTCTCTTATGGATCCACCCACTTGTGACATCATTTTAAATGACGTTTGTAGTATACGCCTATTATTACGCCTATTTTCATTACGTATGTGTATTCTTATCTGTATTATCAGCTGTTACGCCTCCTGCATCTGTCTTAATGCAATACTTTTCATATATATATCGTTACTTGTCAATAATGTATTGCCTATCCCTTCCTGAACCTTCGTGGTGATGGAATAAGATTGCCTGGTTCGAACCATAATTCCTTTGTAAGGAATAAAGCCCTTTTCAGAACCTCTAATACCACGGATTCTGCCTCTTATTTTGACTGAGTTATTCTTACTAGACTTTACCGCATAAAAAATAGTACAGGTAATTTAAATATTTACCACAGTCCAGATGATTGTAGGTCAGGTCGGCAGGGGGAGGAAAGGACTGCCCCGCTGCCTGTAGGATGAAGAGTCGCAGGATAGCCGCATGACAGTCATTTATATGAAGAATGCGGTGCTGCGGAGTGTAGCACCCACCTTCTCTGCTACGAAAGGCCACTAGTTTCCTGAGAGTGCGAAATGGAGGAATGTTCATCGGAACTCCGGCGTATGTTTGAGGAATTCTTCAACTTGCTGCGGGTTCACAACTATGCTTAGCTTGCCCTGGTGAGTGACCCGTAAGCACGCCGGATACAAATGTGCAAAGTCAATCTGTGCCTTACGGAGCTTTTGTTTCACTGCAAGGAACTTACGGCGAGCCTCCTGAACCGCCACAGTGAAGTCAGGATAAATGGTGAAGTCCATGCCTTAGTATGACAGTGTCTTCCGCTCACGTGCTAACTAGAGTACAGCATCCTGGTCACAATAGTTAAGGAGCCGTGCTTCTATGGGACGCGGGGCGTTACCCGGCGGCGGCTGAGGGCCAAGGACCTGTCGGCACGCTCCACAGTCAAATGCGGGGAGAAGGCAGCTGCTCCAAAGGTGTCACGGAGGAGAAGTTCAATGTAGTCTTCCATACGCCCGGTGTTTGTGGTTTCCGCAATGCCTATGACGCGTATCTTATTTCTGCGACTTCTAGCCTCCAAATCTTCTTTCTTGGAGGCTATTACTTTCAGGAGTTTATCCATTTGCGCCATGTGTTGCTGGAGTTGGGATGTAGTGTCGTCTGTGTCTGATATCCTTCTCTCTGCCTCCTTGATTTGCTCATCGTGTTTGTCTACCTTTAGCACCAGGAAGTCCAAGCGACTGTTCATCGTATCCATCTTGCCCGACAGAGCCGTGAGACTTTGCTGCATTGCCAGCAACAACGCTTTTACCTCATCGTCCGGAGCAGAGGAGTGTGCTGGAGGGGACTACCCAATGGTTTGGGCCTGCTCCTCCGCGCTTGAGTGGGTAACTGCTTTCTTTGCGTCAAATACCAGCTTGGATTGCCGACCTTCTGGCTTCCCCATGTTAGCGATTGGAGGTTGTGCAGGCTTTGCGCTCTGGGGTGCAGACCGCTCACCAGCTAGGCCAGGCTGTGTGGTAGGCAATAAGGTCCCAGATCCAGGGCCAGAGAAGGCAACACTCCTCCAGCAGGAGGGGTGAGAGTATTGGGTGACAAGTCGTGTTGGTGTTTAATCTTTGTAGCAAAGGAAGCTGGGCTGGTGCTAGTTCAAGCGTCAACGCATGAGCAGGAGCTAGGATCCATAAACTAGCTGAAGCGGTAAATGTCAGAGTTATGCCACCACCCCGGGGAGGCTCAGGAGCCCCTCTACCAATCCACCGCAAGCGTCTTTGGTGCAGTGAGGGGGAGTTTTCACTGGGAAAGGCAGAGGGTTTCAACCATGGTGCAGGCTACTATAACAGGCGGTGCACCCCGCTGTTGTAGAGGCAGAGGACTCGCTACAGAGTCAGTAAGGGTGGAAAGGCGGCGAGGATGCGCGACGGTATTTCCCCACCTCCGCAGCAGGTCTCCAGCGTCGGCCCACCGCAGTGTCACTTAATTTCCGCTAGGGCCGGAGCGGCAGTACGTCTGTTCTTCTCTATAGGGCTGGTGAAGGAGCAGAGTTCTCAGACCGGAGGATGGGGTGCAGACACCAGGGAGGGCCCGAGTCCATACTCAGACCGCCACTCGCCAATGCAGCAGCCGGGCTCACTCACCACGGATGGCCAAGTCAGCCCCAAGGTGGAATCGTCTCCGCCTTCTCCACCCCACAGTCAGCCCGTTAGCAGGAAGCCAGTGATACAGGGGTCTTTCTGATGTGCAGTGTGTCCACTTAATTGCACTGAGATGAGCAGGTCCCGCGTAGCGGCATCAGGTCATTCCTGGGGCCGTGGCCCAGCACCACATGTAGAGCCGAGGACTTGCGTGGTAGTTGCAGCTGCCGGGAGCGCCTCCCAGTCCCTCTCCTGTCTCCCGCTGCAGCCAGGAATCCGCTGCTTTTAGATGGTTCCGGACCTCGAATGAGGCCAAGTTCATTACCGGAGCTAGAGGACACCGTACCACACAGATGGTATACGTTGTGGGTAATTTCCTCCCGGGTAACAAAGGAGAAATGCCAGATTAAGAGGCCGAGATACCAGAGCCTCACCAAATGGCGGCCATCACGGAAGTGCACCACCTAGCGCCCCTTATTTTGTGATTATTGTCTGTGCTTTGATTTTGGTTCTTTTATGTGTCAATTTTCAGCCCTGATAAAGTTCTCCTTGTGGGAATGAAACACGTTGGCTGAGCTGTATGTGCTATTGAAATAAAGAAAAAACTAAGTTGAAATAAAGGTTTTAAAACTAAAACAGTGTCTTGGACTTCATTACCTGGCGCACCCCCGCTTTGCTTCAACATTAATGTTCCTGATCGAATAGTGCATGAAGTAGCTAATTCTAGGAGGACGCTAAATTGGAATGCTAGTGCTACTTCTGAAGATGTCATCTTAAACATGTAGAACATCTTATACTCAACACTAAATCCAGTTGCTGACAAGACAGACAACATCAAGCTCCTCCTAGCCAGCCATAATGATTGCTTCGCTAAGCTTGAGGAGATCTTTCTGAAGGATTTGAAGTCTGCTAGGAAACCAGCTAAAGTCAATCTTTGGTTCAATTCTGCATGTAAGGAAGCTAAGCATGCTCTATTGAAAGCCATTAAAGAAGGGGTCTGAGGGGTGATTCCATTAGCAAGAGTGCAATATAAAACTAGACCTAGGGCTACGCAAGTAGCAAAGACGCTAATATATTTAGGCATATTGTCAAACATATTTTTACACATGTAGCAATGCGCCCAGAAATCCATATTCAGGACGTAGTGGGGAGAACCATTTTAAATTCCTGTATGGAAATAGTGCCACCTTGATTCTGGAACCAAGCATAGTTGTAGCCACTACCACTAATGTTGGGGCAAACTGTAGCAACTGCCCTGCTAAACCATCTTTAAATGTTTCTCTAATTGTTACAAGGAAGACTATGGTAGCACAAAAAAAGGGGAAGGGTGACATCTTAGATGAGATCCCTGTGGCCCTAAACATATGTTTATTGGCATTTTAAGTAAGACATCACCTGGAAGTGGACAATGGTCGGCAAAAGAGGCAGTAACACACAAACCCCCGTAGGGCCTCAGCAAATGTGTAGATCATAAGTAATAGGCCAACAGTTAAGTAACAAATACGTATACATTAATTGCACATAAAGCTTGTGCTCCAGCACATCCCCGGATTAATCACACTATGGTAGAACCCACATGAGTAAGCGATGTGGAACTTGTCGAGGGGGAGTTGAGTAAGCCAGGATACCACACCCCCCTCAATATTGGGGGGAAAAGAAAGAAGACAAAAATATAAAACAAGAAATTATTGTAAACCTCAGCAAGGGACTACTTTAAGCAGATAAAGAGGAAATAAAAAGGGGAAAAGAAGGGTCAGGAGAGGAGTGAACGAGTAAAGAGAAGCGGGGAGGGGTATGGCCATTACCACCATCATTAACCCATAGTTGTGCTCCCCACTCCCGCAGAATGTACCTTATCTAACTGCAGGGGGATAGGGGCGGAGTGTGCTACATAGTGCACTCAGTTACTGAGGCAGTATGCGACTCCCAAAGTTCCATCCCTGATCCAGATCAGTGCACATCCCCATCTTGCCCAGGGGTTCTCTGTGCAGCGTGCCCATCCTCACCAGGTAAGCTCTACCGGTCATCAGACTCCTCAACAAAGTCTCCTTCTGGATGTTCCCAAGTATCCAGGATTTCAGTCTACAACCCCACTGCCTCATTGAACTTGTGTCCATTTTCGTAGGTTTGTGAATGATTTGTGTACTGTTATAGCTATACTGTATCTCGGACTTACTTGGCCGGTCAGGGACTGACGTCACTCCAGACTTTTACCAGTTTTACTTATTTACATTTTTTATTAAGTCTATTACTGTGGAAAATAGTGTGGAAAATGTCTAAAACCCTACGCTCAGGAAGGGTAGTGGGAGAAAAACCTGGCCGAAAATTAACTACCACCCGCACAAGAAACAAATCAGTGAATAACCCACCGTTGAAAGGTCAATGCCAACTATCTGAACTTTGGGATCTAGCTGGTCCAAAAAAATCCAAACTTGTTACGCCAGAAAGATCAGATACTAAAGCTCTGGAATTTCATTCACCAGCCATCATAGACCCCCAACCGCCTCTGGTACAGCATGGGGCCCCACAATCAATGGTAGGGGGGTCTCCCTTACGGGACTCCACAGAGGGGAAAATGATGACCGTAGGTGATCCAGTGCATATACCACCGATCCCTCAGTCACCTATGAATGATAGGCCGGGGGGTGACTTGTCTGCACTATCTAATGACCTGGAACTTTGGGGACGCTACGTAAGCCCAGCTAAAGTGGAGTCTTTGGAGCAGTTTAAAGCTTCAGGGGGTGCCACCCCATCTGGGTTACTGTTGTATAGTAGCACCCCTTCGTTAAATGGCCATGAAATATCCGACTTGTTAAATATTTCCAGGAGCCCCGACCTTAATCTCTTGGATAATTGCTGCACTGCGGAAGTACGAGAAAAGCCGATCTCTGAGTTCATGATCGCTCTGGAACAACTCCTTGCCTCAATCTTACTGCTTTTGGGGAAATTTGTAGGCAACTCGGACTGTATTCTTGAATCAGTCACTCAAATTTTAAAGACATTGCTGCAGAAATCGCCTGATATGAGGAAGGCCTCTCCCCCCAAGTCTGAGCATTACTTGTCTGAGGGGAAAACCGGAGATACTAGAGGGGAACTGGATAGGAAGGTTGAATCGCCTACTCTGGAACCTCACAAGGATATGCCTCTTACTGCAGCTCCCAACTGCATCAAAAACACAGTTCTGGAGATAGAGGAGGAGGATAAACCTTTGCCTGGCCCTAAAGCGGTCCAGGAGTTGTTTCCTATTTTTGTGCCTGAGTGCGGAAAAGAATCCCTGGACGATAAACCGGAGGTAAAAGAAGAAAGGGGAAAAAATGGTAAACAAAAAATTAATAAAGGTAACAAGAGGAAACCAATTCGAAAATACAGAAAGAAAAAGCAGCGGAGGATTATTTTCCAAAATATTTCAGCGGCAAGGGAGAATGATGAAATCAATGTGGAGCCCTCTTCTACTTCCTTAAAGGTGGACATTGATTTGAACTTAACTACTTTAACCTCTGTAGAGGGGGAAAACGAACAACGTAGTTTGTTTACTCAGGAAGCTACACCGCAAGTAGGGGGCTCTCCCCCATGCTCTCCTTCACGGAGCGCATTAGGAGTGCCAATTTCTTATCCATCTGGGGCTCTTAACCCTTTGGCCCCCCCCTCTGCTGTAACATCAGAGTCGGAAAATTACTGTCCTCCGGCCCGATCTGTAAATATCACTAAGGCCCCGGCGGACGTACGTGTACTAGATTTTGTACCTTTATTTGATACTGACCTTTTGTTAAATAGAGCTTGGCTTCTCAAACGTTTTAGTGAGGTTGAAAGTCTCTACCATATTCAATCTAGAGACATAGAACTGGTGTCTCTGTTGGGTGGAAGTAGGGTATTGAGTATACGGGTGAAATTTTATTCGCCTATTATAACAAACTTGATACTAGAACAAGTTGAGAATTTTCAGCGCCTAGGCATTGACATTCTCCCTATCTCCAACCCAGGCAAGCCAAATCTTTTATGTAACCAGGGGTTTGGGGGTGGTGAGCAAAACGGGGTAACCTCTCCCCTTAGAGACCTAAAAATTTGGGTTTCTAGGGGAAAACGCTCAGTTTCGCACGTGAAGCCACTTCCACTAACTGAGAACTCTTCACTCATAGATGATAATAACCGGTGGAATTGGCTCCATAGTGCATTATCAACAAAAACAAAGGATAACCCCAAATTGTTTCACCATCTTTAACACCGCATTAAAAATAATTTCCTGGAATGCGGCTGGATTCCACAGTTGCCCAGAGAAACTTGCTTTTTTATCTTCTCTGGGTGCGGATGTATTGTGCATTCAGGAAACATGGTGCATTGATATGCTAACTCCATCAAAAGATTTTTATGTCCTGGAAGTACCAGCTGCGCCCTCTAAGAAAGGGCATGCCAGGGGGGGGATTGCCTGCTTATTGTCAAATAAATTGCAATGGAGATTCTCCCATTATATTGATCCTAGTAGACTTTTCCACACAATAACTCTAGAAAATCTGTTCTATAATGGTGAAAAATATCCTATGGTAATTTTTAATGTGTATATACCCCCTGAGGAGCGTTTTAATGATAGTTTGCAGCAGGTTCTCCGATATATTGAACAGATAAAAAATTCCCCATCTTCCCCTGTAATTTTGCTTGTAGGTGATCTAAATTGCAAAATTTCAAATGCTAGTCTGAAACTCTTCAGGAATAAAGTTAAGGAAGAGGTTCATTTTATTCCCCAGACGCTTTTCCCTGAGAACTTGGTGACAAATAAAAGAGGGAAGATTTTGTTAAAAGAATTAGCGATTGGGGATGGTATTATTTTAAATGGAAGATTTCCATCTGACGTCCCCGCTAATTATACTCATAAATCCCCCTTTGGGTCGTCAATTTTGGACTATGCTATTGCAGACTATGGCCTGTTTCCCCATATTCTGGACCTAAAGATTATACCTACGTCACTCAGCGATCATAGTATATTGTTTTTAACAATGTTTTTAAATTCCTTGAATACGGCGTCTTGGTCGCTTAATGGCAACGAGGCTACCTTCCATGCCTCTTCTGGAAGGTGCTTCTGGAACTTTGCCGCCATTAATGGGGTGCAGGACCTATTGGCCGATACCCTAATGGTAATAAACAAGTGGAATGGTAGCGAATTTGTTTATTTTGAAGAATTTATGCGAAAGATTTTATTGTACGCAAAAAAAACTGTTCCCCCTAGGAAAGGAGAGGTAGTCCCCAATACATTGCGTACCCTGAATAGGGAAATAAATAAACTAGTTCGCGAACAGTATTTAGAAAGGGTTCTGGAACGTGGGAAAGAAATTGCCAGGTTAAAAAGAAAGAGAAGCAGACTCAAGCAAAAAATTAAAAAGGAAAGGGAGGATGAAGTTTGGATTAAACTAAGGGAATCTGCTGTACATGGTAATATTAAAGACTTTTGGGCAATAATTGGGAAGGGACGTGGTACGCGCCATACCCCCACCCCCATTCCTATACCAGAAGAGGTATGGTCCTCTCATATCCGAGAGCTCTATGCAGGGAACGGGACTACAGGTATTGATAATTCCATATATGCTGCCTCTGAAGACCTGGTTTTCCTTCCCTCAGAGAAAGAAATCGAGACGGCTATAAAAAATATGCGGCCCTCTGGGGCCATGGGACCGGATGAGCTTCCTATGACGGTCCTCAAACAAGATCCCTTAAGTTGGAGCAAAATTTTGTACCCCTTGTTTAAGGCGTGCCATCTCTCCAAATTTGTTCCTGCGTCCTGGAGAGGAAGTATTTTGGTCCCTATCTTTAAAAAGGGTATAAGGGATAGCCCTAGTAATTACCGCCTGATTGCACTCCTCGACTCCATCGGAAAGGTCTTTGCGAAATGTCTCCTTAGATCTCTTTCTGATTGGGTCGAGGACGGCAATATTTTGCCGTTTGAACAGACTGGTTTCCGAAGGGAGCATGGTACGCTAGATAACCTGTCCGCCCTTCAGGTGATCACAGATAAATATGTCCAGGTGAGAGGAGGAGTGGTATATGCCGCCTTCATTGATTTCTCCACAGCGTTCGATAAAGTAGATCGTGGAACGCTGTGGAGAAAACTGGCGACGCTTGGTGTCCCTACCCCCCTGTTGGAACTGGTGCGGGCTCTGCACACTGAGACCTGGTGCAGGGTCTTAATGGGGGGCGAAAGGGGGCTTTCGGCCAAAATACCATCTCGGAATGGCCTTAAACAAGGCTGCTTATTGGCACCCCTTTTGTTCTCCTTATATACGGCTGACCTCCCTGTTGCCGTGTCTGCCAGTGAGGGGATTGCCCCGATGATAGGAGGGACTCCAATATCTTGCCTGATGTATGCCGATGATGTTCTGATTCTTGACTTGACTCCAATTGGTCTTGCAAATCGGCTACAGGCTCTACAGGCCTTCGCTGGTGAGCATTACATGAAGATTAATATTACCAAAAGTAAAGTGATGTGTATAGCTGGTAAGAAGAAGTGCCGCTCGACAAATTACGGTTGGGCTATTGGAGGGCATAGATTGGAGGTCGTAACTTCCTATACTTTTTTGGGAAAAATATTTTCGGCCAATATGAGTGAGAAACTCCATATAGAGCACTGCTCCCGCAAAGCTCTTGCCCATGGCAATGGGTTAAAGTCCTTATACCAGGCAACGGGGAAAAGACATTTTTCCAGTCTTCTAGAAGTTTTTAGAGTAAAAATCCCCGCAACTATCTTGTATGGTATTGAATTAATAGAGGTGAAAAACTGGGACTTCTGCCATAAGATTGAGGGGAAACTCTTAAGATCCCTCTCGACTCTAAACAATGCTTGCCCACTAGCCGCCTGTAGGCTTGACTTTGGAATCAGGAGTTCCTGGGTTCAGGGTCTATGCGCCCTAATAAGATGGGTGGCCAGTTTGGCTAGAGCGGGTGATGGCACCCTGCGAGTTCTCCTCAAAAATGAACTTTTGGGCAATTTTAAAGAGTTCTCTAAACTCGTAAGCAACTTTAGAAGGGCTGTAAAGATACTGAAACTTGATGAAAGTGTTCTATTCTCCTACTCCTCCACGCAGTTAAAACATGTCCTCAAGGAGGCTTCGTGGGAGTTTTGTTTCCTCTCCGATACAAAATCAGTTGGTGATAAAAGGAATGTGGAACCTCTCATCTCCTCCTATAGGTTGAAACAGCCACAACCCTATGCCCTATGGAATCTACCGCATGGGATACGTAGGTTTTGGTTTTTGTTACGCTATGATTTAATTCCACTTAATCTACTGTTATCTAAATGGCATGGCACTTCTGCTTTGTGCAATTTATGTAAACTGAACACCCAGGACTGTATGCATGTATTATTGATTTGTCCTATGTTACGTAATTTGCGCAATCGATGGCTAAAAGTAATTTGTATCCGCCTTAGCATTGTCACTTTAAAGGATTTCCTTCATGCACTTTATTGTCCTCCGAACGAAATGTTCTGTTCTTATATTTTTAACTTTTTTAAAGGATTTTTAGCTATTTATTAATATCCCTGGTGATATTTTGTCTGTCCGGCCTTGTTAGATTGATTTTTTGATGTATAGCTATTGCGGATTGAATTTTGTTTTTAAATTCTTGTATTTTCTCTGTATTTGTTGCTGTGTATTGTATATGTTTATGTGGCCCTCTTGAGAGCCAAAACATAATAAATAAATAAATAAATAAATAAATACAACCCCGCTATGGGATGCCGTCAGACCCCTCTAGCCTCCTCCCTAAGTAAAGCCCTCTCCTCGGCCCAGGCCAACTGGGTAACATCTTTCATCCAAGTCCCCACCACAGGTCCCACCCTAGACTTCCAGGTCATTGCAATGCACCTCTAGCCTAGCACCACTGTGAGGTCCAGAAGTCTGGTACCGACCTTGCGTTTAGATGGACTGTCAAACAGCCCCAACAAACATACCTCCAAAGAGGGCATAAAGGAGCGTCCCAGAGTGATATCAAGTGAATCCATAACAGTGTTCCAAAAGGGCGCAGCTCAGGGCAGTCCCAGGTTATATATATGAAATTGGCATCTTAATGTTTACATCTTAAGAAACAGCGAGGTTCGCTACCATAAACCACCTAGAGTCTGTGAGGAGTCATAAGTCATGTGGAAATAATTAATTTGCATGAATTTTAGTCTTGTAATCCTTGAGACTTTCTTGGGGTAAGTCAAGAGTGTGCACCACTCTGAATCTGATACTTCCTGATCGAGGATCGCACCCCACTACTGATGCAACGTTAATAAGGGTTTTCATGTCATCTCAGATAGGATCTATTGAACCACATCACTAAATGTCTAGTTAAGCCCAGAGAAACCAGAAAGCTGGAATGCATGGGTTTGGGGTTCCTCCGGGCCATTGGCCCATTGGTCCCTGAAAGTTCGGGTCAGGGCCTCGTACAGGAGAAACTGTCCTGGAGGCAGGCCGAAGGTAGCAACCAATTCTTCAAATGGAAATAGAGCACCCTGCTGGAAGCAGTCACCTGTCCTCACTAGGCCAGTATCTGTCACGTGGACAACTGACTGGCAGTAAAAAAATATAAAGGATCACCGTGTGGGAGGTCCACCAGGGGCAGCACAGGGGAATAAAGCGGAGCTCCGCAGTCATGCCACACAATACTTTCAGCAGTGTAAGGTCACTGTCAACAATACTGGTGGGAAATCAAGCCGACGGGCAAAGCAGCCAACCCAGCAAGGTACCCAAGTGTGCCGAAGAACCAATCAGGCCCACCTCCTCCCGGTTCGCCCCATCAAGCCACTGAGTGATCCACTGGAGCTGGGAGGCCAGAAAATACAACTCAAAGCTTGAAACGCCAAGGTTCCCTTTGTCTACTGGACGCTTGAGAGTCTCAAGGGAGACCCTCTGAGGGCCCCCGCCAGATAAGATCCCTCAGGAGAGTGTTTAGTTGTTGGGACCACGGGCCGGTTCCTTGACCGGAAGTTTCATAAATAAATTAAGCAACCTCGGCAATATGACCGTTTTAAATAAAGAAGTCCGGGCCATTATCGGCAACTGATGGTCAGAAGAGAATCTATGATCCAAGGGAGCGGAGGGCCTGTCTGAGGCTGTTGTCATGCAAATCCACCAAAGAGTGGAAGATCTGTTTACCCAAATATCTTAAGGAAGTTTGAGTCCACGCAAGGTCCGGGGTGAGATCCAGAGGGTACCTGGAATACAGGGACACGGGGAACAGGTGTGACTTATTGACCCGAAGGCCGGAGACTGACTCAAACTCCTGCAGAAGGTACATTGCCAATGTGGAGCCAGTAGCCCCATCAGACAGGTAAGGAAAAAGGTCATTAGCATATAAGAAAATGATGTGTTACCAGCCCGACCATCAAACCCTTACCTGCAACTTCTAGCTCAAAATGTTTGGCGAGTGGCTCTATGGCGAATGCAAAGAGAAGAGGCAACAAAGGGCACCCTTTTCTGGTGCCCCGACTCACCATATGAACCTCTGTGGACATCTTTTGATTGAATTTGGGTGTTTGGGTTCCTATATCAATATAATCTTGAAAGCCGTTCTAGCAGGTGCTCCTGCACCTAAAACTCAAAAAGGCATAGAGATTGGCCCAATATATAAAAAAAGGACCCAGGGATCTGCCACAGAACTATTGCCCCATTAGCTTGATAGCTTCAATTCATAAAATCTTCTGCAGACAATTCTGCGATGAACTTAATGGGTGGTTAGCCGACAGCAAAATAATAACTTACTTCCAAGCTGATTTCCAGAGAAAATATGGGCAATGTTGACCAAACCATTAGATTCATTTTTTTAAATAAATCTTTTTATTGACAATTCAATAAAGAACACGTACAAAACACTGTCGTGCACTGGCATTCCATACGGCTGCATTAGCATTTCAGTACCCGGCATTCCCTGCGCTTCCTCCTCCCGACACAGTGGACATTGGTTAAGGATACAGATTAACCAGATAACGTCTCATCAAGGCCAGTGGGGATTAGGTAGTTCCAAATATTACCCCTGCAACAATTTCAATGTCCCCAAATTTCCGCACACTTTTGGAGGCATTCCCTGCTTTCATATACCACCCTCTCTGCCAACATACATCAATCTATGTCTCTCTTCTAGCCCATCAGCTGCGGCGCCTGCTCTGCCCCCCAGTCTTGCAATGTTTTGTTTAGCAACTCTCAATCCCAGGGTTATCCATATAGGCTCCATACGATTCAGATCTGTTTCGACTCAGTAAACACTATTTTGCAGAGGCAGTCACAGTGCCCCCAGTGACTTTACTCATACACGCCACTACTGGTGCCCAGAATCTTTGTAATAACAGGCATTCCCACACAATATGGTAGAATGTATCAAGCTGTCTACACCCACGTCGACAACTCTCCTCCGTCATCCTACCCATCTTAACAATTGTAGGAACCATTTGATTCTTGGTCACCAAGTGGAAGACGGTGGATATCAGCGGCAGCAACTTGTTTTTGCCTATGTGGATCTTCGTTCCACCTTCGACTTGCTCCAGAGAAATAAACTATGGGGTGTATTGAGGCAGCATGGGATGCCCCATGACATTTTAGACATCCTAATCAGATTGCATGAGGTCACCTACTCCCAGTTTAGATTGGGCCCTAATGGGGAATTGACTAGGCATATTCCTGTAAGAAAAATGGGTTCACTAGGGTTGTGTCCTGGTCCCCACCTTGTTTTTATTACTTATTAATGGTTGTGTGGACTTTTTACTTGATTGCCAAAATGGTTCTCCTATTTTAGCTGGAACTAAGGGGTCTATTAGAATGACGGGCGGAACGCCACTGCCAGTATGGCGGTGGCGATCCGCCCGACATTCTCCTCCCCGCCATATTAGTATGGCGGGGGGTGACCCCGGCAGATGGAAAGACCGTCTGCCGGTTTTCCGCCGGTCACACAGGTGACTGGGCAGAAAAGGGGCCTGATATGGTGGCGGTGTCTGCGAGACACCGCCATCCATATTATGATGGCAGTGGGAAGCAGCCTTGAAAGTCATGCGGTCTTTGCCTTTGGGGGCCCGTAGCGGGCCCCCAGGAAGTTGGAGGGTGCACATGGGGGGTACCTATGGTACCCCCCTGCATTGGCATGGGCAAAGTGGCAGACACCTCATGGTGCCTGTCACCTTGTGCATGCCAATGCACGACTTGCATTCCCAGCATTGTGGCGGGCGCGCCACAATGCCGGGAATAGGGAATGCCACAGCCACGGTGGCGGTGGCATCCTAATTGCCGGTGCGGGACCGCCGCACCACTGGCGGTCAGTCCCAGCACGGCTAGGGTTGCCTGCCATCCTAATAGGCCCCTAAGCCATCTGCCCTGTTGTTACTGATGACACCCTTCTGCTTTTAAAGACTCCCAGGGGGTTGTCAACCAAGTTGCAGCGATTTTCTCTATTTTGGGACCAGCATGGTCTTGAGTTGAACACAGCCAAGTCCAAGTGCATGAGCTTTAACCCACATAAACCGTTTAGGTGGAGTATATCACTGGATGGTGTCTCCCTTGACAGAGTGAGGGACTTTGATTATCTTGGCATCTGGATATCAGATTCTAAATCATGGGAGGCCCTGACAGAAAAGAGTGGTGCTATATTAAAAGACAGGGCTGGGGCACTACTAAGATTTGCAAAACCAAACAAGTCTTACCCCATTAACTAGCCCCTTCAAATATAAAAGGCGCAGGTTCTAACTGCAGCACTGTACTGTAGTAAATTATGGGCCCATTCTGATTTGACTAAACTGGGTTGCAAGGAAAACAAGTGTGTGCAGTCATTACTAGTTCTTCCCCAGAGCTGTCCCTTTTTGCTTGTACGACTTGATCTCGGGTTGCGGCAGTTGGACCTGGTTGCTAAGCTTCGTTCACTAACTTAGTGGGTGCGTATCTGGAAGTTGGATGAGCTGAAACCATACAGGGAGGGTCATGCTGACATCCTTGGAAGATATGGTGTTTAAAGGAAGATCTCAAGGTTAAGATCTATCAAGGCGAACCTGATGGAGCCTGGCCTGGAGGATCTTTGAAATTCGCCTGCACTTATTGGCCAGGGCACTACGGAATTGCTAAAAGTAAGATTTTGAGAAAGGCAATATGCTAAACTTACAGCACCTGGAGCTGCAGGTGTGTTAACACAATACTTTCTAACTTTTAAAGTGTTTTTTCTTTTAACAAAAACATTTTAGGTACTATTTGCCCTGCCACTGCGAGATCTCTCTACTTAAAATTTCAATACAGCATTCTTTCACTCAGAGCATTATCCAGTACCTGGCTAGCCAACTCCGGGAGCTCTGCAGCATGCTGTGCCTGCTCTTATTATAAAGAGAATGATGAACATGTTCTCTCTTTTTTGTCCAGCATACTCAGCAGGCCACTGTAAATGGATCAACCCGGAATGCTATAAACTGGGCCTATTAGATTGGTCAACTGCATTATTAGCTTTTAAGAAAGGACAAGACCCATTTGCTGTGCATGCTGTAGTGAGGTACCCTCAGAATGCATGGTACAACCTGACAAGTTCCTTAATGCAATCTTTTTTAAATTGTATTACTGTTGCACTTTTATATATGTTTCCACATGCTTTTGCACTTTAGTCTTTACATGCTGCTGTACAGCCACATGCCCTATGTGATAACCCAATATAGTGCTCTTCTTTCACTTCTGGTTTTTGATGCTTTAGCTCTGTATGGCTATCATTACGCCTTACCTCAATGAATTGTATCTGTCGTATTGTATTGTTTTACACTCCTTAATGGTTTGTAATAACCGAATAAAGTTATAATGATAAGTGCAAATTCCTCTAGGTATGGGACTCCCTACTGCATTTCTGACCCAGAGCTGCCTGAGGCTGGAGAGGATCCTGGTGCAGTTCATACTGAGTCAAAGGAGCTATGGGTTCATAGGTTGGGAGAGAAGGAACGGTGACCAACACTGAAAAAGTAGGAAAGTGGAATGGGATGGTCTCCTTCATTCCTTATTTGTGTTAATTATTGAAAAATCAGTAAAATGTATTGAATCATAGAAGCTATCAGCTCAAGCTCTATTTGGTAATGTGTCCTGCTCACTGGAATTTAATGATTGATATTTCCTGCATACAGTATTTAGTGGTTAGCTTCGTTCCCTGTATTTACAAGTTGACACTGCATGTGGTAGTTGCAAACAACCACTGTGCACTGTACCACTTACACCCCTGAGAGATAAATGGGAGACAGAACTACAGAAGTTGTTAAATGACAAAGAATGGGAGCAAACACTAGAATACCCAAAGAAAGTGTCCCGTAATCCCAGATTCCAAAATATACAATTCTTTATCTTGCATCGTGCATACCTAACTTCCGAGCACCTCCAAAGATACTACCCGAACACACCATTCTCATGCCCAAGATGTCAACTTCCCAGCACATCTTTCTTTCACATGTTTTGGGACTGTCCAACGTTTCACTCCTATTGGAGTACAATACACACCACAATATGTGACATAACAGGATTTACAGACCTTACCACATGGGATGTTTGTGCATTAGGTTTATTCAAAAGCCACAAACATCACAAAATTAACACGCGGTTTGCGTCTCTGGCCCTATTATTAGCTAAGCGGGGCATTGCCATGCATTGGAGGACCCCAGCCGGACCCCCACTAGCAGCCTGGGTAGGAGCTGTCTCTAAATAGGGGCAGCTGAAGAAGAGGCTGAACGATACGAGGAAGCCTGAGGCGTACGTAAACAGTGGAAATCCATGCAATGGACGACATTCCTACATGCCTTCAAACACACTCTTGAACACACAGGGTCCCCCATGCCAACCCCACTTCCTACGCAAGTCATCTCGAACACACCCTCTCCCGATGGAGACCCCTTATCTGAACTCAGCTCATGAGTCGCACAAACACAGCTCACTCTAATGACTCCCACTCGAGCCTTGTTAAGCCACCAGTTCTAGCACCCTTACTGTGCAAGCGCAGGCATGGACTATCAGCACCCCTCATCCAAGTCAGCTCTCCTATCCCCACCTTACTCAGTAAACCCCAAGTTCACTTTAACCCCCTCTCCCCCGTTTACTCATGGTTACTACACTATGACCAGTGTACTCTCACAGCTGCCCATGTTCAAGTTGAGGACTTAATACAACCATGAAATGCCAAAATCGTAACCACACTCCTCTGATAACAGGTTAATGGGCAAAGTACTGAAATAGATACCATGAAATTGCAACCAAATGCATGTACTAATTCTTATGTATAACGTGATGGAAGCTGTTGTAACATTTCATTACTGAACCATGAAAATAAAATATATATATATTTTTTTAAAGTACATATCCTTTAATAGGTAAATAAGTACACTTGTAAGCATGGGTTTTAGGTAGCATACACAATTGCACATTCCAAAATTGAGAACACGTCAAAGAGTGGACGAGCAAACCAGCAGAGTCACATGTGAAGCCCACATCCAGCAACAGGGTGCATACTTGCCAACATTCAGTGTTAACAAAAAGAGGTACCATATTCCATGTTTACAACTGCTAGGGCCAGTGGAAATAAACCAGACGTGGCGCCATCTTTCCCTGGCATGGATTTTCTCAATATGGCAAGAATCATAATCCTTATTTGCCAATGCCAGAAGTATTTCCTTGGTGTACAATGACACTGTGTCAATGCTAATGATGAGTTAATAAAACAGAGAAATAACTATTGTTTACATTTTAGCAATTGCCTAAAATGTACTACCATCAGTTATCTTCAGCAGGCACATTGCCCAACTGAGCTGACTTAAGACAGTGAGACAAACTCTTCTAGCAACTTTTTAAGTAGTTGAGGTTTCACAGTTGTACATATATAAAGTACCCTTTCTTTCCCTGACTGCCCCAGAGACTGGCGCTCTTCCCTTTTCCTGAGCTGTCCTTGTGTTCAGGTCTGTCAGAGTAATTTGTGTACTCCTTGACTTTGGTAGCTGTTTTGTCTGCATTCTATTGGGACACTGACAGGAGCTTAAAAAGCATTGTAAATGCAATAGGCCTCGCATTTGTTTGAGTTAGAGCTATTGGTATTGTAAATGGCAGTGTTTTTTCCCTGTGTGTTATGGAGTGTATGTATGTGGTGCGTAGTGGTATTCTGTGGATTGTATTGAATTAATTACTTGTGGCATTGTGTGGTGTGGATTTATGTGGAGTGGTTTTCTGTAGTGGAATTATGTGGTATGGTGTGCTGTGGAATTATGTGGATAGTAATTACGTGGTATTGAGTGTAGTGGAATTATGTTGAGTGGGGTGTGTGTTATACAGTGTAATTAGGTGGAATGGTACTTTCTTCTGTGGAGCAACGTTTATTAAAGGACACTCACAAAAGCTAATCAAAAGCTGGAGGTGGGCTGTAAGCCTCCTGAGCGAATACAGCATGTCGAGAGACAGCGTATGCGCTGGCTAGGCTCGGCCTAAAAGGGAAGGTTTGGGCTTGGCAAGTAGGTTAACTTGCCAGGTCGTATTGGCAGTTTAAAACTTCACACAAAGGGAATGCAGTGGCAGACCTGAGACATGTTTAAAGGGCTACTTAAGTGGGTGGCACAATCAATGCTGCACACCCACTGGTACCACAATTTACAGGCCCTGGGCACATATAATGCACTTTACTTGGGACTTATAAGTAAATTAAATATGCCAATTTTACCAGTTTTAAGTAAAGAGCACATGCATTTTATGGCACGACACGGAGGCCAACATTATGCAATAATTCCTTTATTGCTACCACCCAGCAGCAAGAAAAACAAACATCATGTTCTTAGAATAAACAATACAGAATCTCTAAGAACATTCGAATACAAACAAAACTCTTCAACATCATCTGCTCTCCCTTCTTTTATTGCTGCTGCTCAAAGAGATAAGTATAAATTGATTTGATAAATTTATTGAAGGAATTTTAAAAATATAAGAGGCTTGGAGAATGTTGATTAATGATTGAAATGAATAATATAATACTAATTGGTTTTTAGTTTGATCAGAATGTGTGTTGAGAAATTCATTTAAAATTTATTTGATAAGAGTTTGAAAAGAAATGAAATAATTATGTAAAAATGATATTAGGAAAATAATTTGTGAGGAAAACGATAGTATAAGAGGTATCATTTTGTTTATTTAATTTAGTGAGGTTGGAGGTTCTGGGATCGCGATTATAAATGTAAATTTATGAGCTTAAACAAAATTAAAATGCTCGCGATCGCGTAGAAGATTGAAGTTAAGGAGCATATTTAAATAATTAACAAGGTTTAAGTGTCGCTAACAATTTCGGTTGATGTGCGCGTTTTTCAAATGGAGTAATTGGCTCACGCTTACCGGAACGTTGAAGGCTGTCTTCAGACGCGTGTAGACTGAAAGAAGCGTGCGTTGGTCTGTTTTGAAGACGCGCTTGACTTGTTGAAGGGAAATGTCCCTTTGAAGCTTTCGTGCTGACGCCGGTTGCCTAGCAACGACGTTTAACAAGGGAGAGACGGATTTTTTCCTGACAAGACGATCGAGAGGAGCTTTTTAATGAGAATGAAGAGAGTTTTAACCAGTTAATAGAACTTTTAGATATAAAATAGGAATAGAATTTATTTTAATAATAAAAATAATAGTTTAAAAGAAGAGAAATAAAAAAAATAATTTGGGATTTTTTGTTTTGGAATGTAAAGGTTTCAAATTTGACATTATGGAACAAGGGGAAGGAACTCTAGAAGAGAAATTGAATAAGGCAATAGAAAAAATAATGACAGAAGTTTCAATAAGAATGGAAAAGAAATTAGAGTTGTTAGCCATGTCAAAATCGAATAGACAAAAGGAGGAAAGTTTTTGGTCAGAACCTGAGAATGAAGGGGCGCTTTGTAGTGGTAAGAAGGCTTCAAGGAAAAGAAAGCATGTTTCTTCAAAAGAAGATCATAATAAAAAATCAAAATCTACTATAATAGAGGATGAATGCTGTTCAGACAGGCAAATAGCGAAAGCCTCGGGCGTAAATAAAGGGCATGTTGGAGGCCCAAGTGATGAAGCAAAGAAAGGTAAGCGCAGACATAAATATGTGGTGTGTGACGATTCCTCTGAGAGTGCAGAGATAGAACTGAGTTACAGTGATGATTTTGACTCTGATGATGAAATACAAGTTAAAAAAGCAAAAAAGGATGAAAGCTCGAGATCAGAGAGTAAAATAATTAAAGATGCTTTGGGAGATAATATGTTTGACCCATTACTTATCAAACATCCTTTTTCCCCTGAGTGGTCAACATCTGATCATGTTTCTGAGTATTTAGAATACTGGATGAGAAGGGAAATTGCAAAAGAGGTGAGAGTAAGACTAAGATCCGAGTGTCCTCGACCAATTGTAAATAATAAAGTGTTGATGACATCAGAACTTGACCCAAAAATGTTTGCATTCATTGCGAAAGGGCGTCGTGATCCTAAGAAAGGAATTGATCGTGGATTAAAATCCTGTCAAGACAAGTTATTAGATGTGGTTGGTCCAGTGTCAAAAATATTTGATATGGCGGAGGAGGCCTATGCTGGAAAAAACGATATTGATGTACAAGAACTCCATGAATGGGTTCAGAGAGTTGTATGTTTATTAGGAAATGCGAACACAGCCTTATCTATAGAGAGAAGGAAGAGTCTATTACTAAAAATTGACCCAAAATTGGTAGACCTTGCAACCAAGGAGGAAGGACCTTTGGCTAAGGGTCTGCTTTTCGGTGATGAATTTATAAAAGAATTATCAAGATATGTAGGGGCGTTCAGCAGCCTACAAAAATCTCAAAGAGAGATTAAGAAGGTGTTTAGTGAACGTGTTTTTGGTTCGGCCGGGAGAATGCAAAGTCGGTTCCCCGGCCGAGGACAAGGAATTACAAGAGGCTCCTTCATTCGTGGATTTGGAAGAGGCTACCAGGGTCAACGATTTTAACGTGGTGGAGGATTTTTTCCACAAAGACAACGACCGAGAGAAAGATTTAATAGAGGGGAGAGACGAGGCAGAGGTTCGATCGGTAAGTCAAGACCCTTCTGTTATCCACTTAAAATTGGGCGGCAGACTTGCCCAATTTTTAGAGAACTGGTGGTCAATAACAAAGGACCCTTGGGTGTTGGAAACGGTACAAGGTTTCAAAATAGAATTTATAGGAAAACCAGTTCAAAGTAGGGTTCCGAATCGTATGATTTTCAAAAAAGATCAAATGAAGTTGATAGACTTAGAGGTAGAAGAATTAATAAAGAAAGGAGCAATAGAAAAAGAGAGAGAAAATGTGGAAGGATTCATAAGCAATATTTTTCTGGTGGAAAAGAAAGACAAAGGGGGAATGCGCCCTGTGATAAACTTACGTCAATTGAACGATTGGGTGAAATATCACCATTTCAAAATGGAGGGAATACATTTGTTGAAAGATGTGTTATTGAGAGGGGATTGGAGGACAAGATTAGATTTGAAAGATGCTTATCTGACAATATCAATATGGAAAGAGCATCAGAGGTATTTGAGATGTATATGGAGAGGTCAGATGTGGAAATTTGTGTGCCTACCTTTCAGCCTGTCTTCCGTTCCGTGGTGTTTCACAAAGGTTTTACGACCGGTGGCTGCTTTTCTGAGAGAGAGGGGTGTTCGAATGATAATTTATTTAGACGACATTTTGATAATGGATCACAACAAGAATACTCTTCTGTCTCATACGAAGTTGGCAATAGAGTTGCTAGAGTCTTTGGGTTTTGTGGTGAACAGGAAAAAATCTCAATGTGTTCCCAGTCAACAGACTCAGATTTTGGGATTTGTAGTAGATACGGTGCAAGCAGTTTTGAAACTTCCGAAAGAAAAATTAAAAAGGATTCGAAAAGAATTGAAAAATGTTTTGAAATTGAACAGCATCTCTTTAAGAATGTTGGCCCGCATAGCAGGTCTACTGTCTTCGACAATTCAGGCTATCTTTCCAGGTCCTTTACATTACAGGGCATTTCAGAGGTTGAAGGGTTTCCATTTAAGGAATGGTTTGAAATATTCAGAGAGTGTATGTCTCTCTCAGGAGGCAAGACAGGAGTTGATTTGGTGGCTGAGGAATATGGAAGCTTGGAATGGGCGAGCAATTTTTGGAGAGAATGCAGATCTGATTGTGGAATCAGATACAAGCTTGGAAGGCTGGGGTGCAAGATGCGGATTGTTAAGTACTGGAGGACGATGGACAAGTCAGGAAAGGAATCTACATATAAATTGTTTAGAATTATTAGCAGGATCTTTTGCAATAAAATGTTTTGGGAAACAGACTGCAAAATGTTCTGTCATTTTAAGGATGGACAATGTTTCTGCAGTTCGATATGTAAACAGGATAGGTGGACCAAGATCAAAAGGCCTAGCAGATTTAGCGAGAGTTTTTTGGGAGTATTGTTTGGAGAGGAATATTCATGTTCAAGCAGAGCATATCCCGGGTAATTCAAATTCTGTGGCAGATTGGTTTTCGAGGAATTTTTACGACTCCTGCGATTGGATGTTAGACAGATTAGTATTTGCGAAGTTGAACCAATTTTGGGGTCCATTTCAGACAGACCTTTTTGCAAACAGAATAAACACTCAGCTTGAGAGGTTTTTCAGTTCGCATCCGGACCCAGAGTCAATGGGAATAGATGCTTTTCTGCAGGATTGGAGAGGTCTTCATCCATTTGTATTCTCTCCGTTTTCAATGATAAGCAAAGTGACAGGGATGATTCGGAAGTGGAAAGAAACACTGGTGTAGGTCACTCCGTTTTGGAGCTCGCAAGCTTGGTACCCTATGTTATTGGAGATGAGTGTGAATTTTCCAATTCTAATTCCTATGTTTCAAGGGATCTTGCTGGACCCTCTGGGGGAGGTTCACAGTTTGGTGGACTCAGGTCAACGTCATCTGTTGGCATGGAGACTTTCAGCAAAGTCTGGAGTAAGCCAGGGCTTTCATCAGAAGCTTCAAAACTCATTGAGGAATCTTGGGCACATGGAACAAGGAAGGTATATAAGTCTGCATGGAATAAGTGGAATGGTTGGTGTGTGGAAAGGATTATGGATCCCGTATCAGCAGATGTAGTTCATGTTTTGAATTTCCTGACTGATTTATATAAAAGAGGTTTGGCATATAGGTCAGTGAATTCGTATAGATCTGCAGGACATATTTTAGTGAATGGAATTTCTGTTGGTCAAGACATTATGGTCAGGAGATTATTGAGAAGTATCAGGTTGGCTAAACCACCTGGTCCTAGGTATACTTCTCTCTGGGATGTGTCTATAGTATTACGTTTGTTCGAATCATGGGATGATAATAGTCTCTTGGATCTTAAAGATTTATCTTTCAAACTCACGATGTTGTTATGTCTTCTTTCTTTTAGAAGAGTTTCTGATGTACGTGCGTTAGAAATAACAAGCAGATGCTTTACTCCTGAGGGTATTTGTCTTTATATTAAACGAAGAACGAAAACTAACTCAAATGTTATTTTTTATCCATACTTTCAGGATAAGGAGAAACTTTGTGTGGTTCATTGTGTGAAGGAATATGAATATAGAACACGGCCTATAAGACCTGCTGGGGTAGAACAATTACTTATTTCTTACAGGTATCCATATAAAGCGGTTTCTTCTCCCACTTTGGCTAGATGGGTGAAAACATTAATGGAAAAAGCAGGTATAGATATAAGTACGTTTGGTGCACACTCCGTGAGAGGTGTAGCTGCATCAAAAGCACGAGTTTTGGGAGGTAGCTTGCAAGACATTTCAAAATGCGCAGATTGGTCATCAGATTCTGTGTTTAGAAAATATTATTTTAAACCTATTGAGAGTGCAGCTCAATGTATTGTTGATGTGCTTTGAACTTGCATAATGTTGACCTACGTGTCGTGCCATAAAATGTAGATTTTCCACAGCCTTGGTGGGCTGAAAATCTGGATTTTATTAAGGACACGGAGACAGTAGAATGAAAGACACCGGGCTCTGCACCATAGAAAAAGATATGAGCAGCCTTTTTACCGAAGACACGAGCAGCCTAAAAAATACAAGCAGCGACAGTGCACAAAGGAAAATGTACACAAAAGAGTTCTCCAAAATGACAAATGAAGAATGGATGCGTAATTAGACTGTACTTGGCCGGTGCTCCTGAGGCTTTAAGGGAAGTGAAGTATCGGCTGCCTGAGCAACTTAGGAAGCAGGAAAGAAGAGCGACGCATGAATCAACCAATGGTGAGTAGAGGCGGGAATAAAGTAGGTTTATTGATTGCAACAGGTCTTGCAGACAGCGCATGCGCGCTGATGCTTGACCTAAAAAGGGAGAAAGGGAACATAGGACTGAAAGGAAAACAAAGCAGGGCTACTTTGGATTGAGAAAGCAGGAGCTCAGTCCAAGCAGGCCTCTATTGCGAAAAACAGCATGGAGAGTCCGATATGGAAGGCAGCCACATGTGTTCTGCGAGGGAACGATTTCCCTCGCAGAACACACGTGGCTGCCTTCCAGCCACCAGCCACGTGCTTCAGACAGAATGGGCTGTTAAGTGCCTGGCAGTTTAAGGCGATGTGCAGAATCGACTGGGAAGCATCACTATCAGATGATATGCATTTAAATGAAATAATGTATCCCAAAACGCTACCTATTTAAAGGCAAGAGTCACAACCAGGCGTCCTGCAATTGGAGCAGCTCGCTTATTGACTGAAGTGAGGATCCAAATGTAGTGTAATTAATAAGGTGCATGAACCCTCCACAACCAGTGTTCTTTGCTTTCGCCCGCACAGAATACCTTCAAATGCATTCTGAAATGAATTAACTCCTTCAGGTGCAGGGCCTTGCGCTTCTGTATACTTTTTGACCCGAAGGCCGGAGACTGACTCAAACTCCTGCAGAAGGTACATTGCCAATGTGGAGCCAGTAGCCCCATCAGACAGGTAAGGAAAAAGGTCATTAGCATATAAGAAAATGATGTGTTACCAGCCCGACCATCAAACCCTTACCTGCAACTTCTAGCTCAAAATGTTTGGCGAGTGGCTCTATGGCGAATGCAAAGAGAAGAGGCAACAAAGGGCACCCTTTCCTGGTGCCCCGACTCACCATATGAACCTCTGTGGACATCTTTTGATTGAATTTGGGTGTTTGGGTTCCTATATCAATATAATCTTGAAAGCCGTTCTAGCAGGTGCTCCTGCACCTAAAACTCAAAAAGGCATAGAGATTGGCCCAATATATAAAAAAAGGACCCAGGGATCTGCCACAGAACTATTGCCCCATTAGCTTGATAGCTTCAATTCATAAAATCTTCTGCAGACAATTCCGCGATGAACTTAATGGGTGGTTAGCCGACAGCAAAATAATAACTTACTTCCAAGCTGATTTCCAGAGAAAATATGGGCAATGTTGACCAAACCATTAGATTCATTTTTTTAAATAAATCTTTTTATTGACAATTTAATAAAGAACACGTACAAAACACTGTCGTGCACTGGCATTCCATACGGCTGCATTAGCATTTCAGTACCCGGCATTCCCTGCGCTTCCTCCTCCCGACACAGTGGACATTGGTTAAGGATACAGATTAACCAGATAACGTCTCATCAAGGCCAGTGGGGATTAGGTAGTTCCAAATATTACCCCTGCAACAATTTCAATGTCCCCAAATTTCCGCACACTTTTGGAGGCATTCCCTGCTTTCATATACCACCCTCTCTGCCAACATACATCAATCTATGTCTCTCTTCTAGCCCATCAGCTGCGGCGCCTGCTCTGCCCCCCAGTCTTGCAATGTTTTGTTTAGCAACTCCCAATCCCAGGGTTATCCATATAGGCTCCATACGATTCAGATCTGTTTCGACTCAGTAAACACTATTTTGCAGAGGCGGTCACAGTGCCCCCAGTGACTTTACTCATACACGCCACTACTGGTGCCCAGAATCTTTGTAATAACAGGCATTCCCACACAATATGGTAGAATGTATCAAGCTGTCTACACCCACGTCGACAACTCTCCTCCGTCATCCTACCCATCTTAACAATTGTAGGAACCATTTGATTCTTGGTCACCAAGTGGAAGACGGTGGATATCAGCGGCAGCAACTTGTTTTTGCCTATGTGGATCTTCGTTCCACCTTCGACTTGCTCCAGAGAAATAAACTATGGGGTGTATTGAGGCAGCATGGGATGCCCCATGACATTTTAGACATCCTAATCAGATTGCATGAGGTCACCTACTCCCAGTTTAGATTGGGCCCTAATGGGGAATTGACTAGGCATATTCCTGTAGAAAAATGGGTTCACTAGGGTTGTGTCCTGGTCCCCACCTTGTTTTTATTACTTATTAATGGTTGTGTGGACTTTTTACTTGATTGCCAAAATGGTTCTCCTATTTTAGCTGGAACTAAGGGGTCTATTAGAATGACGGGCGGAACGCCACTGCCAGTATGGCGGTGGCGATCCGCCCGACATTCTCCTCCCCGCCATATTAGTATGGCGGGGGGTGACCCCGGCAGATGGAAAGACCGTCTGCCGGTTTTCCGCCGGTCACACAGGTGACTGGGCAGAAAAGGGGCCTGATATGGTGGCGGTGTCTGCGAGACACCGCCATCCATATTATGATGGCAGTGGGAAGCAGCCTTGAAAGTCATGCGGTCTTTGCCTTTGGGGGCCCGTAGCAGGCCCCCAGGAAGTTGGAGGGTGCACATGGGGGGTACCTATGGTACCCCCCTGCAGTGGCATGGGCAAAGTGGCAGGCACCTCATGGTGCCTGTCACCTTGTGTATGCCAATGCACGACTTGCATTCCCAGCATTGTGGCGGGCGCGCCACAATGCCGGGAATAGGGAATGCCACAGCCACGGTGGCGGTGGAATCCTAATTGCCGGTGCGGGACCGCCGCACCACTGGCGGTCGGTCCCAGCACCGCTAGGGTTGCCCGCCATCCTAATAGGCCCCTAAGCCATCTGCCCTGTTGTTACTGATGACACCCTTCTGCTTTTAAATACTCCCAGGGGGTTGTCAACCAAGTTGCAGCGATTTTCTCTATTTTGGGACCAGCATGGTCTTGAGTTGAACACAGCCAAGTCCAAGTGCATGAGCTTTAACCCACATAAACCGTTTAGGTGGAGTATATCACTGGATGGTGTCTCCCTTGACAGAGTGAGGGACTTTGATTATCTTGGCATCTGGATATCAGATTCTAAATCATGGGAGGCCCTGACAGAAAAGAGTGGTGCTACATTAAAAGACAGGGCTGGGGCACTACTAAGATTTGCAAAACCAAACAAGTCTTACCCCATTAACTAGCCCCTTCAAATATAAAAGGCGCAGGTTCTAACTGCAGCACTGTACTGTAGTAAATTATGGGCCCATTCTGATTTGACTAAACTGGGTTGCAAGGAAAACAAGTGTGTGCAGTCATTACTAGTTCTTCCCCAGAGCTGTCCCTTTTTGCTTGTACGACTTGATCTCGGGTTGCGGCAGTTGGACCTGGTTGCTAAGCTTCGTTCACTAACTTAGTGGGTGCGTATCTGGAAGTTGGATGAGCTGAAACCATACAGGGAGGGTCATGCTGACATCCTTGGAAGATATGGTGTTTAAAGGAAGATCTCAAGGTTAAGATCTATCAAGGCGAACCTGATGGAGCCTGGCCTGGAGGATCTTTGAAATTCGCCTGCACTTATTGGCCAGGGCACTACGGAATTGCTAAAAGTAAGATTTTGAGAAAGGCAATATGCTAAACTTACAGCACCTGGAGCTGCAGGTGTGTTAACACAATACTTTCTAACTTTTAAAGTGTTTTTTCTTTTAACAAAAACATTTTAGGTACTATTTGCCCTGCCGCTGCGAGATCTCTCTACTTAAAATTTCAATACAGCATTCTTTCACTCAGAGCATTATCCAGTACCTGGCTAGCCAACTCCGGGAGCTCTGCAGCATGCTGTGCCTGCTCTTATTATAAAGAGAATGATGAACATGTTCTCTCTTTTTTGTCCAGCATACTCAGCAGGCCACTGTAAATGGATCAACCCGGAATGCCATAAACTGGGCCTATTAGATTGGTCAACTGCATTATTAGCTTTTAAGAAAGGACAAGACCCATTTGCTGTACATGCTGTAGTGAGGTACCCTCAGAATGCATGGTACAAACTGACAAGTTCCTTAATGCAATCTTTTTTAAATTATATTACTGTTGCACTTTTATATATGTTTCCACATGCTTTTGCACTTTAGTCTTTATATGCTGCTGTACAGCCACATGCCCTATGTGATAACCCAATATAGTGCTCTTCTTTCACTTCTGGTTTTTGATGCTTTAGCTCTGTATGGCTATCATTACGCCTTACCTCAATGAATTGTATCTGTCGTATTGTATTGTTTTACACTCCTTAATGGTTTGTAATAACCGAATAAAGTTATAATGATGAGTGCAAATTCCTCTAGGTATGGGACTCCCTACTGCATTTCTTACCCAGAGCTGCCTGAGGCTGGAGAGGATCCTGGTGCAGTTCATACTGAGTCAAAGGAGCTATGGGTTCATAGGTTGGGAGAGAAGGAACGGTGACCAACACTGAAAAAGTAGGAAAGTGGAATGGGATGGTCTCCTTCATTCCTTATTTGTGTTAATTATTGAAAAATCAGTAAAATGTATTGAATCATAGAAGCTATCAGCTCAAGCTCTATTTGGTAATGTGTCCTGCTCACTGGAATTTAATGATTGATATTTCCTGCATACAGTATTTAGTGGTTAGCTTCGTTCCCTGTATTTACAAGTTGACACTGCATGTGGTAGTTGCAAACAACCACTGTGCACTGTACCACTTACACCCCTGAGAGATAAATGGGAGACAGAACTACAGAAGTTGTTAAATGACAAAGAATGGGAGCAAACACTAGAATACCCAAAGAAAGTGTCCCGTAATCCCAGATTCCAAAATATACAATTCTTTATCTTGCATCGTGCATACCTAACTTCCGAGCACCTCCAAAGATACTACCCGAACACACCATTCTCATGCCCAAGATGTCAACTTCCCAGCACATCTTTCTTTCACATGTTTTGGGACTGTCCAACGTTTCACTCCTATTGGAGTACAATACACACCACAATATGTGACATAACAGGATTTACAGACCTTACCACATGGGATGTTTGTGCATTAGGTTTATTCAAAAGCCACAAACATCACAAAATTAACACGCGGTTTGCGTCTCTGGCCCTATTATTAGCTAAGCGGGGCATTGCCATGCATTGGAGGACCCCAGCCGGACCACCACTAGCAGCCTGGGTAGGAGCAGTCTCTAAATAGGGGCAGCTGAAGAAGAGGCTGAACGATACGAGGAAGCCTGAGGCGTACGTAAACAGTGGAAATCCATGCAATGGACGACATTCCTACATGCCTTCAAACACACTCTAGAACACACAGGGTCCCCCAGGCCAACCCCACTTCCTACGCAAGTCATCTCGAACACACCCTCTCCCGATGGAGACCCCTTATCTGAACTCAGCTCATGAGTCGCACAAACACAGCTCACTCTAATGACTCCCACTCGAGCCTTGTTAAGTCACCAGTTCTAGCACCCTTACTGTGCAAGCGCAGGCATGGACTATCAGCACCCCTCATCCAAGTCAGCTCTCCTATCCCCACCTTACTCAGTAAACCCCAAGTTCACTTTAACCCCCTCTCCCCCGTTTACTCATGGTTACTACACTATGACCAGTGTACTCTCACAGCTGCCCATGTTCAAGTTGAGGACTTAATACAACCATGAAATGCCAAAATCGTAACCACACTCCTCTGATAACAGGTTAATGGGCAAAGTACTGAAATAGATACCATGAAATTGCAACCAAATGCATGTACTAATTCTTATGTATAACGTGATGGAAGCTGTTGTAACATTTCATTACTGAACCATGAAAATAAAATATATATATATTTTTTTAAAGTACATATCCTTTAATAGGTAAATAAGTACACTTGTAAGCATGGGTTTTAGGTAGCATACACAATTGCACATTCCAAAATTGAGAACACGTCAAAGAGTGGACGAGCAAGCCAGAAGAGTCACATGTGAAGCCCACATCCAGCAACAGGGGGCATACTTGCCAACATTCAGTGTTAACAAAAAAGAGGTACCATATTCCATGTTTACAACTGCTAGGGCCAGTGGAAATAAACCAGACGTGGCGCCATCTTTCCCTGGCATGGATTTTCTCAATATGGCAAGAATCATAATCCTTATTTGCCAATGCCAGAAGTATTTCCTTGGTGTACAATGACACTGTGTCAATGCTAATGATGAGTTAATAAAACAGAGAAATAACTATTGTTTACATTTTAGCAATCACCTAAAATGTACTACCATCAGTTATCTTCAGCAGGCACATTGCCCAACTGAGCTGACTTAAGACAGTGAGACAAACTCTTCTAGCAACTTTTTAAGTAGTTGAGGTTTCACAGTTGTACATATATAAAGTACCCTTTCTTTCCCTGACTGCCCCAGAGACTGGCGCTCTTCCCTTTTCCTGAGCTGTCCTTGTGTTCAGGTCTGTCAGAGTAATTTGTGTACTCCTTGACTTTGGTAGCTGTTTTGTCTGCATTCTATTGGGACACTGACAGGAGCTTAACAAGCATTGTAAATGCAATAGGCCTCGCATTTGTTTGAGTTAGAGCTATTGGTATTGTAAATGGCAGTGTTTTTTCCCTGTGTGTTATGGAGTGTATGTATGTGGTGCGTAGTGGTATTCTGTGGATTGTATTGAATTAATTACTTGTGGCATTGTGTGGTGTGGATTTATGTGGAGTGGTTTTCTGTAGTGGAATTATGTGGTATGGTGTGCTGTGGAATTATGTGGATAGTAATTACGTGGTATTGAGTGTAGTGGAATTATGTTGAGTGGGGTGTGTGTTATACAGTGTAATTAGGTGGAATGGTACTTTCTTCTGTGGAGCAACGTTTATTAAAGGACACTCACAAAAGCTAATCAAAAGCTGGAGGTGGGCTGTAAGCCTCCTGAGCGAATATAGCATGTCGAGAGACAGCGTATGCGCTGGCTAGGCTCGGCCTAAAAGGGAAGGTTTTGGCTTGGCAAGTAGGTTAACTTGCCAGGTCGTATTGGCAGTTTAAAACTTCACACACAGGGAATGCAGTGGCAGACCTGAGACATGTTTAAAGGGCTACTTAAGTGGGTGGCACAATCAATGCTGCACACCCACTGGTACCACAATTTACAGGCCCTGGGCACATATAATGCACTTTACTTGGGACTTATAAGTAAATTAAATATGCCAATTTTACCATGTTTTAAGTAAAGAGCACATGCATCTTATGGCACGACACGGAGGCCAACATTATGCAATAATTCCTTTATTGCTACCACCCAGCAGCAAGAAAAACAAACATCATGTTCTTAGAATAAAGAATACAGAATCTCTAAGAACATTCGAATACAAACAAAACTCTTCAACATCATCTGCTCTCCCTTCTTTTATTGCTGCTGCTCAAAGAGATAAGTATAAATTGATTTGATAAATTTATTGAAGGAATTTTAAAAATATAAGAGGCTTGGAGAATGTTGATTAATAATTGAAATGAATAATATAATACTAATTGGTTTTTAGTTTGATCAGAATGTGTGTTGAGAAATTCATTTAAAATGTATTTGATAAGAGTTTGAAAAGAAATGAAATAATTATGTAAAAATGATATTAGGAAAATAATTTGTGAGGAAAACGATAGTATAAGAGGTATCATTTTGTTTATTTAATTTAGTGAGGTTGGAGGTTCTGGGATCGCGATTATAAATGTAAATTTATGAGCTTAAACAAAATTAAAATGCTCGCGATCGCGTAGAAGATTGAAGTTAAGGAGCATATTTAAATAATTAACAAGGTTTAAGTGTCGCTAACAATTTCGGTTGATGTGCGCGTTTTTCAAATGGAGTAATTGGCTCGCGCTTACCGGAACGTTGAAGGCTGTCTTCAGACGTGTGTAGACTGAAAGAAGCGTGCGTTGGTCTGTTTTGAAGACGCGCTTGACTTGTTGAAGGGAAATGTCCCTTTGAAGCTTTCGTGCTGACGCCGGTTGCCTAGCAACGACGTTTAACAAGGGAGAGACAGATTTTTTCCTGACAAGACGATCGAGAGGAGCTTTTTAATGAGAATGAAGAGAGTTTTAACCAGTTAATAGAACTTTTAGATATAAAATAGGAATAGGATTTATTTTAATAATAAAAATAATAGTTTAAAAGAAGAGAAATAAAAAAAATAATTTGGGATTTTTTGTTTTGGAATGTAAAGGTTTCAAATTTGACATTATGGAACAAGGGGAAGGAACTCTAGAAGAGAAATTGAATAAGGCAATAGAAAAAATAACGACAGAAGTTTCAATAAGAATGGAAAAGAAATTAGAGTTGTTAGCCATGTCAAAATCGAATAGACAAAAGGAGGAAAGTTTTTGGTCAGAACCTGAGAATGAAGGGGCGCATTGTAGTGGTAAGAAGGCTTCAAGGAAAAGGAAGCATATTTCTTCAAAAGAAGATCATAATAAAAAATCAAAATCTACTATAATAGAGGATGAATGCTGTTCAGACAGGCAAATAGCGAAAGCCTCGGGCGTAAATAAAGGGCATGTTGGAGGCCCAAGTGATGAAGCAAAGAAAGGTAAGCGCAGACATAAATATGTGGTGTGTGACGATTCCTCTGAGAGTGCAGAGATAGAACTGAGTTGCAGTGATGATTTTGACTCTGATGATGAAATACAAGTTAAAAAAGCAAAAAAGGATGAAAGCTCGAGATCAGAGAGTAAAATAATTAAAGATGCTTTGGGAGATAATATGTTTGACCCATTACTTATCAAACATCCTTTTTCCCCTGAGTGGTCAACATCTGATCATGTTTCTGAGTATTTAGAATACTGGATGAGAAGGGAAATTGCAAAAGAGGTGAGAGTAAGACTAAGATCCGAGTGTCCTCGACCAATTGTAAATAATAAAGTGTTGATGACATCAGAACTTGACCCGAAAATGTTTGCATTCATTGCGAAAGGGCGTCGTGATCCTAAGAAAGGAATTGATCGTGGATTAAAATCCTGTCAAGACAAGTTATTAGATGTGGTTGGTCCAGTGTCAAAAATATTTGATATGGCGGAGGAGGCCTATGCTGGAAAAAACGATATTGATGTACAAGAACTCCATGAATGGGTTCAGAGAGTTGTATGTTTATTAGGAAATGCGAACACAGCCTTATCTATAGAGAGAAGGAAGAGTCTATTACTAAAAATTGACCCAAAATTGGTAGACCTTGCAACCAAGGAGGAAGGACCTTTGGCTAAGGGTCTGCTTTTCGGTGATGAATTTATAAAAGAATTATCAAGATATGTAGGGGCGTTCAGCAGCCTACAAAAATCTCAAAGAGAGATTAAGAAGGTGTTTAGTGAACGTGTTTTTGGTTCGGCCGGGAGAACGCAAAGTCGGTTCCCCGGCCGACGACAAGGAATTACAAGAGGCTCCTTCATTCGTGGATTTGGAAGAGGCTACCAGGGTCAACGATTTTTCCGTGGTGGAGGATTTTTTCCACAAAGACAACGACCGAGAGGAAGATTTAATAGAGGGGAGAGACGAGGCAGAGGTTCGATCGGTAAGTCAAGACCCTTCTGTTATCCACTTAAAATTGGGCGGCAGACTTGCCCAATTTTTAGAGAACTGGTGGTCAATAACATAGGACCCTTGGGTGTTGGAAACGGTACAAGGTTTCAAAATAGAATTTATAGGAAAACCAGTTCAAAGTAGGGTTCCGAATCGTATGATTTTCAAAAAAGATCAAATGAAGTTGATAGACTTAGAGGTAGAAGAATTAATAAAGAAAGGAGCAATAGAAAAAGAGAGAGAAAATGTGGAAGGATTCATAAGCAATATTTTTCTGGTGGAAAAGAAAGACAAAGGGGGAATGCGCCCTGTGATAAACTTACGTCAATTGAACGATTGGGTGAAATATCACCATTTCAAAATGGAGGGAATACATTTGTTGAAAGATGTCTTATTGAGAGGGGATTGGATGACAAGATTAGATTTGAAAGATGCTTATCTGACAATATCAATATGGAAAGAGCATCAGAGGTATTTGAGATTTATATGGAGAGGCCAGATGTGGAAATTTGTGTGCCTACCTTTCGGCCTGTCATCCGTTCCGTGGTGTTTCACGAAGGTTTTACGACCGGTGGCTGCTTTTCTGAGAGAGAGGGGTGTTCGAATGATAATTTATTTAGACGACATTTTGATAATGGATCACAACAAGAATACTCTTCTGTCTCATACGAAGTTGGCAATAGAGTTGCTAGAGTCTTTGGGTTTTGTGGTGAACAGGAAAAAATCTCAATGTGTTCCCAGTCAACAGACTCAGATTTTGGGATTTGTAGTAGATACGGTGCAAGCAGTTTTGAAACTTCCGAAAGAAAAATTAAAGAGGATTCGAAAAGAATTGAAAAATGTTTTGAAATTGAACAGCATCTCTTTAAGAATGTTGGCCCGCATAGCAGGTCTACTGTCTTCGACAATTCAGGCTATCTTTCCAGGTCCTTTACATTACAGGGCATTACAGAGGTTGAAGGGTTTCCATTTAAGGAATGGTTTGAAATATTCAGAGAGTGTATGTCTCTCTCAGGAGGCAAGACAGGAGTTGATTTGGTGGCTGAGGAATATGGAAGCTTGGAATGGGCGAGCAATTTTTGGAGAGAATGCAGATCTGATTGTAGAATCAGATACAAGCTTGGAAGGCTGGGGTGCAAGATGCGGATTGTTAAGTACTGGAGGACGATGGACAAGTCAGGAAAGGAATCTACATATAAATTGTTTAGAATTATTAGCAGGATCTTTTGCAATAAAATGTTTTGGGAAACAGACTGCAAAATGTTCTGTCATTTTAAGGATGGACAATGTTTCTGCAGTTCGATATGTAAACAGGATAGGTGGACCAAGATCAAAAGGCCTAGCAGATTTAGCGAGAGTTTTTTGGGAGTATTGTTTGGAGAGGAATATTCATGTTCAAGCAGAGCATATCCCGGGTAATTCAAATTCTGTGGCAGATTGGTTTTCGAGGAATTTTTACGACTCCTGCGATTGGATGTTAGACAGATTAGTATTTGCGAAGTTGAACCAATTTTGGGGTCCATTTCAGACAGACCTTTTTGCAAACAGAATAAACACTCAGCTTGAGAGGTTTTTCAGTTCGCATCCGGACCCAGAGTCAATGGGAATAGATGCTTTTCTGCAGGATTGGAGAGGTCTTCATCCATTTGTATTCTCTCCGTTTTCAATGATAAGCAGAGTGACAGGGATGATTCGGAAGTGGAAAGAAACACTGGTGTAGGTCACTCCGTTTTGGAGCTCGCAAGCTTGGTACCCTATGTTATTGGAGATGAGTGTGAATTTTCCAATTCTAATTCCTATGTTTCAAGGGATCTTGCTGGACCCTCTGGGGGAGGTTCACAGTTTGGTGGACTCAGGTCAACGTCATCTGTTGGCATGGAGACTTTCAGCAAAGTCTGGAGTAAGCCAGGGCTTTCATCAGAAGCTTCAAAACTCATTGAGGAATCTTGGGCACATGGAACAAGGAAGGTATATAAGTCTGCATGGAATAAGTGGAATGGTTGGTGTGTGGAAAGGAATATGGATCCCGTATCAGCAGATGTAGTTCATGTTTTGAATTTCCTGACTGATTTATATAAAAGAGGTTTGGCATATAGGTCAGTGAATTCGTATAGATCTGCAGGACATATTTTAGTGAATGGAATTTCTGTTGGTCAAGACATTATGGTCAGGAGATTATTGAGAAGTATCAGGTTGGCTAAACCACCTGGTCCTAGGTATACTTCTCTCTGGGATGTGTCTATAGTATTACGTTTGTTCGAATCATGGGATGATAATAGTCTCTTGGATCTTAAAGATTTATCTTTCAAACTCACGATGTTGTTATGTCTTCTTTCTTTTAGAAGAGTTTCTGATGTACGTGCGTTAGAAATAACAAGCAGATGCTTTACTCCTGAGGGTATTTGTCTTTATATTAAACGAAGAACGAAAACTAACTCAAATGTTATTTTTTATCCATACTTTCAGGATAAGGAGAAACTTTGTGTGGTTCATTGTGTGAAGGAATATGAATATAGAACACGGCCTATAAGACCTGCTGGGGTAGAACAATTACTTATTTCTTACAGGTATCCATATAAAGCGGTTTCTTCTCCCACTTTGGCTAGATGGGTGAAAACATTAATGGAAAAAGCAGGTATAGGTATAAGTACGTTTGGTGCACACTCCGTGAGAGGTGTAGCTGCATCAAAAGCACGAGTTTTGGGAGGTAGCTTGCAAGACATTTTAAAATGCGCAGATTGGTCATCAGATTCTGTGTTTAGAAAATATTATTTTAAACCTATTGAGAGTGCAGCTCAATGTATTGTTGATGTGCTTTGAACTTGCATAATGTTGACCTACGTGTCGTGCCATAAAATGTAGATTTTCCACAGCCTTGGTGGGCTGAAAATCTGGATTTTATTAAGGACACGGAGACAGTAGAATGAAAGACACCGGGCTCTGCACCATAGAAAAAGATATGAGCAGCCTTTTTACCGAAGACACGAGCAGCCTAAAAAATACAAGCAGCGACAGTGCACAAAGGAAAATGTACACAAAAGAGTTCTCCAAAATGACAAATGAAGAATGGATGCGTAATTAGACTGTACTTGGCCGGTGCTCCTGAGGCTTTAAGGGAAGTGAAGTATCGGCTGCCTGAGCAACTTAGGAAGCAGGAAAGAAGAGCGACGCATGAATCAACCAATGGTGAGTAGAGGCGGGAATAAAGTAGGTTTATTGATTGCAACAGGTCTTGCAGACAGCGCATGCGTGCTGATGCTTGACCTAAAAAGGGAGAAAGGGAACATAGGACTGAAAGGAAAACAAAGCAGGGCTACTTTGGATTGAGAAAGCAGGAGCTCAGTCCAAGCAGGCCTCTATTGCGAAAAACAGCATGGAGAGTCCGATATGGAAGGCAGCCACGTGTGTTCTGCGAGGGAAATCGGGGTGCTTCAGACAGAATGGGCTGTTAAGTGCCTGGCAGTTTAAGGCGATGTGCAGAATCGACTGGGAAGCATCACTATCAGATGATATGCATTTAAATGAAATAATGCATCCCAAAACGCTACCTATTTAAAGGCAAGAGTCACAACCAGGCGTCCTGCAATTGGAGCAGCTCGCTTATTGACTGAAGTGAGGATCCAAATGTAGTGTAATTAATAAGGTGCATGAACCCTCCACAACCAGTGTTCTTTGCTTTCGCCCGCACAGAATACCTTCAAATGCATTCTGAAATGAATTAACTCCTTCAGGTGCAGGGCCTTGCGCTTCTGTATACTTTTTGAAGAAGCGCCCTGGTGGAATGCTCAATGCAAGCCATGGCCAGTCTGGCCGAAGCACAGGGCTTGCAGTGACAGTGTCAGGGGTCACACGGCTCAGGCAAGGGTCGCAGCTGTGACCCCTAAATCACGTCCAGGTTGGTAAGGCCATAAATGACAGGCGTGTGTAGTACTTATGTAGTATGATGAGTGTGAGTGGCTAACGTCCATGTTGGTAAGGCCATAAATGACAGGCATGTGTAGTACTTATGTAGTATGGCTATTAACAGGTGCACTGGCAAAACACAACATGGTGATAAGAATAAAGAGTTAAGTGATTTTTAATATAAGCCACGATCTTGACTGCCATGTCGCTATTGGGTGCACAGGAATCTGCTCAGTGCCCTTGATTATTACAAGTTAATTTACTCTTTTGTGTACCAAGTAGGAGTAAGAATCATATTCAGCAAGCAGAGGGTGTGACTGTAATGCACTTTGCTTTTAGACAGGAAAAAAGTAGGAGTAGTCTCAGGAAGTGAGATTCAAGGTTCTGAAAAAAGCCACAGGGAATGGCGGCAGAAACATATAGCCCAAGCATAAGAAGGAAGGTAGGGCCATTAAACCCCATCAAACTTCTGTTTTATCTTTCCCAAATTTTAACCATACCGACTGGAGGATTTAATAACACAAGATTTCCTACCAGTCAGGTATATTTAACCCATAAAGAACCCCTCCATCTCCTATCTTCCATTATTTGTGGTCTGATACTATTCACAGGTAGCAGCACGAACCGTTCCACAGTGGAAAGGGAAGGAAGCCAATGATGAAGTATGCCACCAACTGGTAACTCTGGTATGTGAGGTTTGTACTACACAAAAGGGTTTTTTCATAAGGGAGGAATAGCCCATTCCTTAGAGTGGGGCTATTGTTTTGTGTTAGCTCTTGGACAAATATGGAGACAAAAATTGAGTCTAATGTAAAGGTAGCCTCGTATTCCTATTAACATTGGGCGTGGGTCAATGTAACTTTTTCCTCACACCAGTCACTGTTAGCATTTGTCATCGTCTCTTAAAGAGTATTCTGTAAACTAAAGTAGACTTAGAAAGCTCCGTGGTCAAACAAAGCATCACTTTGGTGACACGGTGCCACACCCCCACTGACACAACAGTATGCACCACCCCCTTACCTCTGCGGATGGCTTTGTCTGAGAAGGCAGTGGACCCACTCATGGGGCTCTCGTACTCCGGGGGCAAGTCCACGACGTCAACATCGTTCCTGCTACCGCCCAGAAAGGCTTGCTGCGCCATGGGGGGCGGGGGGCTGCCATAGGGGGGCGCCACGGGTGCTCCTGGTATCGCGCCAGGAGGCTGGTAGTAGGGAGGTGGCGGCGGGAATGCGGGTGACGCAGGGTAGGGGGCCAGCCTGGGGTCTGCCGGGTACTGGGGCTGCTGGTTAGGCGGTGGCGGGTACGCCCCCCCGGCGGCCAGAGGGAGCTGTGGGGGGCCATACTGGTAAACCGTCGCGGGTGGTGGGCTTCCTTTCTCCATCTTCCTCTGTGGCTTCTCGGCACCTGCAGGGGAGTCCAAAAGGGGAAAAAAAAGATGTTAGTCACTGAAAACAAAAATATGCAATACCTCTGCAGCGCGAATTGACACTTCAGCGACATTTCTACCAGTGGGAGATTTAGAAGGGCCCGGCTCCGCAGCTTGGGCCGTGGCTTCGACGCCTGGGCGGACATTTATCCTCGAGCGAGGCCCGTCGCACTGGCTGGCTGTGGGGAAAAAAACCCTTCAATGTACAGGGCCTGAGGTGCGTATCCGCCGTGCTGAGCAGGGAGCACATGGCTGTCGGACTTGTACCTCCATGACACGAAAGCTCACAGTAGAGGAAGCAAGTTGTGGGAGTTGCACTGTATTCATTGTTTTTGTTTAGCGCAAGTATTAACTGTAGAATAGCACTATCTATTGAAAACATCTCACAATGAGAAAAGCCATCAGACAAGTGTATTTCAGAACAATAAAAGTTAAAATACATTAAAACACTGCTAATAAAAGGTGTACTCTTGACAGGTAAGTTCTAAGTATATTTTCAGAAAGGGAAGTTTACAGAAATGCAATCCCTTATTTATTGTAGGTATGAAGCCATAGTCACATTTTTTTCCAAATACAACGACCAAAAACTACAATTTACTTCCTATTTGCAGAACATCTCAAGCTTTGCTTACCTTGAAATATTTTGCCCTTACATTTTAAAGTTATTAAAGATAACTAAATACTTGCAAATACAAAAATGTAAACTAGAGTATTTGCCAGTACCAAGAGCACTGATATATTAAATGAAAAGTTTGTCATAATAACTTACCTCTGTAAGGAAATGGTGTGATTTCTGCAATATCACAAAGTCAAGCAGAGCGAGAGACTTGTCAGCGGAAGTGTTCACCGTCGAATGAGCTTTGCAGTTTTTTTCTTTCGTTAGGACTGATTACTTTGTCTTGCAGTTTCCGGGACAGTCAGGTGGCTTGGTGTAATCAAGCAGATAAGGCGGAAGGGAATAAGTAGTTCTACTTCGCCTTTACATAAAAACTTTTAGACCCTCGGTAAAAGATATTTGTTAGTGTACCTTAACTGTGAGAAAAGTAAAAATCTTTCTCTTTGTAGTGGCCGAAAGTTTATTTTACAAAAACCTCAAAGTTAAGAACTAGCCTAGACAATATTAAAAAATAGCATTTTATTAAATAAAGTTGGTCATATTATATTTATTTTAGACAAAAGGTGTGCAATAAAATTATCAATCAGGCAACCTTTTCAGATGTGCTAGCTAGCATGAAAGAGATGCAAAGTAAATGTTGGTGTAATCATTAACCACCAAGCTCTGTTTTGCACTGAATAGATTATCATCACTCAGAAAAAAAAGAGGCACCTCTCCTAGATAATCTTCTCTATAACCAGACCTTCATTTGAACTGGCAAGATGCAGTACACAATATTATGAAAAATGCATGCATGATATGCCGCTGCTGAGCAACATTATGTGTCTTATTATTGTGCCAGATTGTGAATTATTGGAAAATGTTGTGAGTTTCTCTTCAGCGCAGCCTCTCAAATTTAGGGCCTTTGTCCAAATTATTTTGAGAACTGTTCTATCAAAAGTAGCTTGTTAGCATTTTTTTCCTTCACTTTTGTGCAGTAAAACCTCCCAAAGTCCCTTTAAGAAGTTCAGGCAGGATCACCTGGTATAGTATAGGATTGTCATTAAAACTTGTTCAAGAGCTTCTTTTAGCTCTGATTGGCCATGTTAACCAGTCTCCAAAAATTGTTATCTCTATGCATTTTCTCCAATTGAAAAGGGCATTTCAACATTAACGCAAAAGCGCAGCAGATTTCTGGTAAATACCACCTTATCCAGGGTCTGCCCTTCAACCAGATTTCGCACTGGGTCAGAAATGACTATAGCACGAACTTCAGTCTGTTCAACTTTTTGATGCCTTACTTTTTATTTCTGGCCTCAGTGAATGCATGACTCTAAATCAGGGTCTTGATCTTTGGTGTTACTACAATCCTGTCAAGATTCAGCGTACTGCAGTGGCATTTACCTCTGTTTCCATTGCTTTCTCATCTGATACCTCCCGATAGTTTAGAATGATGTGGATGTCTTCCAGCTCACTCTATAGTGAAGTGACAACATCATACCAACCTTATTTGCTCCTTGTTGCCTGCGAGTATGTACTCCAAACCACTCTTCTATGCCAACTTCTTTAACAAGCAAAATACATTGTCAGTTGACACCTAAATTCCAATGCTACAGCACCTATAAATATTCACATCGCTAAATCAGATACATTTCTTTTGCCCAGCACTAAACTAACACCTAAAAACTCCTTACAAGCTTGTTAAAGATGCCCTTGATTCGGAGTGGAGCTTCTTATTGGAGGTCCTGGGGAAGATGGGGTTTGGGAAGGAGTTAAAATCCTGGATACGCCTTTTGTACACCAGTTCAGTAGCCAGATTACGAGTCAATGGGATGCTGTTAAAGGAATTTTCCATGGTGAGTGGGGCAAAACAGGGATGCCCACTCTCTCCCTTGTAGTTCACCCTGGACATGGAGCCTTTTGCATTCTTAGGTATGTGTGGATGCCCAAATTCAGTGTTTGCAGTGAAGCCCAGAGTGGGAGAATTTCATCTCCTTTTACGCTGATGACATGTTGTTTTATTTAGAGCACCCGCTATCCTCCATCCCCAGAGTTCTTGGGATTCTCAACACCTTCAAAATGTACTCAAGGCCTTATATCAATTGGCATAAGTCAGTTGCATTCCCACTGACCCACCAGAGTCTACCAGCAGATTTGCTGTGTCCCTTGCAGTGGTTATTGAGGGATTTCGATATTTGAGGGTCCATGTAACCTGGGATCCCATTCACTGTCATACCTAGTAGTCCTCTGGCTAGTGGGCCAGTGGGAAGGGTGGGCACAGTTACAACTACATATTTAGATGGGAGAGTGAGTTGAAGATGGAAATCCACATGGATGGCTGCAATAATGTCTGGACGATGGTGACAACGTCATCTAGGTGGTCCTAATTAATTTAAAGATATTGCTTATAAGATGTGTTGTTACTGCTACTTAGCTCTTCGGTGCTAGATATGGTGGTTCAGCCTCTTGGACAGGCTGTAAGTGTCTGGGAAGCATGATCTCCTTTACTGGGCTTGTGGGCTATGTCCATGTTTGCAAAAGAGATTCAGTCACATCAAAGGAGTTACCATTGTGCTTTTATCCTTCAAAACAATGGTTATTGTATTGAGGGATGCAGCTACAGTGGGAATGTATTATCTGGATGTCAAAACATAGTAAGTAGAATGATCCCTTGACTCTTTCTGGTGATGGTACCTCCTCATAGGGCGGAAATCAAAGGCTGTGGTTTCTCCATTACTGAGAGTTTGGCAGATGAAGGCGTTGAAAGTTTATGTGATAGAAAACCTCAGTGGCATTTCTGGGGAAAGTTTGATCATTTACATTTGTTTAACAACATTATGCCACCACTACTGTCCTTTGTTCGAAAGTTGTTGTACCTGCCAATATATAGCACACACCGCCATCAATAGTTGTGCTGATTGCCAAGTAGTATTTAACTATGCAAACCTGTAGAACCTCCTGCCACACCCATCTTCCTCTCCGCTCTTCCCTCTGCCCACATACTGTGAATGTATTGCATATTTGCACTGTGTACTAATGGATCAAACTTACAATAGGCTTGCTTAAAGAAAGACGGATCAATGCCATCCAACTGCACCTTCATCAAATATTTATGAGCAGTTCTAAAGTCATTATAATTTCAGTATCTCTCCGAGGTGTTAGTAGCTGTAAAACACCCACGTCACATTCACAGGGCGAAATGTATGGGTGGAGAGACATCTGACTAACCAAGACTTATCAGTCTGTTTGGAACTGAAAGTGCAGCTGTAGTTGCGCCGCTCAATCCATCAAGAAGTGTGGCGCCGCTCCCTCCAATTTCACTATGGTGAGAGATCAAAGTCCATCTCAGTGTAGATTAGGGTTTTTTTCTTTATTCAACATGCAAAACAGTATACGTCTGCATCTGTGAGTGTTGTTAAAAAAATGAAGGTTTACATTATACAGACTAAAATATAGATTTTAGAAGTTTTTCAGAGTTCCCTAAAATCCGTATTGCAGTTTAAAATAACTGAAGATTTTCTAAATGGAATACATATGCCATGAATGGGTTTGTATAGGTTGATAGAAAGTGCATTGGCAAACATGAGGGAAGAACACCTCCTTCCTCTGAAAGATTAACATAGAACTGCCCTCATACTCTTCATTAACTTGCCCGTCTTCTACAACACTGTAGACCATTCAGTCGTAATAGAGAGACTCCTAGAGTTGGAAGGCATAGCCAGACTTTCACTGAATGGGTATTTTCATTTCTTTCTTATAGCAGCCAAAGAGACATGTTATTTGAATTCTTCACATTCCCAGTCTCTTGCGCTGCTCCTCATGAATCCAAACTAACAATGTTTCCTCCCTGAAACACTTTCCTCATTTGATTAAGGAGAGCTACCTTTGCATGAATGTTATTAAGACTGAAATCCCAGTGATTGTAGTAACAGAACCTTAAACAATAACTTTTGTTTGGCCTAAAAACACGGAATCCTTCTGCCACCTTCACCTCATCAAAAGTAAAGAACTTGGAATTTCTCTTCAGTGCCAAACTCTCTTTCACTCTCCAAATCAACATGCTGGAAACAGATATAAACCTGTAGTTACTTCCCCTTCAAAATATTCTCTCCTTTCTCCACACCAATCACAGAGTCAAACAGACACAGACAATTGTTATAGTGCATCTAAATTCCTGGAAAATCCACTCTGTGCTCTTAAAAAAACATGGATGGATTCCAAAGATTTCAGTACCAAGCAGCCAGGCTGTGCTGATTGAGCGCCATGAGATTTTGAAAATTGTAGGGGTGCATCATAATTGTGCATAGCCCACACCCACATATATATCTATATATATATATATATGCATATTTTGTGTTTTATTAACAGATGATCATTAGAAGAGTAACCTACAATAATAAAAATCGTGAATGTAATGTTTGAAATGTTTTTCGTGTTAGTTGAAAGAGTAAAATGCCTTTTAGATGTAATTGTTTATTGCAAGTGCCTAACGAATTCGTTCATGTGTAGTGTAATGCATTAGACTTAAACGTGCACCATATTAAGTTGCACGCGTAGGAATGATTAATAATGTATCCAGTTTAATGGAAAATAGTGCTTATAAAGGTAATGTTTATTAATGCGTGTAGTTTTAATGTGTAAAGGCCTAATGAAACGTTCATATATTGCGATGAAAAGGCCTATTCGCATTTCCTATGTTAGCTGAATTGTGCAGGCCGAGATGTATTTTCCCTGGGAGAGCTCTCATTTAGAAATTCAGTTGGGATGGTGTGCATTCAAAGATTTTGGTTTCTCAGGGTCCTGTTGCAGGTGCAAGGACATCGTCCTCGTTAGCTCAACTAACCTTTTGTTTTAGGAGTTAGGTACGAATGAGGATAGTTACAATATTCTACAGGAATGCAGATAAGGTTGGGCCAATACTTTCTGCGCTGGAAGAGCCTGGGATCCAAGGATACATGGACAAGATGCAGGTTTCAGTGGAAAACTAGCACCTGAAGGTGTCCACCCAGAGGAGGTGTTCTGGAGGCGTGTTCTGCATGATGTGCATTTTGTATTAGGGACAGTGCCCCGAGGGAAGAGTTGGGAGATGAGACAGAGAGAGAGAGAACTTAGGTTAGAAGGTAAAGAGACTTAGAATTAGTTTGGAAGCTTTGGTTATCGACTTTTAACGTGAATGCACTTCTTGGGAAGTCTTCACGAGCTGATACCTTTTCTTGATTTTGCCTGGGAAATGCTAAGTAGGGATGCCACTTTAGTGTTAGTGTAGGGACAGACTAAATGTTTCCTTTGCAGCCTAATGAAGACTGACTTAGATGTTGGAGCAGTCATTGCAAGCATAATCTTTTTGGAATGTATTATCCTTATTATGCTTCATCGAATTAGATTGTTGCGTAGACTAAACTTTGTATTAGTGCTCATGTATTTCTTGAAACTCATCATGAGGTGCTTGTATATTCAATTGTTTTTGGCTTTTTAATAAATCCCCTAAACTTAATTCGGAGTCAGGGATTCTTCAGAGTTGGTACTGATTGGCTATTGGATTTGTTTAGATGAATTGGTTTCTCCCCTTTGCACTTCACAGCAGATACAAAGATCCAGTCAACCTGAGGATTCCTATGAGTGGTAGTAGATGGTAAGATAAGATAAGAATCCAGCATTATCAGTTGGTAGCAGAGTAGGATGGTTATCTCTGTAATAAGGGGAGATCTAGATTAGTGTAAGTCACTATCAAGTCCCCATAGAGCCCGAGAAATGGTGATCCAGTGGATCGTGGGCGGAGAACGACGGTGTTGATGGAAGCCAGCGGAGAGTAACAGTGCGGCGGAAGCAGCAGTTCATGGAAGAGTGAGTATGAATAGGGTTGTGTATCTGTTAGATTGCGGTGTTGTGTTGATTGCGTGATGTCTTGCGGAGCTGGTGTGAGAGTCAAGTGATTGTGGTTTTGGACTGTGATCGCGCGCGGTCCATGAGATTTGATTTTGATATCCCGGGATAAGAGATTGTGGTGTAGAAGACACCCAGAGTTGAAAATTGTCTGAGCAGTGATTGTGGGAGTCTTGAGACGTCATAGACTGACCCACCGGTGATAGGGAAACGTATGTGTGAGTGTGTGAGTAACCGACGCAGGTCGTGGTTTGCTGTATGTGGAACATCGAGTGAGTGGATCCTATCGATTACATCTGAGGCGGTTGTCCGGTCATTTCACAGACAGACAATTGCCAGAGTTGAGGTCGACAATTGTGAAGAGACTGTCCGGTCATTTGGTGAACAGACAGTCAGAGAAGTGACTGTTCGGTCGTTTTGTGGGCAAACAGTTATTTCATTCGTATGAATGAGACACATGAGTGAATGAGAGACGAGCTACAAAAGAGGGGGACTGCTGCGTGCGGAGGAAGAGTGACGTCAGAAAGTGCTGCGCTGTGATAGGTCGGTTAGTGTGAAGCCGCGCTGGTATTGGTGGATTGACATCGGGAAGTAGAACAAAACGCCGCGTGTAAAAGAGTTGATTTAAGTGGATGTTACCATGAAATGCTTTAAGGTTTCACGAGACATGTGTAAAGGAAATAGAGCGGTGGTTACTCGGGGAGGAGAAGAAACTCCGCCCGAAGATACCCCGTCTCATTACATGGCAACGAATGTGGGATTGCATACTATAACTTGGCTTGAAAATTGGCACTAAATGACTGAAAAAGAGGGAGAATTGACTTTCCCGAGATACAGCACTTTTAGATTGGAAGTTTTGTACCAGTTGAAATCCGTGATGTCTTCATTGCGACCTCTACCCAGACCAACACAGTTTGAGACACTACATGCGTGGATTAGCGTAGAACATGACAGGAAACGAGACCGAAGTCAGGAAAGGGTGAAAAAGTCAATCAGGGCATTTCAGGGTGCAAAATGGGACGCGTTGGAGAAAAGATGGAGGGTGGAAACCAATGAGGGGGATAGGTTATACCCATTGATGGTGAAGGTGGGTGACACGTAGAAAAAGGGCACAGAAGAGGACGGTAGCGACACGGATGATGGCTTATTAGAGAGGCTATTGTCGGAGAGACCACCCCCATATAATCCAGAATCAGGAGAAGGACAATCTGTACCTACAGAGGGGATTGGAGATCCACAGATTCAGCCTAATGCGAGAGTAGTGGGGAAAATCTCAGCAGGAACAGAAGGAATGAGGACACACACCCCAGCAAGTGTTGAGGCTAACGGAATTGAAAGGTTACCGAATGCTCCAACAGTGCCGGTTACCATTGGACCCATAGTGTCAGTTTACGATCCGGATCAGTCGAGGAATGGGAGCTCAGTGCAATCAGCAGTAGGAGAAGGGATTAGTTCTGGAGGGAATGGCATGGTGAGTGGAATAGTTCATCTTTCCAGACCAAAGAATGGAGTACTAGCCAGCCACTGCCGACTCCTCGAGAGGACAGGTGGATGTGAGGCAAGAAAGACCGAAACCCTTGGCTGAGTCAAGATCAGATCTAAGGATGTGGGAGCCACCAGTAAGAAACCAGTGTGACAGGATGCCAGGAGTTTGGGAGCAGGAGGATTCAAGAGGTCGACCTGTCCCTAGGAGTGTAGCAGAAAACAACCGATGTGGAGATCAGAACTGTGAGAATGAAGGGTCGAGTAGTGCATCAAGTCGAGGGATCTTGAAGGTTGCTATAAGAGCAAAAATGTTGGATGTGGTGAGGCTAAAAGCTGAAGTAGAAAAGTTAATCAGTGGGAATCAACCTTTAGAAAGAATAGAACTCTATGAGCCAGATGAGTTACTGTTTGTAGCGAAGGATGTAACTCGCAAGGCAAGATCAGCACATGAGAAGTTATCGGAACTGGCAAAAAGGTATGAGGTGGATTTTTCCAAAACGAAGATGTTGCAGGGAAGTCACAGGTTGCAGTACAGTGATCAGGAATTGGAAGAGAAGAGAGTCATAGGGTTGAAGGCTCATATATGAGAACTGATTATTGGGATACGTGCTTGGAGTGTAGTGGAGGCGGAGCTTTAGATGACATACATTGCTATGTTAGCATAAGCGTCTTATTAGTGTTAGAAATGCCATCTTGCCACTTTTGCTGCTTTTGCACACGACACTACAGATAGATGTTATTATTTGAAAACTGCTTGCTTGCCTTTTCTTCACATGAGAACTGTCTGTTGTTCACATCCCTAGACGTGCACTGCGACCTTGGTCTGAACATTGTGTGCAGAAACAGTCTGAGCCAACAAACAATGTATGTTTTTGAGTTCAGGTTGATCGGCCCACGCTCTAGCCATAACACGCACACAGCTGCAAATATCTGAAAGTTGAGCGCCTTTAATATTGCAGTTTGCATGCACTAGACACACATTCTGGAGAAGAACTTTTCCAGGTGCAGAGCAAAGCTGATCCTGTGATGTGATTCACCTAAGCTGATCTTTACGGTATGGGGTTCCCCATTCAAACCTAGAGACCTTCTATTAGTATAATAATACTAGTTTACTAGCGATGGGAGGGTGGTTGTATTCCACTGTCATTTGTAATATGATTTCTCCTTTCATTTTCTATGGTATTGTAACAATGCTGATGGTTTTAATTTTAATAATTTGTCTGCTTATGTTGGCCAAGGTACTGCATCTTCGGACACTTAGTTTATAAAATAAACATTTTAAACTTTACTGTGTCTCTGAATACTCTTGTTGTGGACTGATATGAGAATAATAACGAACAGGTATTTCTGATTCCCACCATTCCTGAGAGTACTCTAAAGTCGCATGTTCTGGGTTGTCTAATCATTGGTAGCTTCTATATGGTATGAAGAGTGAATGAGACACTGATGCTGGTCGGATAGGGGTTCTGGGTACTGAGGTGAGTTTTTGGTACACCGCAATTCACTGAGGTCCTGGTTTCCTGCGCATAGTTCTGTGCAGGAGCATGCTTGATAAGTGGGAGGAAAGATGGTCTTAGAAGAAAAGCACTAAGAGAAGCATAGGAGAAACGCCGCCTCCGGGAGGGGGAATGATAGGAGTGGGAATTACCCTTTAAGAGAGGTACAGAATGTAGGGTATGTGCATGTGCCTTGAAGTAGAGGTGATTTGGCAGCATTCACCAATGATTTCCCTCGGCTGAGGGAGAAGCCCGTTGAATGGTATAAGCAGGTTGATTGTTTTGTCAAAATTTCTAAGGTGTTGTGGATCGATCTGAATACATTGTTTGACATTGTCGTACCAAGTGATTTGCGGGCAGCTTGCAAGTTTGCAGTTGAGTGGCCAACTGCTGAACCACATAGGGATTCTGTGACCAATGGTCCTTCCCCTATAGTCCTGAAAAAATGTGAACAAGTAATTACATGGCTGAAATTAAAGATCTCGCCTCAAGATATTGACTGGGTTGAGATAGATTGAACTATTCAGGAACCAAAAGAGACTGTGCATAAATATTATGAGAGATTTTTCCAAGCCTTCAAACAGTACCGTGGACTAGACACTTTAAATCCCAAGGATATGGGACAGTTTGTCTCGAAGTTTGTTTTGGGATTGAGTTAGTCTCATGATTCAGCAGCATTTGATTTGCTGGCAGAACAAGCTGGTAGATGAAATACTGAGGTACGCCAGGAATTGTATTGATGAAGTGGACTTGAATCATAGGAAGCTTAAGGATAAGCTGATGTTGGTCCAAATGCAAACAGCTGACAGGGAAATCGAGACACAGCCAAATGGAGGAACGTTAGGGAGAAGACAAGGAAATAACCAAGGAGGGAATCAGAATGCACAGGGTCAAGGGAAAGGGAATCCTGTAGACCCCAAGACAGGGATAGACATAGCAACGTTGAAATAGACTACGGCATGTCACCTTTGTCACAAAATCGGGCATTGGAAGCGCAAGTGTAGGTTGAACCCTGCAAATCAGGTGCAACAGGAGGTAGAAATGGTGCAGGCACCTGAACCTGCCAATACAGTAACAAGACTCAGATCCATGCAAGGGGGGATAATGGTCCCACAGGTCCAAGTCCTGCAACCTCAGAGAATCCTGCAGGGAAATTGGATGTACCAGATCATCAGAACTTTGATGAGTACAGCTCAGACCCGTTGAAATGACGGTGCCTGAGGGGGGAGGAAGACTGCACCCTTGGGGCAGTCTTAGAGGTAGACCAGAGGGGACCGTTTGTAGAGGCAGATGTTGACGATCATCCTACCACCTTTTTGGTTGATACTCGTGCTACCCGTTCTACTGTGAGATCTGCAGTAGTTTCCAACCTACCCCTCTCGGGACAATCAATCCAAGTTGTAGGAGTAGCAAACAAGAAAAGGACAGGTGCATTAACTGAGCCGATTCCTGTGAGAATAGGAACCTTCAGAGATCGACACCAGTTTGTCGTGTATGACTCAAGTCCTGTTTGCTTGCTAGGATAAGATCTTTTGTGCACTCCTAAGGGAGTGGAAGTTCAGACGCAAGACGATGATGCCACCTTTAAGGTTGCAAGTCAACACCTGTGCATTGAGATGTATCCAGCGTTGACGGTGGAGGAACTTCCACTCGACTTGAAAGATTCTGTCTCATTGGATGTGTGGGATTCCAAGGGAGAAGAGATTGGGTTAATCAAAGGTGTTGAGCCAGTTAAGATTCAGATTAAGCAGAATGTTGAGTTCCCGAGAACCCCACAGTACAATCTGTCCCTAGAAACGATCGCAGGGATCTAACCTGTAATTGACTCCATGATCAAGCAGGGAATTCTGAAAGAGATAATGGGCAGTCCATGTAACTCACCCATCATGGGATTACAAAAACCAAGCGGGAAATTCAGTATCGTGCAAGGCCTGCGAAAGGTTAACACGATTGTTGTTCCTTGTTGTCCAGTGGTACCGAATCCATCAGTAATCCTATTTCAGATTCCATGCCAAGCCGAATTGTTTACTGTGATTGACTTGTGTTAAGCATTCTTCTCGATACCTCTCCATGAGGAAAGACAATTTTTGTTCGCTTTCCGGCTGGAAAATCGTGTGTTAACGTGGTGTAGAATTCCTCAGGGGCATACAGAGAGCCCATTGATCTTTAATCAGATTCTGAAAAAGAATCTGGAGAATCTTGTGTTGCCGCAGAACTCAGTTCTCGTGCAATACATTGATGATCTCCTTATTGCGTCAGAGACTGAGGATGCTTTCCGGATTGATACAATTGCCTTATTGAATCATTTGGCAGAGAATGGACATAAGGTGTCCCCGAACAAGTTGCAGTACTGTCTGAGTGAAGTACAGGATTTGGGCCACCGAATTGAGAAAGGCAAGAGGAAGGTGTCGCCAGATCGGATTGAGGCAATCATGAACATGGCTGTACCTACCACTCAGAGGGAGGTCAGAATGTTCTTAGGGATGGTGGGCTATTGTCGCCAATGGATTCCAAATTTCTCTCTGAAGGCGAAGCCTTTGCAGAGGTTGACCCACAAGGATGTAAGTGATCCGGTACCATGGGACCATGATTGTCTGGTTTCATTCTTGGAGCTGAGAGAGGGCATGTGTCGTGCTCCGGCTCTGGGAATGCCTGACTACAACAAACCTTTTTCATTGTTATGTTGTGAGAGGGAAGGTTACGCATTGGCAGTCCTGACTCAGAGTCATGGAGGTGTCCGTAGACCAGTCACCTACTTTTCAGCTACTTTAGATCTAGTAGCTTCTGCGTTGCCTGGATGTCTTAAATCCATTGCTGGAACGGGTGTCAGCATTGAAAGGTGTGAAAGCATTGTCATGGGTCATCCCTTGATTGTTCATGTTCCACATTCTGTTGAACTGTTAATGACAAGGACTAAACCCAGCTACACTCATGCCTTTGCCAAACACAGATGATGAAGATTGGGAGGATCATGACTGTCTTGATGTGACTGAACTTTGCACCAAACCGAGAACTGACATTGTTGATGAACCTCTGCCGGACCCCGATGAAACTTTCTTTGTTGATGGTTCATACTTAAGGGACAATGTCGGTTAGTTGAGAGCAGCATTTGCAGTATGCACCATTACAGGAGTGGTTGTAAGCTGCTTGCTTAGGAGGAGTATACTCCACACAAGTGACTGAGATTATTGCTTTGACTCATGCCTGTCTGGCCGCAAATCAGATCAGGATCACCATCTACACTGATAGCCAGTATGGGTTCTGTGTGGTTCACGATTTCGGACAGTTATGGTCTCAGAGGGGCTACATGACATCACCTGGTTCACCCATCAGGAATGGAGAATATGTTAGACAATTGTTGGAGGCCTTGCAATGTCCAAAGGAAATCGCCGTGGTGAAGTGTGCAGCTCAGGGAAAGGGAACTGACTTTGTCTTTTTGGGCAATAGATATGCAGACGAAGTTGCACGTTTTTAGGCGGAGCAAGGGTGTATATTTACTGGAGACTACATAGGAGCGAGACAAGAGAGAACCGAGCTCAACATGATGTTAGCCATGGCAGACACTTTGGATGAGCTCAAGCGCCTGCAGGAGGAGGTTTCAGAACAGGAAAAGGAAGGATGGGTCAAATCAGGTTGTGAGAAGAGAGACATTGACATTTGGGTTTCTAGTGATGGTCGAGCAGTATTACCAGTTGACCTATTGAGCCCTATGGCAAGACAGATTCATGGTGCTGTGCATCTTGGAAGGGATGCGATGGTGCGAGTGTTCAGACAGACATGGTACAATCCACGGTTTCGAACGGTTGCTGAAGCAGTGTGTCAGAGATGTGTTACTTGTCAACAGATGAATGCTGGGATAAAGACTGTGGTTACACTGAGTCACATTGGGAGGTCGGGAGGGCTTTTCAATAGGATGCAATTGGACTTTATCGAGATGCCTAAGTGTAACGGGTTGAGGTACATTTTAGTGGTGGTGTGTGTTTTCTCGCAGTGGGTGTAAACGTACCCAACAAGGAGGTGTGACACCCTCACAGTGGCAAAGCTACTCTTGAAAGAACTGATTCCTAGGTTCGGTTTTCCAACCTCGTTGGAGTCGGATAGAGAGACGCACTTCCACAGCGAGATCATGAAGTTGTTTTGTGCCGCCCTAAATGTTGATCAGAGACTCCATTGCAGTTATCGACCAGAGGCTTCTGGAATAGTGGAGCAAATAAATGGAACTTTAAAGGCACGGATGGCAAAAGTGTGTTTGTCACCGTCACTGAAGTGGCCTGATGCATTGGCCCTGGTGTTGATGAGTATTCGCAGTGTCTCTGATAGAAGAACTGGTCTTTACCCACATGAAATCCTAATGGGGAGAGCGATGCAATTACCAGCAGTACCGTCAACAGCTTTGATAAACATCACTGATGACTTAATCGTTGATTACTGCAAAGGACTAGCTGATGTGGTCCGTTCTGTGTCTCAGCAGGTGCAGGCTGCCGCTGTTCCAGCTTCAACTGATCTATGCCACGATTTGTGCCCGGGAGATTGGGTACTTCTCCTTAAACACATGAGGAAGAGCTGCCTGGATGCTCGGTGGCGAGGCCCTTATCAAGTGATACTGGTGCCGAATACAGCAGTGAAGTGCGGAGGGCTGCCAAATTGGGTACATGCTTCCAACACCCCCAGAGTTTCAGCACCTTGGAAGAAACAGCTCCTCTCACGAATGAAAATCCAGCTGTGGCAGCAGGGCCATAAGAAAGGACAAGCCAAGCTGTAAGGGATGCTGGAGAAGCTGGTTGCTCATCAGATCAAGCTGAGGAGAGTCATGTTGTCCATAACCCAGATATTGACTCTGAGCAAGAAAGCGATGTGGGGAGTGGCATAGAGTCAGATTTGGCGGAAGGAAGTGCTTCACAGAGCAACCGAGAGAGAGAGCAGAAGAGCTGGAGGCGCAGAGGAAACCTGGCCTGGGAGACAGAGAAGGCTAAATCTGAGACTGGCTTCTGAGAGAGATCTTGCCCCTGTGTCTGAGGTCTCTGAATTGGAAGAGAGCGATGAAGAACAAGCTCAAAGTCTGAGGAGATCAAAGAGTAAGAGGGTACCTTGCCAGAGATACGCTGTCCCATAGTGGGCTTACGTGGTAACTGATGCCGAGAGCAGTGAGTTCGGGAGGGTGAGGTCCCGGAACTGTCACCTCATCAAATGGTTGATGTTCATCTTGAAACCTTGCATTACGTTTTAACTGCAATTGGATCTGAACTTATCGTTGACTGTGAATAAGACTGTGTTTTGTACATAAGTGCTTAACAAGAAAATAACCTAGGTCCGAGAGGAAGAAGAATAAATGTAGGGACTTTCCGTAGCAGGAGAAAGAAGGTTAACAAAGTATTTTTGAACTGTGTAAATAAGGAACTGAAAGTACTGTAAAGGGGATTTCCAGCATCTACGGAGTGACGTTCTGAACTGATTTGAGCAGCTGGTAGAGGAGGAAGAGACTCTAAGTGGCTGTTGCTGAATTCAAATCCGACAAAGAAAATAGAGGCTGGAAATCCGAATCGCATGTCAAAATATATGATAGGTACACTCATAGGAGGAGTGATAGTTTCAATAGTTATAGTTATTATAGTTTCAGTAGCTATTCCACATGTGGTAGGAGTCATAGAGGTGAAGGGAACACCTACACTTAGTACTTCGACCAAGAAAGAGGGTATCATAGGAGCTGAAAAGGCTTTGCTAGATCAAGATAGTCGTAGACTGCATGTAGATTTGTCTAAAGGTAATTTTAAGCTTAATGCGTATGCCAAGCTGCTATATGAATACGTGGAGGCGATGGATGCGAAACATTGTTATGTGTGTTTGCAGTTGCCTGCCTCAGTGGACGAGGGGGATTAAGTATCACCATCTTCCACTGACATATGGGATTTCATGTAGTTTATTGCTTAGTATGTTCTATGGGAGAGGTCATTATGAGCACTTCTTTTCGAATTACGATGCAATGCTTCCAGAGGTACCAGCTTACAAGCACTTGAACAAGTATGATTATTACAAGCATGAAGACAGGATTGGGAAGTATTTCATACCGACTTCAACATTAGATACAGCATATGCTCATACACACAATCTAACATGTTCACTAACTGAGGTAGAGAAGAAGTTTGTAAATCAAGTAGAAGATAGATATAGGGAACTAACAAAAACACGAGATACTGGAGAGAGTCCAGTAGATTGGACTGAGAAGAAGAGATCTCATAGAGCGAAGGGAAGTTATGGCCGTATAGCATTGGACCTGGTGCAGAAGGGGAAGCGGTCTGTGAAACGTGTACAGACTTACTATGATAAGATCTATGTGGGACAAAGTGCGTGTGATCATGTTTTCACTATGGAAGCGAATGTGAAGGATTTTCTGCAGAGTTCGGTGCAAGCGATACCAACGGTATATTATGTGTGTGGAAAGAATGCTTATGAGAGATTGCCTGCGAATTGGTATGAAACATGCTATTTAGGAATAATTTTTCCTAAGATTCACCACGCAGAGGAACTTGAGCTTTTGGAGGATGGGAAGCATTCTAGAGTGAGGAGGGGTGCAGATGTAGGAGCAGTGATAGGGGATATCTTTGGAGCAGCAATATCAAGTTTGGAAGTGATCCTGAATGATATGAAGATTAGAAGATTGGCGACTGTGGTTGATGAGTTGTTAATGAATACAGCTAAGTCGTTGATACTTGTAGATGGGGAGATGTTATCGATAAGGACGATGGTGATGTAGAACCGTCTTGCTCTAGATGTCTTATTGGCAAAAGAGGGCGGAGTCTGTAAAATGTTGAAGGTTCAAGAGTGCTGTACTTATATACCTGATAACAACAAAGATTTGAAGAAGTATATAAGTAACATCACTGAGATCCATCATGAGTTCCAGGATCTGACTGAAGAGGGTGTTTGGGAGAAAGTTGGAAAAGGATTTGGCAAAGTGGGGAATTGCTTTGCAAATCTAGGGAAAGGCATTCTTGGTTATATTCTGAAGCCTATCATTATCATAGTGGTTTGTGTGGTTTGCTTGTGGGATTTGCTAGAGCATATCAGTGGTACAGGGCGAATCAAGTTGAGAGGTCCTTTAGGGAACAAGAGATAAGGATGGCTAGACTGCAGGACAGTCACTATCAGAATATCAAAAACTTAAATAGGTTCCGACAGGGAGAATGGCTACGAGCTCTGTTTAGGTTGGTTCTTTCTCCAGGGAGCTGTGATTTTGGTGATGACACAGGTCATCAAAGGGGGGAACTGATAGAGCGCCATGAGATTTTGAAAATTGTAGGGATGCATCATAATCATGCATAGCCCACACCTATATATATATATATATATATTACCTACTGGCGGTCGCCAGTAGGTAGTTATAGTTAGGACCACGTTTCCATAGGAAAACCTCAACATTCTATTTTGAATAACTTTGGCGCCGGTCGACGAATCCTCGCGAATTTCTCAAAATAGGTGGGGCGCTACGCTCCGCTCCTACCCTGAAAGTCTCGGGGGGATTCGTCAAGCGGGGGCTGAGATAAAAGGGGGGTCCCAAAACGCGTTTTTCCCATGCATTTTTCCATAGGACCTTTAGAACGAGCTACAGCCCGAACGGCTGAACAGAATTACTTGAAATTTGGCAGAGAGGTAGTCCTCAGGTCAAGGAAGTGCCTTTTGTAGGTTTGGTGTAAATCTGTTCAGTAGATTCTGAGAAAATAGCCTTTAAATCAATATATATATCTGAGCCCGCTTACGGTACGCTTACCGTACGCTTACGGTAAGCGTACGGCGGCGTGCGCGAGCGCGATTCTGATTGGCTGTTAGATCTTAGTAAACATTCGAATCGGTCGAAACCAGGAAGCGGCGGCCGCCATTTTGTGTATTTCACTCTGAAAAAAAAGAGTGAAAACAAGGAAAGGGGGCAATGAGGAGAGTTACAGACCCCCTAACATTTGTAAGGGGGTCAAAGAAGGACAGAAAAGTACAAAAAAAACATTTATTGATTTAAAAAAAAATCACGGGGTACGCGTACGGTAAGCTTACGGTAAGCGTACGGTAAAAAAAAACAGTTGTGCAAAGGTGTCCTTCATAAGCATTTCCAGACCTACCCCAGTCAAAGTGCCTAGGTCATTGCCACCACAGTGCACTATTATGAGGTCAGGGTGTTGGATTTGAATGAAGGATTTCACCAATGGCATCAATTGGTGCCACTTTAACCCTCTCTGACCAATCCATTTAATGTCTACATTTGGCAAAGCAAGGTCTCTCACCATATCTGTTTTCTCTGCAAACTTTTCACTCCAGAAGACATAGCTGTGCCCTACAATCCACACTGTGAACATCTTCAAAGGAGAACTGGATGCACTCAGGAGGTGTCTTTCAGTAGAATGGCAATAAGAAAAGAAAGACAGTTTGGAAATGGAGGCATACATATTTTTTTAAAACAAAAAGAACTGATTGGCTGTTTCATACCATTCTAGAATAAAAACTAGGCTGTATGTGAAAATTAATAGAAGCATGTTTTGTATTGGTACAAAAAAATGTGTAACCAAAGAACAGTACTATGGATTTGCTGTAAGGTTTGAAAAGTCAAGCACTCTTGCTCTGTGGAATTGAAACATTGTGTGTCGAACTTCTGACCTAACTGCACACAGCAGTGTTCCATGAGCTGTTGCTATGGTAGCAGGCAGAAGTCAAGTTGGGGGAAGGGTACTAGGCAGAAGTCAAGTTGGGGGCAGGGTACTTTTGGAAAAGGGTTGGTTTTCAACCAATAGAAATGTGTGAATACATGTGAAAAAAAGGGGGAAGCACTGAGATTTGAAACTTACATGTATATGTGTGGAAAAATAGAGGGAAAGTTTGCCATTATCTGGTTCTGCTGAGAGGAGAGAGGTGAACAGAACAGAGATCCTGGCTCTGATAATCTGCTGTTTGAGTGTCACATTTCTTTCACAACTAACTAATTTTAAAGGTGAGTTTACAGTTTGAGAGGGGATGTATGTGGTAACTTAAGAAATGAATAATAGAAATGGGAATTGTTTTTGTTGTAGTTACACATGGTGGTTTCATAATGTGTCAGTGTGTAAAAGTGATTTACACTTGCCCCGAAAAAAAAAAAGAGCAGTAAGTGTGCTTTCAAATTGGCAAAGAAATTTCGTTTTGGCACTAATGTGAAAACATGACTCTGTGTGCATAGAAGAATTATAGGCAGAGATTTATTGCGTCTTGCTCTGGTGATTTCACAGTTGCATTAGATGGAAAGGGGGAGCGAATTATTGGGGGAAGAAGCAGAGGCTTAGCACACACCCATGTCCTTGCCGTGTACAGTCATGCACAGTATTTACAAGCCAGTGGGGTTTTCAGGTTTAAGTCTGTAATGCAAATACATTCAGCATCACTAAGGCTGGTTGCCCTTGCTGGAGTGTAGGCAGTCACAGAGAATGCACATGGTGTTGGTCTGAAAAAAAAACAGCTTGGACACGTCCAATTAAATAAATCAAAAATAGTGGTTTCATAATGTGTCAGTCTGTAAAAGTGATTTCAAATTGTAAAAAGAGATTTTCACTTGGCCCGAAAAAAAAAGAGCAGTAAGTGTGCTTTCAAATTGGTAAAGAAATTTCGTTTTGGCACTAATGTGAAAACATGACTCTGTGTGCATAGAAGAATTATAGGCAGAGATTTATTGCGTCTTGCTCTGGTGATTTCACAGTTGCATTAGATGGAAAGGGGGAGCGAATTATTGGGGGAAGAAGCAGAGGCTTAGCACACACCCATGTCCTTGCCGTGTATAGTCATGCACAGTATTTACAAGCCAGTGGGGTTTTCAGGTTTAAGTCTGTAATGCAAATACATTCAGCATCACTAAGGCTGGTTGCCCTTGCTGGAGTGTAGGCAGTCACAGAGAATGCACATGGTGGTGGTCTGAAAAAAAAACAGCTTGGACACGTGCAATTAAATAAATCAAAAATAGTGGTTTCATAATGTGTCAGTCTGTAAAAGTGATTTCAAATTGTAAAAAGAGATTTTCACTTGGCCCGAAAAAAAAAGAGCAGTAAGTGTGCTTTGAAATTGGCAAAGAAATTTCGTTTTGGCACTAATGTGAAAACATGACTCTGTGTGCATAGAAGAATTATAGGCAGAGATTTATTGCGTCTTGCTCTGGTGATTTCACAGTTGCATTAGATGGAAAGGGGGAGCGAATTATTGGGGGAAGAAGCAGAGGCTTAGCACACACCCATGTCCTTGCCGTGTATAGTCATGCACAGTATTTACAAGCCAGTGGGGTTTTCAGGTTTAAGTCTGTAATGCAAATACATTCAGCATCACTAAGGCTGGTTGCCCTTGCTGGAGTGTAGGCAGTCACAGAGAATGCACATGGTGGTGGTCTGAAAAAAAAGCAGCTTGGACACGTGCAATTAAATAAATCAAAAATAGTGGTTTCATAATGTGTCAGTCTGTAAAAGTGATTTCAAATTGTAAAAAGAGATTTTCACTTGGCCCGAAAAAAAAAGAGCAGTAAGTGTGCTTTCAAATTGGCAAAGAAATTTCGTTTTGGCACTAATGTGAAAACATGACTCTGTGTGCATAGAAGAATTATAGGCAGAGATTTATTGCGTCTTGCTCTGGTGATTTCACAGTTGCATTAGATGGAAAGGGGGAGCGAATTTTTGGGGGAAGAAGCAGAGGCTTAGCACACACCCATGTCCTTGCCGTGTATAGTCATGCACAGTATTTACAAGCCAGTGGGGTTTTCAGGTTTAAGTCTGTAATGCAAATACATTCAGCATCACTAAGGCTGGTTGCCCTTGGTGGAGTGTAGGCAGTCACAGAGAATGCACATGGTGGTGGTCTGAAAAAAAAACAGCTTGGACACGTGCAATTAAATAAATCAAAAATAGTGGTTTCATAATGTGTCAGTCTGTAAAAGTGATTTCAAATTGTAAAAAGAGATTTTCACTTGGCCCGAAAAAAAAAGAGCAGTAAGTGTGCTTTCAAATTGGCAAAGAAATTTCGTTTTGGCACTAATGTGAAAACATGACTCTGTGTGCATAGAAGAATTATAGGCAGAGATTTATTGCGTCTTGCTCTGGTGATTTCACAGTTGCATTAGATGGAAAGGGGGAGCGAATTTTTGGGGGAAGAAGCAGAGTCTTAGCACACACCCATGTGCTTGCCGTGTATAGTCATGCACAGTATTTAGAAGCCAGTGGGGTTTTCAGGTTTAAGTCTGTAATGCAAATACATTCAGCATCACTAAGGCTGGTTGCCCTTGCTGGAGTGTAGGCAGTCACAGAGAATGCACATGGTGGTGGTCTGAAAAAAAAACAGCTTGGACACGTGCAATTAAATAAATCAAAAATAGTGGTTTCATAATGTGTCAGTCTGTAAAAGTGATTTCAAATTGTAAAAAGAGATTTTCACTTGGCCCGAAAAAAAAAGAGCAGTAAGTGTGCTTTGAAATTGGCAAAGAAATTTCGTTTTGGCACTAATGTGAAAACATGACTCTGTGTGCATAGAAGAATTATAGGCAGAGATTTATTGCGTCTTGCTCTGGTGATTTCACAGTTGCATTAGATGGAAAGGGGGAGCGAATTATTGGGGGAAGAAGCAGAGGCTTAGCACACACCCATGTCCTTGCCGTGTATAGTCATGCACAGTATTTACAAGCCAGTGGGGTTTTCAGGTTTAAGTCTGTAATGCAAATACATTCAGCATCACTAAGGCTGGTTGCCCTTGGTGGAGTGTAGGCAGTCACAGAGAATGCACATGGTGGTGGTCTGAAAAAAAAACAGCTTGGACACGTGCAATTAAATAAATCAAAAATAGTGGTTTCATAATGTGTCAGTCTGTAAAAGTGATTTCAAATTGTAAAAAGAGATTTTCACTTGGCCCGAAAAAAAAAGAGCAGTAAGTGTGCTTTCAAATTGGCAAAGAAATTTCGTTTTGGCACTAATGTGAAAACATGACTCTGTGTGCATAGAAGAATTATAGGCAGAGATTTATTGCGTCTTGCTCTGGTGATTTCACAGTTGCATTAGATAGAAAGGGGGAGCGAATTTTTGGGGGAAGAAGCAGAGGCTTAGCACACACCCATGTCCTTGCCGTGTATAGTCATGCACAGTATTTACAAGCCAGTGGGGTTTTCAGGTTTAAGTCTGTAATGCAAATACATTCAGCATCACTAAGGCTGGTTGCCCTTGGTGGAGTGTAGGCAGTCACAGAGAATGCACATGGTGGTGGTCTGAAAAAAAAACAGCTTGGACACGTGCAATTAAATAAATCAAAAATAGTGGTTTCATAATGTGTCAGTCTGTAAAAGTGATTTCAAATTGTAAAAAGAGATTTTCACTTGGCCCGAAAAAAAAAGAGCAGTAAGTGTGCTTTCAAATTGGCAAAGAAATTTCGTTTTGGCACTAATGTGAAAACATGACTCTGTGTGCATAGAAGAATTATAGGCAGAGATTTATTGCGTCTTGCTCTGGTGATTTCACAGTTGCATTAGATGGAAAGGGGGAGCGAATTTTTGGGGGAAGAAGCAGAGGCTTAGCACACACCCATGTCCTTGCCGTGTATAGTCATGCACAGTATTTACAAGCCAGTGGGGTTTTCAGGTTTAAGTCTGTAATGCAAATACATTCAGCATCACTAAGGCTGGTTGCCCTTGGTGGAGTGTAGGCAGTCACAGAGAATGCACATGGTGTTGGTCTGAAAAAAAAACAGCTTGGACACGTCCAATTAAATAAATCAAAAATAGTGGTTTCATAATGTGTCAGTCTGTAAAAGTGATTTCAAATTGTAAAAAGAGATTTTCACTTGGCCCGAAAAAAAAGAGCAGTAAGTGTGCTTTGAAATTGGCAAAGAAATTTCGTTTTGGCACTAATGTGAAAACATGACTCTGTGTGCATAGAAGAATTATAGGCAGAGATTTATTGCGTCTTGCTCTGGTGATTTCACAGTTGCATTAGATGGAAAGGGGGAGCGAATTTTTGGGGGAAGAAGCAGAGGCTTAGCACACACCCATGTCCTTGCCGTGTATAGTCATGCACAGTATTTACAAGCCAGTGGGGTTTTCAGGTTTAAGTCTGTAATGCAAATACATTCAGCATCACTAAGGCTGGTTGCCCTTGCTGGAGTGTAGGCAGTCACAGAGAATACACATGGTGGTGGTCTGAAAAAACAGCTTGGACATGTGCATTTAAATAAATCAAAAAAAGTGGTTTTATAATGTGTCAGTCTGTAAAAGTGATTTCCAATTGTAAAAAGTGATTTTCACTTGGCCCGAAAAAAAAAGAGCAGTAAGTGTGCTTTCAAAATGGCAAAGAAATTTCGTTTTGGCACTAATGTGAAAACATGACTCTGTGTGCATAGAAGAATTATAGGCAGAGATTTATTGCGTCTTGCTCTGGTGATTTCACAGTTGCATTAGATGGAAAGGGGGAGCGAATTTTTGGGGGAAGAAGCAGAGGCTTAGCACACACCCATGTCCTTGCCGTGTATAGTCATGCACAGTATTTACAAGCCAGTGGGGTTTTCAGGTTTAAGTCTGTAATGCAAATACATTCAGCATCACTAAGGCTGGTTGCCCTTGCTGGAGTGTAGGCAGTCACAGAGAATGCACATGGTGGTGGTCTGAAAAAAAAACAGCTTGGACACGTGCAATTAAATAAATCAAAAATAGTGGTTTCATAATGTGTCAATCTGTAAAAGTGATTTCAAATTGTAAAAAGAGATTTTCACTTGGCCCGAAAAAAAAAGAGCAGTAAGTGTGCTTTCAAATTGGCAAAGAAATTTCGTTTTGGGACTAATGTGAAAACATGACTCTGTGTGCATAGAAGAATTATAGGCAGAGATTTATTGCGTCTTGCTCTGGTGATTTCACAGTTGCATTAGATGGAAAGGGGGAGCGAATTATTGGGGGAAGAAGCAGAGGCTTAGCACACACCCATGTCCTTGCCGTGTATAGTCATGCACAGTATTTACAAGCCAGTGGGGTTTTCAGGTTTAAGTCTGTAATGCAAATACATTCAGCATCACTAAGGCTGGTTGCCCTTGGTGGAGTGTAGCACTGTGGACATGGGCTTTTTAAAAAATCTGAAAAGTGGTTTCATAATGTGACAGTTTGTAAAAGAGATTTTCACTTGCCCAAAAAAAAGAGCAGTTTGTGTGCATTCAAATTGGCAAAGAAATTTCGTTTTGTGACTATTGTGAAAAGAAATGTAGTAATATATTTAAATACAATAACAGATTTTTTTTTTAGTTTTTTTCAGGTATTGCTGAAGAACAGTGAACAAAATTTAAGATGCCTACAAAATCTCGAGTTCAAAAAACGCTAAAAAAAAAACTATATTTGAAGACAACTGGAGGACCAAAGTTAGTAGAAGATGCTGATGTTGGGAAAAAGAAAAAATCTTCTGGTAAGCAAAAAAAACAATTCCTAAACAAAATATTTAAAACAAAGAAAAATGTACAAAATGTCTGTTCTCGGAAAAATGTAACAAAACATAGAGAACAGCAAAAAATTGAGAATTTAGTTAATGCAAATATACCTTCTGCAATTGAAAAGTTTAACATAAACAGAAAAACAGCATTTAAAGAGATACGTAGAAAAATGTTTCAGAGAAGAGTTATGTCCAATTTGATAAAGGATATAAAGAAATATAAGCAAAAGGCTAAATATTACAAGAGAAAAAAAGAAATTGAAGCCATTGCAGCAAAAGCATTAGAATTAAAAAGGAAACTATTCATATTAATTTTGAATAGGATGCGTACATTAGATAAAATGGTTAATGTACTGAAATCACAAAGCAAAAGCAAAAGAGTAGTGAACAGAACAAACTTTTGTAAAGTGTTTTTAGGAAAGTGGATGCATAGTTCAAGTAGTGAACCTTTTTTTAATGAAGAGAGCTATTTTCAAAGTAATAGTTTGCTGCATGCAGTTGACACCAGAGGTCGTTCATACGAAGTAAAAAATGGTTGCATAATGGAGAAGGAGATAATGGTTCCAAGAGATGAGGTACAAGTGATGGCAGATGAGGCAATGGGGAGACGTCCTAAAGCCCCAGTGTACACTTGGAATTGTAGTAGTATTTGCACTGTGCGTCAGGAATCTATTGACAGATTTCGAGAGTTTCTAAGAGAATATAGTAAAAAAAGTGTAAAACAAAAGATTAAGGTGCTTCAAAGTCTGGATCCATGCAGAGTGAGAGAGAATACTGGTTTGCAGGGTCATTCTCTTGCTTGTCTATCTAGAAAAGTGTGCAATAGTGTTTTCCATCATTTTAGGATGCTGGCTGTTCATCATACTGAAATGAGAAAGTTTGTGAGACGGTTGTATTTTGCCAAAAGTCCAGCAATAAAGTTAAATGAATTGAATAGGGCTCTGTTCCGAGGAACGGTATCAGATGTAGAGAAGGTTGTTGATGAAATTCAGTTTTGTTACTTTGGTCCTGAACAAAACAGTGCAGAGAAGGACACAGTAAATGAGGAAGAAGTGGAAGAGAATGTAGAACCCTCTGTAAGTAACACATTTAATGATCACATAACAAAATTTGCAATAGTCTCTAATGAAAGACCAAATTTTACTTGTATTTGTTGCCGCAGAACTCATTATAGAAAACAAACTAGGAATGTTGATCTCTACAGAAAGAGTGAAAATGAAGATAATTATAAGTGGAAGGATTTTGCCACATATATATTTCTAGAAAATTGTTTTGAATTGGGTGAAGATCAGCGTATTTGTAAATACTGTTATAACAAGTTAGAGGAAAATAGAATGCCGACCAGAGCTGTACATAATAATTTAGAATTGGATGCTATTCCTGCTGAACTTTCTGAATTAAATACATATGAGTCTATACTCATTCAATGTGTTCATCCGTTCCAGACCATAGTACGTATGGAGCCCAAAACTGGTAAATTACCTCCTTCAGATTTACTGAGAGGTTTAAAAGGTAGAGTGGTGTATTTGCCCTTGGATTTGAAAAAAAATATGGAAACTATTGATGCGGATACTTTGGAAACTGAACCATTAATTATTCTGGTTAATGGTGTACCTACAAAGAATAAGAAGATTTGGCAGGAGCTGGTAGATGTGCGGAAAGTACAAAGAGCAAATTTGTATTTGAAAAAAAATAACAAATGGTATGAATCAATTTATATAGAAGAAGAAGAAGAAGAAGAAGATTTACAAGGAGACACAGAAACACCAACTGGACAAATTGAAAAAGTGGACAAGTCAAAGGAAGAAGAAATTTATGAACATTTTAGCATACATCCTCTCCATTCGAAAGAAGTTATGGGAGACAATATTGATCTCTTTCAGATGAAGAAAGCAAAAGGAAATCCCGTGAGTGTATGGGAGGAGAGCTTGGAAGCTCGATGTTTTCACCAGCTGTTTCCTAAAGGAAAAGGAGGACGATACGATGAACGTCCAGAACAGATTCCAGCTTCAGAGTATCGAACTACAAGACTATATGCTGAAGATCCCAGATTTCGACAAAGTATTCCTTATTTGTTCCATCTTTTATTTGAAAGCGACTTGTCTGCACTGTCTTATGCAGTAAATCACATTTTAAAAAGTGGAGTACATTTACAAAATGTGTCTGCTAAGGATTTTATGGAGAAAGTGCAGCACCGAGATGATCATTTGGAAACACAACTGATCAATCTGATGGCTTGTCAGCGTGGGACAAATGAATATTGGTACCGACGCCATGGTGAACTAAAATGCATGTTACGCAATTTAGGAACACCAACATGGTTCCTTACCCTAAGCTGTGCCGAGTACGCTTGGGATGATTTACTGGATTTTCTACGAGAGGCCAATTCAAACATTAAAAACATCGAATACAAGACAGCAGGAGAACTGTGCTCATTGGATCCGGTTAATGTTTGCAGATATTTCAATCATAGATTTGAGGCTATGATGTCCTTCATCTGCAATAAAAAAAATCCACCCCTTGGAGAAGTAGTGGATTTCTTTTGGAGAAAAGAGTACCAGGCAAGAGGTGCTCCTCATATTCATATGCTGCTGTGGATCAAGGATGCCCCAAAGTTTGGAACAGATACTGATGAAGCAGTGTTATCTTACATTGAAGAATATGCAACATGTGCTATACCAAAAAGCACAGAAGAGAACAAGTTAAAGGAGCAAGTTCTACGTTTCCAAAGTCATCGGTGTGGAAAATACTGTCGACGGAAATACAAGAGCAAAGAAAAATACTACACTAAATGTCGATTTGGATTTCCTAGACCTGTTCTTTCAAATGGAAGAGTCAACAGTTTTATGTCAGCTGTGAGACATACTATCACAAGAAAATCACCTAAGAATACCTACAACCTTAAAAGAAAAGAAGAATCTAAAAATATAAATGACTACAACCCAGTCATTTTATCCATGTGGAACGCTAACATGGATATACAGTATGTTGCTGACAATTCCATTGCTGTTGCTCGATATGTAACGTCTTACATTACGAAATCAGAAAAAACAGAATTGAAGGAAATGTGGGAAGAGATTTCTCACGAGAAGACTGTCAGTAAGAAGCTGTACAGTTTCAGTTTGAAGATGTTATCGCATCGAGAAATTGGATCCTACGAATGTTCAGATAGGTTATCTTCTGCAAGTCTCTACTCGAAGTCAAGAAGAATAATTTGGGCAAGTTTAGGCCTTGCAGCAATGAGAAATCGGGTACTGAAATCTGTTGGAGAAATTGAATATTTGGCTGAGAATGACCCAGAAAGTACAGATATATTGAAAACAAACATGTTGGACACATATTATCCCAAGAGAAGTCATCATCTGGAGAACATGTGTCTCTATGAAGTGTTACAGAACTACATTTATTCACGGAAAGCTGCAGAAGACATCAACAGTGGAAAATATAAAGTTGTTGGTGAAGAAGGATGTTTGGTGAAGCAAACCAAAGGAAGTTTGATAAATCACCGGAAGCTGAGTTGCGACACTACCGACAAGAAAGAATTTTACTACTTGGCTCTTTTACAGTTGTTTAAACCATGGCGTACAGAGGATGAACTACTGGGAGAATTCCAGAGCTATGAAGATTCTTTTAATGCTTGTAAAGACAGCATACAATGCAGTACATTCTCAACTTATCTGCAAATGTTAAATGAAGAAATTGAACAGGAAACTACAATTGCAGCAGAAATAGCTAGAGACAGTTCTCAGGACAGCCAAAGTTCAGGAACATACAGTCAAGATCCCCTAGGACAACCAATCGTTGAAAATGAAGCATCAATAGCCATGAATGAAGTGGAAACGGCTATGAATCAAGGTCAAGAAGAATTTATAGACTTAGAAAATTTGGAAAGACAACTGAATCAAGAGCAGCAACAAATTTATGAAGAGATCAAAAACAAAATTGATCACGGATTTCTACATATCAAAAAAGAGTGCTCATGCACATCATTTCATCCAATCAGGATGTATGTAAGCGGACAAGCTGGCACTGGAAAAAGTTTCCTAATTAAAGTCATCAGAAGCTACCTAAAGCAAAAAACGGATTCTACTTTGTCTTGTGTGGTTACTGCTCCAACTGGGTTAGCAGCATATAACATAAAAGGAATCACCTTACATCGTTTGCTAATGTTACCAGTGGAGCATGAGAACAAAATACAATTCAACAAGCTAACTGGAGAAGCATCCTTGGAAGTTTCAAGAGTATTGAAGAAGATGCAAGTTCTCATTATTGATGAGGTGAGCATGGTATCGAACTTAATGCTTGCCTTTGTGCATTTAAGAATGCAGCAAATTTTGAAGACAGACTATGACGTGTTATTTGGTGGAAAACACGTCATAGTTTTTGGGGATCTTTTGCAACTTACTCCAGTTAAAGGACAACCAGTGTTTAATACTGTGACACATGAAGACACGAAGAAGTCATTGGGAAGCATTGGAAATACAAATATTTGGTCCTTCTTTGAGTACAAGGAACTTACAACTAATATGAGGCAAGCAAACGATGAAGAATATGGAAGTATTCTGAAAGATATCAGGATTGGAATACTCACAGAAGTTGGGAAAAAAGCATTACAGAGTCGGCTGCTACATAATTTATTTCCAAAGGAAGAAATAGTTGCAGAGAAAATATACAAGAATATTGCAGAAAACAAAAGTGTCATCTGCTTAATGCCAACTCTACGTGAATGCTCAATATTTAATGAGGAGCTTTTGAAATTGGAAAAGGAAGACATCAGGAAATTGGAAGCAGTGGACAAAATTGAGGATGGAAGAATTACTGTCACAGTAACAGGCAAACTGAAAAATAAATTGGACTCACTAGAGAAGAACATCTCCAAAACAGCAGGATTAGAAAAAAATCTATATGTTTGCATGAACTGTAGAGTGTTTTTAAGGAGAAATTTGGATGTTGAGAAAGGCTTAGTGAATGGAGCAATGGGAAGAGTTGTGGGTTTTATTAATTATCAGAAAAAAGAAGGAATTGAATGTTTAAAAATAAAATTTGATCAGATAGAAGAAGTTAAAGATATTTGTCGTTGTACAGTTCGTTTTATGCTTGTGAAAGACTTATATGTACGTAGGAAGCAGTTTCCGTTTTCTCTAGCATATGCTGTAACTATTCACAAGTCTCAAGGATTGACTGTAGATTGTGCATTTGTGAACATTGGTTCAACTGTGTTCAAAGAAGGTATGGCATATGTAGCTTTGTCACGAGTCAAAACATTATCAGGTTTATTCATGATAGACTTTGATGACTCAAAAGTTAGTGCTGATACAAACTGTGTAAAGGAGTATAATAGATTAAGAAGAAGCTATGCTCCTCATTTAGGTCAGTATCCTGTGTTGGAGAAACGTGTAGTTTCTCGTAAAAGGAGAAATGAGAATATCTGTAATGAAGATATAGAGAAGAGGAAAAAAAAGAGGAGTGATGTAATTGCAAGCAAAAAGAAAAAGGAAAATGAAGAACAGGTTGTAGGATGTCATTTTGAAAATAGCTCTGGTGTCAACTGCTATGCAAATGTAGTGCTGAATGTTGCATTTTATCTGGAAAGTTTGCAAGAGCAGATAATAGTAAATCAGGGAAAAAGATTCTGTTCAGAGCTGAGTCTCCTTTTTCAAAAGCTGAGTAAAGATAAAACTCAAATAGAAAGTGCTACTGACATTAGAAAACTTTTAGATGTTTGTTCAGGACGAACACAGTTTTCTCAAAATGAACAGCAAGATGCACACGAATTTTTGATGTATTTTCTTCAGGTAGTGGAAGAAGAAGGAGTTCCCATTGACATTTTTTTTGGTCTCTCTTATAAATGGGAACATAGTTGTGATAATTGTTATAATATATGTGGCTCTATTGTTGATAATGAAAGGTTTATTTATTTGACATTGCCAGAGAGTAAAACAGTCACTTTTGCAAAATTAGTTAAAGATGCTAATCATAGCATGAAATGTGGTGAGTGTAATTCTGACATGTTATCAACATTAATTTTAAGGGAATACGGACAGTATGTAATTTTAATGATGCAACGATGTAGAGCTGATGGATCAAAATTGGATACTTTAATAAAGAAGTTTACAGGACAGCAATTATCAATTTCAGGAAAAACTTTTGTAACTGTTGCAATAATTTTCCATGATGGACCTACTGTTACTTCTGGACATTACACAGTTTATCTAAAATGTGAAAAAGGCTGGACACTGTGTAATGATTCCCAATTGATTTTCAAACAACGTTTGCCTTTTGATTTAGCAAATTCCTATCTAATCTTCCTGAAACCTAAATTTTAGAGAGACTTGGCAAGATCTGGACAAAATAATTTTACCATTTTACTGGATTACCATTGCAATTTTGTAGAAAAAATATTTTTAAAATTATCATTTGGCCTAAAGGAAAGATAACCAATTGTAATGTGGACTTTTTTAATTTTTAATGCAATTTTGAAAAACCAATAATTTAGAGATAATCGGTAACTTCTGCACATTTTAAATTTTGGAATGCTATTGAACTGCCATTGGAAATTTTTTTCAAAAATGATTTAAAAAATTACTATTTGGCCATGTGGAAAAGTAAGCAATTCTATTGTGGACTAAATAAATTATTCAAAAAATTTTCGTGAACCAAAATGTTACAGAGAATCGGTGAGATCTGGACAGATTAAACTTTAGAATTTTAATGGATTTCCCTTGGAAATTTATTCCAGGAAAAAAAAAAAAATACTATTTGGCCTAAAGGAAATAAAATCAGATGTATTTTGGAGTTATTTGAGATATAATATTGTGATTATACTTCTCAAACAAACATATCAGACGGTATTTTAAAGAAAAAAGTATTGTTTTTAGATGATATTTTTTTAGAATAATATGCATTTCTGTAATGATAAGTTTAAGTGAGAAGAGATTCTGGGCTTTTTTAATACAATCTTTGTGATTGTTAATTTTTTTTGCCCGCTGTAAAATGATGAATGCAATTGCTTTCACAATTAATAGTGAAATGCAATATATTCTGAAAACAGCAAAAATAAGGCAAAAATATTTTTTGGTAAAAAATGTAAATATGTGTACTGTATTATAAAATGGTTTAAAAATATTAATACTTTTTTCTTTATTTTCAGATCGATATAGAAAATTTTCGGAAACTACAACCATTTTAAAAACTATTTTTTAAAAAAACAAATGAATAAATATTTTTTTGAGTGAGTATGGTAAGTCAATAATAAAAATTGTAGTCTCTCAAGGACTTTGTAATGTGATAAATGATTTTTAGTGTTTTTTTTTAAAAAATAAAAAAAAGGTACGCTTACCGTACGCGTACGGTAAAAAAAAAAAAAAAAAGTTTTTAAAAACAAGTAAAAAAAAGATGGAAGATAAGGTTGGCTCTTAAAAGAACCGTTGTGTTCATGCAGGGACAGAGGAAAGGAAGCATGGGAAAATTATTCATAGCTACAAATGTGCTGATCTATTTTGTTGTTCACTAGGGAAACACTGGTCTCCCTATGACAAATTAGACCTTTACAAAATGTGCAATGAATATCAACCTTCCGAAATCGAAGGTTCATTTCCAGAGGGCCAGCAAAAGGAGATTCTCCCCCCACAGATGAAGGGCTCACCTGACCTGCAGAAGAAGGAGTAAGCCCTGCAGGTGATGGTCCAGGCTGAGCTGCTGTGGATGTACTGGCTCGTCTTTCTGAAGAGTTACCTCCAAAAAGATGACCATGTGTCCTTCTGTGTACATCCTGGAGGTGTCTCTTCATGGTGTGATTCCCAAAGGAATACTTCCTGTTAGGATTACCTCTAGAAAGTACACGCTTACACAGCTTGCAAGTAACTAAGGGTGCATTCACCTTTTGCTGGCCTTCTGGAAAAGTAAAATAATCCCAAACATAAGAAGGCTTTACTTTCCTCGCTCTCTGCCTCAAGACAGTGCTGCTGGTGCTAGCCTCACTCTCAGAAGAGCTCTGCTGTTCTGCCATCGTATCCCAAAGACAAACCAGCTCCTTCTCCCAAGGGATCACAAGCAGAAATGAGGGGAATGGGTGTGGTGTAGGAGAGTTCTAGAACTGAAAGTACTTTCAACCAATCAAAAGTTGTGTTTCATGATCACATGACCTACCGTACGCTTACGGTACGCTTACGGTGCGCTTACGGCAAAAAGTACGCATGCGCGTAAAAAAGACACGCGCTTGCGCGCATGCGCATAACAGTCACTCCCCGGCACTTCCGCGTAACGTGCGCGTGTGGCGTAAGCGCGCACGCGACCCACGCGCAGTACGCGCGGCTACGCAAAGTACGTAACTATACGCAAGCAGCGTAGATAGATTACGGGCGTTGCGTAAACCGTACGCTTACCGTGAGCTTACGGTACGCGTACTATAAAAAAAAAAAAAAAAAAAAAAAAATAATCTGGAAATAAATTTTACGTTTATTTTAAAAAATTTATATAAAATAAATATTTAATGATTTTAAAAATTTAAGCATAGTCTTTATAAAAGGTAAGAAAATTAAATTAAAAATATGTTTGAAAAAAATGAAGAATAAAAAAAAAAAATAGCATTTAAAAAACCTTGCAAATTCACTGAAAAAACCATGGGTTTCACACACGTTATAGTTAGGAATTAGCATTTAAAAAACCTTAGAAATTCACTGAAAAAACCATAGGTTTCACACACGTTATAGTTAGGAATTAGCATTTAAAAAACCTTAGAAATTCAGTGAAAAAACCATAGGTTTCACACATGTTATAGTTAGCTGGACATTTTACTCGTAAAAAACCAATGAAATTGCCCCGTTATAGTTAGTTCAGCTAACTATAACTCGCGCGCCCGCAATGCACTGCTGATGACGTCACATATTACATCACTCATGACATGGTCAGTGACATCACTCATGACATCACTGATGACATCTCAAATGACATCACTGATGACATCACTGATGACATCATCCTTGTGATAGAGTGGCAGACCTCCTCTCACCTTAATATAAGCTTTGATACACACATTCAAAAATAGAGACTAAAATTTTCAAAACAATGGACATACCAATACCAGTTACAACAACCTCTTCAGTAATTCTAAGATCAACATACACATCCACTCATTCACCAACAGTCCTATACAGTCACTCATACATGTACTCACTCATCATATGTACTCATACACCTATACATCCTGTTACATAATGCCACTCATCCATAGAGTTACTCACACACATAGTCACTCATGCTAATAAAGAATCAAACATACATTCACCTGCATATACAGTTATACACACACCACCACACTTACTTCTACGGAAACTTACACATACTTAGTCTTTTAAACAATCACTTATAGAAACACATACTTATTCATACAGGAACTCTTTCAATCTCTCCCTCTCACATATACTCACATATATACACCAATAGTCACATATACTAGTTTAAAACATATGTAGTTACTCATAAAGACACTATTGAGACAGTCATTCACTCACTAACACACCAATACACACACGCATCCACCCATGCAGTCCTGCACACATGCTCTGTTCAACACATACAAACAGTGAGTCACTCATTCATGCACCTATGCACTACGTCATACCCCCCACCGAACCATGCAGACACTCAGACTAATACTCAAAAAAACCAACTAATAACCTATATAGACACCCATGTAGCTACTCACCAACCCATGCAGCCACTTATACACAAAGTGAAAAAATGATACAGATATTTACATATTTAAATATTACTCACTAAGCCATGTATTCACTATGATACACTTAATCAGTCAGTTACACAATCAATTTTTCAAAAAGAAATCATCCATTTAGACAGTAATATACCCATTTATTCTTCTATCAACCTTGAGATATACATATATAAAACATATTTAATTTTCAGAAAAACACACATTCACTGGATGATGTCATCAGTGATGTCATCAGTGATGTCATTTGAGATGTCATCAGTGATGTCATGAGTGATGTCACTGACCATGTCATGAGTGATGTAATATGTGACGTCATCAGCAGTGCATTGCGGGCGCGCGAGTTATAGTTAGCTGAACTAACTATAACGGGGCAATTTCATTGGTTTTTTACGAGTAAAATGTCCAGCTAACTATAACATGTGTGAAACCTATGGTTTTTTCACTGAATTTCTAAGGTTTTTTAAATGCTAATTCCTAACTATAACGTGTGTGAAACCTATGGTTTTTTCAGTGAATATATATATATATACAGTTTCACAAGTTGCCTTTAGTAGAATGCACTCCCAACAAGTCTTTCAAAAGCGCAGGAACAACTTCAGAGAAAGACAGATAAAATAATCATCGCATGCCTTGCCTGACGCGTTTCAGAGTAAATCTCCTTCCTCAGAGGCAGCATGCCAAGCCATGTTCATTCCGCAATCACTCCAACTGAAATAACCCCTCTAATTTGAAAACCTGCCCAGGTGGGCCTCTGGTTGTTAAGCATCATGGGAGTTAGAATCCCTGCTATGAATCTTGGGAGTTGGAGTCCATATTAAACCCTCGTGGGTCCGGAAACATAAAACATGCTTGAATTTTAAACTGCATACTTTTCTTTTTATTAGCATTAAATGTGCAGTCTCTAAAAATTGTTCCCAAAGTAAAGCGCAACTTGTTGCTCCCACATGGCGCTTTACATCTGCATGCCACAGGACTTGTACTGATTCCTACAATGGTGCAATCCGTGACCTGGCTGGCCGTTTTTTATACAGTTTCACAAGTTGCCTTTAGTAGAATGCACTCCCAACAAGTCTTTCAAAAGCGCAGGAACAACTTCAGAGAAAGACAGATAAAATAATCATCGCATGCCTTGCCTGACGCGTTTCAGAGTAAATCTCCTTCCTCAGAGGCAGCATGCCAAGCCATGTTCATTCAGCAATCACTCCAACTGAAATAACCCCTCTAATTTGAAAACCTGCCCAGGTGGGCCTCTGGTTGTTAAGCATCATGGGAGTTGGAATCCCTGTTATGAATCTTGGGAGTTGGAGTCCATATTAAACCCTCGTGGGTCCGGAAACATAAAACATGCTTGAATTTTAAACTGCATACTTTTCTTTTTATTAGCATTAAATGTGCAGTCTCTAAAAATTGTTCCCAAAGTAAAGCGCAACTTGTTGCTCCCACATGGCGCTTTACATCTGCATGCCACAGGACTTGTACTGATTCCTACAATGGTGCAATCCCCGACCTGGCTGGCCGTTTTTTATACAGTTTCACAAGTTGCCTTTAGTAGAATGCACTCTGAGGAAGGAGATTTACTCTGAAACGCGTCAGGCAAGGCATGCGATGATTATTTTATCTGTCTTTCTCTGAAGTTGTTCCTGCGCTTTTGAAAGACTTGTTGGGAGTGCATTCTACTAAAGGCAACTTGTGAAACTGTATAAAAAACGGCCAGCCAGGTCACGGATTGCACCATTGTAGGAATCAGTACAAGTCCTGTGGCATGCAGATGTAAAGCGCCATGTGGGAGCAACAAGTTGCCATTTACTTCAGGAACAATTTTTAGAGACTGCACATTTAATGATAATAATTAAAAGAAAAGTATGCAGTTTAAAATTCAAGCATGCTTTATGTTTCCGGACCCACAAGGGTTTAATATGGACTCCAACTCCCAAGATTCATAGCAGGGATTCCAACTCCCATGATGCTTAACAACCAGAGGCCCACCTGGGCAGGTTTCCATATTAGAGGGGTTATTTCAGTTGGAGTGATTGCTGAATGAACATGGCTTGGCATGCTGCCTCTGAGGAAGGAGATTTACTCTGAAACGCGTCAGGCAAGGCATGCGATGATTGTTTTATCTGTCTTTCTCTGAAGTTGTTCCTGCGCTTTTGAAAGACTTGTTGGGAGTGCATTCTACTAAAGGCAACTTGTGAAACTGTATATATATATATATTCACTGAAAAAATTTACATATTTAAACATTACTCACTAAGCCATGTATTCACTATGATACACTTAATCAGTCAGCTACACAATCAATTTTTCAAAAACAAATCATCCATTTAGACACTTATATACCCATTTATTCTTCCATCGACCTTGAGATATACATATATAAAACATATTTAATTTTCAGAAAAACACACATTCACTGGATGATGTCATCAGTGATGTCATTTGAGATGTCATCAGTGATGTCATGAGTGATGTCACTGACCATGTCATGAGTGATGTAATATGTGATGTCATCAGCAGTGCATTGCGGGCGCGCGAGTTATAGTTAGCTGAACTAACTATAACGGGGGAATTTCAATGGTTTTGTACAAGTGAAAAGTCCAGCTAACTATAACACCCCTGAAACCTATGGTTTTTTCAGTGAATTTCTGAGGTTTTTTAAATGCTAATTCCTAACTATAATGTGCCTGAAACCTATGGTTTTTTCTGTGAATTTCAAAGGTTTTTTAAATGCTAATTTCTAACTATGCCTACAGAGATAGGACATGTGAAGAAAGAAGAAAAAATGCACAGAAAGAAAAAAAAGAAGTGCAGAAAGAAGCAACAGAAGTCCTCAAAGACGAAGAAAAGTGCAGGAAGAAGGATAACGTGCAGAAAGAACAAAAAGAAGAGCAGAAAGAAGCCTTGTTGCAAAATCATCCTGTACCCTCAACTTTTTTCAGACGGATACTGGTGGTAACTGAGTCTGACTAACCAGTCCTAGAGCCAGTGCTATGTTAAAAGACACTTAGAATACAGTGAAAACACCTACATACACTAGGGAACATTATGCGTTGGGGTCCCCCTGTGATTAGCATGACCTCCTCTGTAAGCCCCTAGTATATAATAGGGCAGGGGGATTAAAACTACCTCTTAAAACAGGCCACAGGGCGTTTTTGCACACGTTAGCTCAGGCCCCGTCCCCTCCCTTCACCACTGTGTAAACACGCCCTGTGTCTGTTTTTAGTTGGGAGATTAAGTTCATTTGAATTCTGAGGGTCCCTAGGGTCCAACTAGCCCACTAGGTACCTCCAGTAAGTGCCACAGAGCTGCGTTGCAGAGAGGTGTAAAAAGTGGCACGGCCTGGACCACCTCTCTGCAATGCAGCTCAGTGGCGCTTACTGGAAGCACTTGGTGGGCTAGTTAGCCCCCAGGGGCCCTCAGTATTGAAGGGAAATTATATCCCCAATTTAAAACGTGCCATAGTGCGTGTTTGCACACGTCACCTCAGGCCCCGTCCCCTCCTTTCACCGCTGTGTAAACGCGCCCTGTGGCTGTTCTAAGTTGAGAGATTAAGTCCCCTTGAATCCTAAGGGTCCTTAGGGTCAAACTAGACCACTAGGTACCTCCAGTAAGTGCCACAGAGCTGCATTGCAGAGAGGTGTAAAAAGGGGCTTGGCCTCAGAACACCTGTCTGCAGCGCAGCTCCCTGGCGCATACTGGAGATGCCTGTTGGGCTAGTTGGCCCTCAGGGACCCTCAGTATTGAAGAGGAATTAATTCCCCAACTTACAACTCGCCAGGGGGCGCGTTTGCAGAGTGCTGCAAGGCGGGGGCGTGGCCTCCGGCGCGATGCCAGTCTTTTATTTATTTTAATTTTTTAAGAAGGGGGGCTGTGTGGTTCCCCTTCTTATTCTAATTTATTGGCCCTGATGACCCCATCCCCCAGGGCCTGTCTCCTAATTATATTTTTTTGACCCCAATCCCCAGGGCCGGCCACTGTTTTTTATTATTTTTAAAAAATATATATTTATAGACACACCTAGGACATGCTGGACAAACCGTACGTACCTATCACCATGACGATTTGCGTGATATTCATTAAAATGCGACTATGCTTACAATGAATCCACGTGGAATGTATTTACACCACTAGTGAAGCTCTGACATGTCTGATGCCCTACCGTGCCTAATCCCGGTAGACACCCTTGTCGTTTATTTATACAAACATGGGTAGCTATTGACGGGCACATTTAATACACATGCACACCAAGCCATTCAAAGGGGATTCGACAAAAATTCGACCAAAACTATGCAAGAAACCCCCCTCACGGTTAATAAAACACACATCCACTACCGGATGTGTAATACTTTTTATTTTACTCTCTGGAAAGGGGACGAACATCACTTGAGAGTCACAGCGCGCTCCTGGCAGAGCCCAATGCTGTGTTACACCCACCATTGCCTGCTGAGTGCCACACACCTCTGTGTTGTATTCCACTAGCTAGTGCATATGCTATGACACTCTCTAGCCCATGTGCACTGTAACACCACCCCGTGAATATGTCATGCCACACTTGTCTTGGCACGGGTTATATTGCCCCATCTAATGTGCCTTCCTCGATGCCTATGTTATAACGCACAGTGCTATGCCATACATATTACAATCTGGGATCCATATCTTTGTCACAGTGCATATGCAACGTTACACTCCCCAGCACATATTTTATATTACAACTTTAGAGACTAGTTAGGTTACACAACACTGCCCTGTGCATATTACACTCCAAGGCGCATATCGCATAGCACGTGCTAGTGCCTGTGGTATCTTGCGCTCTCCAATGAATCTGTCATTGCGCACAATGTATTGCATATTATATTTCACGCCCGGTTCATCTTATATCACACTTTTTGGTGCATAGTTTATACCATACACTATATCTAGTTTTCATTTATTTTTTTTATTTTTTTTTTTAAACCTTTATTACAAATTTAAAAAAATATACAGACACAGGCCTACAACCTCCAGGCCGGCCGCCAACAAATGACATAATCATAACCACACCAATACAAGCAACAACAATAAATAACCAAGTTGCAGAGTAGTGTCACTGGCGGCGTTGAGAGGTCGCAAACATCACATATAGCGGTTTCATTTTAAGTGATAAAGAACAAACAAACAACGAACAAACCCACAAGGCAACAAAATTCGAAGTGGCAAAAGGTGCTCATCACAACAGGGAGGGATCCATAGAAGGACAGTAACAGGAGGGGGGAAGGAGGGCAGGTGGCAGAGACAAAATTATCACAGTAGAACAGGATCGCAGGAATGTGCAGACTAAGGGGACAAGGCATCATCCGGGTCCCGCGTGAGGGGTGGGGTGCAAATTCCTCCGCGATAGGACTTCCAGGGACCCCACACCGTTTTCCATTTTCCAGGCTTGCCTCTCGCCACATACACCGTCTTCTCTCGAAACATGCACCAGTCCATATTTTCCTTCCAGGCCAAGACCGTGGGTGGCCTCTGGGAGCCCCACAACCGTGCAATGTCACGCTTGGCCACCATATATCCCAGTGTCACCCACCACATTTGCGCCACCGTATAATCATTTGGTTCCCATACATTCAACAGACACCTCCTCGCCTCCGGGAGCAACGCAACATGCGTGACTGCCTGCAGCACAGCATGCACACCACGCCAGAACCGAGTCACCTCCGGACACTCCCACAGAACATGGAGAAAAGTCCCCGCCATACCACACCCACGCTTACACATCCCATCCACCGCATAACCCATACGCATCAGGCCAGGTCCCGTGACATACACTCTATGAAGTATCTTAAGCTGGACGAAGCGAAGTCGGGCCGGTATGGCCACCTCTTTCGGGGAGGCCACCGCCGACACCCAATCCTCGTCATCCAGCTCCAGTCCATCAGCAACCCAAGCATCCCGAAGGGCGGTTAACAGCCCCGATCGGTCGTTAATTAGCTTCTTGTAGATCAAGGAGATAGTGCTATCCGGCACGTACCCGTCAAGCACTCTATCTTCCAACGGGGAACACACCGGGATAGATGCAACCTCCGGGAATACGGAACGCAACGCGTGCCGAATCTGTACATGTCAGAAGTACTCCCTATCGTGCAAGTGATACTCAGCTTTCAGCGCATCAAACGTTTTAAATCCCTCTTTCGTCCAGAGATCACCCACTCTACTGATGCCGATCATGTCCCACTTCTCGAAGCCTTTCGTCGACCACAAACCACCCAACCGCTCGGAGGCATATAATGGCGTCGCCCGGGTCAGCCGATCCCTCCACCCCATCGCCGCGCTCGCCGCATGCCACACCCGGACCGCAACCCGAGTCGGGCCTGTCAAGCGCGCGTCAATCGACCTGGAATAGAGCGCCCGATTATACTCGCCGCCCGGCAATAACAGTTTGTCCATCTCAAAGGCCGGGTTGAGGGCCACCCGTAAAGCCTGTGATTTATCGCCGCCAACTGGGAGGCCCAATAATACCGTTTGATGTCAGGGAGGGCAACCCCCCCGTCATACCACGGGAGCGTTAGCTTGGCGAGAGCAATTCGCGGCCTCCCATCCCAGAACAATCGGCGCTGGAGACCCTCAACCTCCCGAAAAAAACTAGCAGGCACGAAATCCATCGTGTTTTGTAAGGCATATAAAAACCGCGGTAGCGACATCATTTTAAACAGCGCCGCCCGGCCAAGCGGCGAGAGCGGCAACTGCCGCCAACGCACCACATCCGTCTTCAGACGCCGGAGAGGGGGAAGTAGATTCTGCGTATACCGGGCCACAGGATCCAGAGTGACAAAAATACCCAGATACTTAAAACCCTGCTGGGCAACCTGAATAGGGCAACCCCGCGGAAGGATGGGGGCCTCCCCAGAGAGGACATAGACGCAGGACTTAGACCAGTTGATGACCAACCCGGAGTTACAGCCGAAGGAGCGCAGCACATCCACTAACACAATCAGCGACTCACGGGGGGATGCGAGGTACAAAAGAATATCGTCCGCATAAAGAGAAACACGATCCTCATATTCAGGAGTCCATCGGAGTCCACGAATCGAAGGGTGCCATCGCAACCATTCCGCCAGGGGCTCCATGGAGAGTGCAAAGAGGAGAGGCGATAACGGACAACCCTGACGCGTGCCCCTGCCCAGGTCAAAGGGAGCCGACACCCTACCGTTTACCACTACCTGAGCCAATGGTCCGCAATACAACAATTTCACCCAACCAATGAATCCCGGGCCAAACCCAAACTTTTCCAGCGTTGCCCAAATATACGGCCACTCCAGCGTATCAAACGCCATAGTCGCGTCCAAGGACGCCAAAATGGCCGGCTCACGAATAAAGGGAACCCTCGCAAGCACCCCATGCAAACGCCGCAGGTTAAGTGCAGTATTACGATGGGGGATGAAGCCGGACTGATCCTGATGTATCAGATCACAGACCACACTAGCCAAGCGGGTAGCCAACACCTTGGCGAGGATTTTAGGTTCCGCATTCAGAAGCGATATGGGCCTATAGGACGTGACCTGGTCCCGCGGCTTCCCCTCTTTATGAATAACCACAATGGTAGCAAGGCGTTGGTCCAGCGGGAGGGAGCCCGCTGCACGGGCCGCGATAAACATATCGCAAAGATGAGGCGCTAGCGTGTCCGGACGCAGCTTATACAGTTCGATGGGGAGGCCATTAGGACCCATGGCCTTGCCGGAGGCAACTGACCGTATGGCCAGGGCGATCTCCTCAGACGTCGGAGGCGCGTCCATCAACAATTTATCATCGTCCGAAAGGGACGTCAACACAATGTCCCTGAGCATAACGCGGGAATCCTCCTCCGGGCGATCGGAGACTGGGGAGTACACCCCGCGGAAATACTCCGCAAAGCAGTCAACAATTTCTACGGGATCTGTAACACACACACCATCCACTCTCTCAACCTGCGGCACCACACGACTCGCTCTCTCCTTTTTATCCAGCCACGTGATCAGCTTCCCAGCCTTGTCACCCATGTCATACAAACGCCCCTGTTGCTCCCTACTCATACTCTTGGCAGCTTCAGTGACCAGAGCCTTGTAATCCGCTTGCTTGAGGCCAAGAACATGCAGTTTGTCTTCCGTAACACAACCATCCAATTCACCCTCCAGCTCAGAGATCTCGGACTCAATACGAACCACCTCCTCCCGCTCGCACCTCTTGGAGTTGGAGATGAGGGACAGGGCCTCTCCTCGAAGCACCGTTTTAAAAGCCTCCCATAGGGAGACAGCTGATGACTCCGATCCCACATTGTCTTTGAAGTATCGCTCAAGAGATTTAATCAGGGCTGCACGAATAGTGGGATTACGCAGGTACCAGGAGTTAATCGGGACCACCCTCCCCTCCGTACCCAGGACAACATCAAAGTGTAACAAAAGGGGGGAGTGATCTGAAATTCCCCGGGCAAGATGGCGCACCTCCCCGATCCTCCCCGCCTGGGCCGATGGCATTAGAACATAATCAAGTCTCGAAAGGCTACCATGGGCCCCCGAGTGGAAAGTGTACTGTGTCTGTGCAGGATGTTTTAGCCTCCAGCAATCCACTAAACCCAGGGTGTCCAAAAGGCCAGCTAACCAGGTTTGGGCCCGGGGGAGGTCCCGCGGAGGGTAACGATCCTCGGCCCCCGAAACCACTGCATTAAAGTCCCCTCCCACCACTAGTACCCCCTCCGGCAGCCCGAGGAGAAAGCGCCCCAGGTCCGCAAAAGTGGTCGTCTGCAAACCCGGCGGGACATATACAGATACCAACACAAGCACTTTACCCTCCCATCTGCCCACAAGTGCCGTGTAGCGCCCCCTGTCATCATGGAGCACCTCATCAACCTCCAATGGAAGAGAGGTTCTAACCAGTATGCCTACACCCCTCGAGCCAGAAGTGAATCCCGAGTGAGCCAAGAGGCGAAAGCCCCGCCTATTCATGGCACGGAAGGAATTACCAATGAGGTGTGTTTCCTGCAGGAACACAATGTCGGGAGAGATTCGTTTTAAAAACTGCAGGACAACCCCACGCTTTATCCTGTCTCCCAATCCGTTGACATTCCAAGAAAGAAGTCTCAGTCCCCTACCCCCCATCACAGCCAGCACCAATCAGCCCCCCCCCTGGAGAGCACATAGATCATAGAACAACAATACTCCTGCCTTGCGATACAAACAAACAAAACCCAACCCCAACCCAACATACCAAGTAAAACTCCCCCCTCCCTGCACCCCTGCGTGAGCCCAAACAGCCCCCCCAACTTGCAGTGTGCCTGTCGCCCTCGCATAAACTAAACTACAAAAGAGACCCCCGGAGGAGGAAAGAGAACCCCCTTTAGACTCACCACTACCTCCAGGCAGGGGGGGAGAAAAGGAGAATATTCAAGTAGACCCTGAGCCCAATAAAAAGGTGGCACCATCAAAGGTTAGTATCAAGATCAACACACTAGGCCCGGTCCGGTGGGCACTCGCCACCCGCGGCCCCCTTCCCCCCTCGATCAGGTGTCCCCGGCAAAGTGTCCAGCCAATCTCCCACCGTCTCCGGATGGTCAAAGAAATGAGAGCGGCCCTCGAACTCCACCCGCAGCTTTGCCGGGAAGAGCATGGCGTACTTTAAGTTCATCTGGCGGAGCCGCCGTTTAACGCCCATGAATCCCAGTCTCTGTTTCTGGACCGCCTGTGTAAAGTCTGGATAGAAATTCACCTGTGTTCTCGAGCTTGAGCGGCCCTTGCGCTCTAGAAGCCTGCAGGATCGCATCTCTGTCCCGAAAGTTAAAAATACGGGCAATGAGAGGCCGCGGGGGAGCTCCGACCTTTGGCTTGCCACCAGGAACCCTGTGGGCCCTCTCCACCGCAAAAAAGTTGCTCAATCCCCTAGGCTTCAGTCGGTTGGAGATCAAATCCTCCACATAGAGATCCGCAGCCGAATCCTCCAACCCCTCAGGCACTCCGATAAGGCGAACATTATTCCGCCGGGCCCTACTCTCGGAGTCCTCCAGTCGCCGTTCAACGAGAGTACTGGCCTGCTGGAGCCGACGCATCTCCGTTTGGAGAGCAGCCACATCAACCGTAAGACTCGACGCGGTAAGGGCCAAAGAATCAACCCTCTCATTTGTTTTCGAGAGATCGGCCCTGACGAGGTTGACATCAATCAGGACCGCGTCGAGTTTTTGCGACAAGGTGTCGAGCTGATGGCCCACCGCGGCCTTCACCTCCGCTATGGTGCCTATGATATCCTGCAGGGTCAGGTCCGATGGTAAATCCGGGGCATCTGCAGACCGCTCCGGAGACTTATGCGACCCGCCAGGAGACCCCCTCGGCAAAGTATAGCGGTCCATTACGTTAGCCTGGGTAGGGGCCCCGCGCCGGGTCGACTTGGCCTTCAGCCTCTCTCCATCCTGCTTCGTCGCCATCCCAATGCAGGCTGTGCCCCACGAGTCAGAAGCGGCGGGCAAACCGTCAATCACGAAGGCCCCAGCCGTCGCCTCCGAAAGATAGACCGGGTCCCGGCAGCATAGGCAGTGTCCCCAGCAGGCCAACCACCACACCTCGCGGAAGCGCCTAAGCGGCGAAAGCGAGGAAAGCGAGCAGGCTCAAAAGCGAAAGCGAAAGTGTGGGGCACGCGCCCCTCCAGGTCCGTCGTGCCGTTGTTGTTCACTTTTCCACCGGGTCACCCCCCAACTCGAGTCCGGGGTCAGAAGTGAAGCGGGCCGCAAACTTCAAGCGATGCCCACCACCGTTCCCAGGGTCCAATTCAAAGACGGAAAACAGGCACCACCTCGGCTCAGTGTCACCAACAAAGTCCCCTCAACCAAATCAGGAGAAAGACAGGATAGATGTAGGAGGTCGCGGAGGTCCTCGGGAGCCTCGCACCTACGCGGCCATCTTGGTTGCGCGCTAGGCTCCTCCTAGTTTTCATTTTCAATCGTGCTCTCAGGACTATGTTCTATATAACACTGTGTTCACCTACCCTTTTCACGGGCATTACATTTTGCGATAGGTGGTGGAGGGTCAGGGGGTGTTTCTGCCAAGTGAGCCCGGAGTCACAGTCACAAACGTCCTCTTCTTCCTGAATAAAAGTGAGATTATGCTGCATACTTGTTCATATTTTAAGTAGTTCGCACAGACACACGTTTTAAAAACAATAAAGTTCCTAATACCCGCCTTCTCTGAACAGTTAGCTTGCTGCCCCATCCCCCTCCTCCCTATCCTCTGTTGTGTGAATCCATGGACTATCCTCCTCCCTCCTGCCATGCATGGTCTGATGTGCTGCCACTGCCCTCAATTTAGTATGATGTACCAGTCCACTCCTCCTGCCCTCCATTGCCCAATTCTATGCCCCATCATTGACCTCCTGCTTAAACTCTGTGCCTAGCTTGCTGCCCCTATTCTCCTTCCCCCTGCCCTCCGATGTCTTTGTGCATGTCCCTGCTCCATCCTTTTTGCCCACCATGTTCCATGGACCTGCCACTCCTATCTACTCTGAGTGTTCTGTTGAGCTGCCACTCCCCTCCCACCTGCCTAGCATTGTCAGATGACTGTAGCCTGTCCCTGCCACCTCCACCCTGCCTGTCCACATGCCATGCCCCTATCCTCTTCCTCCTGTCCTACATGGTCCATTGTACTGCCACACCCTTCTGCCCTCCCTGGTCTGTTGTGCTGCAACTGCTCCTCCTGCCTGCCCCGTGCAGTCTGTTGTGAGGCCCCTTCCCCTGAACTTTCTTGTCTGTGCACAGGTCCTGACCCTCCCTTCTAGCCTCCATCGTCGTTTGTGCATGCCCCTGCACCCTCCTACTTGCCCATCATAGCCATTGTGCTGCCACTAACCCTCCCACTTGCCATGCATGGTCTTCTGTGCTGCCATGGCCCCTCCCTCCTTCCCTGTGTGGTCAGTTAGCTGCCCCTGACCCCCTCCCACCTTCCCTCCATGGTCTGTGTGTATGCCATCACAGTCTCACTGTTGCTCTTCATGGTGTGTCTTGCTTCTAGTACCCATCCTGCCTGACCTCCATGGCTATCTTGCTGCTCCTGCCCTGCCCCCTTGCCCCCAGCCCTCTGTTTACATGTGCAGACCCCTACTCCCTCCCTCCTGGCTTGTCTGTTCCATTGTAATGCCCCTGATCCGTCCCTCCTGCCCTTTATGGTCTGATATGCTGCAGCTTTCTCTCCTGTCTGTCCATTATGGTCAGCTAGCTACCATTGCCTCTTGCCCCTCTGTTCTCTGTTGTCCATGTGCATGGTCCTGTCCACTCCCTCTTGCTTTCTATGGATTGTTGTGCTGCACTCCCGTCCCGCATGCCCTGTGTGGTGTATTGTGCTGCTGCAAACCCTGATACCTGCCCTGCAGGGTCAGTTTGGTGCACCTCTCCATGTCCCTCCTGTCCTCTGTTATCCAAGTCCATGTCCCTACCCCATTTACTTCCATGATCCAATGTACCATACTTGCGAACATTTTGAACTTGGTAAGAGGGAGATTTTGAAAAAAACCTGGGGTATTGCTTTTCCCCTTTGAGGTACATTGAAAAAGAGGAGATTGTAGACAGGAGACAGATCAAATAAAACCCATTTGAGCTTAAAAACATTGGACGTTTCCTGGCTGAATCGGGTCTGTTGGCATGTATGGTTGTACGACCATTGCCTCTTCCTTCTGCCCACAATGGTCTATTACATTGCCACAGCCTCTCTTGCAAGTCCTGTATTGTTGGTTTGTTGCCCCTGCCCCCCTTTCCACTGCCCTCCATAGTCTGTTGTGTTGCCACGGCCCTTCCTGCCTGCTCAGTGTGGTTAAATTGTTGCCTTTGCACCCTCCTACCTGCCTTCAATTTTCAGAGTCCGTGCCCCTGGCCTCTGCCTCTCAACAGTATCCTAATGAACAACTAGATTGCTAACATTCTATATTTATTACAAAAGTGTGGAACGCCTGACGTCATCTTGATGTAATCAAAACTGTAATACCTAGAGCATTTCCTTTAGAAATTACATATATGAGAGGGTCTTATTGGCATCAAAATTATGGTTAGTGCTCTAAAAGACTAAAATAAGGACATATTTTCTGAGTTTTCAAATAGCGACAAAGCACTTTTAAATTATTTGTTATCTTTGTTTTTTTATCCAGTTGACCACTTGATTAAATGTTTCACTTAGGGGAGAGGATGTGGTGTTACTTCCAGAACTGCAGACTTTGCAACTGGGGAACCAGGTTGGAGTTTCTGCTTCAGCTCGACATTCTGTGATTCTGGTCAAATCACTTAGTCTCCCCATGTCTACAACCAAAATGAATTTGTTCTTGTGTGATGTAACCAATGCTCATGTAAAGCACTCCAATACCTGACAAGTCTGCACTATATAACACTGCAAAAACACAAAATAATAAGTGTTTTGCACACTTCTGTCATTGGGCTATATTTGGGCTACATCTGGGTGATTTTGGGCTACATTTGGGCTCTTTTGTCTCCGGTGGCCATCTTGGGAGATTTATTTGTTATGAAGTTTCCTAATTTCCTCATGTACTGCAGTCTCCTCAGTAGGAAATGCTTTCAGTTTTTTACTTTGATTCCATCATGAAGGTATTCAGATATGTCACACATTTGCCATAAATTCAGAATGTTAGCACTCTTTTTGCTCATTAGATCACTGTAGTAAAGCTACTGCTCACCAGGGGAAACTGCTGCTGGTATTGAAAGTGCATGTTTCAGTCTGCATGTCAGAATTTTTTAATGAAATAGAAGAGGATTTGAGAAGTCACTCAAAATGTGCCCTAATTTTTCTTTCTGCAGCACTAATCATACTTTTTATGGAAAAATGAACCCCCTCATTTTGTTCCTTTTTAAATTAAATATTTTAATAGTTACCACTTTAATCCAAGCAAGATGGCTTCAGGTGTGCCATACGTTTATCATAAGTAGGACTGTTAGCGCTCTAGTTGTTCTTTGGAACACTCTGGGAAGCTGCAGTAGAACACAAAGGAATCAACTGACAGTCTCTGCCCTTGTTGGATGTACATGTTTTACTGAGAATGTCAGACTTCATTCTCACATGACTGAGAAAGATAATGTGAATTTACAGAAAATAAGCTCTCAGTTTAGCTTATAGATCACCTTCCAAACCTCTGTGGGAAAAGCATGAGAAAATATTTTTCTCTCAATCATGATATCCCAGCAGAAGGCTTTTTCACATGGTGAAATCACCTTAGAACATACCACAATTCCTAAAATGAGTATGGTACCATCAACAAATGATTTATAATGTAACTAAAGTCTTAAAACCTTCTATTAACTGCAATGCTTTTTAATGAGGTGCTATCATGTATATTGGTCCCAAGATAGCTGCCAACACTTCTTGGATGAAGTGCTGACAGCCAATCAGATCTCAGGATGAGATGTGTGGTTAGGCTCCGCCCACATATATATATGATTTTACTTTTGATTTTCTCAGGAACTACTGAACAGATTGACTCCAGATATTCAAAAGGCACATCCCTGACCTGAGGACTACCTCTCTGCCAAATTTCAAGTAATTCTGTTCAGCCGTTCGGGCTGTACCTTGGACTAAAGGTCCCTATGGAAAACGCGTTTTGGGACCCCCCTTTTTTCTTGGCCCCCGCTTGACTAATCACCCCGAGACTTTCAGGGTAGGAGCGGAGCGGAGCGCCCCACCTATTGTGATACATTTGCGAGGATTCGTCAACCGGCGCCAAAGTTATTCAAAATAGAATTTTCAGATTTCCTATGGAAACACGGTCCTAACTATAACTATCTACTGGCGACCGCCAGTGGATAATATATATATATATATATATATATATATTCACTGAAAAAACCATAGGTTTCACACATGTTATAGTTAGCAGGACATTTCACTCGTGAAAAACCAATGAAATTCCCCCGTTATAGTTAGTGCAGGCAACTATAACTCACGCAACCGCAATCCTCTGCAGATGATGTCAAATATTACATCACTGTATTTAGACACTTATTTACCCATGTCTTCTTCCATTAATTTTCAGCTATACATATATTACAAATATTTTTTTTTCAGAAAGACACATATGTCATCAGTGATGTAATATTTGACATCATCAGCAGAGGATTGCGGTTGCGTGAGTTATAGTTGCCTGCACTAACTATAACGGGGGAATTTCATTGGTTTTTCACGAGTGAAATGTCCTGCTAACTATAACATGTGTGGAACCTATAGTTTTTTCAGTGAATTTGCAAGGTTTTTTAAATGCTAATTCCTAACTATAACATGTGTGAAACCTATGGTTTTTTCAGTGAATTTGTACGGTTTTTTAAATGCAAATTTTTTTTTGAGATTTTTGGTAAAAAATAATATCCAACCTATGTATAAAATAATATATGTACTATATCCTGCATTATGGAATGGTTAATTTTAAAAAAATTTATGTTTACATATAGTTGTACATCACAGTTATTATCTTCTACAACTCTTGAAACTTGTATTTTTTTTTTTCATGCATTTTTTGCCGTGCGCGTACAGTAAGCTGACGCTACGCGCTCCGTACGTCATAAGTACGGTGCGCTTACGTGATACGATGCGCGTACGGTAAGCTGACGCTACGCGCTCCGTACGTCATAAGTACAGTGCGCTTACGTGATACGTAGGTGATGTACACGTACACGCATGCGCGTTGCGTGGAAGCAACGTCGCGGTTACGCAGGGGCGTGTAATGCGCATGCGCGAGTGCGTCTTACGTACGCGCTCCGTAAGCGCTCCGTAAGCGTCACGTTTGCGCATGCGTACTTGTTTACGAGCGCGTACCGTAAGCTTATGGAGCGCGCACGGTAGGTCATGTGATCCACAAAGAACACTTTTCATTGGTTGAAACTACTTTCAGTTCCAGAAACTTCCCACACCACACCCATTCCCCTCATTACTGCTTGAGATCCCCTAGGAGAAGGAGCTGAATTGACATTGAGATACAATGGCAGAGCAGCAGACCTCTTCTGAGAGTGAGCCTAGCAGCACCATCATCAGACAGAGAAGGAGGAAACAAAAGGATTCTTTTGTGTGGGAGTATTTTACTTTTCCAGAGGGGCAGAAAAAGGTCAATACTCCATTGGTCACTTGCACACTTTGTGACCGTGTTTTATCTAGAGGAGATCCAAGGAATAAGTATTCCTTTGGAAATCACTCTATGATGAGACACATTAGGGATAAACATCCCAGGACCTTTGCTCGACATACTGAAGAAAACTCTTCAGTAAGTCACCAGAGCCCAACCTCAGAAGCTCAGCCGAGTACATCATCGGCAGCTCAGCTGAGCCCTTCCTCTGAGGTGGGAGCATCACCTTCTTCAGCTCCTCTGGACATTAACCCTCGATTTCGGAGGGTTTCAATGAGGTGTACAACGTGTTGTGGTCTTATTGTTTTTGGGGAGACCAGTGTTTCCCTTATTAACAATAAGATAAACCAGCACGTTTGTAGACGTTCATAATATTCCCATTCTTTCTTTCCTCTATCCCTGTATTAACCCAACGGCTCTTTTAAGAGCCAACCTTACCTCACAATTTTTTTTATTTTTTTTTAAGCTTTCCTCTTTTGAAATTTTTTTTTTGCCGTGCCCGTACGGTACGCGTAATCGCGGAATAGTTACGCGAAGTTCGCGGAATTTTTCTCGCGGAATTTTACCGTTTACGCCGTGCGCGTACGCTACGCGCATTCGGCGATTTTTTGAAAAACAATTAAAATTAATTTTTGCCCTTGGGGGTCCTTCTGGGACCCCCTGACAAAGGCTAGGGGGTCAGGAACTGTCCACCCTGCCCCCTTTTCACGTTCTCCACCTTTGTTTTTCACCCCCTCAGACTGCGAGAGACAAAATGGCGGCCGACACTTCCTGGTTTCGACCGATTCGAATGTTTACTGAGATCTAACAACCAATCAGAATCGCGCTCGTGCACGGTGGCGTGCGCGTACGGTAAGCTTACGGTACGCGCTCGGAGCGCGCCTAAAGATATATATATTGATTTAAATGCTATTTTCTCAGGAAATACTGAACAGATTTACACAAGACCTTCAAAAGGCACATCCCTGACCTGAGGGCTACCTCTCTGCCAAATTTCAAGTAATTCTGTTCAGCCGTTCGGGCTGTAGCTCGGACTAAAGGTCCTATGGAAAAATGCATGGGGAAAACGCGTTTTGGGACCCCCCCTTTTTCTCAGCCCCCACTTGACGAATCCCCCCGAGACTTTCAGGGAAGGAGCGGAGCGGAGCGCCCCACCTATTTTGAGAATTTCGCGAGGATTCGTCAATCGGCGCCAAAGTTATTCCAAATAGAATGTTGCGGATTTCCTATGGAAACACGGTCCTAACTATAACTATCTACTGGCGACCGCCAGTAGATAATATATATATATATATATATATATATATATATATATATATATATATATATATATATATATATATATGCGTATTTTGTGTTTTATTAACAGATGATCATTAGAAGAGTTACTTGCAATAATAAAAATCGTGAATGTAATGTTTGAAATGTATTTCGTGTTAGTTGAAAAAGTAAAATGCCTTTTAGATTTAATTGTTTATTGCAAGTGCCTAACAAATTCGTTCATGTGTAATGTAATGCATTAGACTTAAACGTGCACCATATTAAGTTGCACGCATAGGAATGATTACTTATGTATCCAGTGTAATGGAAAATAGTGCTTATAAAGGTAATGTTTATTAATGCGTGTAGTTTTAATGTGTAAAGGCCTAATGGAACGTTTATATATTGCTATGAGAAGGCCTATTCGCATTTCTTATGTTAGCTGAATTGTGCAGGCCGAGATATATTTTCCCTGGGAGAGCTCTCATTTAGAAATTCAGTTGGGATGGTGTGCATTCAAAGATTTTGGTTTCTCAGGCTCCTGTTGCAGGTGCAAGGACATCGTCCTCGTTAGCTCAACTAACCTTTTGTTTTAGGAATTAGGTACGAAGGAGTATAGTTACAATATTCTACAGGAATGCAGATAAGGTTGGGCCGATACTTTCTGCGCTGGAAGAGCCTGGGTTCCAAGGACACATGGACCGTTGCTGGACAAGATGCAGGTTTCGGTGGAAAACTACCACCTGAAGGTGTCCACCCAGAGGAGGTGTTCTGAAGGCGTGTCCTGCATGATGTGCACTTTGTATTAAGGACAGTGCCCCGAGGGAAGAGTTGGGAGATGAGACAGAGAGGGAGAGAACGTAGGTTAGAAGGTGAAGAACAGAGAAAGAGACTTAGAATTAGTTTGTAAGCTTTGGTTATCGACTTTTAACGTGAATGCACTTCTTGGGAAGTCTTCATGAGCTGACACCTTTTCTTGATTTTGCCTGGGAAATGCTAAGTAGGGATGCCACTTTAGTGTTAGTGTAGGGACTAATTGTTTCTTTTGCAGCCTAATGAAGACTGACTTAGATGCTGGAGCAGTCATTGCAAGCATTATCTTTTTGGAATTTATTATCCTTTTTATGCTTCATCGAATTAGATTGTTGCGTAGACTAAACTTTGTATTAGTGCCCATGTATTTCTTGAACCTCGTCATGAGGTGCTTGTATATTCAATTGTTTTTGGCTTTGTAATACATCCCCTAAACTTAGTTCGAAGTCAGTGATTCTTCAGAGTTGGTATTAATTGGCTATTGGTTTTGTTTAGATGAATTGGTTTCTCCCCTTTACACTTCACAGCAGATAAAAAGATCCAGTCGACCTGAGGATTCTAATGAGTGGTAGTAGATGATAAGATAAGAATCCGGTGTTATCAGTGCCATAAAGTACGCAAGATGAACAACCTCATACCTGCACCCTAAACTCTCCATGAGCTGCCTGTCGATGTCAGGATCAAATTTATATTTATGTACACCATCCATAAATCATATATGGACAAAAGCCCTATATATTGGCAGAAAGTGGCACAACACTGCGTGTCAAAAAAAGCCCTTTGCTCAATTTCCATCTATCAAAAATTGAGCAGCCAAAATTCATCCAATAGAATGAAACATAAATTAACACCTCCAGGCATTAATTCTAGACTCTGAAATACCTCAGTCTGAGCCTGGGATTGAAGCCCAACCACATGCTGTTTAAAAAACTTCTCAAAATTGAACAATTCAAATGTGGATTCTCCTGTTGGAAATTTGGTTACTGGGTGGGGTGGGGGGGATGAATCTCTACTCAAGCAGCAGCCACAATTTCTGTCAGAATGAAGTTACAAACAAACCCCAAATTAACCTGTGCTCAACCCTCTGGTAGCTTGGCACTGAGTAGTCACACTTAACGTAGAGGCAATGTGTAAAGCTTTTATGCAGCACTTCAAATAGTAATAAAATTAAAACACAACACAAGAAACATCACAAACCAATGTTGAAAACAGGAGTAAAATGTAATACCCTATTTAACAGTAAGATGACAAAAATCCAATCAGTAGATTTGGAAATATGCAGTTTTAAACATTTCAGGTAAGTTAAGCACCTAAAAGCACCACGCGTCACGTGCATTTATCTGGTTGTGCGAGACCGGTTTGAAGTCACAAGCTCAGGCCGTAAGTGATGGAGAGTGGGTCAGATACAGGGACTAGGTTAGTATCACTGAAAGAATTACCTTCAAAGTCCAGCACGTTGAGTTCCATTCATGATGAAAGGGTTCACGAAGAGCTGGTAGAGCATCACAGATGGTCATCGATGTAGGGCGTAGAGCAGGTTGGTTGTCTTGGATGATTGTTGCTGTAGCAAAAAGATCCTGTTGTGTGTCGCGGGCGTTCGTTGCTGGAGCCTCACGCTGGCGGTCACTTCAAGCTGTCAATGCTGTAGCGCAAAGTGCAAATCTCATGCTGCTGGGCGTCGGTGGCAGTCCCTGTGGCGCGAAGAGTCGGGTTCGCTGGAATTTCGAGTTGGCAGGCGGTTGGGGCAGCAAGATCTTAGCGCAATAGGGCCCATTCATGTTCGCGAAAAGCCCAAAACTTCAGGATTACCGCTTTTCTTGAGGAGAGAGCTCAACTGATGTCACACCAAGGGTCTACGACCTGAGGGGCATACCTTGGGATTAGGAACTCACTCCAGCAAAGGTCAGCAGGTCTAATTCAGGTCCAGGCGGCAGGTCAACTAAGCAGTTGCAGAGAACCTCTGGAGCTTGTTATGTTCCTGCAGCTCAAAATGGGGCCGTCTGCTGACTCTTGGAGCCACTTCAGCTCGGGATGAAGGTAGCAGATCCAATCTTCCTTCTCAGCAAGCAGAGTAGAGGAGCAGTACTAATGGCAGCAAAGCAACACAGCAGTCCTTCTTCTGTCGAAGCCACAGGTCCAGAAGTGTACTGAAAAGTTGGGTCTGAGGGTCCAATATTTTTATCTGGTGTCCACTTTGAGGAGGAAGAAGGTTCTGGGCGTTTCCCTTTGAAGTTCTGAAGTTTTCTGCCTTCCTTGCCCTGGCTCCAATCCGGATGCATGAACATTGCAGTGGTGACAAGTCTTTTGTGTGAAGGCAGGGCACAGCCTGTTCAATTGTAAGTCGGACTGTGCCTAGTTCCGCCCCCTATCCTGCCACTTGATGGCATATCCAGGCACACTTAATCTCTCTATGGCCTGGTTGTCTGGGACGAATAAACAAAGTTCAACTACATTCAGCCATGTGACCAAGGAACAGGCTGCAGGCACCAAATAGTTAGGACAAGAAAATGCCAACTTTCTAAAAGTACCGTTTTCAAAATTGTAACTTAAAATCCGACTTTACCATTAAAGAGGATTTTTAATTACAATTTATCAGACACCAAACATGATATTCCCATATGCTCCCAATAGAAAGTTATCACTTTTTAAATATAATAAGGTAACCCAATGTAATCCTATAGGAGAGGTAGCCCTTTTGCAGTAGCAAAAAAACAAACTTATAAGCTTTTCACTACCAGGACATGTAAAAGTTAAAAGTGCATGTCCAACTTTTTAAAAACACTGCACCCTGCCCTATAGGCTGTTTGGGGCCTTCCCTAGGGGTGATGTATGCATTAAAAAGCAAGGTTTAGGCTTGGCAAAGGGTTTATTTTGCCAGGTTGAAATAGCAGTTTAAAACTGCACAAACAGGCTGCAATATCAGCCCTGAGACATGTTAAAAAGTTACTTAAATGGGTAGCTCAATCAGGGCCAACTCGTAGCATTTAATTACAGGTCCTGGGTACATGCAGTACCACTTTACTAGGGAAGCACAAGTAAATTAAATGTGCCATTTGTAGTGCTAGAAGCACTCTTGTGGCCTGACACCCTGTGATGACCTTTGACTACCATTATTTTAACTGACTTTTGGTGTGTTATTTTATCCTAGCCTGAATGTACAACGTCCTGCATATGCCTTGCTTCTCTTAAACGTTTCTTTCTTGTAATCTTGCAGTCTTTCAATGGGAGCTGTCATGGAGTAGGACAGCCTTGCCAAGAACAGAAAGTGTGGGATGTGCATTTGAAAGCATGAGAGGGAGAGAGAAGTGTGGGATGTACTTTTTGGTCTCGAGGTGCGGTGTAGAGAGCAGTGATGCACAAATGTGCTCAGTGTTGTACATTGAGAGATGAAGTATGTGATGCTACAGGACATTGAGAGATGAAGTATGTAGATCTATAAGCAGTGTGTGCACAAATGTGCATTGTGTTGTACATTGATAAGTATTATGAAGTTCTTACTATTGGCTTTGACATGCCCTCATGTCATCTTGTTTTCTGACTCTGCCTTGCTTCAGTTTTCCTGTGTGCACAGCAGCGCTTGCAAGTTGTTTGGGCTAATCACGTTCAAGGTCTTTTTTTTGTGAGAGATTGTTTAATGTACTTTCCTGAGGTCGGCAAGATAAAGGCTGGAACAAGCAAGAAAACGTGAGAACTCCTTCTTGTCATGGGAGTGCTTGCTTGGAACCTGGCCAATTCTGGTAAGATTCTTCTGGCGCGGGGGGAGGTCTCTCCCAAACAGGGATGGGCACGTCTACTTCGGAGCGTGGAACCCTGGTTGCTGAGGTTCTGAACCCAGGCTGTATAATTCCCCCGGTCAGGAGTGAGCTAAGATGCAGTGTTTGCACCAGGTGAAGTATTGAGTTTTGGTTATTGCCATTGTGATGTTTGTCCAGTGGCTTTGATCATTTGAGGTGTTTTCGTTGTGATGTGTGAGTGAGTTGAGGTGTACACCCAAAGTAATCATTTGATGTATATATATCTTTATGATCTCTTGCAGGACGTCCCAGTATATTTGCTTGAGTCTTATCTCATATTATTTGCTGCTTGTTTATTCATCAGTATTTTTCATGCATTTAGCTGCTACATCTATCAAGTGTGTTATTATTGCTTGCATATAAACATATATATCTCTATATATTTGAATGTTGTCCATTTGGCATCTGGGAAAGCCTTTCTGTTAGAGAACATTGTGTAAAATAAAACCCCAGTCCTTATTCTATAAAGAGAGAGTCCTTGCATTTTGTAAAATAAAACCCTTTTCTAAAGGTGTTGTTTGTTTTGTGTTATGTCTCCTGCTTTGCCTTGTGGGTTTGAGCTACTGTGTGGAAAGTTCTGTATTATCTTAGAGGTGAGAACAAGACACCATTTAAGTGTAAGCCAATTTCACTATGTTTAAAGGGGAGAGCCCAAGCAATTTAGCACAGGTTAAAGGCTGCAGAGTCCTAAAAGCCAACAAAAACAAGATTCAGAAAATAGGAGGGTGAAGGCAATATGTGGATGACACTGCAAAAAGGGCAAACTCCAACACCTCCACAGAGCCCTGGGTGGCACTGAAGAATGTCAGACACAGTTTACTGCCATTGGTCTGGACCTTAAGCTTCACCCACTTGCACTGTCATTCGGTGTACCTGTTCCCTTACAAGTAATGCACTATGAAGTAACGGAAAGGAGGGTGCGATGTGGCTGGCCAACCAAGATAGCGGATGCACTCTAGTGAGGCTCCACATCCTGGCCCCAATACCCGTCACACCATCTCTCTAGCAGCACCATTTGCACCTGCAAAGGGGTTCCAGGAGAGCCATGAGTTGGCGGAACACTGCACTGCTGGAAATCAGGAGGCATCGGGCGCCTGAAATCTGCGTCCTCACCTGGACTCTGCACCCGCATGGGTTGCGTGCCGTGGGCTGCCGTCTGTCGCAGGGAGCCACTGCTACATGAAATGCACCAGGCAGCGGTAGAGGGAGTTGGTGCTGTTGCCCAGACCAGTGGTCACTCAGTGGAATCCTGAAGAGCAGGCTGCTGACGACTTCCAGCACGCGTGGTCCCCTGAGCCTTCGAGCCTCGCTGGGCCTGCAGCGAAGTCCCAGAGTGGGGAGAGCCATTACTGCAATGTCGCGGTGGTCATGGAAGTATCAGAGGCTGCAGTCACTTGATGCAGAGGTCTGACCAGTCCTGCAGAGGTGCACCACTGAGCAGTGAGGGAAAGCTGCCTGTCGCCTCTTTGAACCGCAGCCAGGGAAAACGCTCCTGTACGCCGCCGGAGCGAAACCCGTCTTGTGTGCCTCACAATAACGTTGTGCTGCGGTACGTGAAGGGGATTGCTTACGGTGGGCTGCTCCTCTACGCATTGCTGGCCAAAGGAGGTGGCACTATCCGGACTCTGTGGAAGGCAAGGCCCCTGAGCCGTGCTGACCTGTGTGGCAGGAGCTATGTGACTTAGTACTTAAAAGGGCCTTGCTGTTTCACCTGTATTGGGGAATCCACAAAGTACTCGGCGGTGACTGCTGCACCCAAGCCAGCGAAATTCGGATTGCATGCATCTCCTGCTGGCTGTGTCACAGACTCGAAGGGGGTGCGGCGTATTGAGTCCCGGTGTTGATATCCAGGTCAGGAGAAGGTGGGTCGTGGAGTGGAAGAAGCCCGGGGTAATGTCGAGCCCAGACCTAGCGTCTGTGGGTGACGCATACCGTGCCTTGAGCAATCCCCAGCGCTGCGGTGGACCCACATCGCAGAGGACATTACACAGGGCTAGTGAGGGGGCATTACTAAAAAGCCCCCGTCGCTGATACCGGCCATAGGTAGCATCGGACGTCAGGGGCATGGGGTTGGTTCGGGCCCAGGCCTTCAGGCACGCAGCTTGATGAGTGCTAGAACACTGGGGAATGCGGAATCCTGTTGCCACTGCCGGATTAGAGGAGGTGACCGGGCGACACTGCCTTTCCGTGCCACCCTTCTTGTGTGCTTTTGGGTTTCTGGGAGCTCCCCACCTGTGCCATCTGAACAGAGTCTCATGGCTAGCATCTACCTGACTAGAGGTGGAGGGCCAGCTGGCCATACTGCACTGTGCCGCTTGCCAAACCTAGTGCCTGGCCGTCTGGTGCAACGATGGACCGACTGCAAACGGGGGCGGCGTCAACGCCTGCCTGCTCTTCTGTGTCAGTGGACCGAGTGGCTGGGGGTCATAAGTCACCAGAGCAAGTGACCCCGGACATTCTGCACTCCAAACTAGACTCTGTGCTTGCGGCTGTGGAGAAAATATGTACCTCCCTCTACCAGACATGAACTTCCCTTGAAGGCTGCATTGACAAAATCACAGCCGACTTCACCCCACTGCGCGTAGACCATCGTAAGCTGACTGATAAGGTGCGCAACATTGAAGAAGAACTGGCGGAGGTCCATCCAGTTACCCAGACTGGAGCATTGGAGGTGCAGGAACTAATGGCACGTGTGAAATTGCTACAAAGAAGAGCGGAGGATGTGGAGGGCTGCTCCAGGTGGAACAAAGTGCGGGTGGTGGGTCTGCCCAAGGAGGCAGAAGGAGCTTATGTAGTGGCATACATTGATGATTGGTTGTGTGACCTACTGCCAGTAGGCGCACCCCATTCTTTGTTGTGGAACGAGCCCATTGAGAGCCAGTGAACCGTCTGCTGCCGGGGACAGGTCCTAGACCCTTTCTCTTCCACCACCTTAACTAGGGATGCATTGTTCTAACAAGACAGAGCGGAAACTTGCAGACAGAGCAAAAGTCCTGAGACGAGAGGGCTGCGTCAGCTGGGATGTAGAGTAGTTATCTATGTTTGCTAAGGTATGGGTCCGCCACTAAGCCCAGAGATCTAGAATCTATATTCACTTAGCTTTTGTAGTGAGGATGGGTTTAGGCAAATCTGTCAGATAATATGACAGGGCGTTTTTATTGTTTATGGTCTGTTAACCATGCTAATGACATTACTGACCTGTATCAGTTTTCTAGTTGTGGCGCAATTATTGCATATTAGTGTTTAAATAAATATTGTAAACTTCCTTCGTGTTTATTATTTATGGTGGACAGGTACGAGTGAGAGAATGAAAGAGAGTTACCTGCTACTGAGATCCCTGAAAGAGTTGAGAGTGTTCTGGAGTGCCAAATAACTTGTCTCTCTGGAAAGGTTAGGCGGGCAAGTGAGGCACTATAAGCTAGGCAGATTTGGGCTCATAGATGCTGATGGGGTATGGTGTCTTAGTCCCGACATGCTGATGTCCATGGTCCCAAGCATAGTTCTGTTCCTGAGCAGAATCCCTGCAATATGGCGCCACCAACGTTTGATCTGGTACTTATTTGCGAGTCCCCTTGCACCTTTTACTGGAGACGTTTGTGGTGTTGAGGATTAGTCCTCTGCAGTTTTATTAATCACCTAACTCTATTGGTTTTTCAAGCTTGAATATTAAAAGGTTCAAACCCGGTTTGTGTTCCACTTTGAATCCATTTTTGTTTCTCTAATGGCGCAGCCAGTAATCATTCCAGTCAACTGTAGACCAGCAGTTTACGCACACTTAGCGCAACATGGGATTCCTAATGCCGGTGGTGCTATTATCTTTGTAGTAGAAGCGGATGAGGCATACCACTTTGAAGGTTTTGGGTTACATTTCCTGTTAATGGACAAACTAATACGTTCCACACTTACACTACACCTGCAGTGCCTAATCAGTATAGACCATATGCGCTTCTTGAGATTCCTTGCACCTACTGGAAATACTAAAATGTGTTACTTGGCGCTTTCTCCCATGTACCTATAACTGTCCACTTGGGCCCCTTTAGTAATGAGGGGACAACTTGTCCAGCATTAGCTGGACATACACCTTATCCTGATATGGGTAATCAAAATCTTGTACTATCACAAGCTTTATACACTGGTCTAGTTGCCTTATACCAGAGGTCTTCAAACGTTATTGCTCTGAGCCCCCTAAGCAAAATGTTTTGAAGTTGCCCCCCCCCTCCCCCAAAACTTAATGGCAAGGATTTGGGGAGCGGGAGGGGAGGGATGATCACAGGGGGCGGGGATCATGAGAACATTTCAGGGATGCTTCTATGTAGCTGTAATCCACAATAATTGTGAGATGTATAAAAAATGCAACAACAGCATCACAAAAGAGCAGAACTTACCAAAAACACTACGGCCCATAATTGGGGTGCTGTGGCCTCCAATGCACTCCACTTGCTGCACTAACGATGAATGTGGTCCTGAGTAGAAGGCTATCTCTTCTTCTTTCACTCCTTCCCCACCACGTCTGACCATCACTTCAATCTCGAAACAAGTCCAGTATCTCTCTGAAAAAAAATTAGTTACTGAATGCTGTCCCTCTTTTTTGCACCAAGGGTGTCATCTGTCCTAATGCTAGCAAAGACAATAAGCCCCCATGCCCACTTTTTATTGTAAACCTTTCAGCATTATGAAACAGTGGGCCACAGGGCAAAAGTGTCACTGCAACTGTTTCACTAATGATAGGTGCTGCCGCTTTTGACATTTGTTAACAACATGGGCTCCTATCTCACACCATCCCTCTCCCTCCCATCTCTCATCATCCCACTCCCGCCCATCACTCAGCATCCCTCTCAGCTCACTGATACTCAAATCAAGGTGTCTCCTCTACTTGATTTTTTCCCTTCCTTGGGCCATTGCTCCAAAGCTCAGAAACACTGGCACAGCAAGTATTCCCTGCAACTGCAGTACCGATGACACCTAGAGCTCTGTAAAGCAGGCTGTCTACTCTGCGCACTCAACAGGGCCATTACTTCTAGGCCAGATGCCCAAAGCAGGCTTTCTGTCGTTTTGTGTCAAAAAGCAACAAAAAAGCACATTTAGCCCCCCTGTTGCTTGGCCCCTGTTCGACGCACAACAATTTTGACCTATGCCATAATGCTAGCAAGGAAAATGTACCCCATGCTCTTCTTCATAGTAAGACTGCCATGACTGGGGTCCAGTGTCCACTCACAGAGGGTGGGGGTAGCTCCTGTGCTGGAAACATATAGAAGAGAACGTATGAAGAAACATGCCTTCTCACCAAGGTGCCTGCTACCTGAAAGAAATGTAAATGTGTGTAGTGGTTAATCACTAAATATAAAGACTGCTTTGGAGCCAGTGTAGCTTTTAATTAACTGAGTCACTCAGCTTCATGGTGACAAACATTCAGGGCCTCATTTATGAGGTTTTGTCGTAGAGAAGCGCAGTAGGCCTTCCTGCTGCGCTTCCCTACATCAAAAGAAAAGGGCAGGAATGCGCCGTATCTATAAGATACGGCGCATTCTTGTCCTTTACCCATGGGCCGGCGCACAAAGGGCTGCCCTGCGCCAACGCAGGCACCTTTGCACCATGGTGCCTGCGTTGCGGGGATGATTATTTTTAAACAGGAAGGGAAACCTTTCTGTACAAAAATAATCACAAGAGGCTTTTTCCTCTTTCTATGTGTGCTGCAGAATGCAGCACACAATGAAACAGGAAAAACGAGGAGAAATAAAGATATTTCTCCTTGTTGCTCCTCCCTTGGGAGGCGTAAGCTTTTGTCACTGCCTCAGATTTACGATTTCGTGTAAATCTGGGGCAGTGTCAAAAGGCCATGGATGTTGCTGGGAACGCCCCCAGCAACCCCCATCACACACCCCTTTAACTCAGAACACTGCGTTAAAGGGACTGATATTTATCAGACAGAATTAAGACAAAAAACGTGGCTTAGTGCTGCCTGATAAATATCACAAAAAGTGACGTTTCGGCGGCGCAAGGGGCCTCATAAATGAGGCCCTGAATCTTTTTGAGCGGTAATACATGTGTAAGTTAAAAGGAGTGCATCTTTTAATGGATACACAAAATATTTACACTAGATATATCCTGAAGGCTTATCACTAAAATGTGATTTTTTTTTTTTTAAAGCACTCATTTTTTCTTACCCAGTATTTTGCAACAGCCTGTTTTATACAGTGTAATACAATTTTAAAAGAATGACATTCACAGTGCTTTCTGTCACAGGCTGGGACATCATAGCACTATAAAAAAGTCACTATTCTTCACTGCAACAATCAGGATTTAATTATGTGACTCTCTATTCACACATGAAGACATCTGCAGTGATCACATCAGCCAACTGAGGTTCCATCAGGTAAAAGATTATATTTCCCTTTGACCAGTTTAACTTGCATTTATTTTTTAATTGAAGTGTGTGCATGTTTTTAGATGTAGTTATACGAAGGTGAGCAAAAAAAAATGAAATGCTGAGTTTCTTTTTTCTTTGACCCGACTTCACACTCACTGACCCCTGCCCCATGTCACTCTGTAGTGTCCTCCTCACACTTTTTTTATGGGCATTAACTGCTGCATGTAAATGAAGACAGCCTAGAATTGTGCCTTTCGCGATTCCAGGCTATCTTCATTTACATGTAACTGCAGACCCATTTGCGCTCCCCTGGAAACACATTCACGCCCCCACAGGGGGGCGCCCCCCACAGTTTGAAGACCTCTGCCTTATACTCCCGCTTGACTCAGTTTCTTTCAATAACCTTGTTGGCAGGGCCAGCTAGAGTTGGCCTGCAAGTGCAAGCCCAGTTTTCTGCAGCGCCTACCATTAGTCCTGTAATTGTTAATTCAATTATGGACAGAAGACCGACTAATCATGACGAAATTCCATTTTAAATGGCCCAAAAAATCAATCAGCTTGAAGCGGTGTTTCCCCTTATGGGACCACAAGATAACCACAGAATTTTGACCATGCGCTTACTCAGTGGGATGGTTCTTGGTATTGGAGACTGTAACACCTGGGGCACAATTTTTACAGCTGTCTATACTATCTGCCATGGCACTCCCTTGATTTCTGTCTTACCAGACATACTCAAACAGATACAGAACAAACATTAGGCAGGTGTTGCCCTGGAGTTGGAAATGAAAGTAATGGGAAATTTTCCCCTAGTGTCCGCTATGATTCTGTCTAATGGTGAAGCAGCAAATCTGGCTATATGCCAGGGGCTCACCACGGGCCCAGATTAGTTTCAGCAGCAGCGGGTGCACTCACACAATCCGGCAGACCGAGCTCCGAGCCCCAAAGGGAAGGTCCAGGCTGCGCATGCAGGGGAGGGGGTAGGGCTAGGAGGCCCTGCTGCATGACCCTGCAACCGATCCCCCCTATCTCAGATCCTGTGGCTGCCGCTCGCCTCGTTGTGAAGGGGAGGGCCAGCAGCTGCGTGCAGAGACACCAGCCTAGACCGGTGGACGAGGCCTCCATTAGGGTCCAGGCTCTCAGCAGCATCAGCAGGTCCAGCAGGCAGTTGGCAGTGGGGCGAGGCTCAGGAGCAGCAAGTCCGCAGGGCCGGGGATTCGACTCTCCCGGGTCCTGACAGCATCTTCAGGGACCCCCACCGGGGCCGGGCCCAACCCCACCGGCACCACAACCAGGTAAGGGGTTGCGGTCCTCGGGCGCGATCTGCGCAGGTCTGAAGGTCTGGGAGCGCAATCCTCCGCTCACACCTGGAGCAGGAACAGGGGCAGCCGGGTCAAGCAGCTCCAGGCTGGAGTCCTCCACGGTAGGTGCGTCAGGCTCACAAGGCCTCCTCTTGGAACCGCAAGATGGCGGCGTGGCCCAGGTACCCACAAAGAAGGAGGCAGCTGGCCCAGATCCGCAGCCTTGGGCAGAGAGTCCAGTGCCCCGTCATGATGTGCAGAGAACACAAGGCAGCGCTCCCGTGGGTCTTAAGGGTGCTGAGGGGTAGGGGAAGAGATCTCCCTCGTGATCCCCAATCCGCTGCCCACAAGATGGCGGCCCCGTCTATGGCAGTTGCCTCGACCCGTGGAGCTGGGACCCCACAGGATGCCTTTCTCAGCCCTGTCGCAGATGCTCAGGTCTCCCCGCCGTGTTGTGGGGGTTAGACGAGGGTCAGCGGATCATAAAGCGGGCTTGGATGGGTAATGATTTGGCTATGAGGGGCTGCGGGGGAGCGGAGACTCTGCAGCACATTTCTACTCCATTCACAGCTTGGCCACGCCCCTTACATCACTTTTAATGAAGGTGAAACAGTGCCCATAGCATATAAATCACATTTATATTCCAATGCAGAAATGCGTCTTGCTTCCACTGAGAAAATACTGACTGCAGTGCAGATGGCTATCCTCAAAGAATGGCCAATTGCACAAGGGAAACACATTATTGTCGTTACTCCCATGCTGGCCATAGAGGCTGTCAGGAAAACTGGTGTTCCTAACGCTAAAGCCCTCCATCCTAGATTAATACAATGGGCCACATCCTTTACAGCTGTTGATGTAGACTTTGTCTCCGACCCTTCTTTACAAACCCAAGAATTTCTACTGTATGAGCATGTTTATCCAATACCCTCTGCTGTTTTGCCTCTTGGTCAGTATAAATATATTATTTACACTGATGGTTCAGATCAGCCTGCTATAGGTTCTAAACAACAATACTCAGTGGGCATGTGCTGCTGTTATTGGTGTTATGTTGGATGGTGAATTCCAACCTCAAGCAACTCACAAGCAGTTTTTGGGTGACTGCACTGCCCAGTTGCCTGAACTAAAGGCTTTGCTTCTTGCACTTGAACATATGGTTCCCAAATTCCCCACACTTATAGTGTGTGATCTTAATACTGTATACAGTCATTTAATGATAATCTACAATCAAGCATAAGACACTTTGGGTTAAGGTGGCAGACCTCAAAGACAGGATGCCACAGACTAATGTAATACATACTTTGAGTCATCAGCGTGTGGTAGCACATGCTGTAGGGAATTCCTTGGCTGATGAAGCAGCCAAATCTGGAATCGCCACAGCTACAGTTGCAGCAATTACTCGTTCTAAAACTAAAATAGATAATTATATCTTGGCTTTAATGCAAATAAAAACGGCAACCCTTTACCTAAGGGCTTTCCTTCTAAATATTCTTATCACTTAAATGTACCCAACAACCCTTTTGTAACAATTCCAGGGGTTGCCGATCGTTTGATTCCCAACCAAACACAGACTTGCTTTAGTTATAGCGGCACATTAAGGTGTTGCTTCGGCACATGCTGGGGTGGCGGACACAATTTTGCTGCTGCAGCAACCTTATTGGTGGCATGCCTTATATCAACAGGCCAAGAAATATGTCCTGTGTTGTGACATTTGTCAACAAATTAAAGCTTCCACCGTGACTCATTCACCATAGACACACCTTTTTATTTCCAACAAGCCTTTCGGCAGCATTTATTTGGCTCACTGTGGTCCACTAATTTCAGACACTGCATTCAAATTTATTTTGGTTGCATTTGATTCCTGCTCTAGATTCCTCTGTGTTTGGCCACAGTGCTCAGCTGACGCTCGAACTGTTATTAAAGACCTGCAAGTCTTTATTGGGACACATGCATGCAGTGCATTCCACTTGGACTAGGGCCCGGCTTTCGCGTCAAAAGCGTACCGGGATTCTATGGCATCTCTGGGTGTACAGGCGCATTATTCTTCTCAATATAGGCCCCAGGGCAATTCTGTTGGGGATGGAATGAACTGTGACTTAAAGCAGTCCTTAACGGCTAGCGTATTAGGCACTGGGCATAGTTGGAACCATCACCTCTCTATGGGATACAAAGAGCTTTGCATTACCTCCCTAAAAGATCTCTGGATGGACATACCCCATATGAAGTATTTTTTGGCATGAAGTTGTATGTTCGAGACCTTTATGGTCCAGACATTGTGTCAGCTGCTGCGACCTTCGACATAATTAATCATTGTGCTGTCCTACAGGATCTGCAAAAGTTCTGTGACGCCCAATCAAGCGAACAATTGAACACATCTCTCTCTTTGAGTACAGATTTGAAACCCAAACTTTCCAGCTGAATTAAAAAGTTGGTGATCTTGTTTGAGAAAAAGTGGCAATTAAAAAGGAATTTGGACCACTATACCGAGCACTGATGCCTGTCCTTGGTGTCCAAGGCACAAGAACTGTGGTCCTTCCACTGCTTCCTGGTTCTAAAGACAAACGCTTTGTCTCCATTGAACATGTCAAACTACACCATGTGGCTGATCCTAAATAGTAAGCCACGGGGTGTCCGTGCTACTACACAGGACGTTCCTCTGCATTTAGTGAACACCGCTGAAGCAGATACCCCCGGCTGGGGAGGAGAGGGGATGAGTGTGCAAAACGCAACATGACTGAAGTGAGTACTGTTCTTACTACTGCGTTATCTGCAGTTGATGTGGTTTACACTGATCCATCGTTGATGGATCCACCACTGTTGGATTTTTCGAGTCCTGATACGGAACAGGAGCCTCCTGTTTTTCAACAAAGTGCTTTTGGGTATTATATGGATCGAGATGATTTTTCTTCAGACAGTTCTTCTGTGCATCTTAAAAGACGATTCCAATGCGGACCAGCAGCTGAATATTTTTAGGTAATACTGACTGCAATATACTTGTTTTGTACTGTGTATTGAATTTGATTGTAAGCGCTGTTTACCTTGCCTTACTTTTAAAAACTCGCGTGTAAGAAGTGAAATCCTCCTTTTTAAATTTGCCGTCTTTGCACTGCTTGCAACTGTGCAGCAAAGGGCCCAGTCTGTGTAAAGCCTGGGGGGGAACCAATCATTGGCAAAGCCTCTCTTAGCTGGGGCCGATTCCAATGTGGACTCGCAGCAGACACGTGCAGTGGACGCGCCTAAGGCAAGACAGTCTGTGCTGTCCGCTTCCGACCGGTGCCAAGGGCCAGTCATAATGCACAAAACAATTGCTACACCTCTGAACATATCAAACACCTTTACTCTGCTAACTACAGACTAGACTCTAGAGTCCTTTAAACCCTACATGAACTTGACATTTTTAACTCTACAGACTCCCCATCAATCTCAGCCAATACTGATGTTTTATCTAACACGAAATCATGCTTACAATCAGAGCTCAAAATACCAAATCTGATCAAATGTTAATTTACTCTTTGAACACACCAGGGTAATTGTGGAAGTGCTACCCTCACCTTCATCAGTCTATATGGTCCAAATGTTGATGACCCTAATATTTTGCTAACATGTGCACCTGCCGGTATGACCTAAAACCTTCCACCATACTCTGGGACAGAGAATTCAACCTTCCTTTAGACCCGGCCATCGATAGATCTGCTGTTGCTGACTGGCAAGATAAACAATCTGCAAGGGTGTGAGGGAGAGCATGGAGGATTATGACCTCGTAGATATATGGAGATCTGTCACCCCAAAGACCGGGAGGGCACATTTATATCAACTGTGTACAATATGTGGTCATGCCTGGATTATTGGTTAGAAACTAAAGAGGTGAGCACATGGGTAGTAGATTTGTGCCACGTATCTAGAACTTTACGGACCACTCTCCTGTAGTGTTGTCCCTCAGGCTCCAGACACACCCACCTAAACCCTTTCAATGGAGACTTCTTGCCTCACTTCTTTTGGATGCAGTGTTTCAAGATGGAGTGTGCACGGCAATCATACAATACTTTGACGCTAACAGGGGTCAGTTAAGGAGAGGAGCATACTATGGGAAGCATTTTAGGTCAATTTTCGTGGGACATGCATTGGGCTGGGGTATTGAATTCCATACGTTCTTGCCTACAATATCTTGAGAATACCTTACGGACTCTCGAAAAAACATATGGAGCCCACCCTGACCCCACAACATTAGCAGATATCAGAGCACACCTAACTGAGTACAATAAAGCAGCGGACCAAGAGGTTCAATATATGTCCAAACGCTGGGTGGCGAGGGTGTATGGGTAGGGCAGTCGTCCTGGACATAGCCTAGCAGCTAAGATTACAGTGCCTTAGGCTGCCAGTCACGTAGTGTCCACCGCTACCCCCGATGATGAACATTGTCATGATACATCCGCTATCCTAAACTAATTTGTAGATTTCTACACTCAATTATATAGTGCCCATCCCTCGGCAGCTGAGCATGAAACAGCTACGTACTCAAACTATATTATTATTGCTTGGCTGTCGCCGGGACAAAGAGAATTACTGATTCAGCCAATGTCTGAGGAGGAGATAGGGAACGCCATATGCATGCTTCCGAATGGGAAGGCACTGGAGTGCGATGGGCTTGCTAGCGAATTTTACAAGACATACTCAGATCTATTTCTGCCCCACCTTATGGACATGTATCGGAAGGCCTATGAGAGACACTGACGACCACCCACATTAAGAGAAGCACTATTAATCACACTGCTAAAACCTGATAAGGCACCTGAGTAGTGTGACTCTTATTACCCGTATCACTGATAAATACAGATGTTAGAATTCTTGCAAGGATTCTTACCACCCGGTTACAACTGTTGCTACCTTTGTTAGTCTTACCGAACCAGTCCAGCTTCATCCCTTATTGATCACCTGCCCATAATCTGCGTACATTATAAGCAGTTCTTCACATGTTGGATCCCTCGGTTCAGGTCGCAGCGGTATTTCTTGACGCCACTAAGTCATTTGATTCTATACAATGGCCATATATGTTCACTGTTCTGGGTAGAATGGGGATGCCACAGGTATTTTTGCACTGGATCCAGTTATTATATACAGACCCCATCGCACACATCCACTTGAATGGCGTTACGTCTGACCCACTATGTATTTATAGAGGAATGCAACAGGGATGTCCACTATCCCCGATTTTATTCGCTCTAGCGCTGGAACCACTGGCTTGTATTATCAGACAGAGACATTCGGCTGCGGCCCAATGCTTTTGTCAACGCACTCTGGCCATTTCATTATATGCAGATGATATGGTGGTGTATGTGAAAGATCCACACACTAATCTGGCTCCTGCGGTTCGAGAGTATGTAAAATATGAGTGGCACTCTGGACTGAGCATTAATTGGTGTAAGTCAATTATTTTTCCATAAACCCCATCCATGAAAACCATATTGTAGGAAAGTAGGATCTGCTTTTATGGTTATCCCCACTTTTTACCTGGTGCTATGCTGTTTCTGACTAGTCTGACTGGGATCCTGCTAATCAGGACCCCAGTCTCTGCTTTCTCTCCTAAATTGGTTATGGTGAGTACCTAGGTACACCCCAGATTGGCTACTGGTGTACACTTACAAGTCCCTAGTATATGGTACTAAGGTACTCAGGGCATAGATATACCAGGGGTCCCCCATGGGCTGAAGCATGTATTGTGCCACCCATGGGAGACCCCTCAAACTGTAACTACAGGCTTGCCATTGCAGTCTGTGTATGCTGGTGCTAGCACCACTTACGACAGAGATAGGTTTCTCTATATCTGAGGTTACTGCAAGTGTGAGGGTGCCCCTGCATGAGCGGGCACCCCTACAACCTTCAGAGACCATTCTCCCGGTTGTAAGTGCATCAGCCATTACAATACATAGAGTGACCATGCGTCAATACGCAATGACTAACTCTAAACTGGCTGTAACAAACCCTGTCATGTTTGGTATCAAACATGTTGGAATCATACCCCTACACCGTAAACGGTGTGGGAGGTATGATTCCCATTGGAGTGGTGTGCAGATTCCTCAAAATACTTGGAGATCTGGGTACACCGGGATACTGAAGTTGTCATTCAACAAAATTATGGCACCGCCATGTCTAAATTGCACTACCGGGTGGCTCGCTGGACTCATCTCCCCTTATCCCTGGCAGACAGGTTGGCAGTTATAAAGATGGTTGTATTGCCCAGAGTATTATATTTCGTAATCAATATCCCCATCCCTCTGGCACAGAATTTTTTCAAGACACTTCAATATTTTATGGTAACTCTTCCATCGGCTGGAAACAACCTAGAATTAGTTGGCAGACCCTTACGTGTCCTTACACACAAGGGAGTTTTGGAGCACCAGATCTTTATTTATATTACTTGTGTGCACAAGCTCATTTTGCACACTATTGGTATCATCACCAGTGCTATACACCACACTCTGCACTTGAATACGATGCAGCTTACCCCATCCCTCTTAAAGCCATACTACCACATACCTCCATGGTGATCTCATCTAAAGAGATCAACTTGCTCCAAAGTACAAAGAAGGCCTGTCAGGCACTTGCTGTGCAAGCAGGTAAGACTCCACTATACGCCCCTCAGTGTGGATTGGCTTCTTGGTTTACTGTGAGGGACACAAATGTTGCTGACACAACTATGACTAGTAGTTAAATTGTGATTCCAAATTATTGTTACGCCATTAGGGAGAGGGGAGGGATAAGTGGGTGGGATTGGGTTTGCATTTCAAGTTATTTGATACATTGAGGCATTGGTAACACCTACCACCTGATGGAGCTGAAGTTGATATTTCTGGTAATTCTGACTGCCAATATGAGGATTTGGGGTTTGTCAGTATGTTATGCACAATGTCTTTTATAACATCTATTGTCTAGTCGGGAGCGGGTGATTTCTTCCAATATATGGCTCTTTTTCGTAATTTGATGCTCAGTGTGCAAATGTATTCGCTCTGACTTGCATGTATTGGATTGGTTAAACAAAGAACAATAAAAATAAATTAAAAAACAAAAGACTCCACTATACGCCCCGACAATGCCATTGTTGCACCATCCCGTCTTATGAGTCACTCGGGAGCCTAGAGCACTCGCTATATTGCAGGATGCAGGTTTGCAGGCGATGGGCGATGCATTCCCTGGGGGGTCATATTACACTCACAGACTTTCTGGAGGCTCATAGCCACACACCCCTTCTTAGATTTAAATACCACAGACTGGGGGCAGCCAAAAAGGGTTTGTACCCTTCCTTCCCGCAAGAGCCGGTATCCTTGGGGCCATTGCAGATGTTATTCACCTGTGCAGAAAAGTTCATCACTAAATGATATAAGTAGGCTATCCTGTTTTAGGTTTAAATCTATCATAACTGATAAAACCCCACCAAAAGGGAAATAGACCTCAACAGTGTAAACATATAAACACTGATAAACACCTACACAACCACAATCTAAATGCCATTCAAAGAAAGGAAAAGGAGAGTGAAAGAGTCACTTTTCTTTCTTCCTGAAGGGGCCCATACAATGTAACTTTTTTATTCAAGGGAGCAACATGAAAGACTGGGCTAACATTACTATGCTTGAGTTTTGAGTGTGCCTAGGCGGGCCGGGGTCGAGCAGAGTTTGGCCACCTGAATTGAGATTTTTAACCTGGAATGTGAGGGGGCTCACCTCTATGGTGAAGAGATATAAAGTCCATGCATACCTGGTGCGGAGAGGGGTACAGGTGGCCTTCCTTCAAGAGACCCACTTAGATCGAGAGGAGGGGCAGGCACTGCAGCGGCGCTGGAGGGGCCAATTGTTCTATACTACTTTTTCGAAGTTCGCGCGGGGGGCCCTGATTTGGGTGAGAGCCGGAGTCCCTTTCCAGCCATTGGCGACGCTAGTGGACACGGAGGGAAGGTTTGTAGCAGTGCAGGGACGACTGGACGGGAGGGACATGGCCTTATGCAGTATATACGCCCCTAATATAGACCAGGCCGCCTTCTTCTCAAGGCTGTCGGGGAAGCTGGCGTCATATTTGACGGGGACGGTGGTGCTGGGAGGGGACTTTAACTCGGTGACCGATGTGGATTTAGATAGGTCCCACCCCCCCCCTTGCTCAGTCAGTGGTCCGGCGGGTGGCCAACAGCAGACGGGCCTGGCAGGACACCTGGGGGTTGGTGGAAACTTGGCGGACCCATCATCCGACAGATAGGGATTATTCCTTCTACTCGGCCCCCCATGAGTTACATGTCAGGCTGGATAGTATACTGTGTTCGCCGGATGCCCAGACGTTGATGCGGCACAGTGAGTACCTGGCGAAAACCATCTCCCTTCATAACCCCTGCGTAGGGGCGCTACAATGGTCCAGGCAGCGGCAGGCGATTCCTACTTGGCGGCTAAACCCCATGCTGCTGGAGGATCAGGTTTTCCGGGCTGATGTTAGCGGTTGTGTGGAGCGGTATTTTGCGGATAACTCGGAAACGGCGTCGAGTATGGCGTTGGAATGGGATGCGTTTAAGGCGGTCGTTAGGGGGGTCTGCATATCGTCCACCGCCGGGGTGCGGAAGACGCTGCTGAAGGACATAGAGGGAGCGGAGGCCCGACTGCGTACGGCCGAACGGGCGCATCAGGCGGGGGAGGACCTGCAGGCCGCGGTTGCCGAGGCACGTGAGGGAGTGGCAGTGCGGGTGGAGAAGCTCTCCTGCTTTGACCATAAGGACTACCTCACCCGGGCGCACGCGGAGAGAGATAAGGTGGGCTCACACTCCTGGCCTGGCTGGCGACCCCGATGGCCCGAGGTGCCCCAATACTTTCCCTGGTCGAGCCGGGGGGGACCCTGGTCTAATCTCAGACAGGGATAAATACACAGTTCTCCAGTTATTATGCGGCATTGTATGATAGCACTATGCAGGGGGCACCTGAAGGCTTGGATGACTTTCTATTGGCGGCTCGGCTACCCCGGTTGGATCCGGAACACGGGAAAGATTTGGGGGACGCCATTTCGCTGGGCGAGATCCGCGCCGCGATTAAGCACATGGCCCGTCGTAAGACTCCGGGGGCAGACGGACTGCCTGTCGAGTTTTATGCGGCGTACCCGGAGTTGCTGGCCCCGCGGTAGCGGGCCCTCTACGGTGAGGCATGGCGGGTTGGGCGCCTACCCGCCTCCGCCCGGGAGGCGATTGTGGTACCTTTGCTGAAAACCGGGGGAGATGCTAGTGCTCGCGCGGCATACCGCCCGCTCTCCATGTTGACGGTGGACTACAAAATCCTGAGTACAATATTAGCATTGCGTCTGTTGACCCACATGACTGCCCTGATTCATCCGGACCAGGCGGGCTTTATTCCCCGGCGTAACACGGCCACCTCCGTTCGGCGTTTACTGCGGGTGATGGAGGTGGATCGGGACGAATATCCAGAGGCCCTAATGCTATCGGTCGACATAGAAAAGGCCTTTGACAGTGTAGAGTGGCCATATTTATATCGAGTGTTGCAAGCATTTGGCCTGGGGGATGGCTTTGTACGCTGGACCACCTTGCTCTATAATGATGCCACGGCCCGCGTGAAGACGGGGGCGACCATCTCAGCCCCCTACCGGGTACGGCTTGGGACGAGGCAGGGCTGCTCGCTGTCCCCATTGTTGTTCGCCCTGGCCATTGAACCGTTGGCGGCGCATGCCCGACTGGGGCGCTCCTACGCTGGAGTACAGCTGAGGGGGGAGGCCCACTATATCTCCCTTTACGCGGATGATCTGCTGATGTTTCTGGCAGATGCAGATGGCGCATTACGTGGGGCAACCGACTTATTGGGGGTCTTTGGTCGTTTGTCGGGGCTCAAAGTCAACTGGGGCAAGACATGCTTTGTCCCGTTGTTACCCGAGGGACAGGCCCCCCACTCGCTGGGAGCGATACGATGGGAGGGTCAATGTCTGCGCTATTTGGGGGTTAATATTTACCACACCCAGCCTGATCTGCTGGAAGGGAATATCGGCAGAGCCATTCGGGGCTTGCGTGGCAGCATAGGTTTTTGGAGTACGCTCCCCCTTTCGTGTGCGGGGAGGGTGGCGCTGCTGAAGATGGTGGCGCTACCGCGCCTCCTATACTTTTTTCGCACCTTGCCCATCTGGATACCGGCATCGTTTTTTGAGCGGCTTCGTGCACTGTCGACGGGCTTGATATGGGGCTCAGAATGGCGGCGGGTGGCTTTGACCACATTGCGGCGGCCAAGAAGCGGAGGGGGGCCTGGCAGCTCCGGATTTTGAATGGTACTATCTGGCGGCGCAGCTCCAATGGCTCACACAGGCGGTGGCTAGGGAGTATAGAGGCCCAGAGGGCCCGCAGGGCAGGTTGATTCCTTGTCATGTGATCGCTTTCATAGTCCTCCAGCAGCGGATGGACCTTGCTCAGCTCACTCTGGAGGAGCGCACCCTCAGGCAGTGCTGGAATCGATGTCAGAAGAGGGCCGCCATAGTTCACCCATATGCCCCGGAGATCCCCCTGGGTATGTGTACGGCGCTCCCCCACGGGGGCGATTGGTCGGGACTAGCTGTTTGGGAGGAGCTGGGCATACAAGTAGTGGGGGATTTGTTTAAGGAGGGGGTGCTGTTGCCCTTTCAGGACTTGCAGGACTCTTATGGGCTCCCGCGGGGAGACTATTTACTTCATGCAGCCCTCGTAGCGGGCCTTCAGAGGCATTGGAGTATGGGGCTTTCGGAGCCGCCGGTCGCCGCGGGCTGCCAATATGTAGTTATGGCGGCAGGGACATCCAAGGCTATTACCTGCCTCTATCGCAGGCTGTCGACAGCATGCCTGCGGCCCTTAGACGCGTTGAGGGATAGGTGGGAGGTGGACCTCGGGAAGCCCATCCCCGAGTCGACATGGTCCACACTGGTGCGGCGGGCCTGGAAGGGAACGCGTAATGCCCGGTTTCAGCTGGTTCAGTTTTTTACACTACACAGGGCCTATCTGACGCCAGTTAAGATATTGCAATACTTTGGGGCCGCGCATTCTCAGTGCCCGCGTTGTGGGGGAGAGGGGGCTGATTTTCAACATATGTTTTGGTCCTGCGCGAAGTTGGGTGACTAATGGGATGATGTTATAGACTGCCTGAATCAAGTGACAGACCGCGATATTGCCCCGGAAATGGGGGCCTGCCTGATGCTCTGGTTTCCCCATACCCGCCGAACGAAGATCACCAGTAAGTTTTACGACTTGGGGTTGATTATGGCCAAGAGGGAACTAACCATGCATTGGAAATCACGGGGGGGCCTAGCTTTCTGAGGTGGAGGAAGGCGTTTGCGAGATGGGCAGGAGCAGAGGGCACACTCCGGTTGCAGCTAGCACTTAGGAGGGATGATGAGAAGGCATTGGCGACGGCCCGTGCATGGGAGGCGTTGGTGGTGGAACTTCAGGGGCTGATGTCTGACACGGGAGGAGATGGGAACACATCCGATCGACAGGAGGAATCGGCAAGTGGGGAGTAGGAGGGAAGCCATGGGGAGAGGTGGACACATGAGCCGTGGCTAGACATGGGGGGACAACCCGAGCTTCCAGGGAACGGTCTAGGTAGCTGTACATGATTCATAGGAAGGTGGGGTCTCAACAGGAGGAGGACAGGCAGAAGGGGGCACACTGACATGGGCTGAGGGAGGTAGAGGGTGGGGGGAGCCCATGCGGGAAGGGTGATTTTTCTTATGTTCAAATGCCTGAAAATATCAAGGGTGACACTCTCCGGTGGAGGGCTGAGGCTGTTGGGGGGTTGCATTGCGCTGTTGGACAGAAAATAATAAAAAAATATTTCAAAAAAAAAAATGCTTGAGTTTTGCTGTTTACGGGTATCACTAAAATATTGTTTCTTTTTTCATTTTGCTTTTTTCAGTTTTGTGGTCTTTGGTCACTTTTTGTGACGCACATGTGGCGTAAAACATGCGCCATATTGCGCCATATTTATGAAGTGACGCATCTAGGTAAACCCCTGCACTACATTATACCTGCGCCAGGTATAATGTATGCAGGGTGGGCGTACCCCCACAAGAAAGGGTCGTAGGAGTGGCGCAGTGAAATCTATGAGATTTCGCTGCGCCACTTCTAGGACGCCAATGCGTCAAAACCTTACGCCTGCTGATGGCAGGCGTAAGGGTGACGCAGGCCCTTTCACATGGGGCTTGCCCCATGTGAAAGGAACATTGCTGGAGTTGCGTCAGGCTACTGACACAACTCCAGCAATGCGCCACTTTTTGCACTGACAGATACGTCAGTTATACTGACGTATCTGTCCTTCCTTGAGTCATGATGCTTCATTTTGTAAATATGACGCATCATTGGTGTCGCAAGGAGCGTGCACTGAGAAGTGGCACATCGCTGCTTTCACGCAGCGATGCGCCAATTCTCGTAAATGAGGCCTGCAGGGTTTAGAAGCACGTTTTAGTTCTTATTTAATTTTATGAACTGCAAGGAATCAGGATATATCAAAATGAAATTTTTTATTTTGGCTATGTTTCATTCTTTCACTGATAGGTAAAATGGCTGGTTTCATAAGCTTCTTTCCCAATATGTACATTACATTTACCCACAGACAGAGAATGGGTGAAATCCTTTGATACATCAACCCCCTTTTCTAGTGAGTCAGTATTGATAGTAGGTGAATTGCCAAACACCCCAGGCTTCACACATTCAATGCAAGGTGTAGTCACAGCTATATGTGAAAAGAGTGTTGTCACCAAGTATCTGGGATAGTGGTAAAAACATGACACCAGACATTTGGAAAACACGGATTGCAATGTCACTTGGAATGCTGCTGCAAAACGTTCTTACCAAGTTCAACAAAGATTGGAGTGATATTGCTTGCATTTGCAGTGATTCAGCTATGTATATGAAAAAGTTGTGTGATGACCTATCAAATTCGATACCTGCGCTGAAGTGCTTCCCTATAAAGGATCCTTGCCGCTTGCTAGATGGTATGCTGAAAGCATCTTTACAATCTTCAGAGTTAAAGAAGAATGTTGTTGACTTTGTAGTCCATTCTGGTGCACTGTATCTTTTTGCATTGGAACTGAAATGCAAATATTTCTCATTTTGTGCTTTGCGTGGCGTCAAAGAAAGAGTCATCCCAACTGTGTCATTTAGTCAGTGCTTCTCAGTCCTAGAGCCCATGAATGCTATATTATCCATGTGGCGACCGTTTACAGAATTTTTGTTTTGTGATGATGCCAAAGACAACAAATGCGAGTAACTTTGGTTGTATATTGATAGTGAAGTGAAAAAAAGTACACTCTACTGCATTCTTAAATGTTTATAGAAAAACATGACTGCTGTATTGGACATGATAAAAAAAACTAGAGTCTGAAAACATCATTGTCTACCAAGTTTTCAGCGTAATTGGTGTAGATGTGAAACGGCTCCTTGAGAGTAGCCTGGGCGACACTTTTAGTGACTTTGGCGCTGCAACATCCATGTTAGAATGCTTGCCACTTGGTAAGCCAAGAAATGTTGAGGAGCAATTCAGGAAATTTTATTTTACAATGCATGAGAAATGGCCTGCAATGATGCATAGAAATGTCACTGGCATGGCATTTGAAGTCAATGAAGCCTCACTGTGGGACTCTGCACAAGTTCTAGATCCCTTCCGTAAATGGAAATTTTTTCTGGATTTTAAAAAGTACTGCTTTGTTATTGACCACTTTAATAACTTTGAGAGCATATGCACCCAGTTCAATGCATATGCTGCAGAACCTGTCCCAGGGAATCACAGTCTTCAGGTGCACCAGTATTGGCATGGAAAGCTATGTCACCGTCTCCCACCGCACACTAGTCGCCAGACTACATGACGCAGGCATACAAGGAACAGCCCTGGACTGGATCTGATCATTCCTCACCGGAAGAAGCCAAAGGATCAGACTCCCACCCTTCCTCTCCGACCCCACGAAAATTACCTGCGGACTCTCACAGGGTTCATCACTGAGCCCCACCCTCTTCAACAGCTACATGGCCCCCCTCGCAGCCATCGTCCGTCAACACGGCCTCAACATTGTATCCTATGCCAACGACACCCAGCTCATCCGCTCCCTCACCAAAACCCCACCACTGCCAAACTCAACTTCCAGAAAGGAATGCTCAACGCTGAGAAGACAGAAGTCCTCGTCCTTGGTACCACCCCTTCTGCATGGGACAGCACCTGGTGGCCTTCCGCCCTCGGAAGCCCACCAACCCCCTCAGACCACGCCAAGAACCTCGGCATCGTACTCGACTCATCACGTTGCCCGTCTCAAGTGCCAATGTTGAGAAGGCCTTTTTACAGATAAAAGTTACATGGGAAGGAAAACGCAAGCGCGAATGACCAAAGACTCACTGAAGAAGTATTGTATTGTGTACCACAATAAGTCTGATTTGCAAAAATGTATTTTGACCTCATATACACTGTGCGTACACTATCTATATACCATGCACTATCAGTGAACAAAGCAAGCATTAAAGTAAAATGTTCCATAAACCCCCAAAACACAGTTTCAGTTGTTTTCAATGGCACGAAAATGTGTAACCCACTGATAACCATTGTTTTTTTAAGGTATTGACATTACTGGAAAACAATGAAAAACAAACACCAGAATTTACCAAAAATAGAAACTGAAAAAAGGGAAGCCTATATATAATGATTCTCAAAATGAACAGGCTGGCTTTACCAATTCCGCATTTGCCAAATGCAATGTTGTGTTGGACGACCCACTAGCACTGGCTGATTGGAAGTTCTGCTGTGGCCTGATGATTAAGCTAACACCCAATTGTAACCTGAGGATCATACACTTTAAATATCTACAGCAGGCCTACTACTCCCCCTCTCCAGCTGCACAGCTTTGGGCTGCGGACATATGCGAGTTGTGTTCAATGTGGAATTGAGGCTGTAGATTTCCTACTTCTAGTGTGGCCCATTATTGGTCTCAAGTCACTCAAACCTTCTCTGATATGATAATGGAACGCATTGATTGTACCCCTAAGGTATGCTTCTGGACCTTGTAAAGTCGTATCGTATCGTATCATATAAACTCTTTATTTTGGCCGAAGGCCATAAAAGATTTCATGATAATACATCATTCATAAAATAATCTAAAATATATCCAGCCATATGTTACATGATTTCAGTAAAAGGATCAAATGATCACAATAAAACAATTTCATTCAATAAAAAACATTTTTAAAGTATACAAGGAATGGATGTCTAGTTATTTATACAGTCCAAGGTAAGTTCCATGGTCACAGATATCTTAATCTTTAATACGTCACAGTTTTAACCCCATTCTCTTCCTTATTAGTCCCACTATAAAAAGATATCTTGATAATGCAAATATAACGTGTGGGAGGGAACTTGTTGTCAATACCCTCAGTGCCTCTTGGTGCTTTCTAATTCCCAATGAATTACATAGTGGTCGGATCCATTTACTCCTTGCCCTGTCATACGCCGGGCAGAAAAACAGGATATGTGCAATATTTTCGGTGTTATTTATAGACCCTAAAGTATGTCTAATGCATAGAGTACAGGAGCGATCTTCCTTACCCCCCCAATTTGCAGTATGGCTCTTAATCTGTAGTATGTTGTATCTTAGCTTTAGGTACAAGATTCTTGCTAGGAACGATTGTACCTGATCAAGAAAAGCCTCATGATTCAGGTTTGACTTAATAGAAAGGAATTCAGTTGTTAACCTTCCTTATCTTGGATCGCAATGAAGTGCATTCAATGTGTATTGCCAGTAAATACCCCTCATGTTGCCTTTGCAGCTTGACGTTAAACTGTGCGGGTTAGTCCAATACAATTCAAGGCCTAACTCTATCAGCCATTTCCAGACAAATCTTAACCATGGGAAGGTAAGACATGTATCAATATCTAATAGTTTGTGGGCACCTTCTCTATATACTAGTAATTCTGGCGTTGTCCATAGCCATATTCAGTAGAGCAGTGGGCGTAGGATTGGGAGGTGTCCTATGCGCTTCAGATTCAGGTCGTGAAACATTGGGACAAGTGGTGTTGATAGGGGTGATCCCAATACTCTCCTCACAAATTTGTTTTCCCCAATTGTCAGTTGTTTGACATCACTTGTACCCCATAACTCTGACCCATACAATGCTGCTGCCTGGACATTACATTTGTATATCTCGAGTGCTGGTGTCACAGATTTACTTGTAGTTGAGCTATACTTCTTGAGGACTGCCCCTGACCCATGGGCTAACCTTAAAGCTGAGTGGCTAATTTGCTTATTCCAGGCTGATTTTGTGTCTAATAATATGCCCAAGTAAGTACAATTGGTGGGGTATTCTATTCTCTGATTACTAAGCACAAGGTTCTTTTTAAGGCCCTTTTGTGGGTTTATGGCCATGTACTTCGTGTTATTTGCATTTATTTCTAGACCCTTTTCTGTGCAATATCTATTAAAACCATCCAACATATTTTGTATCACTTTCATGGTCTGTGATATCAGAATGGTGTCGTCTGCAAAAAGCAGCGCCGGCACCAAACTCCCATTTAGCTTTGGTGGATCATTTACTTGATTTTGTAAGTAATTCACCATGTTGTTAATAGAGAGTGAGAACATGGTGGGAGCAAGTACGCAACCCTGTCTCACTCCTCTCTCTATTGGGATTGGCTTTGTGAGTTCCCCATTCATACCCCAGCGAACTCTAGCGTAGTTTCCATTATGTAATCTTTTTAACTGCGTGACCAGATTGGGGGGCCACCTTGTTTTTCAAGTGACTCCCATAATACGCTTCTTGGTACAAGGTCAAAAGCTGCCCACAGATCAACGAATACCACATAAATGTGCCCCTTCCTAACTTTAACATATTTCCAGATAATACACAGGAGTCTGAAAACTTGGTCTATGTGCTAGTACGAGATCCGAATCCTGCCTGATATGGATACAGTATGCTATTAGTCTCTATCCAGTCATAAAGCCTGTTCAGTAACTGCCTGGCATACATTTTTTGGAGTACGTCTATCAGGCTAATTGACATGTAGTTCTCGGGTTTATGCTTACTGCCCTTTTGTGGATAGGGACGATTTCAGCCCCTTTCCATGTTCCCGGTATAGGGGCATCGGCTGATATTGAGTTGCTAAGTGCATTAAGATATGGGACCCATACCTTTTTGTCATGTTTAAATAAGTCACCAGGGAGTCTATCTAGTCCCGGTGCTTTTCCCGGTTTGCTGGAGCCTACAGCGTACTCCGTTTCTTGCATTGAGAAGACAATCACCCCACTGTCTCCCTCTGTGTGAATAGGCTGTCTATCTCCACTCAGGGCTACAATGGGCTGGAAACTTGAGTACAAATCAGTAAAGTGGTCCGTCCAAGTCACCGAGTCCAGATAGTGCTCTGTTCTTCGTACTTGGTCCTCCCCCCCAATGCTATAACTTTTCCAAAACTCTGCCTGGTTATTTGTTTTTGTTGCCTTCAAAAGATCCAGCCAGCTATTTTCCTCCCAGTTCCGCTTGGCGGTGGCCAATGCTTTTGGGTTGGCATCCCTGGCGCTCCTTACTAAAATCTACACTTCCCTGCTTTATTGATTCAAGTAAAGCTGACTTAGATCTTCTACATTCAGTTGTATGCCATGGGTTTACCTTTAATCCTGCCCAAAGATTGAGTTTCGGATTCTTCCCATTGTTTTTGGTGAGAAGGGGCTCAAACTTTGAGACCAGGGCAGCGTGCATAGATGTTATGGATAGATCGCTTGTCTCTAAATATGCACCCACTATTTCTGCAAAAATATTATAGATGTTAGTCATAATTTCTATGCTACCTGTGATCTTAGGCCACCCAATAGATCTTCGGTTGTTCCCTACTAAGGGATGCACATTATGTGTGCCGGTATTTGATTGGTCATCCCTTGCTAAGTGGCCTATTACTTCCAAACATAATGGTCGGTGATCACGGTCATCCCTCATTTCTGTTTTAAAGCTCACTATTCTGCTCCAGCTATGGATGCTATGCATTGTATAGTCGATTCTCGACTGTGTGCTGCCGCGCTTGAAAGTATTGAGACAGGCAGTTTCGTCCGCGTTGTTAAGTACCTTTCCATTACATGCCCTTAGATGGTATTCTACCGTGAACTGTACTATCTGTAGTGCTGCGTTAGTGCAAGGTTTAGAAGGCCCAGCCATTAGTTGAGGCAAAGGGCCATATCTTCTTCTGTGGCACTTTCTAATCCAATTAGTGACTCCTAGGCACAATTAAAGTCCCCACATACAATCACAGTGTTACTAGGGTCTACGAGATCCAGGGAATTGCCTAGTGCATTGATAATCTCAGAATGTAATGTTTGCCTTGTTGGTCTATTATAGCTGTTAAACAAATACAGTTTTTCATTATTATCTTTTAAATATATTGCCAACAGGTCTGGGTAATCTATACTAAGGATCGTGGATCGCGTTCCCAATGTAATTTTAATCCATATTACTAGGCCCCCCGATGGTCTCCCTCTCTGCGTGGGAATTGCATTCCTATAAAATGTTTTATAACCCAACTTCTATGGAGTTGTCAATAGCTATTTACCTTGGAAGAGACAGATATCAAATCTGTCTATGTAACTATGCCAATCAGGATCTTCAAGCTTTTGTTTTAGGCCCGCTATATTCTAGGATACTATAGCTATACTTTCTTGACCTATCGCGATAGTTTTAATTGTTTGGGTATTAGAATCTATGGTCGAATACACACCCTTGCATCTTGGAGTCCCCTCCAGCTTGTTTAACCCCTTCGCTGCTAGGCCTTTTCCGCCCCGGTGCTAAGCCTTTTTTTTGCTATTTGGGGTAGTCCGTGCTTAGGCCCCTGTAACTTTTTGACCACATAAGGTATCCACGCCAAATTTGCGTCCTTTTTTCCAACATCGTGGGGATTCTAAAGGTACCCAGGGTTTGTGGATTCCCCTGGAGGGGACCCAGAAATTAGCCAAAATACAGTAATTTTTTTATTTTTTTTTAAATGGGAAAAAATGGGCTACAGATGAAAGCCTCTGGATTTTTCCCTGCAAATGGTATCAAAAAGGGGTTGTGGTGCTGAAATCACCATCTACCCAGCTTTCAGGGACAAGCAGACTTTTGTCAGAAAACCAAACGTTTTTACACAGTTTTGGCATTTTTCTGGGACATAGCCTATTTTTGCTATTTTTTGTGCTTTCAAGCTCTTTCCAGTTAATGGTAGAAATGGATATGAAAGCAATAATGGATCCTGGAAAGCTATACATTTTAGAAAAGTAGACAAAATTCGAAATTCAGCAAGGGGTCATTTGTGTAGATCCTTTAAGGTTTCTGTATAGAAACTAACCGTTGAATATAGGAAAAATTGAAAATTAGTTGAAAAAAACAGCCATTTCTGGCAACGTTTTCACCTGTAACTTCTCCTAATTGTGACAGCTGTTTGAAGGAAATATACCGTTACATTTGTGACGAACTGAGCAGCGTCTTGCAATGATTTTTCATTATGTTCCGGGTATATAGCAATTAATTTGGGAAAATATATATACATGGAAAAATCGGTATGAAAGACACCAATGTATTTCTGAAATTGGAACAAAATATAGAGTTTAGAAACAGTAGATATTTGCACATTTCCGAAATTGTGAGTACCCATACTAGCATGAGACTTATAGGTCATTTTTCAAAATGACTTCTTTTTTACACATTGTCTTTCATTTATAAGGCAGAAATGCATCGAAAGTCAATAGGTAATATCAGTTGCTCTACAATTATGTGTTGCCCTAAGTCTCCTGATAAAAATGATACCTTACTTGTGTGGGTAGGCCTAGTTCCTGTGACAGGAAACGGTCCGAAACTCAACGAGGACACACTTTATTTTTACTGTGAGATTTTGAACCCTAGCTCTGCCGGCACCTAGGGAAACCTAGCAAACCTATACATTTTTGAAAAGTAGACACCCAGGGGAATCCAGGATGGGGTGACTTGTGTGGCTCTCACCAGGTTCTGTTACCCAGAATCCCTTGCAAACCTCAAATTTTGTCCAAATAAACACATTTTCCTCACATTTCTGTGGTGGAAAGTTCTAGAATCTGCGTGGATCCACAAAATTCCACCCACCCCGCGTTTCCCAAAGTCTTCCGAGAAAAACAGTACCTCACTTGTGTGGGTAGGCCTAGTGCCCGCGTCAGAAAACGGCCCAAAACGCAGCATGGACACACCACATTTTCACAGTGAAAACTGACCTTTGTTTTTGCAAAGTGCCTTGCTATAGATCAGAGGTCTTCAAACTGTGGGGCGTGCCCCCCTTGGGGGGGGGGGGCGTCGATGGGTTCCCAGGGGGGCACAAATGCCTCTGCAAGTATATGTAAATGAAGATGGCCTGGAAGTGCAGCGATGTTTATTTGCTGCATTTCCAGGCTGTCTGCATTTACTCAGAGCCGAGAAGTGTGAACTGTGATCAGAGTGACGTGGGGGTGGGGGTCAGTGAGTGTGCTGGCAGGGTCAAGAGGTTGCAAAATAAAATAAAAAAGCCCGATCTAACCTCCAAGCTGTAGCCGTGTAGGCTATTTTTATATATGGACGCTCTGAAAAAGGTAGAATGTTAGCTCGCTGTGTTCTATGTTTTTCTGTTGTAGTGTAATGTAGTAGTAGTTAAAAAGGGTCTGAAATTAGAAGGTGTCACAGAGGTGAAGTCTGTTCAGTGGGTCCTCTCTAAACAAGCTATTTACTGCCTAATAGTCTTCATAGGTCCCCCTTAATATGGTGCAGCTGTTTAGAGCAGATTCCTCCTCTGCATGTTGCGAGAGGAGCACTCACCAGCAAGTTCAAGCTGCCTTGCCTGTGCACATCGTCAGTCGATGGTCTTAAAGGCTCAGCGGGATGGCAGCAGGGTGAGGTCGAGTGCCAGGACCACCATGAGGCCTCATCTGCATGTTCTGTTTCACTCCAGAGGGCCATCACTGGAGGACACGAGCCGGCCCACAGTCAGTGGTTGCATGTGAATAACATATTTTGAAAACTTCTGAAAAACAGTGTGTTTTCTTTCAGCAAATGTGTCTACGGTTATTTGGTGAGAGCCTGGAAGATTGTTATTCTATTACAAGAATATTCTAGCCCCTGCGTTTTGTTTGGGACCTCATTGCCCTAATTTGTGAGCATTATTTTGGGCTCTTCAAAATAAAAGAAATATTCGTTTTGGTTATTGGCAAAAATAATGAAACGTGTGCAAGAGGTTTTCCATTCGTGACAGAAAACATTTGACCCATGGAATAATTGGAGTGTGATTAAACTAACCTAGAAAATGACTGACTTGAGTAAACTGAGCTGCATCCACCATACGAATTTGCTGGTAGAAACCGGCTTTCTTCAAACGCCAAAGCTTCCATCTTCTTACAGGTTGTATCACCAGTGTCTGTACCATGTTGAATGTTTTCTTTTTTTTATATTTATGACCGAAACAGAGTAATATTACATTCAATGTTCTGTCAAATTAAATACCGCCTTCACTAGGTGCTCTTTTACAACTGTCATCAACACTAGGCCTTTTACAGTGCTCCACATCTGAATACAAACTAAGCAAGTGTGAATTTTCCTTGGTTTTACCACACTCGCAAGTGTATTTCATTGGAACTGGCAGAACTGGCGCACATTGGGTGTACTTTGTAAGATTACAATCCCTCTACTGGGACACAATGGTACAGTACTAATATAACACAACAATCAATTCTATTCAACTACAAAAGTCACCAAATGTTAATCACATTTATTATATAAAAAATATACATGTATTTCATTAAAATCAATTATACATTTGCATAGACACTTTAAAACACATTAATCACACCATTCAAGAATGAACAAATATCAATTCAAGTACATTTAACAACCTGTTATGAGCCCGCATAACAGAAAACAACAGAAGACAGTGCACTTTGTCATATGTTACACATCCTATTGGGTCATGAATGTATATCCGTAGTTTGTGATATATTAACACAATTATATCTACTAAAAAGAAACCACGGTTCTCCCTCAGATTGAGTTATTCAAAAGTGTCGACGCGTTTCGATGGTATTTCTTATAAGGCCATCTTTATCAAGACAGATTATAGGCTTTTGGTCCTCATCTATTGTACTGGGACCTGTATATCTCTATTCCATTTTCTCGAACCTTGCTCCGTATTCTCTTATTGAATCACGTTGTTAAGCGCTGTATATTCTTATTTATTTATGTTAACTGCTTTCAAGACGATTATCTTGATTTATGTTTTCATCGCGGTGACGGGGGTCCGTAATGTTTCTCCCTCAATGCGCGTCACCTTTTGGCCTCGATATTCCGGCTTCGAATGTGGAAGTGCTCCTATCTCATCTCCCCATTGGGTGTACACCAGAGTAACTTCTGCTTGTTTCCTGCAGCGAGTAAGGTAGCAAGGGTGGGGAGAGAATCGGTGGGTTTAGAAATGTGTGAAATGCAAATTGCTCCCTCTGGAAAGCAATGCTGTGTCTGGTGGCTTGGTGGACTAATGCGTTCTCTGCGGGGGTATGTGTTTGTCCTCATCCCCCTCCACCTCCCATTTACTCATACCTAGCCTCCTACTGCTATGAGCTTCAAAACAAAGAAAGCAAATTCAATCCTTCCCTCTTCTATCCCTCCACTATCCTTTTCAATCCAAATAACAGACTAACATGTCCACCACTCAAATAAATTTCATATTTCACTACACTAATTCACCAGTAATCCTTTATGGCTTTTAGGATAGATTGCTACTGCCGAAAAAGCACTACAACACCTCAAGAGGGGTAGCAATTGCTGTATAAATGCAAACCTTTTTGACACTTCTACCCTTTTGCTATCCTTCTCAATCCAAATCCCTGACTAACAGTCCACCACTCAAATTACTTTCATATTTCACCATACTAATTCACCACTAATACTATATGGGTTCCAGAGTAGCATGCTACTCGCCGAAAAAGCACTTCAACACCCCACCAGGGGTAGCAAACGCTATGTAAATGCAATTACAATACAATACAAAGTGTTTTGTATTTTCACAGTCATTTAAGTGAGCATAAAATAATGTAATAGCTTAATAATTATGTGGCAAACGCTGCTGCTGCAGAAACGCATAGTTCCTGTGGCCCTGACTTTAAGGAACTTAATCCTTTAACGGCTGGTAAGAAGGCTGGTTTCGTCTTTAACTCTCTGCACTACCACCACACCTTTCATGGCAAGGGCCCAAAACGTATTGAGGCGACATCAAAATTGCCTATCACAAAAAGACCGGGTTTTGCAAGGGGGGGGTCACCTTGGGTTTTTTGCCCCGTGCTCGGCGACCAGCTAGGGAAACCTACCAAACCTACACACTTCTGAAAACTAGACACCCGGGGGAATATACGGAGGTATGATTTACGTGGATCCCCCAATGTTTTCTTACCCAGAATCCCCTGCAAACCTCAAATTTAGCTGAAAAAATCACTTTTTCCACACATTTTTGTGTGGGAAAGTTGTGGCATCACCGGGCTGACACAAATTTCCTACCATCCAGCGTTCCCCCAGGTCTCCTGATAAGAATGGTGCTTCACTCGTGTGGGAGGCCCAAGTACCCACGACAGGCAAGGGCCCAAAACGTATTGAGGCGACATCAAAATTGCCTATCACAAAACAACCTGGTTTTAAGGGGGTCACCTGGGTTTTTGGCCCATGCTCGGTGGCCAGCTAGGGAAACCTACCAAACCCACACATTTCTGAAACTAGACACCCATGGAATTCCAGGGAGGTATGGCTTGCGTGGATCCCCCAACGTTTTCTTACCCAGAATCCCCTGCAAATCTGAAATTTAGCTGAAAAAATCACTTTTTCCTCACATTTTTGTGTGGGAAAGATGTGGCATCACCGGGCTGACATAAATGTCCTACCATCCAGCGTTCCCCCAGGTCTCCCAATAAAAATGGTGCCTCACTCGTGTGGGAGGCCCAAGTACCCACAACAGGTAAGGGCCCAAAACGTATTGAGGCGACATCAAAATTGACTCTCACAAAACAACATGGTTTTGTAAGGGGGGGGGGTCACCTGGATTTTTGGCCCGTGTTCGGCGGCCAGCTAGGGAAACCTACCAGACCCACATATTGCTGAAACTCGACACCCAGGGAGTTCCAGGGAGGTATGGCTTGCGTGGATCCCCCAAAGTTTTCTTACCCAGAATCCCCTGCAAACTTGAAATTTAGCTGAAAAAATCACTTTTTCCACACATTTTGTGTGGGAAAGTAGTGGCATCCCCGGGCTGACACAAATTTCCTACCACCCAACGTTCCCCCAGGTCTCCTGATAAAAATGGTGCCTCACTCGTGTGAGAGGCCAAGTACCCGCGACACGCAAGGGTCCAAAACGCATTGAGGCGATATCAAAATTGCCTATCACAAAACAACCTGGTTTTGCAAGGGAGGGTCACCTGGGGTTTTTTGGCCCATGCTCGGCGGCCAGCTTGGGAAACCTACCAAACCCACACATTTCTAAAACTAGACACCCATGGATTTCCAGGGAGGTATGGCTTGCGTGGATCCCCCAACATTTTCTTACCCAGAATCCCCTGCAAATCTGAAATTTAGATGAAAAAATCACTTTTTCCACACATTTTTGTGTGGGAAAGTTGTGGCATAACCGGGCTGACACAAATTTCCTACCATCCAGCGTTCCCCCAGGTCTCCCAATAAAAATGGTGCCTCACTCGTGTGGGAGTCCCAAGTACCCGCGACAGACAAGGGCCCAAAACGTATTGAGGCGACATCAAAATTGCCTATCACAAAACAACATGGTTTTGTAAGGGGAGTCACCTGGATTTTTGGCCCGTGCTCGGCGGCCAGCTAGGGAAACCTACCAGACCCACACATTTCTGAAACACGACACCCAGGGAGTTCCAGGGAGGTATGGCTTGCGTGGATCCCCCAACGTTTTCTTACCCAGAATCCCTTGCAAACCTGAAATTTAGCTGAAAAAATCACTTTTTCTACACATTTTGCGTGGGAAAGTTGTGGCATCACCGGGCTGACACAAATTTCCTACCACCCAGCGTTCCCCCAGGTCTTCAGATAAAAATGGTGCCTCACTCGTGTGAGAGGCTCAAGTACCCGCGACACGCAAGGGTCCAAAACGTATTGAGGCGACATCAAAATTGCCTATCACAAAACGACTTGGTTTTGCAAGGGGGGTCACCTTGGTTTTTGGCCCCGTGCTCGGCGGCCACCTAGGGAAACCTATCAAACCCACACATTTCTGAAAACTAGACACCCGGGGAATTCTAGGGAGGTATGCTTTGCGTGGATCCCCTAACGTTTTCTTACCCAGAATCCCCTGCAAACCTGAAATTTAGCTGAAAAAATCACTTTTTCCACACATTTTGTGTGGGAAAGTTGTGGCATCACCGGGCTGACAAAAATTTCCTACCACCTAGCGTTGCCCCAGGTCTCCCGATAAAAATTGTGCCTCAATCGTGTGGGAGGCCCAAGTACCCGCGACAGGCAAGGGCCCAAAACATATTGAGGTGACATCAAAATTGCCTATCACAAAATGACCTATTTTTGCAAGGGGGTCACCTGGGTTTTTGGCCCTGTGCTCGGTGGCCACCTAGGAAAACCTACCAAACCCACACATTTCTGAAAACTAGACACCCGGGGGATTCCAAGGAGGTATGGCTTGCGTGGATCCACCAACATTTTGTGATTGGCAATTTTGATGTCGACTCAATACGTTTTGGGCCCTTGCCTGTCGCGGGTACTTGGGCCTCCCACACGAGTGAGGCACCATTTTTATCAGGAGACCTGGGGGAACACAGGGTGGTAGGAAATTTGTGTCAGCCTGGTGATGCCACAACTTTCCCACACAAGAATATGTGGAAAAAGTGATTTTTTCAGCGAAATGTGAGGTTTGCAGGGGATTCTGGGTAAGGAAACGTTGGGGGATCCACGCAAGCCATACCTCTCTGGAAGCCCCTGGGTGTCTAGGTTTCAGAAATGTGTGGGTTTGGTAGGTTTCCCTAGGTGGCTGCCGAGCACAGGGCAAAAAACCCAGGTGTCCCCCCTTGCCAAACCAGGTCGTTTTGTGATAGGCAATTTTGATGTCGCCTCAATACGTTTTGGACCCTTGCGTGTCGCGGGTACTTGGGCCTCCCACACGAGTGAAGCACCATTTTTATCAGGAGACCTAGGGCAATGCTGGGTGGTAGGATATTTTTGTCAGTCCGGTGATACCACAACTTTCCCACACACAAATATGTGGAAAAAGTGTTTTTTCCAGCTAAATGTCAGGTTTGCAGGGGATTCTGGGTAAGAAAACGTTGGAGTATCCACGCAAGCCATATCTCCCTGGAATTCCCCAGGTGTCTAGTTTTCAGAAATGTGTGGGTTTGATAGGTTTCCCTAGGTGGCCGCCGAGCACGGGGCCAAAAACCAAGGTGACCCCCCCTTTCAAAACGTGGTCGTTTTGTAATAGGCAAATTTGATGTTGCCTCAATACGTTTAGGACCCTTGCGCGTCGCGGGTACTTGGGCCTACCACACGAGTGAGGCACCATTTTTATCGGGAGATCGGGGAACACTGGATGGTAGGAAATTTGTGTCAGCCCGGTGATGCCACAACTTTCCCACGCAAAAATGTGTGGAAAAAGTGATTTTTTCAGTTAAATTTGAGGTTTGCAGGGGATTCTGGGTAAGAAAACATTGGGGGATGCACGTAAGCCATACCTCCCTATAATCCCCCAGGTGTCTAGTTTTCAGAAATGTGTAGGTTTGGTAGGTTTCCCTAGCTGGACGCCGAGCACGGGGCAAGAAACCCAGGTGACCCCCCTTGCAAAACCAGGTTGTTTTGTGATAGGCAATTTTGATGTGGCCTCAATACGTTTTGGGCCCTTGCCTGTCGCGGGTACTTGAGCCTCCCATACGAGTGAGGCACCATTTTTATCTGGAGACCTGGGGGAATGCTGGGTGGTAGGAAATTTGTGTCACCCCGGTGATGCCACAACTTTCCCACACAAAAATATGTGGAAAAAGTGATTTTTTCAGCTACATTTAAGGTTTGCAGGGGATTCTGGGTAAGAAAGCATTAGGGGATCTACGCAAGCCATACATCCTTGGAACCCCCCGGGTGTGTAGTTTTCCGAAATGTGTGGGTTTGGTAGGTTTCCCTAGCTGGCCGCCGAGCACGGTGCCAAAAACCCAGGTAACCCCCCTTGCAAAACCAGGTTGTTTTGTGATAGGCAATTTTGATGTCGCCTCAATACGTTTTGGGCCCTTGCCTGTTGCGGGTACTTGGGCCTCCCACACGAGTGAGGCACCGTTTTTATTGGGAGACCTGGGGGAACGCTGGGTGGTAGGAAATTTCTGTCAGCCCTGTGATTCCACAACTTTCCCACTCAAAAATATGTGGAAAAAGTGATTTTTTCAGCTACATTTGAGGTTTGCATGGGATTCTGGGTACGAAAACATTGGGGGATCCACGCAAGCCATATCTCCCTGGAATCCCCAAGGTGTCTAGTTTTCAGAAATGTGTGGGTTTGGTAGGTTTCCCTAGCTGGCCGCCGAGCACACGGCAAAAAACCGAGGTGACCCCCCCTTGCAAAACCAGGTTGTTTTGTGATAGGCAATTTTGATGTCGCCTCAATATGTTTTGGGCCCTTGCCTGTCGCGGGTACTTGGGCCTCCCACACGAGTGAGGCACCATTTTTATCGGGAGACCTGGGGGAACGCTGGGTGGTAGGAAACTTACGTCAGCCCGGTGGTGCCACAACTTTCCCATACAAAAATGTGTGAATAAAGTGATTTTTGTCAGCTAAATTTGAGGTTTGCAGGGGATTCTGGGTAAGAAAATGTTTGGGAATCCACGCAAGCCATACCTCCCTGGAATCCCCCGGGTGTCTAGTTTTCAGAAGTGTGTGGGTTTGGTAGGTTTCCCTAGATGACTGCCAAGCCCAGGGCCAATAACTCATGGGGTCCCTCCTTGAGAACCAGGTTGGTTTGTGATAGGTAATTTTGATGTTGCCTCACTAGGTTTTGATCCCTTGCCTGGCGCAGGTACTTGACCCACCCACACGAGTGAGGTACCATTTTTATCGAGAGACCTGGGGGAATGCTGCGTGGAAGGGAATTTGTGGATCCACGCAGATTTCAGAACTTTCCCACACAGAAATTTGAGAATAAAGTGATTTTTTCATCTAAATTTGAAGTTTGCAGTGGATTCTCGGTAGGGAAATGTTGGGGGACCCACGCAAGCCATACCTTGCTGGACTCCCCAGGCTGTCTAGTTTTCAGAAATGTGAGGGTTTGGTAGGTTTCCCCAGATGGCCGCCGAGCCCGGGGCCAAAAACTCATGGCCCCCCCTTGCAAAACCAGGTTGCTTGTGATAGGTAATTTTGAAGTCGCCTCAATAGGTTTTGGGTCCCTGCCTGTCGCTGTTACTTGACTCACCCAAACAAGTGAGGTACCATTTTTCTTGGAAGACTTTGGGGAATGCGGGCTTGGTGGAATTTTGTGGATCCACACAGATTTCAGAACTTTTCACAACAGAAATGTGAGGAAAATGTGGGTTTTTTGGACAAATTCTGAGGTTTGCAAGGGATTATGGGTACCAGAAGCTGGTGAGAGTCAGAAAAGTAACCCTATCCTGGATTTCCCTGGGTGTCTAGCTTTCAAAAATGTACAGGTTTGCTAGGTTTTCCTATGTGCCGGCTGTGCTAGGGCCCAAAATCCACAGGTAGGCACATTGCTAAAAATAAGTCTGTGCCTTGTGGGCTTTCTGCCGCCCTGGGGGGGAATCGGGGGTGGGGGGAGATTGCCCCGATATGGCCCCAAGGGGGGCAGAAAGACTGTGGCTATTGTTTCTGGGTGGTGGCGGATTGGTATGCCCATTCTGGGCAGCCCCCACCCCCACGCATAAAAAAGCCAGCGTAATCGCTGGTGCCTAGTGAGCTTTCTGCCCCCGCGAGGGCAGATCAGGGACCTCTTCCCCCATCTGACCCCTCGGGGGGGCACAAAGACTGGAATTTCTCTGTGAATGGGTGGGGGTATTGTCATGACCATTTTGGGTAGCCCCCATCCCAACATGAATACAAAAAACAAAACTGGTTTCTAGTGGGCTTTCTGCCCCCGGGGGGCAGATTGGGGGCTACAGCCCCATCTGCCCTCCAGGGGGGCAGAAAGACTGTAATTTCTTTGGGGGGTGGGGCATTGCCATGCCTGTTTTGGGCGGCCCCCACCCTAATTTCAATTGTCCAAAATAAATTCCTGGTGTCTAGTGGGCTTTTTGCCATCCCCGGGGGGGGGGGGCAGATTGGGGGCTACTGCCCCTATCTGCCTATCTGCCCCCTAGGGGCGGCAGACATGCGGTAATTTTGGTGCGGGGTGGAGGCATTGGCATGCCTATTTTGGGCAGCCCCCACCCTAAGTAAAATTGCCCAAAATAAATCCCTGTCATCTAGTGGGCTTTCTGCCCCCGGGGGGGCAGATTGGGGGCTACTGCCCCATCTGCCCTCCAGGGGGGCAGAAAGACTGTAATTTTTTTGGGGGGTAGGGGCATTGACATGCCCGTTTTGGACAGCCCCCACCCTAATTTCAATTGCCTAAAATAAATCCCTGGTGTCTAGTGGGCTTTTTGCCATCCGGGGAGGGGGCAGAAAGGCTGTAATTTTGGTTAGGGGTGGAGGCATTGGCATGCCTGCTTTGGGCAGCCCCCACCCTACATACATTTTTGAGAAAAAAATCCCTGGCGCTAGTGGGCTTTCTGCCCTCCAGGGGGTGCAGATTGGGGGCTATTGTCCCCATCTGCCCCCCATGGGGGGCAGAAAGACTGATATGTCCAAAACACAATGGGGGGAGCAAAGTCCCTTGCCCAAGGGGCCGCTTCCCCCTCCCTGGCGCTAGTGGGTGGATTCCTGCTTGGGGATTGCCCTCCTGAGGTGATCTCCAAGCAGGGATCCACTCGGGAGATTCTCCCCTTTCCAACGATACCTCTCCCAAGTGTTTCGGTGCTCGGGGGGCTGAGATAGCCCCACGAGCACTGAAACCCTGAAACTGAAACTCAGTTTCAGTTTCGTTTTAATGTAATGACGACAGCGCGCCATGTGCGCGATCACCATTACTTTGGAAACCAGGGACTGTCCTCGGGAGGTTGGGGAAGCTCTTCCCCACCTCCCAAGGCACAAAAAAAATGGAAATCCCTCTGCTGTTTACAGCAGAGGGATTTCCTGCACCTGTCCTCATGACGGAATGGTTCCGTCGTGAGCACAGGAGCACCGGTGCTCATGACAGAACCATTCCGTCATGAGCACCAAAAGGGTTACGTTGTTTAGATCACCAACAACACTCCTTGTCTCTATAGCCGTTTGAAAGCCACTAGAACAGCAGCAGAGGGATTTCCTGCCTCTGTCCTCATAACGGAATGGTTCCGTCATGAGCACAGGAGCACCGGTGCTCATGAAGGAACCATTCCGTCATGAGCACCAAAAGTGTTAAGTTGTTTAGATCACTAACAACACTCCTTGTCTCTATAGCCGTTTGAAAGCCACTAGCATGTAATTTGGGCGCTGTTCGTTTGAGTTCTTTATTCAGTCTGGTATCACTCTGAGTTAGTAGAAGAGGCTGAAATCTAATGCATCGATGAGTTTCCTCCAAGAGGCAATCATTTTTATCTAGGCTAGAACTACTAGGTCTTCTATCATGTACTAATAGTGGCTGGGCAGACCTGTGGGGGATAGAGCGGATAAATTGGATCAACGAGGGGTCTGGAGAGCAGGTGCGGAATGCTAGAGTGAGCAAGTTGTCTACCAATTCTGGCCTTGTTAGTTTCAACTCTATACAGTCTACTGTTTGCCCTGATAATGTACACCTGCTCGCCCTGATATTATCCTCTCGGATTATCGAGCGACAACCCCTGATGTGGCGAATCCAATGGATCGCTTTATTAATCAAGGAGTCTTCCCCCTCTAGTCCCTGCCTTGCGCTTAGTTTTGGAACATTTGCCATAGTGATTGTATTTGCTGATGAAAATCGAGTGCAGGGTGTATATACTGGATAGTTCCTACTATACTGAGGGGGCAACATATTGTGAGACTGATTGCAAGTCCTCTGATGATTAAATGTGTCAGGTGCATCTGCTCGTATAAAATGAGGATTAGCAGAATTCCCATTTAGAGCAGAGGGTTTTTGGTGAGGATGAGCAGAAGTTGCTGAGATTATTTGAGGGTGCTGGTGGCGGCGAATTGTTCCCTGGGTGGTGTTTACTTTATGTGGCTGAAGGTGGTTGCTCATGCTTGTGATACCGCTTGCGATCACCCTGCTATAGCACATGTCTCTCGTGTAACCGAAGGTGTGGGAGACAAACTATGTCGGAGTAGTGATTTAACTAGTGTGGTGAGTCCCTCAATCATCGTTCTCAAGGACCCTCCTTCAGCCCTCAGATCCTCAATAATCTGGTGTGTACTTGGGGTAGCTAGTTTTACATTAATAGCTACAGTTGTCAGCTCTATCAGTTTGGGGCAATGCTGGTGTTAATCTTCCACTACTTTGTCAGATAGGGCCAAAAGGGGAGTAAACCTATTCGTACAAGTAACGTTAGGCTCCGGCTGTAGTAATGTTCCGTGTGAAGTGTTAAGTGGACTGCCATTGTTCTCTATACTATTTTACCTTGGGGAGGCTATTTCATAGGGATCAACTTGTCTAACAATAGGGGTCGTCGGGGTATTTTGTACAATTACTGGGGATATAATTTGGCATTATACTTTGTTTTGTAGTGCTTGCTTTGCTGTGTTTACTGAAGAATGTGGAAATATTTTTAGTGCCCTTAGATGCAGTAGGGTTCTCATTTGCTAACATGGATTCCACCTCTTCAATTAAGTCATCAATCGCTTCCAGTGTGCAATTATCTGCTGCAGATAGGACTGATTTACTTGTCATAGCAATCTTTTTCCTACCAGCGGCTGTCTCAGTTGCCTTTCTTTTCCCCATTATAATATACTAGCAGAAGCCGCTCAAACTTTCTGTTAGAATGTTTCCTAGGGTTTGAAAAGAACTATCAGCCTTTTGAAACCTCTACAGCAGCCACAGATTAAATGTATATTAAAGGGCACAGCTCTATAACCAATTTACAGAGAGAAAAAAGAGAAAAACCTTAGGCGAAATAGCAAAGTCCAGATCTCAGTTGTTAACACCAGCCTTGCGGGAGAAAATCAATTATCTTTAAAGGCGCTTTTTGCTACATACGTATGCCTCCTAGATAAGCATTATTACCATTGTGGAAGAATGAACTAATCAGTATGTATTGCAATGTCCTTTTAAAACCATAAGGATAAAACATAAATTTCATGTACAGGCTGAAAGTTCCAATTAAATCAAGCTAGAGTCAATAAGTTCCAAGTCTGTAGCATGCTGCTAGTTATCCCAGGAATGGATAGTGCAGTTGAAAGGTAACGACTAATCCAGCTTACAGATGCCAATAAGGAAATACAATTGAAACGTTCTTACCCATTTGCACCATTTTGCTTTTGTGCTATGACACAGTCAAGGGAGGTGGCCCTGCCCGGCGCGATGACGTGGTCGTTGGCGGCGTTGGTGGCCTTGTGCTGCTGATGGTGCTGAGGCTTGTAGTGCCCTGAAGAGTCTATGGCCTCCAGGAGTTTGGGCAGGCAAGATGTAGGACCCCCTCTGCGGGGCCTGCGACTGGATTTTCAGCGCCTCCGGCGCGATGACGTGGTTGTTGGCGGCGTTGGCAGCCTCATGCCGGTGATGGTGCTGGGGCTTGTAGTGCCCTGAAGAGTCTATGGCCTCTGGGAGTTCGGGCAGGCAAGAAGCGGGACCCCCTTATAAAGTCACTTCAACCAATGATTCGTAAATTTGTAGCAGTGGCATCTTTACTGGCCAAACACAGGGTGTCAATGTGCTGGGGAGGGAGACTGGATCCTAAGCTTGCAGAGTGATTTCAAGATATGGCATATGGTAATTCTCAGCTAGAAACCTACGAAGAAGAGCTTCCACGGACTTCGAGGTCAAAGGACTACTGGTGTTCCTATGTCGCCTATTTGTAAACCAGTACTACAGAAAAGCTGGCCTAATTATCGTCATTCCTGATGTTGTGTATGAGGGTGGGGGTGGTATAGGAGATGGGGATTTCCTCAAATGTATTGTCTGTGGAATTGTGGATTGGAGTCTTGATTGCACTGTTTTATGTATTGTTTGTTCTTTCAAACTCAGAAATAACCTTTAAAAAAATACTCTTTGCTCTTAGAGCTGGAATATTATACTGTTTTCAAATCAGAGGACCTGTACCTTAATTCTGAAAGTATGCTGATATGTTCTGTCATCACCATTACGGCCATAACAGACTAAGCTGGTATATACAGCTTTGTTTGTCACACAGTTAGCCCATAAAGGCTATGATTATTTGAAAGACACGATTGAACTGAGTTTTGATTTGGGGAAACAAACCTTGGGAAATTCAGGGTACGGAAACCTTGTTTTGAGCATGTTAAAATCCAAAATAATTCTTTATTTTGAATGACAGCGTCCAGCAGACTACATGTCTGAGACTGGCAAAAAGTAAAGAAATGAATGCCCCAGATATTCCCTCCATTGCCTGCTTCGATGTTTGGCAAAATTTGACAAATTATACTGAAGAACAACTCAGTAGTATGGTGCAGAATGGCACATTTAATTCCTCACTTTCAGTTGCACATGGTTGATTATTATGGCCAGTAGACAAAAATGGTTGTCATGCTCGTTTTATTAACTCCACACCTCGGTTTAAATAAAGCAGACCCTACCCCTATAATCTCACTCGCAGCATTCATGTATTATTACCACCTATTCCGTGGGGAAATTGTCTCCTGTACGAAGACATGGACTTATCAGACTTCCTATTAGGCCCATGTTCTAAAAGATTTGTTTATGCCACCTATTATAAAATTAGAAAATTGTCCCAAATGGAAGCTGCCGCACGTTTGAGACAAATTGATCAGGAGAATGTGGATAAAGTGCTTCCTATTGTTGACAATAGTATTAATACGCTCTCTTCTTGCATTTATAATTTGAATAACATTATGTCATCTGTTATTGACATAATGCAAAGTGACATGTCAAAATTGTATCACAGGCAAAGTAAGCTTAGATCTACCATGGAGTTTATCTGGACACTTAAAACCCTCAAGAATGGGTGGGTACCATGGTGTTATCTGAATTCCAGTACCTTATTTTTGACTTTCGATTTACCACACAAACAACACTGATGGCAACTGAAAATGCAACATATACAATGCTGCATTTGGAGAAGTTAGAACAAATCCCATTTACCATAGCCGAAACATTTTCAGTCGTATGGTTAATTCACGGTGTAATTGACCTATTTCGACATTTCAGTTCAAAGCTTGCATAAAACATTTCCCTGTCGGTAGATAAGAACCAGTAGGAGGCAGCTTTATTCATGAGTTATGGTCACTTACGTTTTCCTATTTTTGCGAACGTGCTGGCAAGGAAGTATTCCTTACTGGAAAAGAATGAGACTTTGGTCAGGCACTCACACGTTTGCAAACATGTTACTGTACAAGGCACATGTAACGTTTCTGTAGCAAATTTGGCCTGTTTTTTAAAAGAAATACCAGCTCCTGCAATACTTCCACTTCTTACTGTCCTTTCAAATGGGAGTTACTTAATGCTTAATGATCAAGACTGTTGTGGAATGCATGTGTGAATTCCATATATTTTATTGATTTCTGAAACCGTCCCATGTTATAATATTGTCCTGTTTCCACCCACACAAGGAGTTATCGAGAGCCTGCTATGGCCTTTCATCCTTACTTTGAAGGCAGAATTTAATAAACTAAGCAGACTCAAAGCACTATTGTTTTGAAAAGAAGCAGCTCTCACATCTGCCTGAGATCTTTGAGTTACAGGTTGCCAAAACATCCAGCGAGATACAGGCACTGTTAAACACAAACCTCCCACTACATTTTGGGAAATTTTTATAACGCATCTAACACTGCCGGTCTTGTGCATTTCGTTAAAGTTATAGGCTCCGGCTGGGTCACTTTATTCCAAACTATTTTTGGAGTGATACATTCTCTTTTTTCACGTATGTTTAGAGGATTTCTGCTGCTGTTATTACTCATTTGCCGCATTTTGGTCCTATGTTTGCTTCTCTGCAATGGATGTTCCATTTGCAAGCCCCCTGGAACTACCACCGCTCTAGCAGTATCATGAGAGTATGCTTTGATACTTTGGAATCTTGTTGCTTCAAGAACTAGATGTTGATTGGTCGCTATCATTCCGACCTGCCTGGTTTACCTGCATCCAACCATTGTTCCACTGCCTCTGGTGCCCCTCCGAACGGGCACTAGATATTTGCCTGGCTTTGCAGATGCCTGTTCCCATGGACATGGAACTGCTGATGAGTCCCTTATGGACCCATTATCAAAGTTGTCCTTTGGGTTTGCGGCTTCTCAGCGATGTGAGGTATAAGACACTCCTTTCCAAGGAGTGTGCAACGGCACCTGGATCACTAAATACTGGCTCTCATAACACGGAAGCAGGTTACCCAGTAACTATCTCAGCATTGACTAAGACCGAGGATCATGTCTGTTCTCTGGAACTTGTGACCTTGGCTGTCAACCAATCATCTTCTGCAGAGACTGACTCTCGTTTGGAGTCCCTAGCCTTTGAATTAGCAAGGGACATCATGGATTCTCCAAACGCACCATAATTTTTATTACTTTTTCTAAATGGACATATTACTTTTTTATATCTTTCTAATTTGTAGTATAAATATGCCTTAAGTTTGCTTATCTTGTCATCGCACTTATATTATTTCGTTATTTGTCATGCTATTGCCCTAACCAAAGGAAATGTGTTGTGTGTTTTTATCTAGCCATTGTCACCTTCCCTATGTAAGCCTAATTATGCACATTGTAGGCCATTTTTGCTTTGCACCCGTTCCAAATAACACTCTTGTTTTTGTACCACATTGCATTTTCACACATAGTCAGCATACATTTTTGTATTTAGTTCTTTTCCTGGGATTTAGTCGGCACAGCCTAGGCAAGGTCAAACAACATTGCTCTTTGTTATTCTCTGTGGTCAGATGCTAGCACCTAGACACAATAGAGAAACGCAGCTGCTATTTTTGTACACACATATTTTGTCATATAACTTGGGACGTGACGTTCTAACAAGACAGAGCGGAGACCTGCAGACAGAGCAAATGTCCTGAGACGAGAGGGCTACCTCAGCTGGAGTTGTGGGCAACTATCTATGTCTGCTAAGGTATGGGGTCCACCACTAAGCCCAGAGATCTATAATCTATAACCTATAATCTACAGTCGCTTAGCTTTTGTAGTGAGAGTGGGTTTAGGCAAATCTGTCAGATAATATGACAGGGCTATTTTTAGTATATGGTCTGTTAATCAGGCTAATGACATTACTGACCTGCATCTGTTTTCTAGTTGTGGCACAATTACTGCATATTGGAGCACCATAGTTTAAATAAATATTGTAAACTTCCTTCTTGTCTCTTTACTTTTTATTGTGGACAGGTATGAGTGAGAGAATGAAAGGGAATAACCTGCTACCTTGATCCCTGAGAGGGACGGGGGTGTTGTGTTCTGGGGTGCCAAATCACTTGTCTCTCTGGAAAGGTTAGGAGGGCAAGTGAGGCACTATAAGCTAGTCAGATTCAGGCCCATAGATACTGATTTGGTATGGTGACTCAGTCACTACATGTTGATGTTCTATGGCCCCAGGCATAGTTCTGTTCCTGAGCAGAATCCCTGCAACACTAGGTAACTCCAACCTTAACATAACAAGGGTTCATTTAGCGCCATCTGTGAATCACTGATTTTGAGTTGCTGTTTTTGTGGTAAGGGCTTGCTCAGGCCAATGAAGTGAATTACTTTGTTTCAGTGCAAAGAGAGGTTGTAATGGAGGTAATAATAGAGTTGTTCAATAAAGACCATGTACCCAAAAAATAATTTGTCCATTCCTTAGTGATACCTAAGTGAGTTAATGGCGATATACCACGCACAGAAATGTTTCAGATAAAGATGTTAAGAGAGGACTATTGAGAGAAAGTGAGGTCTTGTCTGTCTCAATGAATCAATGAATGATAGATCACCAAGAAGAGTAACAATACTCTAATGTTGCTGAAGGGTGTGACTAGTGCTGCACATGTTTATGGCATCCAGAAATGGACATAAATTCACCTCACCTTCATAAATACATAGTCATAGTCTCTCCCATTTTGGAGCACATTAAAGACCTACCTGTTTGAATGAACTCATTGGCTTCTTAATTGCTCCTGAGCTGTCTCGTTTCCTCGGGTCTTTGCCATTATATAAACTCTGATGTGGTTTGATTTCAAATAACAGTATTGGTGTTTCAGCCCTGCTGCCTCATGGTCCGACCAGGGTGACATGAGGGCCACAGCCGGTAGCTGCCTAGAGGCAAGGACGTTCAGATGAGGAATGAGTTTACCCTTTATTGAGTTCTCCAATAGACTAGACCTACAGATGCTTAGAGCTTGTATTCAAACATGTTCTCCCTGGTTGATCCCATTCTGCCTTCTGGCTCCCTTCATCCTGTGACTTCTCTTTTTTCTCACCTTATCTTAAGTGATTGAGTCTTAGAACTGAGACCATCCTTTGAATTTGTGTTATTTAGAATGTGACATCGACCTCCTTTGCCAACAAAACAACTGCAGCAAATCATGCTAACAGCAATAAAAAAACTGGCTTATCTCTGCTCAATTAGACTTTGAGGCTGTCGGACAATCCAAAATGAATGGAGGCAGAGAGCAGGCTCCTCGCCAGATGTGGTAGCCTTAAGGCCTCTATGCTGATCATCATCACAGATACGTGGTTACTCCTTGATTTTGCTGGGTGACATGGCATAGGGTCCAGTTTAGGGTATTAATATGTTTTGTAGATGCATTTTGTGTTTCAGGCAGCTGGTCAGACAGAGGAGACAACTTTGGTATTTTAACTTGTGTCGCATGAGTGGTAGGAACAGGGCATCCAAGTTCCTGGTCTACCTCTGGTATACGAACACTAATTCCTTCAGCTCCAAATTGGATGCAGTAGCTTGATGTTTGCAATGGGGGTATCGTCAGACTGAGGAAGCTGCATTCAGAGGGGCACTTTTACTTGGCTCTCTACAGAGTACATTCTCTGAGTGCTTGGTTCACTGAGATCTGTATCAGGTTTACTTACTGAACATTCAAACATAAACATCATACCCCACTCAACTCAAACAATCTTTATTTCAGTCAAAGGCCATAAAAGAACAAGTTTAAAATACATAAGACATTATAAAACAATCTTAGATAAAAGAATAAAAACATATATATAACAAGATAAACCCTTAAAATACATGTATATAAAATAGAGGCTTCAAATAGCGATGCGTAAATTGACGAAAGGCTGCTATGATGGCGGCATTGCCCTCCCAGATATAAAAAATTACTACTGGGCTTCTCAGCTTGCGGTAGTAAACCAATGGCTACACGCGCCAGGTGTTGATCCAGCGTACCGCATGGACCGGCATCTGCTGGGCGAGGGCGGCGTCATGGGGGCATTATATAACAAAACTAAGCGACACACTCTAACAGGCCCGACGGCGCACACTGTTCAGATATGGCATGAGGCGCAGAAAAACCTGGTTTGGGACGGAAAGCTAACACAGGCCATGCCGCTGTGGGACGTGCGGAGGCTGGGTAGACTGCGTAATACTAAAGGATTTTGACAGTGGGACCTGATAGGGATCTCGCGAGTGGGGGACCTCTGGAGGAGGGGAGAGGTAATACCCTTCGAGCAGTTGCAGACTGAGTATGACATGGATGATGCCGAAAGATTCAGATACATCCAAGTCAGACATGCGCTCATGGCACAGATAGCGCCGGGCACTCGACTGGTGGAGGCCTCGCCCTTGGAGGATAGACTCCTCACGGACCACCTTACCAAAGAGCCATATCCCAGACATATCGTAAAATCATAAAAAATCAGCCGGACCCTTTGATGGCCCTGAAAGCGAGATGGGAGGGAGAGATCGGTGACTGTGACGAGACGGAATGGCAGGGGGGCATAGCTTCCCCCAGGGAGGTAGCGATACCATCCAAACTCAAGCTCATACAGTTGAAAATACTACACCGCACATACTATACACAAACTCTCCTCTATAAACTCAAGCAGACAGACTCTCCCCTCTGTCTTCGACGGTGCGGGCAGGAGGGGACCCTCTTTCATACCCTGTGGACATGCCCCATAGTGAGCCAATACTGGAAGGCGGTCATGCGTACACTTTCGCAGGCAACACACATCACGACGCTCCCGGAGCCCAGGAGGTGTCTCCTCAATATATGGGAACCCACTGATCTTAAACGTGCACTGCAAACATGGGTAACAATAGGCATGATGGTTGCAAAACGAAACATAGCGCAGAAGTGGGGGTCCAGCCAGTCCCCTACCCTCCCCCAGTGGTGTAGGGACATGGATTCCATCATGGTTGCTGAAAAGGCAGTGTATATCCATAGGGGATGCCCCAAGAAATGGGCACAGATATGGGGGGCATGGAATAGTTACAGAGGAGACATATGCGAGCCCCCGAGGGAGAACTCGGATTCAGAACTTAGTGAATAGGCATACGGGGGGACGAACTGTAAGATGGATAGGCGCCGCTGTGGTCCTGGCTAGAGTGCTTACACTTAAAGCAGAGATACTGTACCTGACAATGATTGTAGTGCTGTTTTTGATGTGGAATGATACTACGTATACTGATGTAATGATTCTCAAGGTATGCAATGTCACAGATTGTTCTTTATGTTCTAAGAAAACCAATAAAAAGTTAAAAAAAAAAAAAGAGGCTTCAGTTAAGCATCATTCTCCATCCTAACCTCCAAGTGCACATTAAATATGTTGCACAGGGAAACACAATACACTGTCTAGTACCACTTCTAAGTATTCTGAAAACAATCTCATATTCTCTCGCTGCCAGGTTGTGACAGAGTAGGAGTATCCACTTCCTGCTGTAGCCATGAAAAACTGGGCAAAATAGGATAAGATTTTCAGCCGGTTCTGCCTCTCCAGGGCAAAATGAACAGGTTTTAGCAGGGGCAGGGTTTCCACTTTGCCATGTGGCAGTAAAAGCACGTGTCGGTAGCATTCGTAGGCGAAATTTAATAAACAAAGTGCAAGTCTGGAGCTCAATCTCATCCAAAAATGGCTCAGTATGATACTCAGTTTTAAACCCAACAAAGTAGGCAATGAGGGAGCCTTCCTTGATGGAGCTTAGAGTGTGCAAATCAGCATGCTGCTAAAAGGCATTTTTCAGGACATGCTTCGAGACTGATGCAACTTCTGACGGTGTCGACCAAAGATTACCCAGCCCAATCTTTCTCAGGCGATCCCTGACTGACTTAAGCCAGGGGATCTTACTAGCCCCTGGGATTCCCATAACCTCCTCTAGGGCCTTACAGATAATGGAGAGTTCCGGGACTGTCCATATTCTCTGCCAACACCATAGGGATTTCAAGGCTGCCATATCATTAATGCGCCTTAGCCACTAGTCTAGCTGCAATGGGTGTCGTGGAGTGCTTGCTGGGAGATTATTTAGGCTTCTCATAAGCTAATTTTCTATTTGCACAAAAGACCTGTCATCTGCTGTACCCCATAGTTCAGCTTCATATAAGGAGACCCTCAATGCCTGGCTGGCACCTATATATCTCGAGGGCTGGAGTAATTGGGCGATATGTGGATGCACGAAAAGCCCTCAAAATAGCCCCACATTATTGTTCAGGCTTAATCTTGCACTTTTGGACGTGCAGTAGCCAATCAAATCGATCAGAGGGAGTCGGGTAATCAAGCACTCTAACCTGTTCCAAGCATTCCCCATTAAGAGCAGGAGTTTGACGGGATGATGAGCAAGTGTTCAATACCATACATTTCCCAAATTAATATGCAGCCCATGCTGTTTGCAAAAAATCCTGAAGCGGTTCAGAAGTTTTTGGGCACCCATCGATGTTTTGGAGAGCAAAAGAGTATCATCCGCAAACAGAAGGGCTGGTACATCATACCAATACCATTAGCTTTTGGCTACCAAGGTGTGATCTCCTGGTGTGTTATGCACAGATAGTTCATTTTTTTTTTTTTTTTTTTGCAGTGGACAGTGGCCACAATAGATTTTATTACAGACATGCCAGAAGACTAAGGTTATGACATTATGTTTGTAATAGCTGATACTTTAACTAAGGTGACTCATTTTGTGCTAGTTTTTTTTTTTTTTTTTTTTTTGTTTTTCAAAACCTTTATTCAGCATGAATACGAAATACACAGCCCCATGCCTACAACCAACCTGTGGCCGGCGGCTTGATACGAAAAGGAAAATGAATGTTAAACACAGCTGCCTGCCTACAACCCTCCAGGGGCCGGCTGCGGCATAAGAAGCAGGATAATTAGCATGCCAGCATGAATGACCACCACCCATCAACCACGGAATACTTTGCATTGAAACAGTCCACCCACAATAACAGGCAGCAATGGTATAGAGGTGCCTCGTAATCGTGCACAATGACCGTCTCACCTCTCAGCCCCGTGTGCTGCCTGGCCGAGGGACAGAAGGTGGGCCACCACCGCAGGAGCGGCGTCCAGGAAGGTTAAGGGGTGAGCGGGTAGGAAGGCCCGTTATGGCTGTGGGTGTGACAACAGATATGCCTGTAAGGGACCCCAGATGTCAGTTGGCTTAGAAGCGGAAGGCAGAAGTTCAGCATATCGAAGTAAAGTATCCTGACAGTGTACCATATCACCAATCCAATCCTTAAATTTGGGAGCCCTGCCCCGTCCCCAATGCACAGATAGTTCATAAAGATACAAAATGCATCCACCTTTAACATTATCAGATTTCAGGAGAGATGGAAAGTGACTGGTGGCTAAGATGACTTATAGGACAGTAATGACAGCTGTTAAAAGATACATTTATGAAAGTGGACCTGCTCAGCCTGCGTTTTCATCAGTGAACGCCATGATGTAATGCCCCAAGTCAAGGTGTCCGTGGAAATCAACTGCCAGCATGGACCAGACAGCCAGAGGAATCCAACCCATCTCAAAATATTCAGGTCATGGATTCTTGCAAGTGGTTTTATATGCTTGAAATCTAGCATCCACCAATGCATCCTGCCCTGGGAAGCAGATTCTTCCTGTAGTTGTAACGCTCGAGTGCCAAGGTGGCTACAATGTAATGAGGCTCCCTGGGCTGACGGCTACAATCCACAAACATCCTCTCATATATTGAGTTTCCTATCTGCAAACCCATTCGAAAAACTACAGTACAGAATACAGCAAACCTAACAACGCCTCCTAGATAGCTGACTGAGACAGGAATCCGGACATGGCTGAAAAATGACGACTATATTGGAATAGGCCTGGGGACAACATGCAATATGCATATATCCAGCAGCTCTTCGACAGATAAAGCCACTGGCAATGCTTGCATATACTAGTATAAGCTGCTGTAAATGTTGTCTGCAGACTTTCAGCAATATCCGTGAACCCGCTCTGAAGAACAGAACTGAGGTCCAGCTCCCATGATGGAGGATAGTGGAGATTGTCCGGCTATGCTAGGTGAATCCAAGCTGATTGCTGAGGGCCCCGGAGCTCAGCAGTTGTTTGAGACATGGCAGTGTTGGGGACTCACTGTGGCAGGGAACGGATGCTGCTGTGGAAATGTGGATTTTCCTGATCAGTTATGTCCCCTATCTTGGACCCCAACGGTTCTATATGCATGTTACAAGTACATGTATGTCCCCTCCAGTTCCAGTTTCTAAGACGCAAACAATGTGTGTCTACCGTCAACATGTTCTCTGTCAGATCCGCCATCAATGGGCTGGATATTCGATTCCTAAGTATGAAAGGCCACCGACTTTATATGGCTAAGTTACTTCATTTTTACAGTTCAGGCAAGTAGGCCCGATTCTGTCCTCAAAGCCTTTCCCTGCTCTCTGTCTCTGACAGCTTCAGCTTGAGCTCGCATCTGTATCCATGAACTTTGTCCTACTCCCTGTGCAGCTAACGGTGCCTGCCTCGGCCAGTTTTCGCTTGTCTGCCAAGAAGTTGTATTTCACCTTCGAATTATCTATTTTGCTCTCCAGCCGATGCATTCCTGTCCAATGATTTAAGTAAACATTTCCTTTAGCTCACAAGCAGAGGACTCAGCCTTTCCGTCCTCCTGCAAGTGATTCATAGCCCTGTTGCCATGGAAAGTTTTCTGCCCCTCGCATCTCATATAGACACTTAGACGCTTGTACACGTACACAGTTAGTATAGAATAGATTCTGTCCGAGAGTCTCTTCCTTGTGGATAACATAGTTCTTTAAACATAGGATGTTAGATATGATTTGGGATTAGGTTGACTTGACCCCAGACTTCTCGTCTCCACATGTAGAGCTAAATGTCAAGTCCCCTTCACCCCCTAGTTGCACGTCAATTACACGTCATGCTGCCGCGCGCGCATCTATGCCAAGTATTATCTTATAGATCCACCTATGTCTGATAAAGCAAACCAATCATGTTTCTTTTATTCCTTATTACGCCTAGTTTCGATTATGTCACTGTCACGTCATTTTTCTTATCAAATGTTACGCCTTCTACATTCGTTTCATTGTAATGTACTTATTATAAAAATACATGTCTGTTAATAAATTATTGTACTTCACTTCCTGAACCCTCGTGGTGACGGAACCTGAGGGCCGCGACTCGAGTCGGCCATTTTGAATGGAATAAAGCCCATTAGAAAACCTCTTATACCACGGATTCTGCCTCTTGTTATTTTGAGCTATTTACTTTAATTTAAGATTCCGTATGAAATTCAGTCCGGTAATATTTATTTTATTTACCACATAATGGCGCCCGAATAGGGACACTTTCTCATCTCACGCGCCGGCGGTGCGTTGCAGGCCCGGTCTCCTGCCACAGCTGGACGGACCATAAACGCGTACCAGCAGGATTTCCTGTAAGCTCCCTCCGGTCAAGCGGGGGCGACTGAGGCTGCGATCAACCCAGACGAGGCGGTGAGAAGTGCGAAGTATCCCGACCAGAGCCTAGCTGAGAGAGCAAGATCCGAGGTATACAGAGGCCCACCAGGTTTTCCGAAATCCCGACGTCCAGAGGGTCCGATGTCCGCAGTTATCGAGTCCTGTCCATTCTCTGAGGCCTTCCGTTTCAAGGAGCTACTCGGTGAGTACCATCGCCGGGGAGGCGTGTTGACGCGCACATAGGTTGTGCCGGTCAAGACGGATTTGGGTACACAAATCCGGTCTGCACTGTTTAGCAGTGTATATGTACTGTTTAGCAGTATATCAAGTATTCCGAAGTATTCAGTTATTGTCAAGAATTCAGCGTGGTGATTAGTTAAGCAGACTGTCATCATTGTCGATCATTGTTAAAATGTTTAATGTTTAATGTTTAAAGTATTCAGAAAATGTCTTGCATATTGTGGTATGAATGATTGTTCATTGTTTACTGTTCATTATTGTGTTTCTCGTATTAAGTAAGTTCAAGAGTAAGTATCAGGTCAGTTGTCAATATGCCGCTCTTCTCGAAGTTAAGACAGATTACTACCAGAAAAGGGGTGCTTGAAGAAGCAGTTCCTATTCCTCCTAGAGACACTCCAGGACATTTCATGTACCATAAACATGGCTTAGATGCCATATTGTTTCTTGATCTATGGGTAGATTATACCAAAGGATTACCGGAAAGTCAAAGGTGGCCCATAGCGGGAACCTGGGATGCAGAGTGCATCATGAAAGTGGAGGAAGAGTTATGGAAAAGAAAGGTCAGACAGTCACAGAAAGACGCTGTTGAGTTATGGCGTAAAGAATCTCATAGACGAACAGAAAAAGCACGTAGACAAGAAGAGAGGAGTAAAGAAAGTTCAAATAAAGTTCAAGAAAATCTATTAATTGAGGAAGGTATCCGAGTGAAATCAGAACAAGTGAATAGACAAAGAAATGCTCTTAAGAATGGTATGTATCCCCTTCTAGCCGAAGGACTACCTAAGGCTGCTCCAGAGATACCAAAAGACTTGCCACCCCCATTATTTCCAATTAAGGTACATCCAAAGGGGCATCCCAGAACCGCAGAAGATGTTTTTCTTTCCTCATATCTAGACGATGCAGCTCCCGAGTATGCTAACGCCACACCACATAGACCGTCTGGCGGAGGGGTTCAACGTCAGGATCAGGTATCTGTCCCCGTGCAACAGCAAGTCCCGATACAAGCTTCGGCAAGCACATCTGTTTCCGCATCTGTTTCCGCAGTCGACTCTACAGAGGTATCGACACCCATAGTTGCTGTGTCACGTTCAACGAATCCTTTCACACCCGACGCCCCAGATGGGGCCACGGGAGGTGCTAGCAGTACTTTTACACCACCTAGAATAAATAAACTTGTCTTTCAAGAGTCAACACATTCACGTACACCTAAATTCGTAAATGAACGTACGCTTAAGGAACTCCTTGTAAATTGTAGATATGACCCAGTGGTTGGTAAAGAGGACGAAATGGTCCTGGCATCATTACGTATCAGACGAGCCGCAGAGTATTTAGCAAGGTTACCAGGAATGACTACGCATCTGGATAACATATATCATTTTGTTCAAACAGGACGAGATCCAGGATGTATTAACAGAGCTATGGAATTCCAGAAAGTAGAGATACAGGGGGAACTGTTACGTTTCCTCATAAACTGTGTAATCAGAAATCAAGATCGTCCGGGGGTAGACCCGAATGCAATGCTTATTCTTACAAGATGGAGTCAGAATATATCAGAAGGGAGACACGATAAGCAAAATTGTATAATAGCCATGTGCCGAAAAATACGTAAGGAAATAGAGCGTATTCATGAAGAGAGATTGGGAACAGACGAGTTTGAGCAAGATGAAGTGTCCGAATCAGGGAACTCTGCGAGACAGTCAGAGACCATAGCCTATGTAGGCAGAGGAAGATCTTGTGAAAATACTAGATGTTTTTCTGATCCCATACACTCTGTATGTCCAAATAATAGCAGAACGTATCCGACGCCTGTAATAAATCTGAAATCTCCTGAACATTTGTTTCAAGCCGCAGATAAAATACTACGAGAACGAAGAGGTTACCACCTCCTCGATTCCATAGATGAGCAAGAATTAGCCAGATCAGCCGTTCACTGGATTGTTAGTCCTGAAAAATACGGTGATGAGACCGTAGCACACACGTTTCTCAACCTCAGTACAGATGAACAACGTTTAGCTGGAATCTATATGATTCAGCAACTCCTCATATTATATAAGAGCCAACATGCTGACCCTGGTCCTTTACCTGATATATTAACGGAACTACTCACGTACAGATGGAGAGGTTCTAGTAACAAGCTAATTAAAGAGATATTAGTGTCACGTAAGCAGTATGTCCTTTTTGTAAATCCAGATTCTCTCTCCTTGCCCCCCAGAGAAAGAGCACCGTACTACATGGATAGACAAAATCCTTTACGGGAAGTGCACCCAATAAAAGGCGAAGACAATGAGTTTCACCGTGTATTTGTTTACACACCCATATCAAAAATGGAATTATTAGAAATGAAAAAAGTAGTACCTAGTCATGACAAAGACCCAGCGGGTTTCCACCGAGAAATTAAAGACATGTTACTGATGGGAGAGTACACCTTTCCTGATATTATGACGATATTAAAGGTGCTTTTGCCTGCTGGCATTTATGAAAAACTGAAAGAAAAAGAGTGGGAAGTGGGAGACCAAAAGATAGACTGGACAGCATTAGCAGAGGAAGAAAGAGGCCGAGCTGCAGGTTCAGGGCTCGGGGATAAAGTTAAACTATTACCAGGTTTACTAGTACAGGTACTGCCACGTTTATTAACTACAAAAAAGGAAGATTGGGGTGCAATCACAGCCTGTAAACAAAAGCAAGATGAAGACACAAGCGATTATTATGCTCGATTTGAAAAATGTTTTGGTATAAATAGTGGTATAAAAGCAAGTAGTGACTCATATCCACATTTATTTGTGACAAAATTAGTGGAAAATGCATTGCCCCCAGTGAAGAATAGAATATTGAAATTCGAGAGTACCTGGCAAAGTAACACTCCGTCGCAAATGCTACAAATGTTACAGTATCATCACAATAGAATTAGGGATGAACAAGAACACGAGCATAGACGCATGAAGGATACAAAAATGAAAATGCTAGTTTCTCAGACAGTACCAGCAGATGGTCACAAAAAGGGTGTGACACATTCTGGTGATTCTGCAGTTCCTGTAAAAGGAACCTGCAATTACTGTAAACAACTAGGCCATTATGTACATGATTGTCAAGTCCTGAAACGAAATATAGCTACAGGTATTGCAAAAGAGAGACCACGATTAGTTAGACAAGATCAGAATGAAAAAGGAGCTATGCAGCATGGACAGTCCGTGCCAGTTCAGCAACAGTCTATGCCAGCCTCACAGCAACCCATACAGTTTGTGCCAGCTGCACCACCGTTGCCTGCTACTGCCACACAAACCACAACACAACAAATGTATCAGACTGCACAGTATGAATACCCTGAGTATCAGCGTTACGCATGAACCAGCCTAGAGAGGGAAGTTGACTTACCGCTTATCGAGATTCCGGTAGATCAAGAAGGACCTTATGTACATAGTGAATTATTAGGTCAAGATAGAAAATTCTTACTCGATACAGGGGCAAGTCGAACAACCATAAAACGTAGTGAAGTTCCAGGGGCACCCCTCTCAGGCTCTCAAAATGTTTCCCTTGGTTTTTCAGGAAAACCTATTGTTAATGAAGTATCACAGCCTCTACCACTTACGATAGGACCTTTGACACGAACTACAGATTTATTGCTTACTAAATCATGCCCAGAAAATCTGTTAGGAATTAAAACTCTGAAAGCACTAGGAGCCATAATATGTTGTTCTCCGGAAGGAGTAAGGTTGTTTTTGCGTGATTTTAAAGGTCACTATGTGTCTAGAGACATGGATCCCCGACTACAGACTTTACCAGTACATCTATGGGCACAAGGCCCTACGGATGTTGGCTGCATGAACATTACACCCTATCGAGTTACATTGAAAGCAGGAGTGGTACTACCACGAATGCGACAATACAAGTTACCGCATGATGCTGTAGTGGCTTTGTTGAAAATCATTGATGAGCTAATTGCCCAGGGAGTAGTTGTAGAAACAGACTCCAATGTATGTAATTCACCGATAATTCCGATTCTTAAACGAACTGATCCTACTGCTCCGCCAGTATACCGATTGGTTATTGATTTGCGTGAACTAAACAAGTGTATTGTACCACAATTCCCTGTGGTCCCTGATATATCATCATTGTTGACAGCAATTGATTCCGAAGCAACATTTTTTACTGTAATTGATCTCAAGAATGCCTTTTTCAGCGTCCCAATAGATCCGGAAAGCCAATACTTGTTCGGATTCAGTTTAAATGGGCGCAGCTTTAAATTCTCACGCGCTCCTCAAGGATTTACAGAAAGCCCCAGCATCTACAGCCAAGCACTGAAACGAGAACTTGACAGTATCCACATGCCAGTCAATACTGCACTGCTTCAATATGTCGATGATCTGCTGATCACCGCGAGAAGCGAGCCAGAATGTGAAAAAGCTTCTCTGACAGTTTTACATTTCCTAGCCGACAAGGGGCACAAGGTGTCCCCTTCTAAGCTGCAATTCTGTGTTCAGCGAGTTATTTATCTTGGTCACTCGCTGTCCAAGGAGGGAAGGCAGCTTACACCAGATCGCATCCAGTTAATTGCTAACATGTCAATACCCCAGACACAAAAGGAGGTGCGAGCTTTCATAGGCCTCACTTCATATTGTAGGCAGTGGATCCCTCAGTACGCATTTCTAGCAAAACCACTCATTCAGTTAACCACACAGGAGGCAGCCACATCGACTGTTCTCCCTTGGACTCAGGAACATACACAAGCTTTTGAAAGCCTAAAGGAAGCTTTATGTCAAGCACCTGTTTTAGCAACACCATGTTATAGCAAACCTTTTACACTCTTTGTTACAGAACGCGAAGGTACTGCCTTGTCAGTACTCACTCAGGATCAAGCAGGATCACGCAAGCCATGTGCTTATTTTTCCAGTACATTAGATCCCGTAGCTCAGGCTTTGCCTGCGTGCCTGAAATCAGTGGCAGCGACAGCTTTAGCAATCAGACAAAGCGATGCCATAGTATTAGGACACCCATTGACAGTTCAAGTACCACATGCAGTAGAGGTTCTTGTGAACCGAACACAAACGCAACACTTGACCATAGCAAGACTTACCGGTTATGAACTGACATTGTTTCAACCACACATAGAGATCCGACGGTGTAATACATTGAATCCTGCTACACTATTACCTGTAATTGGAACAGGCCCACTAGCTCATGATTGTGTTGAAATCATTGAAATAAAGACGAAACCTAGACAAGACTTGACAGACGTTCCATTGTTAGATCCAGACCTGACGTTGTATGTAGACGGATCATGCATGAGAACAAGTAAAGGAGATTTAGTGGCCGCGTATGCAGTCACAACAGACACTGAAGTTATTGAGACACATTGTATAGATATTCTGTCAGCCCAAGCAGCAGAACTTATTGCTCTAACGCAAGCCTGTATTCAAGCCACAAATAAGAAAGTTAATGTATACACTGACTCACGTTATGCATTCGGAGTTGTACACGACTTCGGCGTGCTGTGGCGAGAGAGAGGTTATCTAACGTCCCATGGTGCCCACATTCAGCACGGGCCCCTCATTCATGCCTTGTTAGACGCAATACATTTACCCACTGCTATATCGATTATGAAATGTAAAGCACACACGAAGGTTACTGATACCATTTCTCAAGGCAATGATTTAGCTGACAGAACAGCTAAACAGACTGCTCAGAATCGCACATTAGACATGACAAAGCCAATAGTTCAGACCCCAACACAGTGTATGACGATTAAGGATCCCACACTTGACGTAATTGACATACAGACACATGCCACAGCAGAAGAAATAAAGAAGTGGACTGAACTAGGAGGGATCCAGACAGATCAAGGATGGATGACGAAGGAGAAATCTGTATGGTTTCTCCCTGATTCCATGGTTCAAGCCATTATAGCTACAGTTCACAGTCCAGCACATTTAGGAGAGAAGGCTATGCTAGACAGCATTCAGCACATTTGGTTTAACAAACATTTACGAGCAGCAGCTAAACAAAAAGTTCGTACCTGTATGATATGTTGTCAGTTTAATCCAGGAAAGAGTGTTCCCGTAGAGCAGGGTGGATTTCAGCCTCCTGACCATCCTTTTGAAGTCCTCCAGATGGATTATATTCAGATGGAACGTTGTCGAGGATTCAAATATGTCCTCGTAGTTGTCTGCGCTCTCTCCCGTTGGACAGAGGCGTATCCCGTATCAGATTACACTGCCCCGACTACTGCCAAGCAGCTAGTTCGAGAATTCTTCCCACGGTACGGTTTACCACGTGTTGTATATTCAGATAACGGTCAGCCTTTCTCATCCGAATTAATGAAACATGTCGCACTTTTGTTGGGATATCAGTGGAAATTCCACTGTGTCCGACACCCCGAGGCAGCAGGTCTCGTAGAAAGACATAACCAGACACTGAAAATCAGACTGTCCAAAATATGTAGAGAGAAAGGTGTCGACTGGATAGTAGCATTACCAGTTGCACTCTTTTACATGAGAATGGTAGCACACTCTAGAACAGGGCTATCCCCGTATGAGGTGATCTTTGGTAGACCACCGAATATGTGGGGGACGCCTATACCACGTAAAATAACTGATGTTGACTGTAACATGCTGACAGATTACCTGGCTTCCTTGATGTCTGCACTACAATCTTCTCGTTCACAGGTAGCTGCAGCCTTTCCCGACAACACTGAGGCGAAACCCCATGACGTTGTTCCGGGTAATCTTGTCTTTGTGAGAAACTTCGACAGGAAAAGTCAATTGGAGCCCAGGTGGAAAGCACCCAAGTTGGTCCTGTTGACCACAAGAACAGCCGTGAAGATCGAGGGACGAAAAGGGTGGATTCATTCGAGTCACGTCAAAAACTTTCATGGACTACCTTCAGATATAGACACTGTGCCCTGCACTCCCTCACAGACTGATTCAAAACTTCCTTTTGTTGAACAGAATGACTCTCAGTGCTATAAATTAAAGCTTAGGCCCAAACAGTCGAGCAATTTGATTGTTTAAGTCCTCTCCAAGGTGAAGCGGTTGAATTGTCTCCGACATGTATCCCTTGGACCTGAGTAGAGAAAATACCCGAGAAATGTTGAAACGACAGGCGTATTGTAAATCACTGCGTAGCTACTGTATTGTGACATTATTAATTTTGTTTTTATTGAGTATTTTAGTAATTATTACGAGTGTGATTTTGCACATACATCATCCTATCTCTAGACATGTTTATAATGTTGCTGCAGAACATTCTTTTAGTGACCTACCGCCACATGAATTATCTTATAGACTTGCGCTGCGCAATAACACATTTATTAGTATGTTACATCATTCCCATCAGACTAGTAATGCGACCAATTGTTGGGTGTGTGGCCGACTTCCTCCCTATCAGAATAACAAAGGAGTTCTGCCTTTCTTCCCACATCCATTCACACACAATGGCTCCTGTGGAGCATGGTTTAGTTTATTAAATTCCATAGACCCAGACACAGCAGTTTATCAACAACATTGGATATGGGGAAATCTGAATCTAGTTTTATTCAAAGTCTGTCACCCTAATAAGGAGGGTCACCCCAGTAGAACAGGAACTGATTTAGAAAATGAAGTGTATAAATTAGGTAATTTTACGCCTAATCTTATGATTCTGAATGTCAAATCCGAAGTTGAACTAATTCTGCCCACTATGTCAGTATTTCCAGTTAAGGGTGAATTATGTGTAAGAAAAGTTGGTTCCATACATATGGGCCATAGCCAATGCGTTACTACAGTAGAATATAGGGACCAAGGTAAATCTTCATTTAGAGCTTCTCGCCATTCTTACTTCATATGTGGTCAGACGGCATATATGCGTCTGCCTCTAGATTGGGATGGTACCTGTTACATAGCATTCCTTTTGCCACCTGTTTTCCTAGCTCCCCCTGAGTATTATCGAGATGTTCATTTAGTACACAATAGAGAGCGGAGAGATCTCCCAGTTGTCGATTATACTGAGACAGCATGGGACAAGTATGTAGATTTCAATAAAGGTATCTTTCCCTATATAGGTACAATATCAAATAGTAAGCTGATACGCAGACTCACCAAGACTCTTGAAGCTGTAGTAAACGAGACTATAGCCGCCCTAGGCAATCTGACAGAGGAACAATCAGTGATGAGAATTGTTGTTCTCCAGAATCGTCTTGTCCTTGACGTCATCCTGGCCGATAGGGGCGGAGCTTGCAGGGTCATCGGATCCAGCTGCTGCATATTCATACCAGAAAATTCGCCATCTGTATATAAAGCTATAACACGCCTTCATAAGATTGTAAGCCAGATACACGAGAATCCAGGCACTTGGACGTGGTCCGGGTGGTTTTGGAGTGTGATATCAGCCTGGGGATGGAGAGTTCTATCCTTCCTAGGTATTGGCCTTCTTATGCTCTTCAGTTGTTGTTTATGCCTACAATGTGGACCAGCGATTTGTGGTCTGTGTGCCACATCATGCATTCCACATCACAGTTCTCGTTCAAAATACCGGAAGAAGAAGGAAGAAGAAATGATGCTCCATGAGCAAATCAATGGAATGATGAAGATTGATGTCTCGTGAAGGGCAAGAAGGGGACAAGGAGGGAATGTGGAAATGTGGATTTTCCTGATCAGTTATGTCCCCTATCTTGGACCCCAACGGTTCTATATGCATGTTACAAGTACATGTATGTCCCCTCCAGTTCCAGTTTCTAAGACGCAAACAATGTGTGTCTACCGTCAACATGTTCTCTGTCAGATCCGCCATCAATGGGCTGGATATTCGATTCCTAAGTATGAAAGGCCACCGACTTTATATGGCTAAGTTACTTCATTTTTACAGTTCAGGCAAGTAGGCCCGATTCTGTCCTCAAAGCCTTTCCCTGCTCTCTGTCTCTGACAGCTTCAGCTTGAGCTCGCATCTGTATCCATGAACTTTGTCCTACTCCCTGTGCAGCTAACGGTGCCTGCCTCGGCCAGTTTTCGCTTGTCTGCCAAGAAGTTGTATTTCACCTTCGAATTATCTATTTTGCTCTCCAGCCGATGCATTCCTGTCCAATGATTTAAGTAAACATTTCCTTTAGCTCACAAGCAGAGGACTCAGCCTTTCCGTCCTCCTGCAAGTGATTCATAGCCCTGTTGCCATGGAAAGTTTTCTGCCCCTCGCATCTCATATAGACACTTAGACGCTTGTACACGTACATAGTTAGTATAGAATAGATTCTGTCCGAGAGTCTCTTCCTTGTGGATAACATAGTTCTTTAAACATAGGATGTTAGATATGATTTGGGATTAGGTTGACTTGACCCCAGACTTCTCGTCTCCACATGTAGAGCTAAATGTCAAGTCCCCTTCACCCCCTAGTTGCACGTCAATTACACGTCATGCTGCCGCGCGCGCATCTATGCCAAGTATTATCTTATAGATCCACCTATGTCTGATAAAGCAAACCAATCATGTTTCTTTTATTCCTTATTACGCCTAGTTTCGATTATGTCACTGTCACGTCATTTTTCTTATCAAATGTTACGCCTTCTACATTCGTTTCATTGTAATGTACTTATTATAAAAATACATGTCTGTTAATAAATTATTGTACTTCACTTCCTGAACCCTCGTGGTGACGGAACCTGAGGGCCGCGACTCGAGTCGGCCATTTTGAATGGAATAAAGCCCATTAGAAAACCTCTTATACCACGGATTCTGCCTCTTGTTATTTTGAGCTATTTACTTTAATTTAAGATTCCGTATGAAATTCAGTCCGGTAATATTTATTTTATTTACCACACTGCTGTAGAAAAGGAAGCACTTGCCAGTCAGTCAAAACAATGTTTAATTAGACCTTAGTCTCTAAACAATTCTACAACCAATGATAGATTGAAACAATTAAAAACAGTATTTATACTTTCCCAATTCGGCAGTAATTAAAACAACATACTTTGTACAGTCTCATATCAAAATGAATAATTTATCAAAAATGGAGTACAAATAGTTACTTTCTGCAATGGGGAGCATGACTCTTTATAAAAGTTATATATATTTTAAAACTCTCTTAAAAATACTATACAATTCAATTTCTAAAAAGGGAGAATATTTAACCTTATATAAATTTTAAGACCAGTTAAAATCTCTAAAATACGGCTACTTCTCACCGAGGACTTGCGAGAGGTGAAACCCATGCTGGGGCCAACCCAGGGCCTTCACAAGATGCTCCAGGTAGACAAAGGGTCTTAATACAAAAGGTTTGTAAGCAGCACCGAAGAACAAATGAAATAGAATTGAATAGCAGTTCTATACGAGATCAGAAATGGCCTCCTTCTGTGCCGCCCATGTGCTGGGGTGGGAAGTGGACCAAATGAAGCTGGTCTGAGCAGACCGGCGGTATTCACATAAGTGAACTACTAATGCCACATATTTGGCAGGCAACAACTGGAAAAGGGTAATCTGCTTGTGGCCAAACATATTTGAACCCAGATGATGTGTAAATACTAAGGAGTATTGAAGTGTAACAGTAGATCTGCTGCTTCTGACACACGAGATACCTCTATGAGAAGAAATGAGCCCTGAATATTTAACGCATTCATCATATAGAGTAGGTAAGATTTGCTGAGTACCCAGACTGGCATTAGATTTAACAGGCACATATATGATCTGTCTTCAGAACTGAGAGGCTTGGAACATCAAGGACCAGGGCATGTGAGTGCAGAAGCAATGGTACTTGGCCTGTGATATTCTGAGATGCTGATTTTTCCCAGAATCCCCCTTTCTAAAGAAGTCACAAGTGCAAGTATCACATGTATATACACTGATTAGTTTAACTTTGGATTGACAAACCACAAGAGACTTCAACTACATGATACAAATGACATTAATGCTAGTATGGCCTACTGATTACATTAATCTGTACAAGATTGGAAGTCAGCAGCATATGGGTTAAAGATGAATGCTGAATTTACGGATTGTTGTGGGGCTCATAACACCATCTACGCCTCGCTTGCAACAAAGTTAAAGCAGACAATATGCGCACTAAACTGTTATTTGATCCAAAACACAATACGAGGATGCAGGTCAGAGAACATCCCAGAAAATGTAATAGACACAGCAACATCATCAGAACAACAAGATGTCAACTTTTTGCCTGTAAGCATGAAGAAAAGCCGAACCACAATTTTAAGGAAACAGACTTCCTCTTAATCTGAATGGATCATATGAAGAAGCGCCTTGTTAAACAAACTGCTTGCATCTCTATGGCGGAGCAATGTATATCAGATGAAGATCACACTACCATGAGAGATAATGAAAGCTAAAAATGAACACTTATAAGCCAGGTTATGTAGAAATAATGTACACATCACGGCAGTCCCAAAAAACACAAAACCAGGAGCGATGGAAGTCTTCATTGAAACCCTCCTTATTGGTCTCCTTGATAGTCTCAAGTTATCCTAATTGGCAAATCAATATTTTGGTCAAAGTCACTTCTTGGGGGTGTCTGCCAGGTCAGCTCTTCATTGTTTAATTACCCAGACCGTGGTGTAGAACCCAAATTAGACCACAGCGAAAGGCGCGCTTCCGTGTAAGTGGACACCTGTATCATTCTTCCCAGACTTCATCGCAAGAATCCTGATATGCCTTTAACTTGATGAAGAAGTTTCAAAAAAGAAATATTACCCCTGCAATGCCATACATACCCTTGGTGTCTACGAGTGACTGCAGGGCATGTCATGATCTTCAGTGATCATCATCAAGCGATAGAGTTGAAGTTTGAAGACAAGAAAAAATGCAGACCTCCCATCTACAAAAAAAACCAAAATCAGTTCTCTCAGTAAAAATAACCAAACTTGGTGACTAAAGGGAGTATCCTCATATAAGTTTAGGAAATAATGTTGGTATTTACTGACAGTACATGTTTCTTAGTGTAAACATGAGTAAATTACATGTATACCTATGACATGCGTATTACAAATTTTTCATTAAACAAGCAGCCACGAAAAGCTAAAATGCACTAATTTTAAGTTGAGAGTCAGTGAAGCATGGGATGTACATACACAACTGCATTCTGGACAGAGAAACCCATGGGGACATACGCAATTCCTTTAAGTATCTGGTTCCAACAGCCCTTAGAATACACCCTTAGAGGTTATGCAGAACTTCAGTCTATGAGGAAATGGCTTGTTAGAGTGGGCTGGAGGTTTGCGGAGGACAAAGTGTGGTACACTGCAGTGCAATACCTGTCTGGCCTCCACCGCATGGCAAATATCATTTACAACGAAATTATTAAAACTAATACTTTTACCCCTTAATATATTACAACGCATGATGCGACTACCCCGCATACCATTACTCCGCATGCCATTACATCGCATGCTCTTTTACAACGCATGCGATGTAATGGTGATCCACCTCGTTGTGAGGAAACTGAGGCTCTTCCGTTTCGTCACAACGACGTGCACCATGCACCGTCCCTCAGATGACGAAGGAACCAGGAGAGAGGAACCATGAGGAGAGAGAGGTAAGGGGGTTTGGGCCTAGGGTGGGGGTTACTTTTCTAGGGTTTATGGTAGTGTTTGCGGGGTCGTGCAGAGTAGTGTTTCAGTGTAGGGACCGGACTAGGGGGTCGGAGGAGGGTCGTGCTGGGGGTGGTGTTTTGGGGTTTAGTGTAGTGTTGTGGTGTCGGGGGTCGTACAGGGTAGTGAAATGTAGGGAGAGGACTGAAGGTTGTGGAGGGTCGTGCAGGGGTACTACATTAGGATTTAGGGTAGGGCAGGGTAGAGCCACTTACATTTAAACAATTCTTTTTAGATGTAATCCCATGCATTGTGTCAATTTGCGAAGTGAATGAAAAAAAATATATATATTTTTTAAATGAGTTGTATTTGCTTTATTGTAAAATAATTTGTGGTAATTGTTTTTGCGGTGTAAAAAATGTGTTGTAATGGTATGCGGTGTGATTGTTAGCGAGGTAAGAACATATATTCTCACTGCATACCAGCTGTGACCTTAACCTGACCCTTACCTCCACTGGTGCATAGCCAATGGTTACAAGGACATGTTGACAATCATACCTGGGGGATTCACAGACAGTTGGGGATCAATGTAGTTGGGGGAAAGGGAACATGTTGATGCAACACAGCAACCGTCAGATACCTTATATACAACACAAGGAACTAACCCCTCCAAATCTAGCACATGCTGTCTGCACTATCCAAAAATCATATCTGAAGAAAGACTAACGGCACTGATAGTTTCAGAAATGCTGGAATGTCAGAAGATTAAAGAATCAGTGGAAAGATAGACAAGTCATATCCTACTTATCGAGACAGGACTTTGACTTTAATTCAGGGGACATACCAGGCCAGGTACAGAGAACAATACTGAGCTGGCAAATGAAGTGTGCATATTGTTTTGCATCATTCTCTAGCTAGTCTGGCTGGTGGTGCAATGTTATAGAAGATATTTAAAGTGGTCATCAGTGTTATCAGTGGTTGGTCGGGTGGCACTTGTCAAGATGAAAGTACTTCCACTCCTCTTATATTATTTCACTAATCTTCCCGTTCTCCTCATTAGTTCCTTTTTTAGAGAACTAGATCAGTTGTTGGGCAAAATAATTGGGGTGGGTGGCCGGCGTAGAGTTGCTTTCTCCCAGAGGACCTTGACTCTTCCCGAGTTTGAGCACTCCGTCTTGGCAGCACAACTATGATGGGTGTCCTGCTGGTTGGCAGGCTATTACGTTGCTGGGAGAGGCCTCCCTAGTGAACGTTTTCCAAATAGTGTTCTATATTACGTAATATGCCTTATGCAACACCACTTGCCTTCCACTTCACTTTGCTCAGTACTGCTATGTCCTGTTGACAACAAACTTGCAGGCTGACTAAGTCTCAACCTTTGTATTCATGAGACATAGCTCTTTTGGGCCTTTCCACACAAACTGACTGGTTACGCCCGCAACAAATCCTCATGGTCCGATTCAGGACTCACGCAGTAGGACATTTATATCGGAATTCTACATTGCTCGGTTTCCCAGCCTTGACCTCTTACCTCAAACTGGCACCAAGACTTACTCATAGACACTTCACATGCGCATTTCAATAATTATTTGATATCTAATCCACTGAACCTTGTACACACACAGTGCTGCAGATGTTGTTCACTATGGGGGATGGGAATAGATTAATAAAATGGTTTATAAGGTTTACATACAACTCTGGGATCTATCCCAGATTAAATTATGCAGCGCATGGGAGAATGACATCACAAGACCTTTGCATGATTCTGAATGGCAAAAAGTTATTTTATATCTCCAGAAGATATCGCGTAACACACGATTTAAATACATTCAACTAAATTGGGCTTACCCGATACCTCAACATTTAAGTTAAAATGATGCTGGTACCGATTTAAGGTGTCCAAGATGTTTCTTCTTGGATGATGATCTTAATTTAATGATGTTGCCCTGTGCCTCACTTTCATTTTACTGATCACAAGTGCTGGCTGAACTCTCCCGAATCACTAGGCCTGATGTAACGAGTTCTCGGAGACCATCATATTGGGTCTTTTTACTTGTACCAAGACAGCCACCACCAAGTTTAAAGACCTGGCTTTCTCTTGATGTAGCACGTTCTCTGTAGACCATTATATTGGGTCTTTTTCCTCGTACCAAGACAGCCACCACCAAGTTTAAAGACCTGTATATTCTCTTGATGTAACGCGTTCTCTGTAGACCATTATATTGGGTCTTTTTCCTCGTACCAAGACAGCCACCACCAAGTTTATAGATCTGTCTTTCTCTTAATGCATTGAAAGCTTTTGACAGCATTGATTGGCAATTCTATTTGCAGTGCTGGATATGGGGAGGATTATTTTCCAAATTAGACTGTTGTGCACACAGCAATAGGTAGGATCAAGATGAAGGGGACAATTTCACCACCTATGAAAATATTGTGAGGGATTAGGCAGGAGTGCCCTTTACCTCTCATATTGTTTGCCATTGCTGCTAAACCTTTAGTCTGCACAGTTTGCTAGCATTATTCAGTGCACGGGTAGCGTTCTAGAGAATCCAAACTGTTATTATCGGTGTATTCAGAGGCAATTTATTACTCATCAAAAACCCTAACAATTTATCTTCCTCCATATGTGACTTTATCCAATGTGGAGGACTATCAGGTATAACATAAATTGAGGCAAGACTTTTGTCTTTCTGCTGACTCATGGAACACAACAACACAGCCTTGACTTTCCTTTACAATGAGGTGACTCTTGAATGTACTGTTTAGGCATGGATGTACATTGGGATACAGACAAAGCATTCAATGTAATCATGGGGTAGCATATGAAAATTGGCACAGCGGGTAAACTTCCTCTGTCACTGGCAGGATACATTTATAATCAAAATAGTAATATTACTGAAATCACTACTTATTTATGAATCTTCTAATCCCATTGAGGGAGCAGTACTTCACATCTCTAAGAACAGTGATGATCAAACTTGCTTGGGCAGAAAGGAAGGCAGTAGTAAAGCGGGACACACCAACACTGCTAAACAGTTTGGGTGGGTTCAGCTCTCTAAATTTTAAACTTTATAATGCATGTGTGCAGGCATGCTTTGCACACTATTGGTACCACTCTTGACTATACCTCCCACATTTCGTTTTAGAAACAGATAAAGTATATCCACACAAATTTACAGGAGGAATCTTCTGATTCAAGTTTCACTGATTGGGGAGACAGATACAGTTAGTGTTGGCTTTAGGATTGTCGACTGGTGCCATCCCACTGGGCGCCAAGTCAAGGGGGTGCCATTTGAATCACAGACTGAGGAGAAATAAGAGCAGCCTGCAGAGACCTTAGTTGGTCCTCAATTTTTGATGGCACAATCATAACAGCATGCTAACTCTGGTTATTAATGCACTTGATGAAGAGATCTGTGATTTGTTTAGTGATAGTTTTGACTCATGCTAAAGTAGCATAGAGGGTTAACGTTCCTGCGGCAAAGCACAGCATGTAGCATGCATATTACAGATTTGTATTTTTTGTAGATAGCTCAATGGATTACTGCTTTTGTCACAGAGATCATTCTGTTATATGCACTTCATAAGTTACTATTCTTCTAATAAAGCACCGTAAGCTATGCACTGGTGTCTATGTGCTGCATGCAAACTACAAGGCATATGTTTAGAACATTTTTGCTTTTTTTACTCTTTCATCATTCTAAGGTCGCTTAAAAGGAATCCTTTGGGTAGTAATACATGTTTGTTGCTATAGACAGCCCCAACCACTGGGTTATATTTTATACCCTGAGTTTGGGGGACAGATTTACTAACAGTTTCCGCTAAATTTGCATCTCAAAAGTGTCTCAAACCTGGCACAAAGTGTTGTTTTTTTTATTTACTTCCATCACACATCCTGAATTGTGTTGGAAAGTAGCCCTAAATAATGTATCACTGTAAGCTACTTTGCACTACTTTGTGTCAAGGGGATGTACTATGGGCGGTACATGGACTTGCTCATGAAATGACTCATGAATTTTGATGCTAATCGCTTATCATTGGTAGAAAGGGATTTGCGTAAACAAAAAACACCTCCTTGAAGCAGGTGTAACTTCAGCACACATACAAACCATAGAATTTTGTACTAGAAGGGGGCACTTTCAGTTAAAAATCTATGCTTGACATCACCTAAACCCCTGCACTATGGTGCATGCGTGGGTGTGCATTGGCACAAGGCGGCCCAAGGTACACAAGCACTATGGGAATGAGCAACAGCGTCATATCTTAGTAGAGATGGTGCTGTTGTACTCTCTTCTGTTCGCACAACACCGTGTAGCACCTTTGGTTACGGCACTGTGTTGTGTGAAAGCTTTGTAAATTTGCCCCTTTGTTTCTCCAGTTGAAACACTTTCAACATACAATGCCTCCCATTATGGGTGGCATGTGACTCCTAGAGCTTGTGGCCCTCTTTGTCTTCTGTAACATTTCCTACACAATGATTAACACATTAATTTATTGCCCCTGTATATGTGATGTAAAGCATGCTGACATCCTACATTAATATGGGAAGCAGTATAAAAGAAATTAAATGAATGTGAGAGAGGGAATAAGTGGCGATCAGGGGCGCCATTTGAGGGTGGTATTGAGGAAATCCGTGAAGAAGTATGTCATTAGGGCGTGGATGGTGCCAACAAAAATTGTTGCCCTGGGCGTCACCAGTGCTAATGTCGGCCCTGGATACAGTAGCATTTACACACCGGATCTGGCAGAAACTGAGCAAGCATGCTGGGTTTAAATAAGTATATTCACCTGAACTACCACTTGTTGGTAACCCGTCTATACCACGCATATTAGAACCTAAGGCTCAATAAAAGCTCTCCAGTTTTGAACTAAAGACACTGGGAGATAGTACCCGGGAGGCGGTTTTAAGGCCCAGCAATCCTTCACCAATTGGAGATGGAGCAAGGATTCAAGAAAATGAAACTTGCTCAGAGAAATCCCTCAGAAAATGAAATTAATACACACGCACAACATTTACATATGGAGAAGAGAGCTTTACGTATGCTTGATTAATGAAAATAAAATGCAACGCGACTAAAACCTGCGTTAAACTGGAAAAACGCTTTTGCGCATGTGCAAACCAGAAGTACGTAGAAACAACGTGACTAACCAGTTCGAGAGGGAAAACTCTCACGCATGCACAAGAATTACTAATATTATGTCTTGAGGCACCACATGCCTGGCATATGCTTGCCTGAATTTAAAGAGAGCTATTGCTGCTACTGCTTTTGTGTAAAGAAATAGAAAATAATATGGGTAGAAGTGGGTGGTGAACAATGAAAATCACATATTTGAGCGATTAATATCTGTTTATGATTCCTTTATTAATAGTGTACGTTTGGGCCTGTTGTCGCATGCAAGAGAAAAAGGTGGCAGCGAAAATTAAGGTAAGCTAGGCATGCGCAGTAGAATCATGATGTGACCCAATGACCGTGTCATTGACAGGCTGCCAAGAGCCAAGGACGAGAGACGTGTGAAACTTCTACTCGACTGTGGAGCTGTATTCATGATGCCATTTGATTTGCAACATTAAATATATGGGAAAGGAAAAATGACAGAATAATAAATGAGTTAAAGGGGATGGGTTTGTTATACAAAAGAGTTTATTAAGAAATTAAGTATGACAACATGAGGTGAATGACAACTCCCCTGCCCCTGGCCAATCAAGTTCGTGCTTCATCAATATTTGCAACTTTTGAGGGTGGGATATTCAGAAATAAAGATTATAACTAGAGTGACTTAAGTTTAGAGTGGAAAAGAGCGAGAAGCAGAAGATTGTCGACATTACTGCATGAGACAGAGGGAGAGAGGCGAGAACTGCTGCTGATGAGGAAAGGAGAGAACAGACTGGATGACAACCTGATTAGATTGAAGATTCCGGAAAAATATCCAGGAGGGAGAAGGTGTAAGAGAGGGATGCGCCCTGCTGCGTCAGGTCTGTAGAGAAGTTTAGTAAATATTACACTATCCTGATCCTGACCTATAGCCTTTGTCACCTGATTCTCCATCAGGGGACCTCCACCAGCCCTTTTGGCCAGAGAGTTGGTTTCCGTTATCATTTTTGGTTAACTATTGTTCTATCTCAAATTTGCATATCTTTTGCAAATGTATGATTTATTATGCCTATTTTTCTCTACATGTATCCACCCTTGATGTATTAATTTGTTGAATGTGTCTGTGAATTTGAATGTATTTGCTAAATGAATTTTTCTCCCATAAAAGGTTGATGGAATTTGCACTGTGAATTTGTTCTAATGAGCGTTCATTTATGACTGGGATTTAGATAAAAACTATTTGAATCTTACCCAGAGTCTGTGGTTATTTCTGTAACGCCCTGAACGTCTCAGGATCGTTTAACAGACACGATAAGGAGAACGCAACCACTTGTGAAGGTTTAGTTATTTTAATGAAGGCAAAAATAATACAAGGAATAAACAAAGGTTATAGTCACTGGAATCCTCCAGGCTAAGTACGTTACCAGCCCACAGCACGGATGGTCCTAACCGTCCTCTGCATATACGCCGATCCCGGCGTATGCCAACAGAGGGCAGAAATGAAATGGCCGACAATGCCAATCGGTAGGCTGTGAGGGGCACGAAGAGTGTTGGGGAGAATCGAGGAGTCAGGGAAACACCCAGCCGGGGTCTCTACCTGAAGGGAGCAGCCGCTCAACCTCTTCCTCAGACTGCACCGGGACGCGGAGTCACCTCCTGGTGATGCGTCACCGATACCCCAATCACAAGCAAAGAAGACTGAACCGAGAGCAGCCGCTCGATCGATCCTGTGGACTTCCGAGTCTGTAACGCGGCAAACACCTCCTGGTGTGCATTACAGCTGGCAGTCCCTGTATCTCTGGTCGGGCTGGGAGTTACGACTCCATCTAGCAAAAGCGCCACTGCGCTTTGACTCAGCCGAGTCAAAAAGCGAAGCTCAATGGTTATCCGGTAGAGCTTCCGGGTCCTTCACAGGTGACGATGGGGCAAGACACGGCCCAGGGAGTAACGACTCGACCTACCTCCGTTCTTGCCTTACTGGAGCACCACTCCGGAACACTGCTCTTCACTAAGCAGGTACGTCGGTGTAAACACAATATCCGACAGCGTTGTACCTCCCGGTTCCTCCCTTTATAGGGCGTGTTTTCCTTGAGTTATGTAACAGCTCTCCTGTTTACATAAGGGCGTGTTTTCCTTGAGTTATGTAACAGCTCTCCTGTTTACATAAGGGCGTGTTTTCCTTGAGTTATGTAACAGCTCTCCTGTTTACATAAGGGCGTGTTTTCCTTGAGTTATGTAATAGCTCTCCTGTTTACATAACCTTTCAACCGCTAAGCATCCTGGGAGATGTAGTCAGTTTTCGCTGGTTACCGTTTTCCTCCCCGCGCATGACAGGAATTCTTGACAGTACATCCTCCCTCTCAGCGGCTCCCCACGGGTCCAGCGCTGGCAGGAAAACGCCGATGGAACAAGGAGACCAAGCGCGGAGCATGAACCCCTTCAGCCGCTTCCCATGACTGCTCCTCCGGGCCATAGCCTTTCCACGCAACCAGGTACCACAGCTTCCCCCTGCGCCATTTGGACGCCCGTATGCCCGACACTTCATACTCCACCTCCGACTCCACGCATACCGACCTAGGTGTCCCAGACGGCTTGGAGGGTGCTGGTTTGAGCAATGATACATGAAAGACAGGGTGTATCCGCAATGACTGGGGCAAGCACACCTTCACGTTCACGGGACCCATACACTTGGTAATTCGATAGGGGCCCATGTACTTGGGATGGAACACACTGTTCTTTCGAAACCTCATGTTTCTTGTGGATATCCAGACGTAGTCTCCAGTGCGGTACAGTGGCCCGGGCCTTCTCTTCCTGTCTGCCGCAGCCTTGTATCTTCTCTTGGCCTCTATTAGGACAGCCCTTGAGCGCATCAACGTGTCTTTTATGTGTGCCACCCTGTCCGCTGTGGCGGGAATCCTGTCCTCTCTGAACGGATGTAGAAATGGCAAGAACCTGGGATGTTGGCCATAGTTGCTATAGAACGGAGATGACTGTGTGGAGCTGTGAGTGGCGTTGTTATAGGCGATCTCTGCAACCCATAGCAAGTCGACCCATTCTTCCCTGCCCTGGTCCACAAAACATCGCAGATACTGTTTGAGCGTTTGGTTCAGGCGCTCGGTTTGGCCGTCCGTTTGAGGGTGGTAGCTGGTGGACAGGGCGGTCTTAACATGCAGCGCAGTGCACCAAGTCTTCCAGAATTGCGCAGTAAACTGCGACCCCCGGTCCGACACGATCACCCCAGGTAATCCATGCAGTCGTACCACATTCTTTAGGAGTAGTGACGCCAATTCCCCGGCCGTAGGGACTCTCTTGCAGGGGATGAAGTGCCCCATTTTCGTCAAGTAATCCACCACCACCAGTATTGCCGTCATCCCCTGGTCTACCGGTAGGCCCACCACGAAGTCCAGTGATATGCTATCCCATGGTCTATCCGGGGTCGGAAGTGGATGTAAGAGCCCTTGGGTTCGGCCATGGTCGGCCTTCATGGTAGCACACGTAGGACACTCCTGTCCCCACCTCCTGACATCCACTCTCATGGTTGGCCACCAGAAATGCCGTCCCATGCTAGCCACCGTTTTTTCAAAGCCCAAATGACCTGCGCATGGAGAGTCATGGCACCAGATGAATGCTTGTTTCCTTAGCCTAGGCGTGGGTATCAATAGGCACCTGCCCTTCAGGGGTATCCCGTCCTTCAGCTGCCATTCTCTGTGACTGAGGAGCCACCTCCGCCATGCGAATGACCTGATCCCTCTCTTTATTCCCCTCAGGAAAGTATCCGGTTGGATAACCCCCAATACCATCCTCGGGGAAATGATGGAATTCTCGGTCGCAGGCAATGGTTCCTTAACTGCAGATTGACGGGACAGGGCGTCCGCCTTCCGGTTTTCCGTCCCCGGCCGATATGTGATGCGGAAGTTGAACCCCGCAAAGAAGATCATCCACCGCAGCTGTCTGGGAGAAAGGTGTCTTGTGGCCGTCATGAACTGTAGGTTCCGATGGTCCGTGTACACCGATACCACATGTCTTGCCCCCATCAACCAATGCCTCCATTCGGTGAAGGCGTCCTTGATTGCGAGAAGCTCCTTCTCCGCAATATGGTAGTTGCGTTCGGCGTCGTTGAGTTTGCGGGACATGTACGCAACGGGATGAAGCACCCCTGTGTCGTGGTTGCGTTGGGACAAGATAGCCCCCAGCGCCACATCCGATGCGTCCGCTTCCACCACGTAGGGGAGATCCGGATCGGGGTGAGCCAACACCGGCGCCTTACCAAAGGCGCTTTTCAGGGCCTCAAAGGCTTTGTTCGCTTCAGGGGACCAGACAAACTCCTTGGACTTCCTCAGTAGCTGTGTGATTGGGGCCACCAATCCTGAAAATCCATCTATAAACCGCCTGTAAAAGTTGGCGAAGCCAATGAAACTTTGGACGTCCTTCACGCTTTGGGGCACCGGCCATTCTTTCACCGCCTTGATCTTTCGTTCTGCCATCTCCTGTCCCTCTGGACTCAGCATCACTCCGAGGAATTCCACGGATGTGACGTGGAAGTCACACTTGCTGAGTTTACAAAACAGCATGTTTTCCCTCAGCTTTTGGAGCACAGCTTTGACGTGGTGTACGTGCTCCTCCACACTGGACGAATAGATGAGGATGTCGTCGATATATACGACCACGTAGATATCCAACTCCTCTCTGAATACCTCATTCAAAAAGTACTGAAAGGCTGCCGGGGCGTTGCACAGACCGAACGGCATGACGAGGTACTCAAAAAGGCCGAACCTGGTCTTAAAGGCGGTCTTCCACTCGTCTCCGTCCCTCATGCGCACCAGATGGTATGCCCCTTTCAAATCCAACTTGGTGTAGATACGAGCTTTCTTGACCTGTTCCAGAAGTACAATGATGAGAGGCAAGGGGTACCGATTCTTTACGGTTATCGCATTCAATGCCCTAAAGTCCACACAGGCTCTCAGCTCCCCATTAGCCTTCGGGATGAAGAAGAGTGGCGAGGCGGCCGGAGACTTGGACGGGCGGATGAATCCTAGCTTGAGGAGTTTATCCAGGTACTCCCGGAGATGCACGTTTTCAGGCTCCGTCAGGGCATACAGCCTGCCGCTGGGAACGCTGGCCCCTGGCACCAGGTCGATCTGGCAGTCAAACTGTCTATGTGGTGGTAGCACTTCCGCCTTCACCTCATCAAATACATCCTCAAAACTGTGATAAGCCTGGGGGAGAGCCACATCTTTTTCTGCCGCTGTAGCCACCGTCTGACTCCCGCTCTCATCTGCGTCAAGGGATTCCGTTCTTATTCCACAATGCAGGATGCAATACGGTGACGTCAGTTCGATGCGATGTGTTGGCCAATCCACAGAGGGGTTGTGTTTCTGTAGCCACGGCAATCCCAATATGACGCCATATTGGGGCGCTCGGATGATGTTAAAATCTATTTGTTCCAAATGGTTCCTCCCACATCTCATCGGAAGGACCCCCGTGTGCTGCCCGATGGGCCCCGTCACCAATCGCCTTCCGTCTACAGCATAGACGTCTTCGGGTACAGCTTTGGGAAGAAGCACTAGCCCTAGCCTGCATGCCTCGTTGTGGTCCATAAACATGCCAGTGGCCCCTGAATCCACCATGGCCACAACGGGTATCCACTGGTCATGCACTCCCACGTGCACCGTGAGAAACAGGTGTCGTTGTCCCTTAGTGACCGAGTTGGAAAGTGAAGGGATGGATGAGTGACTCCGAGATGCCCCTTCTTTAGTCTGGGAGTCCTCTAGTTTTCCGCCGGTACGTCCACCACGGCTGTTACCGACCGGTTGGCCCGATAACGTGACGTCTTCGGTTTGGCAGGGCATTCACGTACGTAGTGGCCTTTTTTGCCACAATATAGGCACAATCCTTGTTTACGGCGTGACTCTTTCTCCGTGGCTGTGAGGCTCGCTCGTATTGCGCCGATGTCCATGGGTTCTCCCTTGGATGCGGTGGAAGTTTCAGGACTTCCCACTGTCACATAGGATGGAAGGGATTTTCCTTTTCTCCCATGATCCCCCTTTCTTTCACTTAGCCTATGTTCCAGCCGTAATACCAGGTTGATAAGGCCCTCACATGTCTTGGGTTGTGGGTCAATATGAGCCACGGCGTCTTTGAGCTCATCGCACAGCCCGTGATGGAAGAGCGCCGTCTGTTTAGCAACAGGCCACTTGGTTTCCGCAACCAGCCTTCGGAACGCGTTTAGATACTGCACCAGGTCGTTGGATCCCTGTCTCAACTCAAGCATTTCACGGTCCGCCGTGTACGAGTCAGCCCTTCTGTCGAAGACCTTCAGGAATTCCTCGCGAAAAGCACCCCAATCACATAAGATGGGGTCGTCCCTGCTCACCAGAGGTACGGCCCATTGTGCCGCGTTTCCAGCCAAATAGGATATAAGGAAAGCCACACGAGCCTGACTCGTGGGGAACGCCCTTGGTTTGCACGATAAATGTAGCGCCACTTGTGTGAGGAATACCTGCACTGTGTTAGGATCCCCACTGTACCTCTCTGGTGTTGCCAAGGGGACGGCTACCGGCATTTCCACTACTACCGCAGGGGTCTGGTTCGTGAGGGAGGTGCTGGGCGTGAGCGGGTCCAATTGGATAGCATCCAGTCTGGCTTTTACATCGGCTGTTTCTTGCCTGGAGGCAGCCAATTCAATTTGCACGGTCGCTAAAGCAGCCAGCACATCATCAAGTGTTGCCATGTCTGTTATCGACCGGGAGACAGTTAGTGTTATTACGGTCGGATATTTTGTAACGCCCTGAACGTCTCAGGATCGTTTAACAGACACGATAAGGAGAACGCAACCACTTGTGAAGGTTTAGTTATTTTAATGAAGGCAAAAATAATACAAGGAATAAACAAAGGTTATAGTCACTGGAATCCTCCAGGCTAAGTACGTTACCAGCCCACAGCACGGATGGTCCTAACCGTCCTCTGCATATACGCCGATCCCGGCGTATGCCAACAGAGGGCAGAAATGAAATGGCCGACAATGCCAATCGGTAGGCTGTGAGGGGCACGAAGAGTGTTGGGGAGAATCGAGGAGTCAGGGAAACACCCAGCCGGGGTCTCTACCTGAAGGGAGCAGCCGCTCAACCTCTTCCTCAGACTGCACCGGGACGCGGAGTCACCTCCTGGTGATGCGTCACCGATACCCCAATCACAAGCAAAGAAGACTGAACCGAGAGCAGCCGCTCGATCGATCCTGTGGACTTCCGAGTCTGTAACGCGGCAAACACCTCCTGGTGTGCGTTACAGCTGGCAGTCCCTGTATCTCTGGTCGGGCTGGGAGTTACGACTCCAACTAGCAAAAGCGCCACTGCGCTTTGACTCAGCCGAGTCAAAAAGCGAAGCTCAATGGTTATCCGGTAGAGCTTCCGGGTCCTTCACAGGTGACGATGGGGCAAGACACGGCCCAGGGAGTAACGACTCGACCTACCTCCGTTCTTGCCTTACTGGAGCACCACTCCGGAACACTGCTCTTCACTAAGCAGGTACGTCGGTGTAAACACAATATCCGACAGCGTTGTACCTCCCGGTTCCTCCCTTTATAGGGCGTGTTTTCCTTGAGTTATGTAACAGCTCTCCTGTTTACATAAGGGCGTGTTTTCCTTGAGTTATGTAACAGCTCTCCTGTTTACATAAGGGCGTGTTTTCCTTGAGTTATGTAACAGCTCTCCTGTTTACATAAGGGCGTGTTTTCCTTGAGTTATGTAACAGCTCTCCTGTTTACATAACCTTTCAACCGCTAAGCATCCTGGGAGATGTAGTCCGTTTTCGCTGGTTACCGTTTTCCTCCCCTCGCATGACAGGAATTCTTGACAATTTCACTGAGATCTGTAAGTTAGTTAGTTAATTGTTCATATCACCAGCAACTACTCAACTAATGGTCCATCAACCAAAGGAAGAGTGTTGATCTGTGAAGATTAGTTAGACATTAATACATTTCTCAAGAATTGATTTAAGTCTGCAGTGATTTAACTAATCAAGATCAAAGTGGAATTACAAAACTTGACCCCCAGTGAAACAGCCAGGAAATTTGAAAGTGTATATGAGCCCAATTGAAATTTTCTTGACTGTGAAGTGTTTATCCCTGGCCTTTCGCTGGATCAGGAGCATCATATGCCTTGCAAATATTTATGTACATTGGAGTATGTGCTGCACTGAGAAGTAAATACTCAAAGTTCCTGCAAGAACCAGAATCATACATATTTTTACTGACCTACATCCACAGCATGTGGTTTTTAGACTGAACATGTCAGGGTCAACATAAAAGTGGGACCACTGACGCTCATTGTTGTAGCGCTGTACCGAAACACAAGAGATGTCATTACAGAGCAGGAATAGATTGCTTTATTATAAATTCTTTCATGAAACTTATGTGGCTATGTGACTAGTGGAGAGCAGCTTGGGAGATGATGCAAATTGTAGATGGGGTGAAACAGATAATGCTGATTTTAGTAATCTGCCTGGAAAGGTCCTACAGTGGTATCATACTAGGGGGTTGGGGGGAATATTCCAGAATTTGTCAGTAATGACAGGAATAGAATTGGAACCTACCATACTGCTAGGACGTCTGGGTTGTGCAATATGGGTCGTTTCTGTAAAATCTGACATATTGAACAATTTGCCTATAGGCGTTTTTGTTTGAGGAGGTACTTCGAATAGAAAGATATATTGCTGTGGTGCAGTGCTTAGCATCGCACAAAACCTTTTTTTTCGTGCGAACTTGACACTGCAAATATGGAGCTGCACAACTTTTGTTGTTTGCGCAGTGAAATGCTCCATATTTTTACACCTTGCTGCTCAAATGTAAATACATATGAATGTATGTTCGTTAAAGAACCTTGATCGGGCTTGCGGTTGCAGGATTGGCACCTAGCCATGTCCAGAAGGGACCTCAAGTAAGTCCATGATGGCGGGTGGAACAGGCTTTTTGTAAAGAGTCAGTACTTCCTCAGGATCCAGCTGCATTCGCTTGCTGGAAAATATGGCCAAGAAATGTGACCTCTGTCTTATTTAGCTCACGCACATCAGCATTTACGGTGAGACCCACTGCTTCGAGGCTGCACGTACTTGCGTAAAGTCAGATCACAAATTTCCTTATTGCAGCCTAACACCAGAATATCATCACTGTCATTGAAACACTTCCTGACATGGCAGGTGACTTTTCTGACAGCCTCTTGAGATATCTCTGCCTCTGATGATATCATAAAACTTGACCATTTATTGCAGAATAGCCCCAGACGGGTGGCAAATATTGTGATCTAGTGCAACTGTGCATTGACTTCCTGCTAGTGGTGACCTATGCAAAGGTCAGGTCTGGAAAATGTGGTGTCACCGTTCATGCAGCTGATCATGTCATTTAAATGGGGTTTAGGGTGTTGTCCTCTCTTATTCACCCTGTTCTGCAGACATATCTCAACAACAATATGTATCTCATTTAAGTTGTGCTGTGGTATTGCCACACTAGGTGACACTTGAAGGTATGACCACTGACTTGTTCATTAATACGTGCGTCCAGCAAACTCGGACTTTCCTCCTCTACCTGCCGTTACAGGTGCTTTAGCACTGGCAATGCTTCTCAGCCACTGGGGTATGGGCTCATCCGATTGTCTTTCATTATGCCCAGCCCGTGGAACTGCACCAGAATCGTGCTGAAAATTCAGTGCCAACATGATATATTTATAGAAAAGGTAAGCAGTTCCATGAGGGGAACTGCCATATGCTGAGGAGACAGGGCGCGGCACATTCTCCTGAAGGACATGAATCTATTTGTGTTTCAACAAACAAATGATGGACGGAATGCTGACAATGCAGACATTCTCCCCCAGTCAAGAGATCTGGGTTAAATCCATCGTTCTTTTGCCCACTACACCACCCCAGTTTAGACATGGCCATATGCAAATCAGTCTTGACCCTGTGCCTCATAGGAACAGTCCAGCCCGAACTGCCAAGCCATGTCTTCCCTGGACCGGAATCAAGCATCCTAGGACCGGTTTCTGGCTATCAGCCGTCATCAGCCAGGATAGCTTGACTCCAGTGGCGTAGTGAGCACGGGTCCCACGTCTGGGAATACCCATCCCACTTAGGGCGAAAAGCGTTTCAACAAACAAATGATGGACGGAATGCTGACAATGCAGACATTCTCCCCCAGTCAAGAGATCTGGGTTAAATCCATCGTTCTTTTGCCCACTACACCACCCCAGTTTAGACATGGCCATATGCAAATCAGTCTTGACCCTGTGCCTCATGGGAACAGTCCAGCCCGAACTGCCAAGCCATGTCTTCCCTGGACCGGAATCAAGCATCCTAGGACCGGTTTCTGGCTATCAGCCGTCATCAGCCAGGATAGCTTGACTCCAGTGGCGTAGTGAGCACGGGTCCCACGTCTGGGAATATCCATCCCACTTAGGGCGAAAAGCGTTTCAACAAACAAATGATGGACGGAATGCTGACAATGCAGACATTCTCCCCCAGTCAAGAGATCTGGGTTAAATCCATCGTTCTTTTGCCCACTACACCACCCCAGTTTAGACATGGCCATATGCAAATCAGTCTTGACCCTGTGCCTCATGGGAACAGTCCAGCCTGAACTGCCAAGCCATGTCTTCCCTGGACCGGAATCAAGCATCCTAGGACCGGTTTCTGGCTATCAGCCGTCATCAGCCAGGATAGCTTGACTCCAGTGGCGTAGTGAGCACGGGTCCCACGTCTGGGAATACCCATCCCACTTGGGGCGAAAAGCGTTTCAACAAACAAATGATGGACGGAATGCTGACAATGCAGACATTCTCCCACAGTCAAGAGATCTGGGTTAAATCCATCGTTCTTTTGCCCACTACACCACCCCAGTTTAGACATGGCCATATGCAAATCAGTCTTGACCCTGTGCCTCATGGGAACAGTCCAGCCCGAACTGCCAAGCCATGTCTTCCCTGGACCGGAATCAAGCATCCTAGGACCGGTTTCTGGCTATCAGCCGTCATCAGCCAGGATAGCTTGACTCCAGTGGCGTAGTGAGCACGGGTCCCACGTCTGGGAATACCCATCCCACTTGGGGCGAAAAGCGTTTCAACAAACAAATGATTTAGGCCCAGATCTCTGTACTGGGGTGAATGTATGACATTGTTCTACATTCTGTCCATCAATTGTTATTTTTGCATTTGTCACCCCGAGTGGAAAGGGTATGCCCAGACGTGGGTCCCTTGCTCTCCATGCCACTGAAAATCAAGCAAGCCTGGCTGAAGACGGCTGAAATGCCAGAAACTGGTCCTAGGATGCTTGTTTCCAGTCCAGGGAGGACCTGGCTTGGCAGTTCGGTCTGGACTGTTCCCATGAGGCACAGGGTCAAGACTGATTTGCATATGGCTGGGTTCAAACTGGAACGGCATGGTGAGCAAAAAAACGATGGATTTAGGCCCAGATCTCTGTACTGGGGTGAATGTATGACATTGTTCTACATTCTGTCCATCAATTGTTATTTTTGCATGAATCTATTTGTAGCAACTTTGGGCCATATGCAAGTTTCACAAAACGTTCAGAAAGTTGTCAAAGGGTGACGCATGCTCTGTTGAAACATACTTAAAACAGAAACAAAGCACCAGCACTAACCCCTGTACAAAACAACAATCCAAGAATACTCTAACCCAGCCTCTCCGTTTCTTCCAACACATCTCACACAATAAATTTATGGACCTGGTCAAAGCAAGCAGGCCTGACGGTAGCTCTTCTGACCCCTGTCCACCACAAACTTTCAAGACAATTCTTTTAACAACCTTTGCTGCCACTCCAGTAAGAAGAATCAACAACGATTCCTTAACTACCGGAATATTTCCAGAAGAACTCAAAAAATCACACATACGCCCTTTACTGAAGAAAACAAACTTGGACCCACTGAACCCTGACAACTACAGACCCATTACAAATGGACCTTTCCTGGGCAAACTGATAGAAAGAGCAGCGTTCGCCCAGATGTCACAATTCATTGAAGAGAATGACATACTCTCAGACTTCCAAACAGGATCCCGGCCGGGAAGAGGCACTGAATCTGCCCTCCTTGCCATCTGGGATGACCTGAAGAATACAGTTGACCGCAGTGGGGTTGCTGCGCTACTCCTCTTGGACCTCTCGGCTGTCTTTGACACAGTTAACCGTGACACTCTGAAACAAAGACTCTATAAAGCCGGCATAGAGGGAACTGCGCTAGACTGGATCGCATCCTACCTTCAAAACAGAACTAATGTCATCCATACCCCACCTTTCTCGTCCAAACCATACTCCACAAAAGCAGGGGTCCCTCAAGGTTCTATCATCTCGCCCATGCTTTTCAACATCTACATGAAGTCATTACCGGTGCTGATCAATCAATTTCACCTCACGTGCTATAACTATGTAGATGACATGCAAATATTCCTTCAACTGGAATGACCCAAAGACATTGAAAAATCCCCAATTTTCAGTTGTCTCAGAGCCGTGGATCAGTGGATGACTTGGAGCCATCTCAAATGTAATGCTTCAAAAACTGAAATACTCACGTGTGGTGATTGGAAACATTACGACCCGCTTGCCACCTGGCCTGATGAACTGGGATCAACGCCTAAAGTATCGAAGGAAGTAAGAAACCTCGGAATGACCATGGACTCCAAGCTGTCGATGAATGCCCAAGTGGACAAACTAGCAAGATCAAGCTTTGTCACTGTAAAAACGCTGCGACTAATTGTCCCTCATTTGGGATTTCCACACAAGGTCCAAGCTACCATCTCCCTTGTTCTGTCCAAACTCGATTACGCCAATAGCCTCTACCACGGACTACCTTTAACGACCATGAAAAGACTACAACGGATTCAGAACTCGGCTGCCAGACTACTCTTGCATATCAAACCGCAAGACTACATCTCACCTGCCTTGAAAGCCCAGCATTGGTTACCAGTTCCCAGAAGATCCACGTTCAAGCTACTTTGTGTCACCCACAAAGCAATACATGGAATGGGACCGGTCTTCATCAGGACTAAAATAACTGAAATTTACAGCATATTCCTCTGTGTATAAGCATTTATTCAAGAATTGGCTCTTCCCCACATAAGCACCATACGCAAACAGAAATTTACAGCATATTCCTCTATATATAAGCATTTATTTTCACTATATATATGTACCTATCTTTGTGTATTGCTTTGTATAAACATGTAGAATAATTATGTTGTTGTACATAAATAAAAATCATCTTTGGGTCTACATGTACTTACTTCCATTATGCATCTATGTACTTTCCATGTACTTGGATCTGTGTGTCTGCTACCTTTCTCCTGAAAAAGCATATCCAATGCACTACCCTATTTCTCATCCTGTACCTCTATCAATATCTTTAATCTATATATACTTACCTCCTCTATGCATCTATATACTTTCAATGTACTTATGGATCTATATATTTATCACTTTCTTCTAATTTAGCATTTCAAATGCACTACCCTATTTCTCAGCCTATACTTCTCTCAATATATCCTCTGGCCCAACCTTCCGACTCATCTCAAACTTCTTTCCACTACTCTTTCCAATGCACTACCCTATCTCTCACCCTATACATCTATCAATATATCCTCTACATCCCCTCTCTCATGTATCCCAAACCCCATACCACTACTATGATCCCCAAGATAACCCTTTCTAGACTCTCGCCTACTCTACCCCTCCTTGCATCGTCTGACACCTCTTTTTACTATACCGATCCCCCAAAACAAACCTTTATAAACTCTTCCCCTCAAAAACCCCTTTTTACTCATCCAAATACCTCCTCCTACTGCTATGACCTCAAAAAAAAAAATCTCACTCTTCTGTCCTTTACTATCCTTTTCAATCAAAATAACAGACTAACATGTTCACCTCTCAATTTCCATATTCCACTATACTAATTTTCAACACTAATCCTTTATGGGTTCCAGAGTAGCGTGCTACTCGCCAATGGAGCGCTTCAAAACCCCATCAAGAGATAGCAAGCACTATATAAATATAAACCTCTTTCCCTCTTCTATCCCACAACCTACCCTTCTCTATCCAAATAACTGAATAACATTTCCACCACTCAAATTACTTCATACTTCACTATACTAATTTTCAACACTAATCCTTTATGGGTTCCAGAGTAGCGTCCTACTCGCCAGAAAAGGGCTTCAAGACCCATCAGGGGTAACAAGCACTATATAAATACAAATCTTTTTTTTTCCTCTGCTATCCTTCTGCTATCTTTCCGAATCCAAATAACTGACTAACCTATCCACCACTTAAAATTTACTTGCATGTTTCACTATACTAATTCAACACTAATCCTCTATAGGTCTCGGAGTAGCGTGCTACTCGCCAAAAAAAAGCGCTTCGACGCCTCGTCAGGGGTAGTAAGCGCTATATAAATGCAATTACAATACAATACAATACATGTACATTGGTGGATGCCAACAGTGACTTCACCAACATCTTTTCCTATTCCGATACACACATTGCAGTTAATGTGCCCGCATTGTCCTCCACAATTGTAACAGTAGGGTGACCCACAAGCAGAGCAGTTGAGATGGTCATCTCAATGGTTTTTTTTTGTCTGGCATACTTAGTTGTTTTGATCCTGAACTTTTGAACTAGACCTCTAGTCCCTTCAACATGTAGAGGCGTTTGTTGACTCTTCTAGCAGGGGAAAAGTTAGCAGAGGAGCTTGAGTCTTGCACATCCATCCTTCGAGCATGTCTAGCAGCCCTTTTATACCGCTCTGCTGGGAAGCTTAACTTTGTTTGGACAATCCCTGTGTTGCAGTTCTGTCCCATGGCGGAGGAGACACCTCTGTAGAAAAAAGATAAACCACATCAATTACAAAGCCTGTCAGTCCTTTGTGTGGGCTGTTGTCTCCCATCTTATACTGTCCTGTTCCAACACTACCAAAGAGTCAGCTCAGTTACCTTTTAAGACCTTGCTTCCACATTGATCACTTTGCATCTCTGGCATCATCCGTGTGAGCCACTTGCAGGATTTTCAAAAATGTCAGAGACTCTTACTTCCTTTGGTGCAAAGGGATGTAAAGTGGCAGCCTTAGAAATGCAAGTGCACCCCTTCTCATTGTCAGATGTGTGGAAATCTGAGTATGTGACCAACCCGTGAAGTCACGTAACGAAATCGTTCATGGATTCGTGAAGGCCCTGACATGTTGTGTTGAACATTTACCTTTTAAAGCGATCTTGTATTGTGGATCATGTTTTTCCTTTTAGGCATTTCAACAAACCTTACGTTTCTATCTGCTCTGAGGTACAAGTTACTAGCAAATTTTCATCTGGGATTTTCAGAAAGTCTTGAATTGACCATCAATCTTGCATTGAAATCACAGTACTTGCTATCATCACTCTACTAGTGACAGCTAACCTGTGTTGTTGATTATACTCAGGTGCTCAAATATATTGTTCATTCTTCTCATGTGCTTTCGGATGTTTTGATTCATGTGGACATACTTTCACTTTGATGGGTCAGGAGAGTTTACAACTGTCGGACCCAGTCACATGTTGCACCCAGACACTTGTCCGTAAGAAGGTAGCTCTGTACACGTAACGCCTCACAAGATCTCAGTGGACATGTCTGCGAGAGGATTCATCAAAGATGGCAGTCTTTTCCTGCTTGAGTCTTTTTGGGCTGCTGGTGAGTGTTTTTCCAAGGCACCAAGCAAGTGTCATTGGGCTGAAGCAGGTGTACGCAGCGCTGTGATGCTGGCTCTGACAGGCAGTAGTGGTAGAGCCAGCATCCTTATCCAATGGTTTGTGGAGCGAGCAGGGAGCACCAGAGAGGATCCAGTCAGTGCAAGATCTAGGCAGGCATGTTGCAAAGATTGCAATGAGTAGGTAAATGGTAGGTAGACAGTGACCAGTGTCAGCAATACATCATCTTTATGATACTTGAACACATCATTGGCAGGAGGAAGGCAATACTGGAGCTGTTTTAGCTGTCTGGGAAGAGTGAATTTTGTTGAATAATTTCTGTGTGCCATTGTCCTCTGGTCTCCCTTTTCCTGACGAGTTTATTCTAGAAACACAATACCTGGGTAAGGGTCGCTCAAGGGCTACCAGACTGTCTGACATTTAGTTTGAAAGTTGAGAACTCTCACATTGAAGGATATTACCATGAGCATGTTGGAAATGGTCCTTTTTGCAGGGTTATCCCCAAACGTTTTGCTTCTTCCTCCTATTATTCCCCTGACCTGTTTTGTTGGTTTTAGGACTCTGGGTACTTTACCACTGCTATTCGGTGCTAAAGTGCATATGCTCTCGGTGTAAATTGTAGTATGGATTGGTGTTTACATGACTGGCATATTTGATTTACTAGTCAGTCCCTAGTACAGGGCCTGTAAATCAAATGCTGCTAGTGGACCTGCAGCACTGATTGTGCAACCCACATAAGCAGCCTGTAAATGTAACTCAGATCTGCCACTGTAGTATCTGTGTGCAGTCTAGTACTGCCATGTCGACTTGGCCAGTGCACTCACTTGCCAGGCCCTACCCTTCCCTTTTCTTACAAATTAGTCACGACTACGGTAGGCCCAAAGAACCCCTGTGGGCAGGATGCAGTGTATGTGAAAGGTAGGAGATGCCCTGGTGTGTGTGGCATGTCCTGATAGTGAAATACTGCCAATTTTGTTTTTCACTATTGAAAGGCTATCTGGCCCAAAGGAAAGCATGAGAGTTAATTTATAGCATATTATAAATATAGCTTCCCATTTGGACCAGATAGGAAAATAAAGTTTAGAATGCCTGAACTCAGAATCTAAAGATGTATCTTTTAGTAAAGGTGATTTTTACATTCTCGGTTTGAAAATACCACTTTTAGAAAGTAGGTATTTTCTTGCTTAGCCATCCACTGTGCCTCTGCTAGGATATGTATTGACTGCCTGGTTTTGGAGTGACAGGGACTGGGGATGTGCAGTAGCTCCAGAGAGTCGGGGTGAGTCAGGGCTGGGCTGAATTTGGTGGAATTTTCCAAAGATACTTGTGAGGCACCCAATCTCAACCCTTCCCTTTATTTATGCTATTGTTTCCTCACAGTCTCCCCCTGCCCGCCCTCCTGCCCCGGGTTAGTTGATTTCAGCTAGGTAGGATAACATTTTCGCCTTCCTGATCTTGGCTCTGCAACTCCTTAGCTGTTTTGCACATAACCTGGTCGCCTGGGCGTGGTCACCGCCAGTATAGATACCTCTGCCTCTAAGCCTTAGTTGGGCAATGTACAAACAGGTGTGGTGGTGACGCTCTCCCTTACTGTAAGAACGGAATGCTAATCTTGTTTGTCACGTCTTTAGACCCCTAAGACATTATTCGTGGTTACTGCAAACACGCACACTTCCGGCGAACTATCCCAACATCCGGTATTGCAGAGAGTGTACAATCCATTGTCCCCAGCTTAGCCACCACAGACAGAGGAGTCTGTCTCTCCTTTCCACCCCATCCCTCTTTCCTGGTCTATCCACACTGGCATTAGGTTCACTCACTCTGTGTGGACGCAGGTGGGGTTGCATCCGACTACAAACAGCATTCTGTCCTGGACTCAGGTATGTGACACATGCCCACTAACCTCCTTCACCTCAACCACCCTCTCCCGCCTGTCACACACTACCTTCAGTGACCTTTATCCATACATTCTGAAAGGGTGTTTGGGTACCAATGCAAGTTAGAGTGCTTCATGGTCTTTTTCAGAGGCATGAAGCACTATACAATTCTGAAAATGCAATACAATCAATTTACATTAACTATACCTTGACCCAGTGAGGTGTGCACCTGCTTCATTCCTTCTAAATAACTTCATAATAGCAAAACTTTAACTTTGGGAGCTGTGCAATTGGAAAATCTTGAAAAAATGTCTTTGGAAAAGCTGATGTTTGTACATGCAAGTCTCAGCTAGGTTACATAACAACAACGTGCCAGGGGCATCCTAAATACAAATTCACACGGGGGTAGTCCTCATATTGTGTGCTAAGAAAAATAACTTCTGTGTACAAAAGAGAACAAAGCAACTCCCTCCACAGGCTGCTGCCACTGAAAACAAAGAATGGCCTTGATCAATAGTTATGACTGCTAGTTTTCCGAGTCTAGTACACACATTTGAACATCGTCAAAACATTCACATCAATGTTGGTAATAACCTATCGATGAACGTGTCATGATTAAAATCCTATCCTAGGACCACACTCAGCCCTCAGCAGTCACCACCACTGGATCAATGCAGTGTGGATATCTTGTCTCCACCACTGGCATCATACTCATAATACATGAAAGAACACTGTTGTATGTAGACCTGGTAAACTGGGTCTTACACAAAGGAATTAAAATTGTCCTGACTGCGCTGCCCCAATGAAAGTAATTGACACAGCATTAGTAGAACACTCATAAAGAGTGTAAGATGGTATCTGATGGCACAGCATAGAGCCGGACTCGTTTATAGTCACTTTGCATAGTGTGTTATGTGCAGCATTTGTATAGCGCTTGTGGAGCACTGAAGCGCTTACTAACATGGATAGCAATCTACACCAATCTACACCATGAAGTGTTTGGGGGTGTTGTTCTTATTTGAGTCTATAGCGGAAGTGTTGTCATGTCATACATGAGGACCAACGAGATGCGGTTATCATGTTATGGGACACAGCGATTGGCAGTGTGATGGGTGAGGGTATGTGAGCGAGAGATGCACACATTCTATGTCAGAACCAGAGGCTCAAATTTTTCATTTTCTTTCTCCATGTATTTGCCCAGCAGCCATAAAAACGAGAAATGAAAACCAAGAAACAAGCGAAGGACCACAACTTCCGTGAGTCCAGCTTGAGGTCTAACAAACAGCTGGCTCTGTCCTCATATAAGAACATCCCCAAGAAAAAAAGCACTTCCTCTTTCTTGGCTGCTCAGCAGCCAGATAAGTGCTCTTTACTTGGGGACTATTCTTGTGGTGTTTGGCTCAGGGTTGTTTACTATGGTAATTTGATTGTGCCTTGTTACGTGACAGATTGTCAGTGATGGTGTCTGTGGCATTCTTTCTGCTGTTCAACTTGCCTATATTTTTTCCCTCTTTATCTGGCTGTGGCGGGCACCGGGCATTTTCCCAGTGGGCCGAAAGGGTGGAAGCCGTTTTTGGACGGGGTGGGGGGTGCGGTTTTGCAGCAGTGCTGCTACATCGCCACCCTGTAACACAAGCATTTACAATGCAATGGTCTCGGCATTGTTAAAGTTAGAGCTATTGGCATTGTTCATGACATTATTTTTGTTTATATTTTAGTTTTTAAAACATTTAAAGAAACGGCATTGTTATTGTCAATGTCAATAGCTTAATCACTCTCAAATGCGAGACCTATTGCATTTGCACCCACACACACAAAGCCACCCACACACACAGAGCCAACCACAGAGCCACTCACACAGAGCAACCCACCCAAAAATAGAGCCACCTACACACACACACGCAGTAGCCCACTGACCTATTTACATTATGTGCACTTTGTGATCTGCATGGTACATGTTATTTGCTGCAGGCACATTAACCCTATGTGCTACCTTTCCAGGAGTGAAAACTTCCACTAGACAAAACTCCGATCTCTCTCTAGGAAGAACATTAAACACCAGAATCGTCATGACATTTTTATCGTTGCCGAAAATTGCTGGAGGCCAGGAAGGAGGCAGCAAGCGCTTGTAAAACCTTAATTTACTAGCAAACATAATGTCTCCACCCAAAGTCAGTGCCCGGTATCACCGGTTGCACTGCCCTAGAGCTGGCCATTCTCAAGGGTGCTGTGACCTAAGTGACAGAGTCACTGTTGTTCTTGGCTGTGCTGCTTCATAGGGCCGCTGATCATTGGAGATCAGCTTGATTCGAAGCTCTACTACATTTTTGCAGGTTGGGAAATCAAAACACATGCATGTAGAGCGATCTGATCCGCTTTATGTTTTGCAAGCAACAACACAAACAGCTGGTGACGGCCCTTACACACTGGTTGAAAACAGTAAACAGGTTAACATGACCTGAAACCTTACTTTACATGTCTGAAACATTGTGAAAGTTGTGCGAGTTCTAGGGAGTACATTTATACTATATGAAGCATTGTATAAAAGCAGCATTCGCTAGCCACGAAGCAATGGGGGGCATGGGAAGGTAGGGAAGACTCAAGGAAACAGGGGGCGAAACCAGACTAGAAACGTATAGGCAACAACGTGGGTGGCATAAGGAACTGGGTTATAAGAGGACGGAAGCAAGACAGGGGCCTGAAGAAGCCAAGAGGCAAGGTGGGACAACATGACAGTGAAACGAGATAAGGTGCAATAAGGAGGAGGGCACAAAAGGAAGTTGGAAAAACAGCAGAGGGCATAAAAGGAAGGATCCAAAATCCCAAAGGACCCAGGGCATGAGAGAAGGAAGTAAAATAGTCATTTGAGATATTAAACCAGCCGGGTATTTATCCAGAGAGCCCACGTGGGAGGTTGCCTGTGTCTCACGAGCATAGCGTTTTACTGCCCTGATAAAGGAAAATCAAAGCTGAAGCAAATTGGGCAGTAGAAAATGTAGGGCGTGCCAAATATGATGGTGGGGCAGAGTGAAATGTCGACTGTGTAGTACCGGGATAAGGCCCAAAATGCAATCTTTCTCCACACTGTCACCTCACAACAGCTAGCGCTCCGCTACTGCTCCTCTCAGCAGCCATCAGTGGCAGTATGATAGCAGCTGCTGAGACATAGCATACGTCATTTCCTTGGAGAAAAAAAAAAGCTCCACTGCCCTTCCTCGAAATAGAAAATGAAGACCATACATACTGCTGACAAAACAGAACGCACAAACATCAGAGTGGCCAGACTGGAATGCAAAACGTAACACGATGCAAATGACAGGGTTGCAAACCACCTACACCACAATGCAGAAATCCACAGGCTCATTGACCAAATTCGGTTTCCAAGGTTTACATTAACAGAAGGAAAATGCCGGCTCGCTGATTGCGTTTGGTTAGGTTTTTCAACAACCCAAGATTTTGAGCAGAACGTGTTCCACTGAAACATCATTTCACGTGAGATTGTGATTACTAAGGGTGGGTGGGGAAAAGCTTAGAGGAGAAACGACATTTCTCAGCGATAACCTCATACCAGACCACGAGAAAAGGTAGCAATTAAATACCATATCTGATTTCACATTGGCTAGCAGTAGTACTATTAGAGAAAATGCTGCATGTTTTTCTGTTCGACATTTCAACTGCTCTTGAGCAAAGACGTCATCGACACTATGAACTCCCTTGAGAGTAAGAGATGCTTTACGTTGATATACTTTAATAAACCGGATATGCATCCTGCTCGTTTATTTTAAAATTATTTCAACCCTCCTCCCCAGTTGGTGAATTTGCAGCTGGCTTGTTAAAAGTGACCTCAAATTGCTGACATATTTGTTTGTGTACACCGAATGACAAAATGCCTATACAAAGAAAACAGCTGATCTTGGGACTTGCTATTGTCATCTACCAGTGTCTGGTGATTTATTTTGGTATTTTTCTAGCCAACAGAACGACTTTTCTTTTTTTCAGCTGTACATATATAGCCCAAAGTCCAAAAATCCATACGCCGCAGCTGAATACGACAGAAACAATTTCTAGCTAATTGGAATTTCCACCAGGCATACTTCTTGCAGATTATGAAAAGCCTAGTAGGGAACGAACACTGCACACTGGCATTCAGAGAAATGTACAGAAAGAATAAAAATGTATAAGCAAATGTAGACTGGTATCTAGACAGACATCGGGAATCTTGGAGGACGTGGCGGGGTGGAGAAAAACAATAGAGCACCACACAAGCTATTCGCTATAATTTGTGATGTTTTGGATGTCATGTCAGCACTTCACCAACGGTGTTCTTTAAATTGTGTTACCTTGCATCATATTGCCTCAGAAAAAAATCACAAAAAAGAGTTTTATAGACATAGAAAAGAGCGCAGTGAGTGTTTCACTGCTGAGATAGCAACGCGATACGCAAGTTAGGATGAAGGTGGCATGTTTAGCTCCAGGCCACAGTTCTAGTCAGTGGGAAATCCAATCCGTGGTGACTTGTAATACTCTCCCAAAACCAGGAATCTTACACCAAAGGCATATGACCTACTGTGCATACTTGTTCTGCCAGATTTGAAATATGAATAATATCCGTTTGCAGTCCCTATGGCGACCGATCAAAGTTCATCTCCCCTCAGATAAGAACTTGCACTGTTTATTCAACATGTAACATATTAACAGTGTGCTTTCACAGTGATGAGCATGGTGACACAAGCGAGGGTGCTGGAAGGTACGCCAGTGGAAAATTATTTGGCAGCTTTACTAGTTTTAGCCACCTAAAGGTCTCAAAGTAAAGCAAGCAGTCATAAATAATGTAAACAAAGTATGGGCCATTGAAGTCATATATGACATTTACTTATAGGTTCAGTGAAATAAATGTAAGGTTCATCTCTGAAGTAGCTGCAAGTTAGTCACACAACGCCTTACTCTTCTTCGAGAGTTAATGTGATATTTTAGGGTCCACAAACCCAATGCAAAAACTGGGAACAAATATAAACAGGCGATGTATAAAACAAGTGCTTAGAAATGCAAAATGCTTTGCATTGAGCCTTGCCCAGTTCTCTTTACAAAAAGACGACCATCGGAGAGAGAGCAGTCAAGGAGATAGAGAGAGCACAGAGAGAAAGGGAACATGGCTGGGGTGGGAAAGAGGGCACAGCAAAGGAGAGGTAGAACATGGCCAAGAGGGAAGCCAGAGCATGGGAGAGGTGGCAGCGAAGCACAGGAATGACGAGCAGCGAGGGCGCTGTAGACGGGGGCAGCAAGAGCACAGCAGCGGTGAGCAGCAGCAGCAACAGAGGTGGGCAGTGAGAGCACAAGAGAGAAGTGGCAGCCAGAGGACAGGGGCAGCACGAGCTCCAAAGAGAGCCGGGTGCAGGAGCACAGCAGAGGAGGGTGGCAGGAGTGGGCAGAGGGGAGCTGCAAGGGCAGGCTGAAGGGCACCAGGAGCAAAAGAGGTGGGTAGAGTGAGCACAATAGAGATAGGGCAACCAGAGGTCAAGGGCAGCAGAGGCATCAAGAGCTCCAAAGAGAGCCGGGTGCAGGAGCACAGCAGAGGAGGGTGGCAGGAGTGGGCAGAGGGGAGCTGCAAGGGCAGGCTGAAGGGCACCAGGAGCAAAAGAGGTGGGTAGAGTGAGCACAATAGAGAAATGGCAACCAGAGGGCAAGGGCAGCAGAGGCATCAAGAGCTCCATAGAGAGCCGGGTGCAGGAGCACAGCAGAGGAGGGTGGCAGGAGTGGGCAGAGGGGAGCCGTAAGGGCAGGCTGAAGGGCACCAGGAGCAAAAGAGGTGGGTAGAGTGAGCACAATAGAGAAATGGCAACCAGAGGGCAAGGGCAGCAGAGGCATCAAGAGCTCCAAAGAGAGCCGGGTGCAGGAGCACAGCAGAGGAGGGTGGCAGGAGTGGGCAGTGGGGAGCTGTAAGGACAGACTGAAGGGCATCAGGAACAAAAGAGGTGGGTAGAGTGAGCACAATAGAGAAATGGCAACCAGAGGGCAAGGGCAGCAGAGGCATCAAGAGCTCCAAAGAGAGCCGGGTGCAGGAGCACAGCAGAGGAGGGTGGCAGGAGTGGGCAGAGGGGAGCCGTAAGGGCAGGCTGAAGGGCACCAGGAGCAAAAGAGGTGGGTAGAGTGAGCACAATAGAGAAATGGCAACCAGAGGGCAAGGGCAGCAGAGGCATCAAGAGCTCCATAGAGAGCCGGGTGCAGGAGCACAGCAGAGGAGGGTGGCAGGAGTGGGCAGAGGGGAGCTGTAAGGGCAGGCTGAAGGGCACCAGGAGCAAAAGAGGTGGGTAGAGTGAGCACAATAGAGATAGGGCAACCAGAGGGCAAGGGCAGTAGAGGCATCAAGAGCTCCATAGAGAGCCAGGTGCAGGAGCACAGCAGAGGAGGGTGGCAGGAGTGGGCAGAGGGGAGCTGTAAGGACAGACAGAAGGGCACCAGGAGCAAAAGAGGTGGGTAGAGTGAGCACAATAGAGAAATGGCAACCAGAGGGCAAGGGCAGCAGAGGCATCAAGAGCTCCATAGAGAGCCGGGTGCAGGAGCACAGCAGAGGAGGGTGGCAGGAGTGGGCAGAGGGGAGCTGTAAGGGCAGGCTGAAGGGCACCAGGAGCAAAAGAGGTGGGTAGAGTGAGCACAATAGAGATAGGGCAACCAGAGGGCAAGGGCAGCAGAGGCATCAAGAGCTCCATAGAGAGCCGGGTGCAGGAGCACAGCAGAGGAGGGTGGCAGGAGTGGGCAGAGGGGAGCTGTAAGTGTAGGCAGAAGGGCAGCAGAAGCAATAGAGGTGGGTAGAGTGAGCACAATAGAGATAGGGCAACCAGAGGTCAAGGGTAGTAGGGGCATCAAGAGCTCCAAAGAGAGCAAGGTGCAGGAGCACAGCAGAGAAGGGCGGCAAGAGTGGGCAGTGGGGAGCTGTAAGGACAGACTGAAGGGCATCAGGAGCAAAAGAGGTGGGTAGAGTGAGCACAATAGAGAAATGGCAACCAGAGGGCAAGGGCAGTAGAGGCATCAAGAGCTCCATAGAGAGCCGGGTGCAGGAGCACAGCAGAGGAGGGTGGCAGGAGTGGGCAGAGGGGAGCCGTAAGGGCAGGCTGAAGGGCACCAGGAGAAAAAGAGGTGGGTAGAGTGAGCACAATAGAGATAGGGCAACCAGAGGGCAAGGGCAGCAGAGGCATCAAGAGCTCCAAAGAGAGCCGGGTGCAGGAGCACAGCAGAGGAGGGTGGCAGGAGTGGGCAGAGGGGAGCTGTAAGGGCAGGCTGAAGGGCACCAGGAGCAAAAGAGGTGGGTAGAGTGAGCACAATAGAGAAATGGCAACCAGAGGTCAAGGGTAGTAGGGGCATCAAGAGCTCCAAAGAGAGCAAGGTGCCGCAGCACAGCAGAGGAGGGCGGCAAGAGTGGGCAGAGGGGAGCTGTAAGAGCAGGCAGAAGGGCACCAGGCATAGGACAACTATGCATAACAGGACAATACAACAAATATAATTGAGAACTCTGGTACATAATAACCATATGAACTGCGGCCCAATGCTGCTTCCCAATTGATGACCTGGACCCACTGAAGAGCGAAGCTGTTTGGTAGCGAAACATGGGAAGGTTTGCAGCCCTGGGTGGCAGTTGTAGTCTTCATACCACTCAAATGACAATACCTGGCTGGTTGTATTAGCCAGTGGCTGGCCCTATTGCCAAATGCAACACTATTTTATCATCCTCATCCAAGCAGTCCTCTGCTGCAACAGGAACGAGCCTAGCGGAACCTCCTGGAGCAGACCCAATGCAGGGATGAGCTGCCACTGCTTCTTTCGGGACCGGCATGTGCCCTCGCAATCCCCACACTTGCAGGTGAACACTTGTATCTAGCAGTGGGCTGGGAGGTTGGGAAATGTGGTGCTGGTTCAGGCATCCTGCCCGTTGCATCTCTCACCTTGCTTTATGCTCCCATTAGTTGGCCTCTGGTTACTTAATGAGAAGGCATATGGATTGGTGTTCTAAGTACTCTGGTTCCCAAGCTAGAGGGGATATGGGTCAAGTAGCTCTCTCACGATGCAAGATGAAGGAGGTATAAGCGGGGTTGTTGTGCAGGAAGGGCCATCTGGGCACTAGGAGGCACATGAACCAGGGCATTCCAACAGCTTCCCTTCTGACAGAGAAGTTCTGTTTTAATTTTTTTACTTCACTCTTTATTAACTAAAAGATACACATAGGGGCCGATTCCGATCCGGGTCGGAAGGGAACGAACGCGATCTGGCCGGAAAAACTACGAGCCGAAAGCGTTTTCCGCCTGACTCGTAGACCTGTACGAGCGAGCAAGTACGATGCGAGCTACGTGAAATTCACCGACCGAGTTGTTTCCGGGTCCGAACCGCTCCGTACTACTCGGTCAGAATCTAACTGTGGCGTGCAATTGATGCGATTTACGACCGAGCCAGTACGATGCACGCGTCAGACAGCCTGTCCGAGCCAGAGTATCCTGCTCGCAAAACATCCGGGTCGTTGCCTTTGGGGGTCCACGTCGGACCCCCTGTCAGCCACAGCCCTATGACTCGGACACAGTGGGAGACACAAGGGTACCCCCAACACAGGCATGTACGGTGCGGATGGCATTGACGCGTACCCACTGTAGGTGGCGCCCTTGCGCGAGACGTACCCATTCAGTCAATGGGAGCCCATGTGCGCGTCGTATGACCGGCTCCCATTGACTTATATGGGAGTCCGACCGAACCGAGTCTGGCAGCATACGGCCGTATCGTACTCGCTCGGTCGGACTGCAGGACTCCGGCTCGGTCGGAAAACACTCCGGATCCGGCTCGGTTGGAGTTCTTTCCGACCCGGATCAGAATCAACACCTAAATGTACAATACTCTACAAATGCCCAACTTGCATGCAAAATGAACACAATTAATAGGCCTTGCATATGTACCAGTTACCAAAGTAGCCAACCACTACAACCTCTTCCTTCATAGAGTCCCCTTACTACTAAACACACAAAGACAAACTCTAAATCCCCTTATGGACTATTTTGAAGATCCTTGGGTTGGCATACTGCTGCACTCAGGCCAAGGATGTCGAACGTGGTATCAAATACCTTTTGGGAACCTATATGACAGCACCATGGCCCCACAAGCCAAAGAAAACATAGTAGAAGGCTGGCACAGTTCCTTGCAAGTAACACTAGGCCAAAGCCACCATAACCTCTATCAATTCCTAGAAATCCTACAAAAAGAGCAAAGCTACCAACAGCTTATAATAGAACAATCTATTACCCAAGTAAAACCTAAAATAGCCATACAAACAGAAGAAAAGTTCATTTGAAATGTTTAAAGAAAAGCCTACACTACCTATAATCCATAGCAAGTACACTACCATAAAACCTCATCTTCTAACTACAACTAAAAACAATTCTAAATACCAAAGATACAAGTACATGCATATATAAATATTTCAATTACTTTTACTATTCAGTCTAAATAATATATAATTTAAACAAAACACATAAAGACTGATCAATAAAAATAAAATACAAATATAATAATACATATATCTGAAAGAGACTATTAGTTAGAGATTCCTTACCTTAGAATTACTCACAGGCATCAGACTGGATCCGTCAAGTTTTTCGTCAGCAGTACCCCTGCGCGTCGAAAGGTGGCGTCGGTCGGCTCCGCGTTCGTCGTTGGCATCGTGGTCACCGTGATGACGTCGTGGTAGCTACTAAGACGCCGCCCTCGCGCGCTGACATCAGTTCTTTCTTTTTCTGCGCCAGCCAGCACAGATCCTGAGAGAGCGGTAACTCCAGTCACTTTTGCACTGACTTTTTGGCAACTTTTGTCGACACCGTTTTTGAGTCTTCGACTCCTGGTGCACGTCAGGAATGCCCGGTTTCAAGGAATGCGGCTCCTGCAGCCGGCTGATGACAGTGACGGATCCGCACTGCGTGTGCCTGTTTTGCCTGGAGCGCGACCATGATCCCAAGTCATGCTCTGACTGCTGGACCATAAAGTCTTTGCGGGAGCAGTCCCGAAAGCTTCTCGAGGCCTGGCAGTCGGCTCTGCGCCGTTCGAGGTCCCGGTCACGTGGGAGGTCGAAGGACCGGTCGCTGAGCCACCACCACCAGTCCTCTTTAAAGTCTTCGCACTCCTCAGGTAAGTCGAAGCACAAGAAGTCGAAGAAGCATCGTCGCTCTTCGACTTCTCCCCGTCGGTTAGCTGATGCGACGAGGTATGCCGGTGGTGCCACTCCCGCGGCTCCGCATGCGGAGCCTGAAGTGTCAACTCCGAGTTTCCCACCTTTTCCAGGACCCGGAGTGACCCCAGCTTCGGAGCTTCTACGAAGCGATGCATGCAATCTTTGGGCAGCCCGACTCAGCTGGTGTGCCTTCGGGCCCCGCGGACTTGGCTGGGGGTCCTGGGCCTTCGGTGCCAGCGGCTTCGGCCCCGGTGCCGCAGGGTCCCCTTGGATCCAGGCCTGGATCCGGATCGGCACCGGTCAACCTCGTAACACCTCCACCGGTGCAGATTCCACCGGCACCACATCTGCAGCCGACACCGGTTGTGACCCTAGCCGGCGTCAACCCCGGCCTCCACCTCAATGTAGACACAGAGCCAGACCGACGTCGACCGACATCGGATGCAGCACCGACCAGTACTTTTGTTCCCCCTGTTCTACCCTGGTTCTTTTCAGCCAGATTGGCAACCAGAAGAGGGTGAGGAGGGCTGGGAGGGGTCTGCTGACCCTTTGACAGACCAGTTGGAATACGATCCGGACTGGAGAGAGGAGCTGGGGGAAGCCAGTGGTCTGGATACCTCCCCAGATCTTGGCATGTTGTCTCTTCCTACCGTGGCTGCGGAGGAGGGAGTGTCTTACGCCATGGTGTTGCGTAGGGCGGCAGATGCTCTCAACCTCGAGCTACCTACAGTTGCAGTCAGGACTAACCTCCTGACAGAGGTGCTTCAGCCAGCAGCGAGCTCTTCGGAGCCCCTGCAGCCATTCAATGAAGCCCTAACCGACATCCTTTTGGGCTCCTGTGGATAGGATGATTGCCTGACACCACTGCCCAGCCCGGGCGACCCCACTTTCCTCTCCCAACACCCCACCCTTGAGAGCCTGGTGCTCCAAGCCTCCACATCCAAAGGCGCATTCCCTAACGCGCCACCTGATAGGGAATCCAAAAAGCTGGACCATCTTGTGAAGAAGATTTTTTCTTCCTCCAGCTTGGGACTGCGGTTGGTAAACACTGCATGTCTGTTGGGCCATTATACCCACTCTGTGTGGGATACGGTGGCACAGATGCAGCCCCAGTGCCCGGAGGAGGCTCGGGCCACGCTCTCCCGTGCAGTTGCCGAGGGGAGAGACGCGGCAAAGTTTACCATACTCTGTGGACTGGACACTGCTGACTCGCAAGGTAGGACGATTTCCACGTCGGTAGCCCTTCAACGCTACGCCTGGCTGAGATCGACTGGCTTTTCTGGGGATGCCCAAGCCACCCTTATGGACATGCTCTTTGATGGCCGTCGCCTGTTCGGCGACAAGGCAGACAACGCACTAGAGCACTTCAAGGACTCACGGGCTACGGCCAAGTCCTTGGGCCTCTCCCCCACTCGCCCTGCGCAGTCTGCCTTTCACCCCTTTTGTGGCTACGGAAGGGGTGCCCCACCACGTTCCACCCAGGGCCACAGGTCCGCGCAAGCTGTTCAGCCCCTGCACGGCCGGGGATGTGAGGGCCAGCGAGAAGGTCAGTCCACCACTGCCCCCTCTGCAGCAGCCTCCAAACCCTCCTAGTCCAACTTTCCAGGGCCACCAATCGCCAGTGGGCAGCAGGATTTGCCATCTCATCCCCCACTGGTGCACCATCACGTCAGACAGGTGGGTTTTGCAGATAGTCCGAAGGGACTACTCCCTCCCCTTCGAGACTTCATACCCAGCCATGCCACCTCAGGACCATCGCATGTCGGAGGATCATCTGACCCTTCTCCAACAGGAAGTTACGGCTCTCTTGGCCAAGGGAGCCATCGTGCGAGTTCCTGCCCCAGAAGTAGGTCGTGGTTGCTACTCCCACTAATTTCTGGAGCCCAAGAAGGACAAAGACTTGCGTCCTATCTTGAATATCAGGAACATCAAGCGCTTCTTCCAGAAGGAGAAGCTCAAAATGTTGACGTTAGCTCAGGTCCTGTCTGCCCTCAACCCTGGAGACTGGATGGTAGCGTTGGACTTGCAGGACGCCTATTTTCACACGCCTGTCCTGCCGGCCCACCGGCGCTACTTGTGGTTCACGGTAGGCCACAAGCATTTTCAGTTTACCGTGCTCCCCTATGGCCTTACCAGCACCCATCAGGTGTTCAAGAAGGGGATGGCGTTGGTCATAGCTCATCTACGCAGATCAGGGGTTCCTGTCTTCCTCTATCTTGACGACTGGCTGTTGAAGGCGGGCTCGCCCCAGGCTGTCGTCTCCCACCTCCAGACTACGGCCCACCTCCTGCATTCGCTGGGGTTTTCCATCAACATGCCGAAGTGGCACCTGACTCCCTCTCAGAAGCTCCTCTTCATCGGAGCGGTTCTGGACACATCGCAGTTTTGGGTTTATCCTCCCGAACAGCGAGTCCGGGATATTCAGGCTAGGATTCCGATCTTTCAGCCTCTATCCCGGATTGCGGTCAGGATGACCCTCCGGCTACTGGGCCTGATGGCTTCCTGCATCCTGCTGGTGGATCATGCCAGATGGCATATGCAGGCTCTGCAGTGAGACCTGAAGTTCCAGTGGGCACAACATCAGGGGAACCTGTCCGATTGCGTCCAGATCTCAGAGGGCACTGCACTCCAATTGCAGTGGTGGCTAACAAACCAGGATTGGGTCGACGGCAGATCCCTCTCCCTTCCCCAGCCAGAGTTCACAGTGGTGACCGAAGCATCCCTTCTGGGATGGGGCAGCCACATGGGGGAGGCAGAGATCAGAGGCCTCTGGTCTCCGGCGGAGTCCGGGCTCCACATCAACCTTCTGGAGCTTTGGGCGATTCGTTTTGTACTCTCCATGCCACTGGAATCAAGCTATCCTGGCTGAAGAGGGGTGAAACCCCGAAACCGGTCCTAGGATGCTTGGTTCCAGTCCAGGGAGGACCTGGCTTGGCAGTTCGGGCTGGACTGTTCCCATGAGGCACAGGGTCAAGACTGATTTGCATATGGCTGGATTCAAACTGGAATGGCATGGTGAGCAAAAAAACGATGGATTTAGGCCCAGATCTCTGTACTGGGGTGAATGTATGACATTGTTCTGCATTCTGTTCATCAATTGTTGTTTTTGCATTTGTCACCCCGAGTGGGACGGGTATGCTCAGACGTGAGTCCCGTGCTCTCCATGCCACTGGAATCAAGCTATCCTGGCTGAAGAGGGGTGAAACCCCGAAACTGGTCCTAGGATGCTTGGTTCCAGTCCAGGGAGGACCTGGCTTGGCAGTTCGGGCTGGACTGTTCCCATGAGGCACAGGGTCAAGACTGATTTGCATATGGCTAGGTTCAAACTGGAATGGCATGGTGAGCAAAAAAACGATGGATTTAGGCCCAGATCTCTGTACTGGGGTGAATGGATGACATTGTTCTGCATTTTGTCCATCAATTGTTGTTTTTGCATTTGTCACCCCGAGTGGGACGGGTATGCTCAGACGTGAGTCCCGTGCTCTCCATGCCACTGGAATCAAGCTATCCTGGCTGAAGAGGGGTGAAACCCCGAAACCGTGCTCTCCATGCCACTGGAATCAAGCTATCCTGGCTGAAGAGGGGTGAAACCCCGAAACCGGTCCTAGGATGCTTGGTTCCAGTCCAGGGAGGACCTGGCTTGGCAGTTCGGGCTGGACTGTTTCCATGAGGCACAGGGTCAAGACTGGTTTGCATATGGCTGGGTTCAAACTGGAATGGAATGGTGAGCAAAAAACGATGGATTTAGGCCAAGATCTCTGTACTGGGGTGAATGTATGACATTGTTCTGCATTCTGTCCATCAATTGTTGTTTTTGCATTTGTCACCCCGAGTGGGACGGGTATGCTCAGACGTGAGTCCCGGGCTCTCCATGCCACTGGAATCAAGCTATCCTGGCTGAAGAGGGGTGAAATCCCGAAACCGGTCCTAGGATGCTTGGTTCCAGTCCAGGGAGGACCTGGCTTGGCAGTTCGGGCTGGACTGTTCCCATGAGGCACAGGGTCAAGACTGATTTGCATATGGCTGGGTTCAAACTGGAATGGCATGGTGAGCAAAAAAACGATGGATTTAGACCCAGATCTCTGTACTGGGGTGAATGTATAACATTGTTCTGCATTCTGTCCATCAATTGTTGTTTTTAGGTCTCGTCTGAGACAGCGCTTTAGCGCTGCTCTGGCGAGACTTATAGTAAGCGAGTTTTGGAAGTGCAAACAGTGCTTTTCAGGCCTCCAAATACAGTGCATGTGCTCTGGGCGCGCGCACCATTTGGCAGCCTGAAAAGCACTGCCTGATCACTTGCTTTGATGTCCTCAGTGAGCCGCGGGGCCACTGAGGACATCAAAGTGCACACCATTTGCCACCCCCTTGTTTTTTCCTTTGATCCCTATCTTTCCCTTCCTCAATCTCACCCTCTCCCTGCCTTTTACAACTGCGGCCCGCACCACTGCGCCCGCCCCCACTCCCCCCTCCCACTCCCTCCTCGTCAGCTTCAGTGCGCTCTTGTTCTGTGCCACTCGTTTTTCCTCGTTTTTTGTGCCTTTCTGCCCTCTGTTCCACTCGTTTTCCCTCTTTTTGTGCCTTTCTGTCCTCTGTTACACTCGTTTTCCCTCTTTTTTTGTTCCTTTCTGCCCTCTGCTCCTCTCGTTTTTGTGCCCTTCTGCCCTCTGTTCCACTCGTTTTTGTGCCCTTCTGCCCTCTGTTCCACTCGTTTTTGTGCCCTTCTGCCCTCTGTTCCACTCGTTTTTTGTGTGCCTTTCTGCCCTCTGCTCCTCTCGTCTTTTGTGCCCTTCTGCGCCACTCTATTTTGTGCCTTTCTGCCCTCTGTGCCACTCGTTTTCCACTCTTTTTTTGTGCCTTTCTGTCCTCTGTTCCACTCGTTTCCCTCTTTTTTTTTTGTGCCTTTCTGCCCTCTGTTCCACTCGTTTTTTTGTGCCCTTCTGCCCTCTGTGCCACTCGTTTTTCGTGCCTTTCTGCCCTCTGTTCCTTTCGTTTTTCTGTACCGGCTTGTGTGGAAACGCATATAATTGGGTGAGTATCTGTGCTTTTATCTGTGTATGCTTATTTTGCTTGCATACCACTTGGTGAATATCTGAGAGTGTGGGTTTGTGTGCCTTTTTGAGCTAACCAGGGACATTTCCACCTTAAAGATCAGGGAAAATATTTTAATCAAGAAATATTTCCATGGTTTGTCAAATGTCCTGGGCATACGCTGGTATTCAGTGAATATAAAAATGTGTGTGCATTGCAATGTTTGTGCAATTATATGCATTTAACAACAAATACATAGACAAAAAGAATGCTCTACAAATAGCAGAACTGTTGCTGCGTAATTGTGCACCGTTTCACACCAAGAACATATCAAATTAACTGCTTGTCTCCAAGCCACGCCCTTAGCTTCGCCCCTTCTGTTACATTTAGTTAGTGCCTGCATTTTTTTTTTTCCATTTAAAGCACTGATGCTTCAAAGTACATAATTCTCCATTAGTCTGTACACGTTTGCCTAGATCTCTGAATAATAATAGGTTCAATAACTCGAAAGAGAAAAATATACAAGAACAGTATTTCTTACGAAACGTCCCTAAACCTATAAAAATTAGCAGAAAAGAAGTTGGTCATTTGAAGAAGCAGCGAGTGCTTTCCTAAGAAGAGCTCTTCAGGAACCAGCCAGCGCCACGTTGACTGCAAGGTGACATGTTTACGTAGGACCACGTTCCCAGAACAGATGGCTGGCTTGTCTTTACCCACGCAGAGGAAAGGAAATTAGGGCTGCACACAGAACAAGCATTTGCAATGCAATAGGTCTCGCATTTGCAAAAGTTTAAGCTATTGGCATTGTTCATGACAATGCCTTTTTTAATCTATTTTATAAAACAAACACATAATGGCATTTATTTATCATTTACAAAGCCAATAGCTAGTGTTGCATTATTATTAGCAATGCCAGCTGCTCACACTTTTATAATGCGAGACCTATTGCATTGCAAATGCTTGTTGCATTTGCCACCCCGTGTGGGACGGGCATGCTCAGACGTGAGTCCAGTGCTCTCCATGCCACTGGAATCAAGCTATCCTGGCTGAAGAGGGGTGAAACCCCGAAACCGGTCCTAGGATGCTTGGTTCCAGTCCAGGGAGGACGTGGCTTGGCAGTTCGGGCTGGACTGTTCCCATGAGTGACAGGGTCAAGACTGATTTGCATATGGCTGGGTTCAAACTGGAATGGCATGGTGAGCAAAAAAACGATGGATTTCGGCCCAGATCTCTGTACTGGGGTGAATGGATGACATTGTTCTGCATTTTGTCCATCAATTGTTGTTTTTGCATTTGTCACCCCGAGTGGGACGGGTATGCTCAGACGTGAGTCCCGTGCTCTCCATGCCACTGGAATCAAGCTATCCTGGCTGAAGAGGGGTGAAACCCCGAAACCGTGCTCTCCATGCCACTGGAATCAAACTATCCTGGCTTAAGAGGGGTGAAACCCCGAAACTGGTCCTAGGATGCTTGGTTCCAGTCCAGGGAGGACCTGGCTTGGCAGTTCGGGCTGGACTGTTCCCATGAGGCACATGGTCAAGACTGATTTGCATATGGCTGGGTTCAAACTGGAATGGAATGGTGAGCAAAAAAACGATGGATTTAGGCCCAGATCTCTGTACTGGGGTGAATGTATGACATTGTTCTGCATTCTGTCCATCAATTGTTGTTTTTGCATTTGTCACCCCGAGTGGGACGGGTATGCTCAGACGTGAGTCCTGTGCTCTCCATGCCACTGGAATCAAGCTATCCTGGCTGAAGAGGGGTGAAACCCCGAAACCGGTCCTAGGATGCTTGGTTCCAGTCCAGAGAGGACCTGGCTTGGCAGTTCGGGCTGGACTGTTCCCATGAGGCACAGGGTCAAGACTGATTTGCATATGGCTGGGTTCAAACTGGAATGGCATGTTGAGCAAAAAAACGATGGATTTAGGCCCAGATCTCTGTACTGGGGTGAATGTATGACATTGTTCTGCATTCTGTCCATCAATTGTTGTTTTTGCATTTGTCACCCGAGTGGGACGGGTATGCTCAGACGTGAGTCCCGGGCTCTCCATGCCACTGGAATCAAGCTATCCTGGCTGAAGAGGGGTGAAATCCCGAAACCGGTCCTAGGATGCTTGGTTCCAGTCCAGGGAGGACCTGGCTTGGCAGTTCGGGCTGGACTGTTCCCATGAGGCACAGGGTCAAGACTGATTTGCATATGGCTGGGTTCAAACTGGAATGGCATGGTGAGCAAAAAAACGATGGATTTAGACCCAGATCTCTGTACTGGGGTGAATGTATAACATTGTTCTGCATTCTGTCCATCAATTGTTGTTTTTAGGTCTCGTCTGAGACAGCGCTTTAGCGCTGCTCTGGCGAGACTTATAGTAAGCGAGTTTTGGAAGTGCAAACAGTGCTTTTCAGGCCTCCAAATACAGTGCATGTGCTCTGGGCGCGCGCACCATTTGGCAGCCTGAAAAGCACTGCCTGATCACTTGCTTTGATGTCCTCAGTGAGCCGCGGGGCCACTGAGGACATCAAAGTGCACACCATTTGCCACCCCCTTGTTTTTTCCTTTGATCCCTATCTTTCCCTTCCTCAATCTCACCCTCTCCCTGCCTTTTACAACTGCGGCCCGCACCACTGCGCCCGCCCCCACTCCCCCCTCCCACTCCCTCCTCGTCAGCTTCAGTGCGCTCTTGTTCTGTGCCACTCGTTTTTCCTCGTTTTTTGTGCCTTTCTGCCCTCTGTTCCACTCGTTTTCCCTCTTTTTGTGCCTTTCTGTCCTCTGTTACACTCGTTTTCCCTCTTTTTTTGTTCCTTTCTGCCCTCTGCTCCTCTCGTTTTTGTGCCCTTCTGCCCTCTGTTCCACTCGTTTTTGTGCCCTTCTGCCCTCTGTTCCACTCGTTTTTGTGCCCTTCTGCCCTCTGTTCCACTCGTTTTTTGTGTGCCTTTCTGCCCTCTGCTCCTCTCGTCTTTTGTGCCCTTCTGCGCCACTCTATTTTGTGCCTTTCTGCCCTCTGTGCCACTCGTTTTCCACTCTTTTTTTGTGCCTTTCTGTCCTCTGTTCCACTCGTTTCCCTCTTTTTTTTTTGTGCCTTTCTGCCCTCTGTTCCACTCGTTTTTTTGTGCCCTTCTGCCCTCTGTGCCACTCGTTTTTCGTGCCTTTCTGCCCTCTGTTCCTTTCGTTTTTCTGTACCGGCTTGTGTGGAAACGCATATAATTGGGTGAGTATCTGTGCTTTTATCTGTGTATGCTTATTTTGCTTGCATACCACTTGGTGAATATCTGAGAGTGTGGGTTTGTGTGCCTTTTTGAGCTAACCAGGGACATTTCCACCTTAAAGATCAGGGAAAATATTTTAATCAAGAAATATTTCCATGGTTTGTCAAATGTCCTGGGCATACGCTGGTATTCAGTGAATATAAAAATGTGTGTGCATTGCAATGTTTGTGCAATTATATGCATTTAACAACAAATACATAGACAAAAAGAATGCTCTACAAATAGCAGAACTGTTGCTGCGTAATTGTGCACCGTTTCACACCAAGAACATATCAAATTAACTGCTTGTCTCCAAGCCACGCCCTTAGCTTCGCCCCTTCTGTTACATTTAGTTAGTGCCTGCATTTTTTTTTTTCCATTTAAAGCACTGATGCTTCAAAGTACATAATTCTCCATTAGTCTGTACACGTTTGCCTAGATCTCTGAATAATAATAGGTTCAATAACTCGAAAGAGAAAAATATACAAGAACAGTATTTCTTACGAAACGTCCCTAAACCTATAAAAATTAGCAGAAAAGAAGTTGGTCATTTGAAGAAGCAGCGAGTGCTTTCCTAAGAAGAGCTCTTCAGGAACCAGCCAGCGCCACGTTGACTGCAAGGTGACATGTTTACGTAGGACCACGTTCCCAGAACAGATGGCTGGCTTGTCTTTACCCACGCAGAGGAAAGGAAATTAGGGCTGCACACAGAACAAGCATTTGCAATGCAATAGGTCTCGCATTTGCAAAAGTTTAAGCTATTGGCATTGTTCATGACAATGCCTTTTTTAATCTATTTTATAAAACAAACACATAATGGCATTTATTTATCATTTACAAAGCCAATAGCTAGTGTTGCATTATTATTAGCAATGCCAGCTGCTCACACTTTTATAATGCGAGACCTATTGCATTGCAAATGCTTGTTGCATTTGCCACCCCGTGTGGGACGGGCATGCTCAGACGTGAGTCCAGTGCTCTCCATGCCACTGGAATCAAGCTATCCTGGCTGAAGAGGGGTGAAACCCCGAAACCGGTCCTAGGATGCTTGGTTCCAGTCCAGGGAGGACCTGGCTTGGAAGTTCGGGCTGGACTGTTCCCATGAGGCACAGGGTCAAGACTGATTTGCATATGGCTCGGTTCAAACTGGAATGACATGGTGAGCAAAAAAACGATGGATTTAGGCCCAGATCTCTGTACTGGGGTGAATGTATGACATTGTTCTGCATTCTGTCCATCAATTGTTGTTTTTGCATTTGTCACCCCGAGTGGGACGGGTATGCTCAGACGTGAGTCCCGTGCTCTCCATGCCACTGGAATTAAGCTATCCTGGCTGAAGAGGGGTGAAACCCCGAAACCGGTCCTAGGATGCTTGGTTCCAGTCCAGGGAGGACGTGGCTTGGCAGTTCGGGCTGGACTGTTCCCATGAGGCACAGGGTCAAGACTGATTTGCATATGGCTGGGTTCAAACTGGAATGGCATGGTGAGCAAAAAAACGATGGATTTCGGCCCAGATCTCTGTACTGGGGTGAATGGATGACATTGTTCTGCATTTTGTCCATCAATTGTTGTTTTTGCATTTGTCACCCCGAGTGGGACGGGTATGCTCAGACGTGAGTCCCGTGCTCTCCATGCCACTGGAATCAAGCCATCCTGGCTGAAGAGGGGTGAAACCCTGAAACCGTGCTCTCCATGCCACTGGAATCAAACTATCCTGGCTTAAGAGGGGTGAAACCCCGAAACTGGTCCTAGGATGCTTGGTTCCAGTCCAGGGAGGACCTGGCTTGGCAGTTCGGGCTGGACTGTTCCCATGAGGCACATGGTCAAGACTGATTTGCATATGGCTGGGTTCAAACTGGAATGGAATGGTGAGCAAAAAAACGATGGATTTAGGCCCAGATCTCTGTACTGGGGTGAATGTATGACATTGTTCTGCATTCTGTCCATCAATTGTTGTTTTTGCATTTGTCACCCCGAGTGGGACGGGTATGCTCAGACGTGAGTCCTGTGCTCTCCATGCCACTGGAATCAAGCTATCCTGGCTGAAGAGGGGTGAAACCCCGAAACCGGTCCTAGGATGCTTGGTTCCAGTCCAGAGAGGACCTGGCTTGGCAGTTCGGGCTGGACTGTTCCCATGAGGCACAGGGTCAAGACTGATTTGCATATGGCTGGGTTCAAACTGGAATGGCATGTTGAGCAAAAAAACGATGGATTTAGGCCCAGATCTCTGTACTGGGGTGAATGTATGACATTGTTCTGCATTCTGTCCATCAATTGTTGTTTTTGCATTGGTCACCCCGAGTGGGACGGGCATGCTCAGACGTGAGTCCCGTGCTCTCCATGCCACTGGAATCAAGCTATCCTGGCAGAAGAGGGGTGAAACCCCGAAACCGGTCCTAGGATGCTTGGTTCCAGTCCAGGGAGGACCTGGCTTGGCAGTTCGGGCTGGACTGTTCCCATGAGGCACAGGGTCAAGACTGATTTGCATATGGCTGGGATCAAACTGGAATGGCATGGTGATCAAAAAAACTATGGATTTAGACCCAGATCTCTGTACTGGGGTGAATGTATGACATTGTTCTGCATTCTGTCCATCAATTGTTGTTTTTGCATTTGTCACCCCGAGTGGGACGGGTATGCTCAGACGTGAGTCCCCTGCTCTCCATGCCACTGGAATCAAGCTATCCTGGCTGAAGAGGGGTGAAACCTCAAAACCGGTCCTAGGATGCTTGGTTCCAGTCCAGGGAGGACCTGGCTTGGCAGTTCGGGCTGGACTGTTCCCATGAGGCACAGCGTCAAGACTGATTTGCATATGGCTGGGTTCAAACTGGAATGGCATGGTGAGCAAAAAAACAATGGATTTAGGCCCTATCTCTGTACTGGGGTGAATGTATGACAATGTTCTGCATTCTGTCCATGAATTGTTGTTTTTGCATTGGTCACCCCGAGTGGGACGGGTATGCTCAGACGTGAGTCCCGTGCTCTCCATGCCACTGGAATCAAGCTATCCTGGCTGAAGAGGGGTGAAACCCCGAAACCGGTCCTAGGATGCTTGGTTCCAGTCCAGGGAGGACCTGGCTTGGCAGTTCGGGCTGGACTGTTCCCATGAGGCACAGGGTCAAGACTGCTTTGCATATGGCTGGGGTCAAACTGGAATGGCATGGTGAGCAAAAATCGATGGATTTAGGCCCAGATCTCTGTACTGGGGTGAATGTATGACATTGTTCTGCATTCTGTCCATCAATTGTTTTTGCATTTGTCACCCCGAGTGGGACGGGTATGCTCAGACGTGAGTCCCGTGCTCTCCATGCCACTGGAATCAAGCTATCCTGGCTGAAGAGGGGTGAAACCCCGGAACCGGTCCTAGGATGCTTGGTTCCAGTCCAGGGAGGACCTGGCTTGGCAGTTCGGGCTGGACTGTTCCCATGAGGCACAGGGTCAAGACTGATTTGCATATGGCTGGGTTCAAACTGGAATGGCATGGTGAGCAATAAAACGATGGATTTAGGCCCAGATCTCTGTACTGGGGTGAATGTATGACATTGTTCTGCATTCTGTCCATCAATTGTTGTTTTTGCATTTGTCACCCCGAGTGGGACGGGTATGCTCAGACGTGAGTCCTGTGCTCTCCATGCCACTGGAATCAAGCTATCCTGGCTGAAGGGGGGTGAAACCCCGAAATCGGTCCTAGGATGCTTGGTTCCAGTCCAGGGAGGACCTGGCTTGGGAGTTCGGGGCTGGACTGTTCCCATGAAGCACAGGGTCAAGACTGATTTGCATATGGCTGGGTTCAAACTGGAATGGCATGGTGAGCAAAAAAACGATGGATTTAGGCCCAGATCTCTGTACTGGGGTGAATGTATGACATTGTTCTGCATTCTGTCCATCAATTGTGTTTTTTTCATTTGTCACCCCGAGTGGGACGGGTATGCTCAGACGTGCGTCCCATGCTCTCCATGCCACTGGAATCAAGCTATCCTGGCTGAAGAGGGGTGAACCCCCGAAACCGGTCCTAGGATGCTTTGTTCCAGTCCAGGGAGGACCTGGCTTGGCAGTTCGGGCTTGACTGTTCCCATGAGGCACAGGGTCAAGACTGATTTGCATATGGCTGGGTTCAAACTGGAATAGCATGGTGAGCAAAAAAACGATGGATTTAGGCCCAGATCTCTGTACTGGGGTGAATGTATGACATTGTTCTGCATTCTGTCCATCAATTGTTGTTTTTCCATAAATATTACAAACATAATAAAACAAAACATACATAATTCAATAAATTAACACTTTACTAAACTACACAGTATACATTAAGGCCTACTACACTACGAAAATTCAAACTTCTGCCTAATTCAGAGCCAGTGAACCATAATATAACACTCCACTAAATTAACTTTATTAACCCTAAACATATTCCCAAGTACAAGAGTAACTTAGAAGTAGTCTTACCTGATCAATAGACCAGCAGCAGGGAGCCGAGCCCGAGAGGCACCAGGTACTACCAAAAAATGAGGTTAATAGACTAAAAAAAAAAAGTTGCGGAATGAAAATAGCTGCCAAATGTTATGTTATGTTATGTTATGTTAGTGCATTTTATAGAGCGCAACTGTTACCCAAGGGTGTCCTGGCGCTATATAAAGTCCTACAGAGGCCCGCGGGAAGGAGACCAAGCACGAGATTTAAGAAGAGAAAAGCCGGGTTTTCAAGGCCTTCCTAAAATAGAGAAAATCTGCTGTGGATCGGAGATGTAACGGGAGACCTTTCCAGGCCTTCGCTGCACAAGTCACGAAGCTTCTACCTCCCCAACTAGCTTTATGCACTCTGGGTACCGAAATCAGCTTTGCCTCTGTTGAGTGAAGCGGTCTTTTTGGTACATACCAAACACATTGTTGTTTAAGGAACTCTGGGCCGACTCCATGGAGAGCCTTGTGGACCAGGCACAGAGCTTTATGGGTAACCAGTGAAGCCGTCTCATCTTCTCCGAGATAGAGGCATATTTTGGTGTACCTGTAATCAACCGTGCTGCTGCATTCTGAAGGGTTTGTAGTCTGTGCATGAGTCCCTCTTGCAGTGTGAGGTAGAGCCCGTTACAGTAGTCAAGCCTGGATAGGGCTAAAGAGGTAACGGCCGTTTGTATACTGTCTTTGGGGAGGTATGGCATTATTTTCCTGCATGCTCTGAGAATATAGGAGGTAGAGGAAGCCACCGCATTGACCTGGTCTTTGAAACTGAGTTTGTCATGAACCCAGACCCCAAGATTTTTTGCTTTTTTCTTGGGTGTGAGGAGGAGGCCCAGTGTGTCCGGCCACCATGCCGGAGTCCAAAAGGTGGGGTCATTACCGAACAGCACCACCTCAGTTTTTCCAGAGTTAAGTTTAAGGCAGTTCTGAGCCATCCAGCCGCCTATGGCTGACATGCACTCTTGGAGATTTGATGCTGTTCTCATTACTAACCCTGGTAGTAATGACACCACAATTTGGGTGTCATCTGCGTAGGAGGTTAGGGAGAAACCGTACGATTCGATGAGTGGGGCCAGTGATGAGACATATGTTTTGAAAAGTGTTGGGCTCAACGAAGAGCCCTGAGGGACTCCACACGGCAAGGAGAACGGTTTGGAAGAGTATTCGCCTAGCGCAACCGTTTGAGTTCTGTCATAAAGAAAGGATTCAAGTAAATTCCAGGCGGTACCATGGATTCCACTCTCCCGCAAACGATCCATCAATAAAACGTGATGGACCGTATCGAAGGCCGCAGAGAGATCCAGCATGATCATCACCGCTTTCCCTCCTAGATCAAGTACGGACCTGATCTCTTCTGTGGACTTGATGAGGGCTGACTCGGTGCTGTGACCAGCTCTGAAGCCGTATTGGGAGGGATCCAGCGCCTGCAAATCTAACAGGAACCTAGTAAGTTGTGTATTCATGAGCTTCTCTGCTATTTTAGCCGGGAGAGGAAGTCTGGAGATTGGTCTGAAGTTATTTGGGTCTTTAGGATCCAAAGTGGCTTTTTTAAGGAGGGACAGTATAGATGCGCTTTTCCAAATTTTGGGAAAGTGTCCTTCAGAAAACATCAATTTATGACGGATGATAGAGCCCGAGCAACTGGTTCCGATGCTTGTTTGATAGTGGAAACCGGGCAGGGGTCATGAGGCGAACCTGATTTCATAGTCCTAATGAGATTTAAAGTTTCTATAGCTGCTGCGGGAGCAAACCTATCAAAACGTGCCTTAATGCCCTTTCCTGATTGATCGTCATCGGCTTGGAGGGTACCGGATTTGGTTGTTGTATTGGTGAAGATTGAGAAAATAGACTCCACTTTAAGTTGGAAGAATTGAGCAATTTTGTCACATAATTCCTGGCTTGCAGAATTAGTGGGGGTGGTCAGATATGCCAGAGATGTGACCGTTTTAAATAGTTCTTTGCTGGAATTTTTTGCCAAGTTAATTCGATTTGTGAAGAACTCTAGTTTGGCTTTTAGAAGCAGCTGTTTGTAGTGTGCTAAGCTGAGTTTATATTTATTCTTGTCACTATCATCATATTTCTTCCTCCAGTTTCTCTCTAGGTGTTTGCAGACCAGTTTTTGGTTCTTAAATGAAAATAAAAAAGACTACCCATCCACTAGATCCTTGATTTCTGAAAAGGGGTGGCGGTGCGTAATAGGATGGCCACTCCCCGGGACCTTTGTGTGAAATTTACATGAAAGACCTGTAAAAAATCAGCTTGGGCCTGAAAGGGACAGTGGTCGCCCTCTAGGTGAGTCTCTTTTTTTTTTTTTTTTTTTTGAAAGACCTTTATTCAGAGATTCACGGTACACAGCAGAGAGCCTACAACCCTTATGGGCCGGCCGCGGAGAATATACTTGCATATGTCTCGGATCACACAGCCCTGTGCCGTCAACCCGGAGGTACGGCGGCGTTGAAGGATGCAGGTGTACCAAGGTGTAACCAGAATGTTGCAAGTCTAGTGTCCCTCAGAACATCCACAAAAGTATGGGCATAGTGCCCCAATAGGCATTAAGGTGCCAAACAATCAAACTCCCCCCCCCTCCCACCCCTTAACTACCGGTCAACACTACGCTCGTCTTACGTGTCCATGGCTCGGGGCTGCAGCCTCCGCCCCCCTCCCCAGCACCCCAAGCCGCAGCAGCAGGATACTAGACATCTCCAGGTTCTTCCTGCGCGATGGCAGGAGGCTCACAAATGCCCCCCCTAAAATCTTTCCACTTGGCCCATACCTCAACCCACTTATGAGGGCACCCTCTCGCCACATACACAGTTCTTTCCTGCAGCATGCACCAATCCATATCGTTGTTCCAATCTGATAGTTTTGGTGGAACAGCGCTTCCCCAGAGCCTGGCTATGTTCCTCTTCGCAACCATTTGCCCGAGTGTGACCCAGAGCCTCCCTTTTGGCGGCAGGTCAGTTGGTTCCCATATATTGAGGAGGCACCTTTTAGCCTCCGGGCGAATCTCCACTTCCCACACCTCCTCCATACACCGCACCACTCTTCTCCAATACCTCTGAATCTTCGGGCAGCCCCACACTACGTGGAAAAAGGTTCCCGTGTCCCCACAACCCCTCCTACAGCGCGCTGTGTCTGCCCTCCCCATCATGTGTAGTCTCGTGCAAGAGATGTAGACTCTGTGTAGAATCTTCAGTTGAATAAGCCGCAATCGGGCCGATATCGCGACTTCACGCGGGGAAGCCAGGGCATAAAGCCACTCCTCGTCATCTATCTCCAACCCTTCAGCGACCCACTTTTCTTTGAGGGGAAGAAGCATATCTGGGGGGTTATTGATAAGTTTTTTGTAGGTGAGGGATATGGCGTGCTCCGCGAGATGTCCATCCAGCAGCCTATCTTCAAGGGGGGAGGCCGGTGGCAGTTTGGCCTCCGGCGGGATATTGGCCTGCAGGGAGTGACTTATCTGCAAGTACCTAAAATATTCGGTATCCGCCAGCTCGTATGGTTCGCATTTGGGCGAACGTGCGGATCCCGGCAGTCCCCCAGATATCTTTGATCTGGGAGATGCCGATCAGGTCCCAGTTGCGGAACCCCTTGGTGCGTCTTAGATTGCCCAATGCCTCGGAGGCCCAAAGTGGCGTGGCCATCGTGAGGACGCCAGACCAACCGAGCTTCTTCTGGGCGATGTGCCATATCTGCACTGAGTGGAGCGTCGGTCCGGTGAGTCGGCTCACCCCTCTTTTAGAGTAGAGTGCTATTTCATAGTTCCCCCCGGGAAGCAACCACCTATCCATACCATATGCTGGGTCGTTCCCGTCCCCGTATGTCCCTTGGTTAATCGCGGACAGGTGGGCCGCCCAGTAGTATTTACGGATGTCGGGGAGAGCAATTCCACCATCGTACCACCCCAGCGTGAGCTTAGCCAGCGAGATACGGGGCATCCCGGCCCAGAGGAGGGTGCGTACCGCGGTCTCGATCGCCAGAAAGTAACTGTTCGGAACCAGGTCTGGGTAGTTTTGCAGCGCGTAGAGGAATCGTGGGAGCGATAGCATCTTAAATAGCGCTGCTCGGCCCAGCAAGGACAGTGGGAGGTTCTGCCAGGATTTCGCCTCCCTTTGGAGCCGGAGCAGCGGCGGCTTGAGGTTGTGCTCGTACAGCAGGGCCTTATTAACGGTGATATACACTCCGAGGTACTTAAACCCGTCCTTCGCCACCCGAATAGGGCAAGTGGCAGGGAGTCTGGGAGGGTCCCCGCGCAGGACGTAGAGATGCGATTTAGCCCAGTTGACTCGGAATCCAGAGTTGCGACCAAAACTAGCCAGTATGTCCAGCGCCGCGATCATGGATCCACGCGGCTTAGAGAGGTAAAGAAGTATGTCATCAGCATACAGAGATATTTTATCCTCCCACCCCTCCGCCCATGCTATGCCCTGCACGGTGGCAACCTGTCTTATCCAGGCCGCAAGCGGCTCCAGGGAGAGGGCGAAAAGAAGTGGCGAAAGGGGGCAGCCCTGTCGAGTTCCTCTAGCCAGCGTGAAGACTTCAGACAACTTTTTGTTTACCAGCACCTGCGCCAGGGGTTCCGCGTACATTAAGCGCACCCACGCGATGAAGCGAGGTCCAAAGCCCAGCTTGCGCAAGACTGCGAACATATACGGCCATTCCAAGGTGTCGAAGGCCATGGTGGCATCCAATGAGACCACCACTGCATCCTCCTGCATGCAGCCTATGGCACTGCCCTAGCACCCCATGGAGTCTCCTGATATTGAGGGCCGTGTTGCGGCGAGGCATGAACCCCGATTGGTCGGGGTGGATCAATGAGGATAGCACCGGCTTAAGCCTATTGGCCAACGTTTTAGCCAGTATTTTGGGTTCCGCGTTTAGGAGCAAAATGGGTCTGTATGATGCACATAGGTCTTTAGGTTTTCCCTCTTTCGGTAGTGCCACTATGGTCGCTATGCGCTGATCCCGGGGCAGTAGCCCCACTTCCCTACTTCGGTCGAACATAAGTTTAAGGTGCTTACTAGTGACGTCTGGCTGGAGCTTGTAGATCTCTATGGGAATGCCGTTTGGACCGAGCGCCTTACCCGGGCGGAGGTCCCCAATCGCTCGCTGCAGCTCAGCCTCAGTGAGTGGGCTATCCAGAGCTTCCCGGTCTGTGTCCGAGAGAGTGGGCATGCGTATGTCGGCAAGGAGGTCCATGGAGTCCTCCTCCGGCCGGTCCGATTCCCGCCTATAGACCTGCTGATAGTGATTAGCAAACTGTTGTACTATTTCCCGGGGCTCTGTAATCAATCTCCCTTCTTCAGTGCGCAACTCAGGCACCACCCTACCGGCCCGTTGTTTCCGCTCAAGCCAAGCAATGAGTTTCCCGACTTTATCGCCTTGGTCGTATATTCTGCCGATTTTGTGCCGCGCCACAGTCTGGGCTTCGTGGGTCACCAGCGCTCTGTATTCCGCAGCCTTGAGCTGCATCTTGTGCCTGCTCTCCCGGTCGCCGCTAGCCGTTGCCTCCCTTTCTAGTTCTTCCAGTTGCGCCTCAAGTGTCGTGACCTGCTGGCTTCGGTCCCGCAGTCTAGCCGCTATGGCCGACAGCGCCTCACCCTGCACCACAGGTTTAAATGCCTCCCACAGGGTGACCGGGGAGTCCACCGATCCATCATTTTCCTTGAAGTAACGCGAAATGGAGGTGGAAATGTGTTTCCTAGTGACCTCATGTTTCAGGTGCCAGGCATTTATTGGTGCAGTGCAGCCCTTCCGTCTACTCCCGAATACGATATGTGTAAGGACCGTTGAATGGTCAGAGATGCCTCGAGGGAGGAGTACGGCCTCCAGCACCGCCATATCGTGTTGCAGCAGGGTAAGGATGTGGTCCAGCCGTGAGAAGGAGTGATGCGCCCCGGAGAAGAAACTAAATTGACTTTCGGTGGGGTGGAGCATGCGCCATATGTCAGTAAGCCCAAAGGACTCTAGAAAGTCCGCCAGCCACCTCTGCCCCTGGGGCAGTTCTCTAGGTGGCTGCCTATCGCGAGATCCCGACGCTACTGCATTAAAGTCCCCTCCAAGCACAAGCTGCCCCTCAGGAAGCGAAAGGAGAAATGAGCCCAGGTCTGCAAAGGCCCCGGCCTGGAGGCCTGGGGGGACATAGACTGAGAGTAGATTAAGCGTCCGGCCCTCCCAACGCCCCGACACCGCCGTGAAGCGTCCCTGCGGGTCGGTCTTGGTGAGGTCTATGTGAAGAGGCAGCGAGCGACGCAAGAGGACTCCCACTCCCCTCGACCCCGTGGTGAAACCTGAGTGCGCTGCTAGCGTGTAGCCATATCTATTCAGGGCCTGACAAACATTCCCCAGCAAGTGTGTTTCCTGCAAGAGCACCACATCTGGCTGGTGCCGTTTGAGAAATTGTAACACTATAGTACGTTTTAGTCTGTCCCCCAAACCATTGACATTCCAGCTGAGGATCTTCAAACTTTTTTCCCATCTCCTAGCCATAGCCGTGTCTCATCAGGGTGCCACGTCCCACCACCCCGGAATCATACGTGTCGACAAGGTTCGTGTGACCGTACCAATTCCCCAACTCCCCCCCCCCTCCCTGGGTCCCACCCCACCATGGCAAGACAGGTAGTGTACAACAAACCTAGTAAACCAGTCAGGCCACCCCCTCCCTCCCGTGTCTGACCCCAACATCCCTACCCCCCCGTGCAAAAACAAACCCCCCCTCCCTGCCCCCTGCTCCGTGGGTTCCGAACTACCCACCACCCCAATTAGCAGAGCGCCTGTCGCCCAACCCTGCCCCGGTGCACCCACCGAGAAACTTTACTTGGGAAGTTCGTGGGCCAGCCCCCTCCTGGCCGCCCGTCCGTGGTGTCCCAGTTCGTTCAGTCCCCCAGGCCTGGTGCCAAATGGACACTGGAGCCAGCCCCCAAAGGACATGCAGCCGTAGCGCCCCAGGGCCACCTAGTCTCAGAGTGAAGGCACATGTGTTATACGTTACTGTCCGATGTCTTCATGGTGTCAGCTCTCGTGGCTTCGTCGCGGCGTTCCGTCTCCCGGCGAGTCCCAACGGGGACTGTTCGACCTGGAACGCCAGGACCGTTGACTCAGCTCACCACCTTCTGGGCGTCCTGCCGCCGACTCTCTCTCTGTGGCGGGAAGGCCCGCGTTCCGCCATCGCTCATTTTCACGCCGGGAACCCTGAGCCGCCTCTCCCGCATCCAGCCACTCCTGTACCGCCTCCGGCGAGTTGAAGAAGAGGGAGCGGCCACCAGCTATAATTTTCAGTTTGGCGGGAAAGAACATCATGTATTTGATCCCACGATCTCGCAACGCCGCCTTGACCCCTTGAAAGGAGCGCCTTTCCCGCTGGACCTGGAGCGTAAAGTCAGGAAAGAATCGGACCGTGGCCCCTTCATACTGTAGATCACCCTGTTGTCTCGCCGCCTGGAGAATTGCGTCCCGGTCACGGAAATTCAGTATTTTCGCTATGATCGTCCGTGGCATGGCCCCAGGTTTGGGTCGTGGGATAGGGGCTCTATGCGCCCTCTCAATTGTGAAGAACTTAGAGAGACGCTTGGGTTTCAGGTGTCTGAGGATCAGGTCCTCTAGAAAGAGCTCCATACAGTCCCCTTCAAGCCCTTCCGCAACACCAACGACGCGGATATTGCTTCTCCGGGCCCTGCCTTCCTGATCGTCAAGCCGCAGGGCCATCAGGCGGTGCTGGTGCACTAGCTCATTTACCCGACCCTCGAGCCTCTTCTCCGAGTCCTGCAGTGCCTTGATATCGACTTCATTGGCTTTGGACCGGTCCGTTGTTTTCCCAAGGTCGGCTCGAAGCAGGTTCACTTCAATAGTAATTTTGTCCATCTTTGTTTCCAGGGTTGTGCCCAGGGTTTGAATCGCGGCCATTATGGACTGCAAGGACGGTTCCGCCGGGCCGGCAGCCTCCTTCGTAGCCCCTTCTGTCTGAGGCGGCGCCCTGGCCACTGTGTACTGGTCAAGCTTGTTGGCCTGGGTCACGGCGCCGCCCTTGGGCCTCATGGCGGTCCGGGCGCCCCGGGGGCCGAAAGCTCCTCCGCCCGCCGCACAACCAAGCGTCCCCTGGTCCGCGCCAGCGCCCTCCGGCGCATCCCTGGCTCCCAGGCTCTCTATCAGGGCCCAGTGGGGAAGGAGGCCTCCGTCGCAATCAGGCAGGCTCGCGATCAGGCGCGAGCCGCGCCGTCCCACTCCCCGGCTCCTAGGCGGCAGGCTGTCCCCAGCCGCAATCGTCGGTCCCCACCTGTTGTCTGGGCAGGGTATTCCTCAGCAACAGCACCGGCTGGGCCCGCCACCCCGCTCCTGCGGCCGCAAATGGCGCCCTCTCCCGGCCAGGGAGTCACTCCGCTGCAGCCTCGATCGCGGTGTCGCGTCCTTCCCTCGGACTACTGTTGGTCGCCGGCCTTGGCGACAGGCGCCCGGATCCAGGGGTGGTCCAGCGCCGCACACGCGGCCGCGTCTTTCCGGGACGGCGCTCCTCCGCGCAGGTCACCAAGCAGGCCACAAGCCGGGGCCTCGAGTTGCGCCGGCAGCAGTCGCGGAGCTCCAGGGCCGAGGCACCCGGCCGCCGCCGCCCGTCGCCGCCGACCTCCCGGGCAGTGTGGTTCTCTCCGGAGGTCGCCGAGCAGCTCTCTGGGGCACCGGACCATGGGGATCCGGGGGGAGCTCAGGTCGCTCCCCTCCGTACGGATTATAGCCGGATTGCGAGGAACACCAACGGCCCCGGCGGAGCTCCGGGATCAAGCGGCCATTTCCCAAGGCGCCTCTAGGTGAGTCTCTTGAAGCATGAGCAGTGGCACGTCGATACTCAAGCTTTGAGTAGCCTTCAGGCCCTCCCCTCTCATTACCTTATCCAAGAGACCATAGAAGTGAGGAACTTCAACTGGCCCTGGTAGCCCAAGAGGTCTCTCATATTGCTTGAGGGGAATGCCATGTATGTAGGTGACTTGTTGGTGAGGCCCAGAGGGCCGGAGCAGCTATATTATACAGCAGTCAAGGCCTGTGTCTAAGTGAAGGAAAATTGCTAGGGATTGTGTTGAAAGTTCCCCCTGCCTAGTACTTTGAAAACAAGAAGTGTCTGTCGTAGATTGCAGTAGGGACAGCTGCTAATCGGGCAAATGAACAACTTAACCATCCCTGCCCTCCAACCCCCCCCTTGCCAAAGCCTGAAAGCAACCCATCAATTCAGTCTGGCCGTGTGTAACGTTACAGTGGTGAAAACTTTAGCAGTAACACGGTCTGCAGTTTGCTGTCCCAGGGAGAGAACACTGTAATAAGCTTGCAGTCTATGGGGCATCAGGCATATTGGTGGCAAGGTACCCGGTGCCATGGAGAAACACCCCTTGAACGAGTCCGCTCGGTGCCACCTCCGCCAAACAGTTTAATTGTTTAGGTCTCTGACTTCAACGGAGTGTCTCTATCCAGGACCAATGCAGTCCTCTAGAAGATGATGCTCCCCACTTTCAATTGTCCGCTTCTTCCAATCCAGGTGCTCCTCGATCCAGTGTGGCACTGGGGAGTCAAATAATTGGGATTTCTCTGCGTACAGTACTTTGAGTCTGCCGGGAAAAGCAACATTTATTGTATTTGCAAGGCTCTCAGTTTTTGCTTTACCCTGAAGAAGGATCGGCTCTACTGCTGCACCTGCAGTGTGTAGTCAGGGAGCAACATGATTTTTGAGGAAACCATTAGAAAGGCTGTCCCGCGGGGGGTGTGGCGTGGACAGCCACCATGGCGGACGCGGCCTAATCGAGCTCCAGGCGCCCACGCCTAATAATCCTTCCAAATCCGCAGTTTCCTCACTCAGTGTAACCCAACGGACCCATCGGACGCTGAGGAACCCGCAGCACCATCCGGATCGATATCCTGGGCTGCTGTAACTGAAATCTGTCTGTCGGCTGGTGCACCTCACATCGGAGCTCCCTGGAGGCTCGGACCGGGCCCGGCGCCGCCAGTCTGCTCCCTTACCCTCAGACGCCAAGCGCTGCTGTGTGTCGGGGGGGCCGGAACGGCCCCAAGGTGAGGAGGAGTGTCTGTGGTGGGGGGCAGGTTGGGGGCCGTAGGCTGCACGTGGCCCCTGGGTCTCAGCGACAGTCTCCTGTGGCCTCCCGGCCCGCGCTTGCCTTCCCCCCGCAGTGACGATGCCTGCCGGTGCTCTGGTCTAGGGGGAGTTTAGCCCCTGTCGGACCCCCCCGGGGGTCGGGTGCTGCATGCTGGCCTCACAGCGCCAAGATTGGACACACCGGAGGATCGCGCCTGCATATAAGAAGGGGCTTCCCGCCAGGCACAGCGCTGTGCGACCCCCGCTTTGGACGCCTCCCTCAGTCTACTCCAGACCTGTCTGGCATTGGGGGCACACGCCTGCTTGTGGCGTGGGGCACTGGGGCCAGTAGCGAATGCCCCCCTGCCCTGGTGGGTCTACCATCTCCTGGTCTCTGCCTCCTTGGCTATTACTGGGCCTGGACGCTGTGGCTTGGCGGCGGGAGTGCCACGTGTAAGGGCCGGATGCCAGGAATTGACCTGAGTACCGGAGTGCGGGGTGGGCAGCAGTGGGTCATTGGTCCGGCGAGCTCGGTCCCAGTAGAGGGGCCTGCTTTGCTGGCTGTCGCAGGCTGCGGAAGCAGCTGAGCTCGGCTCAGTGCGGCTTGCGGCTGGTGGCGAGCCAGTCTCTGTGGCCACCCCTGGAGCAGCAGACTTGCGACACCTCGTGGCCTGCAGTGCTTCCTCTCCCAGCATCAACAGAATCCCCCATACAACAGACTTCCTGGGCTTTTGGGCCTGCCGCCCCATAGCCTGCAATTATGGGTAAGGACAAGCCATGCAGGGCAGGAGCCAAGCAAGATTACTACGACCTCCAGCGGGGAGACCTCAAGTGGAGCTGTTCTTGATAATGCTGCACTTTTAAGAAGCCATCACCGAGGCCAGGGATACCTTCGACGTCAAAATCAGTGCGGTAAGCTCTGAAGTCTCCTTTTTACGCCAGGATCTTCGTAAGGCGATTGATCGCATTACTGAGGCAGAGGCACGGGTCTCCTCCGTCGAGGACACTGTAGCCACCCTGAAGAAGAAGGTCAACAAGCTAACAGTAGTGTCGCAGGAGCTTGCTTCTCGGGTGGAGGATGCAGAGGGCCACGCTTGATGCAACAACCTCCGTTTTGTGGGTTTCCCGGAGGGTTGTGAGGGCTCCAGTGGCTCCGAGATCTTATGCCGGATGCAATGCTGTCCACTTGCTTCGTGGTGGAGAGGGCCCACCGGGCTTCTACGAAGAAACCGCCCCCGGGGAAAGCCCGCGGCCTGTGATCATAAAATTACTCAACTATGCAGACTGGGATGCCATCTTGCAGTATGACACACAAGGATAAATTCACCTTTGATTCCCGGCAGGTAATGATCTTTCCGGACTATACCAGACTGGTGCAACAACAACGTCATACTTTCATGGAGGCAAAACGGTGACTGCGGGAACTCAATATCCGGTATATGTTCCCTTATCCCGCAAGGCTGCATGTTATTCACAATTACAAGTCTTTCTTCTTCGATACGCCAGACGCAGTTTTTGCTTGGGCAGATGAACGGATCCACCTGAGACCACATACTTCACCGCCACTGGAGTCGGCCTTCTCCCGCAGCTCAAAACGGTGACATAGATCTGGTTCTGACCGCCGCTCCTCCAGTGCTGAATGAACATCCTGAATATGGTCGGCGGCTGAGGTTCTTTGCTTTGAGTTTTATGCTGGCAGCCCAGCATCTGGAATACTTCATGGATAACCTGCACTGAGATGGCATGGGCAAAACGCACTGTAACTGTCCAGTCAGACATTCATACCCCATGTTAAAGTTTCTTGGGAAATTGGGATCCATTAGGGGAGGGGCTCTGGGCTCTCCCCTTTGGGGGCTTGGGGTGTCCTTCATGGCGACAGATGCTCCTTGTTTCTGGCAGTATCGGGGGGGAGGAGGGGGTTGGAGGGGCCCACGGGGTTCTTGGGCAGTTTTGTTCTAGTTTTTACACAAGCGCAGACAGGCATATTAAATCCCGCTACACTAGGTACTCCAAAGATGTACATAATACCCAATGGCTGCACAGGCTAGTGTTTCCCCACTTGGGGACTTGACGGTGGTGGCATGGAACATCAGGGTGTTACTCAACAGAGTCAACAGGGTGCTGTCCTCTGCCAAGCCAAGTGATGTGGGGCCAATATCCTGCTTCTTCAGAAAATGCACTTACTGGGTACCAAGGCTCCCTGCCTGGCCCGGTTTGGATATTACTTTGTATACCATGCTGGGTTCACTAGGGGATCCCGGGGGACAGCTATCCTCATCCATCGTCTGGTCCCTTTTATCCACACGAAACACTAGAAAGACCCAGGGGGGAGATACATCCTGATATAGGGAAAGAGATACGACGAACATATCAACATTGGGAGCATCTATGCCCCCCCCCCTTAGGGACTACATTTATCGATACAATCTCCCGCCTCTGGGGCGACCTCCCGCATGGCATAACACTTTTGGGGGGAGACTGGAAAGATGTCAAGTCACCACTAGACAGAAGGCGTGGGTCTGAGACATGCCCCGTAGCAGATACATCAAAACTATGCACGCTCGCTACCACAATCAATCAATCAATCAATCAATCAAAGACATTTCTAGAGCGCGCTACATACCCGTAGGGTCTCAAGGCGCTGGGGGGGGGGGTGCCGCTACTGCTCGAACAGCCAGGTCTTCAGCTTCTTCCTGAAGGAGAGGTGGTCTTGGGTCAGGCGCAGGTCGGTCGGGAGGGAGTTCCAGGTCTTGGCGGCCAGGTAGGAGAAGGACCTTCCTCCTGTGGTCGCTCTTCGGATGCGGGGGACGGCGGCGAGGGCGTGGCTGGCAGATCGGAGGTGGCGTTTGGGAGCGTAGAAGTTGACTCGGCTGTTGAGGTAGCTCGGGCCTTGGTCGTGTAGGGCTTTGTGTGCGTGGGTGAGGAGGCGGAAGGAGACTCTCTTGCTGACGGGGAGCCAGTGGAGGTCTCTCAGATGTCCGGAGATGTGGCTGGTTCGTGGGATGTCGAGGATGAGTCTGGCTGAGGCGTTTTGGATCCGCTGGAGTCTCTTCTGGAGCTTGGCGGTGGTGCCGGCGTAGAGGGCGTTGCCGTAGTCCAGTCGGCTGGTGACGAGGGCCTGGGTGACGGTCTTCCTGGTCTCTGTGGGGATCCACCAGAAGATCTTCCGTAGCATGCGTAGGATGTTGAAGCATGACGAGGAGACGGCGTTGACTTGCCTGGTCATGGAGAGGGAGGAGTCCAGGATGAAGCCCAGGTTGCGTGCATGGTCTGTCGGTTTGGGTGCGGTGCCCAGGGCGGGAGGCCACCAGGAGTCGTCCCAGGCGGAGGGTGAGGAGCCCAGGATGAGGACCTCTGTCTTGTCTGAGTTCAGCTTCAGGCGGCTGGTCGTCATCCACTCGGCTACCTCTTTCATCCCTTCTTGTAGGTTGGCTTTGGCCGCGGCGGGGTCGTTGGTCAGGGAGAGGATCAGCTGGGTGTCGTCGGCGTAGGAGATTATGCTGAGGTTGTGTTTGCGTACGATGGCCGCGAGGGGGCTCATGTAGACGTTGAAGAGGGTGGGGCTCAGAGAAGATCCTTGGGGGACGCCGCAGATGACTTCGGAGGCCTCTGACTTGTATGGTGGTAGGCGGACTCTCTGTGTTCTACCGCCGAGGAAGGAGATGATCCATTCTAGCGCCTTGTCCTGGATTCCGACGTTGCTGAGGCGCCGTACTAGGGTGCGGTGGCAGACCGTGTCGAAAGCCGCGGAGAGGTCTAGGAGGATGAGGGCCGCTGTTTCTCCATTGTCCATCAGGGCTCGGATGTCATCGGTGGCGGCGATGAGGGCGGTCTCGGTGCTGTGATTGGCTCGGAAGCCGGACTGAGAGGGGTCGAGGGATCCGTTTGTCTCGAGGAAGGCGGCCATCTGCTTGTTGACGGTCTTCTCGATGACTTTGGCTGGAAACGGGAGAAGCGAGATGGGGCGGTAATTCTTGAGGTCGGTGGGGTCCGCTGTTGGTTTCTTGAGTAGGGCGCTGAGTTCGGCGTGCTTCCAGCTCTCCGGGAAGGTGGCGGTGTTGAAGGATGTGTTGATGATGTCTCGCAGGTGGGGTGCGATGACAGCGTCGGCCTTGTTGAAGACGTGGTGAGGGCAGGGGTCAGTCGGTGATCCGGAGTGGATGGAGTTCATCGTGCGGATGGTGTCTTCGGTACTGATCGGGGTCCAGGCGTGGAGGGTGGTGGTGGGGGGTGGTTGTTCGGTCATGCTGTGCGTTGGTTGGTTGTCGAAGCTGCTGTGTATGTCTGTGATCTTGTTGTGGAAGTATGAGGCGAGGGAGTTGCAGAGGTCTTGCGATGGGGTGATGTCGTTGTTTCCTGCGCTGGGGTTGGAAAGCTCTTTCACGATGTTGAAGAGTTCCTTGCAGTTGTGTGCGTTGTTGTCCAACCGGTCCTTGAATGCTGTTTTCTTGGCGGCGCGGATCAGCTGGTGGTGCTTCCGGGTAGCAAGCTTGAAGGAGGTCCTGTTGTCCGGTGTCGGTTCCCTTTTCCAGACTTTCTCGAGGGCTCGGCAGTTCTTCTTGGAGCTCTTGAGTTCGTCGGTGAACCATGGGGCCTTCTTGCTGCCGGGTCTGCTGGGCGCGGTCCTCAGTGGGGCGAGTTCGTCCGCGCAGTTGCTGATCCACTTCGTGAGGTTGTCGGCGGCCTGGCTGGGGTTCGCTGAGCTGGCAGGAGGGTGCTGGCTCAGGGAGGTGGCGAGCTGGTCTGCTGTGATCTTGTTCCAGCTTCTGCGGGCGGCCTGTTGTTGGTGATGGTGGGTCGGCGTTCTCTTGAAGGTGAAGTGGACGCAGCTGTGGTCCGTCCAGTGAAGCTCTGTGGCGTGGCTGAAGTCGATGTCTGTGCTGGATGAGAAGACGGCGTCGAGAGTGTGTCCGGCAAGGTGGGTGGGGGTGGACACCAGTTGCTTGAGTCCCAGGTTGGCGAGGTTGTCGAGCAGGGTGCTGGTGTTGCGGTCGTTGTTGTTCTCCAGGTGGAAGTTGAGGTCTCCCAGGAGGATGTAGGCAGCGGAGGGGAGGGCAAGCGGGCTGACGAAGTCGGCGATGTCCTCGCTGAATTGGGTGCGTGGTCCAGGGGGTCTGTAGATCAGGGTGCCTCTGAGGGTGGTGGTCGGGTTGGTGTGGATCTGGAAGTGCAGGTGTTCGGCGCTGGTCAGGGTGTTGTCGGTGCTGGTCGTGAGACGGATGGTGTTCTTGTGGATGATGGCGATGCCTCCTCCCATCTGGTTGGCGTTTCGGTCCCTCCGGACGATCTTGTAGCCCTCTGGGATGGCGATGGCGATGTCGGGAGCTGAAGAGGCGTTCATCCAGGTCTCCGTGAGGAAGGCAACGTCAGGGGCTGTGGCGTCGAGGAGGTTCCAGAGTTCGATGGCGTGTCTGTGGACGGAGCGGGTGTTGAGCAGGATGCACTTGAGGTGGGTACTGCTGGTGTTCGGCTTGGTGGGTGCGGGGCAGGATCGGATGCATGAGAACTTGCAGGCGTGGCAGCTGAAAGGTCCGTTGGTACGTCCAGGAGTGGCTTGATGGCATTCTGGTTGTCGGCCGGTGTTGAGAGCGCTGAGGGTGGCGGCTGAGTACGTCAGGCGTGTAGGTCGGGGTCTTCGAGGTCCAGGGGTCCTGGCACTGGGCGCGGTCCAGGCGCGGACGGGCGTAGACGGGCTTGCCTTTGGCGCGCCTTCGGCGCACAATCGGCGCGCCCGCTGCGCGTGACCGCTGCGCGTTCGCACGGTCGCCATATAAGGCGAAGTGCGCGGGTGGGCGGGGCAGCTGGGAGGCGGGAGCGGGGAGGGAACAGAAAGAAAAAAGGGGCGTGGTCAGCGGTGGTGGCGGGAAGCGGGGAGCGGGGAGGGAGGACGGCGCGGTGGGCGGGCAGGCAGGCAGGAGGGCGCGAAGGGCTGAAAAAGACACGAACAAAATGCAGGCACAAATGTCAGGAGAAAAGAAAAACAGTTGACACGGGGAGAAAAGCAGTTTAAGCAAGCACAAATTTTGACAAAACAAGCGAGAACAGACGCTATGAAAAAGAAATAGTTAACACGGGGAGAAGAACGGTTAAGCAAGCACAAAATTTCGACAAAGCAGGCGGAAACAGACGCCAGCGGCGTCAGCCGGCAGCGAGGCAGAGGGCAGGCAAGGGGGCACACACAGCAGTTGGTGGCCGTGCGGCGCGGGGGTGTCCCACAAGTGGGTCACACTCACCTGCGTCGCACGGTCGCCATATAAGGCCAAGTGCGCGGGTGGGCGGGGCAGCTGGGAGGCGGGAGCGGGGAGGGAACAGAAAGAAAAAAGGGGCGTGGTCAGCGGTGGTGGCGGGAAGCGGGGAGCGGGGAGGGAGGACGGCGCGGTGGGCGGGCAGGCAGGCAGGAGGGCGCGAAGGGCTGAAAAAGACACGAACAAAATGCAGGCACAAATGTCAGGAGAAAAGAAAAACAGTTGACACGGGGAGAAAAGCAGTTTAAGCAAGCACAAATTTTGACAAAACAAGCGAGAACAGACGCTATGAAAAAGAAATAGTTAACACGGGGAGAAGAACGGTTAAGCAAGCACAAATTTTCGACAAAGCAGGCGGAAACAGACGCCAGCGGCGTCAGCCGGCAGCGAGGCAGAGGGCAGGCAAGGGGGCACACACAGCAGTTGGTGGCCGTGCGGCGCGGGGGTGTCCCACAAGTGGGTCACACTGGGTTGGTCAGACATTTGGCGTGAATATCACCCCGCTGAACCAGCCTACACATACATGTCTGCGGTCCACGGTTCCCTCTCCTTACTAGACTACTATTCACGCCAAGCAGCTACATTCACAGGTTCTCCCAGGCCTCCCACCTCCGTAGGGGGCTGTCGGACACTCCCGGGTCTCGGTCAAACTGCATACCCTAGCTCGGAAACCTCCCTTTAGGTGGCAAATGTCCTCATAGCACCTTCGGGATCCGGACTATCAGGAGACACTTACTGGGGCTATCTAGGAATACATAGACTTAAACGCTGCCTCTGCCTCAAACTCCTTTGGAAAGCACTAAAGCCCAAGATCCGAGGGGTGGACATTAGTTATCGTGCGAACAAAAAGTGCAATCACTCCACCCAAAGGGTCGAGCTCGAGGCCCGGCAGACAACCCTAGAGACACAATACACTCTGTACCCTAGCCCCTCCCTCCAACGTAACTTATTGCAAATACAACAAAAACTACAACACCACCTTATTGATGAGGCTAAAGAGATCTGGCTGGCATCGCAACACTGGATCTATCAATGGGGGGACAAATTGAGCACGATGCTCCACAGGTTGTGTCAGGTGGGGATGTCCCCGGCTGTTTTCCCCATCATTCATGGTGATGACGGTGTGTTACATTCGCCCCTGGCAGCGGTCGCTGCGGAATTTGCATGTTACTTTTCCACACTGTATGCGCGCCAGGAGCAGCTATCACCGGCCCTTATAGCGGAGTTCCTTAGAGATATTCCCCCTCAAAGCTTAGCGACCAGATGAGAGACCAGCTTGACGCCCCCATTACGGCTGATGAACTAAGTGTGGCGCTTGTGGCGCTGCGCGGGGAGGGCCCCCAGCCCCAACGGATTCCCTGTGGAATTCCTCCGGTCCCACATGTCCACTATAAATTCCCACCTGTAAGAGGCGATACACGATGCGCTCGAACAACGTCGGCCGCCCCAGGACTGGCGGCAGGCAGAGATTGTTCTTTTTCTGAAGCCAGGCCGCCCTCCAGAAGAGCCGTCCTCCTACAGGCCCATCTCTCTTATTAACTTTGACCCCAAACTGCAAGGCAACGTCCTAGTTGATCGCCTACGAGCCTGCATACAGGACTTGATTCACCCAATTCAGTCTGGCTTTATGCCACACCGAGCCACTAGACACAACATCCTTTGGGTTCACAATGCCTTGGAGATGGCTCATGAGCTAGGGCACCCCGCGGCCATACTTCTTGCTGACATTGACAAGGCATTTGACTCTCTCAGCTGGGTGTACCTCTTTCAGCTCCTTGAGGCCATTAATTTGGGCCCGCGTTTTCAGGCATATGTTCGACTGCTATATACGGACCCCACCGCCTCTGTGCGCATTGCTGGTCACACCTCAGCCCCATTTCCTATCGGTCGCAACACGCAACAGGGCTGCCCCCATACCCCCTTTTATTTGCCCTGGCAGTAGAACCCTTGGCGGCTTGGGTGCGCAGTGATCCAGTGCTTCAGGGATTTGAGTGGCCGCGGTCGCATCCCAACCGCATCGCCTTGTATGCGATCGATGCCCTCTTTTTCATGATGGACCCATGGTTTTTAGGACCACACGTCCTGCAGATTCTCCTAGTTTTCGGTCAGATCACCAGACTTCATACTAATCCCTCCAAATCAGTCTTATTCCAAGTATGTGGCAATCAGGTAGTGACAAATGGGCGGCCCAATTGACCCGAGCAACAGGGGGTTTTAAATACTTGGGTATCTTTATATCGCCCTGCCCAAAGACCTCATGGGCTCAGAACATTAATCCCCTTCTCACCGTTCTCTCCCGCTCTCATTGTACAGGTGTGCAGCGATTTTTAAGATGGTGTCTTTACCTACATTTTTATATCGGCTACAAAACTTCCCATACCACATATCGAGATCCTGGTTTGCAAATATCAATGCCATCCACAACAAATTCCTGTGGAATAGTGGGGCAGTTCGGGTAACGCTCCAAACCTGTGCGCAATGGACATATTGTGGGGGTATCGCCGCAGCTGATGTATTTTCCTACTACTACCCTCCCTTTGCTGATCGTAAATGAATGGCGGTACAGTTCGCCATCGGATTCTGCGTTCGCACTGGAGCTCATAACACTGGAGGGGCCCCACTCCTTCAACTACTTTATAATGTACAGAGCCTAGATTTCCTTCCCCATGCTGGCAGGACTGTATTCCGGCTCTGACGGTATGTTTTTGGGCAGATGGGGTGGCGTAGTCGGCTGAGGCCCTGCCTGGATTCCGTAAATGGGACATAGTGGTTTATTCACACTGGGAAATATTATGTAGGGAACAACCTTAAAATCTTTCCAGCAGGTGGAATTCCAGTTACACAAATCACAGTTTTATAAATACCTTCAATTGCGCCATACCATGGCCCCCACCATCCTCACTCTGGACAGCTTGCCAGAGTTCCTTCCTCTTGAAGGCCGTCTCCTCATGGGGGACCTAGGGGCGCATAAAATCAGACAGGTCTACCAGACCCTAACCACATACTCCAAAACAACATTGCATAAAACCAGACAGGCGTGGCAGGACGACACACCAGACTTAAGGGACAAAACTGGGCCAAGGCCATAGCCATCCCCCGGGGCGCAGCGGTGTCCTCCCGATATAGACATATCCAATTCAAATATGTACACCGGGTATAATATACAAGACTCCATCATTGGAAGATGGGGGTTGTTCAGTCTCCCCAATGTCTGCGCTGTGGGAGGGATGAGGGAACCTTCTTACACATAGTGTGGAGCTGCACTGCTATACAGCCCTTCTGGTGTAAAGTCTCGGCATGTTTGGGTAGGGTATTAGCTTGGGATCTCCCACACGACCCAAAACTGTTCCTATTACATAGCACGGACGGTATAGGGGGCAACCGGTACAAACAGCACTTGCTCTTCCTGGCCCTCACAATCGCTAACCGAGACATCGCTCAGTTATGGAAAGGGGTCTCCCCCCAGCGGAGACTAAAGGGAGAAAAGAACTAGACAGATAATTGGGCGCTGAGCTGGTAATTTTCCAGGCGTGAGGCTGCCCCTGGAAACACAGGAAAATATGGTCTCGATGGGCAACGTATGGGGTATCGACCTTCCTCCACAGACCCCCTGATGGGCATAGTTGCAAACACCCCTATGATCATCCCAGGCCACACCCAACATACCTGTACTGCATGTTTGAATACACATCTACACCTTCTTCAATGCATGGGTTTGGGCACTGTCTGTGCAAAGTTTGTGTTGTTTTATATGTTTAATGCAGTTAATAATGCATACCAACGGTGTATATCCTGATTATCTTGGTGTCAATGTTTGTATGTAGGGCGTCTTCCCAGCTGGGATCACGGAAAATCAATAAAATGTGTTATTAAAAAAAAAAAAAGAAAGGCTGTCACACGTGTGGGATGCTTGGAGGATTGCATCTCTGCAAAGCTAAAGATGCATGCAATTATAGGACCTGGCATTGTCCCCAGTGGTGGCCAGGGACTGTCTGATGGGGGGGACCTGCAGTGATCGGTCCCTTTGGCTCACCGCCGATATCACCTGGGGCCGCAGGGCCACCGCTCTCTCTACTCTGGCCCCCCTCTGAACCGCGTCACCACCATCAGGTAGGCCGCAGGTTGGGCTGAAGGGGATCGGGATAGTTCCATGGGGCCGGCTTGTTACAGAGAGCAGCGCCGGTGATGGCGACGTGACGGCATCTCTCACTGGCCTCAGACGTGCGTGCCACTGTCAGATCTGGACGTATTTCCGGTGGGATGCCTAGCGGAGCTCAAAGCTTTGCATCGCCCATCTTGAGCAGTCAGGCCTAGTTGGTTACATTCTTTCATTACAGTGCCAGTGGTGATACCCAATAGATATTTGAAAGACTTTAACAAGATGTTGTTGGTCTTGATTTGGGGAGGAGGCAGGAACAGAGCGGCTTTGCACAATTACAGTTGCTGGAGACAGAAGGGGGTTGGAGGACCCTGATTATCAAAACGAATATATATTACAGCTCCGAGTCAGTGGGTGCCTAGATGGGTGTGTAAGTCCCATTTGGGAGCGATTCAGTATTTGGGAGATCCTGCAAGTGGAGAAAGATAATTGTTGGAAGTGTTGAACCTGAGAGATGGGAGGCAGAGGCGTTTCAGAGTATTAGTGGGGGCTCAGCATTGCAGCAACAGATGTTTAATTTGGACTAACACTAACGGGGCTTCCATTGTGGAGACATCCAAAGTGAAGGTAATTCAGTCCGCCTCCAGAAGGGATTGCTGGGAGGCTGCTGGTGTGGTCACACTGGGGGGTGATTTGTTAACAGCAGGTTCAAAACGTTTGAAGCACACAATACCTGTGGGTCCATTCCTGGCATTTGAGTCATTAGTAGACACATCAAATCCACTTGGTGTCAGGGAGAGGTGGAGTCCACTCCTCATAATATCTAACAGAGCGTGTCGACTCACTGTGGAGCCAGGAGAGCTACTAATGTATTATGCAGCAGTTATCTGGGGCTGTGGGAAAAAAGATGCCAAACAATGTTTGACTATTAAAGAGTGGTCCCATACACTCAAATATTCAGCCGTGGCCCGTGCAGGTAAGAGCGGTGGGGCCCAAAGGGCCGCGATGGGGATGAGGGGGGCGGGGGGGTGGATTCGACAGACGACCACGAGGAAAAATTTAAATAAATAATACATTTTCCGTCCTTGTCGACTGTTGACATCCCCCCACACCCGGACACACCGCTCTTACCTGCACGGGCATCGACTGCAAATATTCATCAAAGGCAACTGGGAACATCCGCTTCAAACTCATTCAATTTAAACTACTTCTGATCCCTAAGAGGTTAATAGGATTTTCCCTACTGGTACTGGGCTGATAGTTGCCTCCAATGTTGCTGACCCAACGCTGATTTGGTGCATATGTTTTGGAATTGTCCAGATCGCGAGCCATACGGAGGCGATACAGGACCTGGTGAGAGATTATGGGCAAAGATCACGCTTACTAACGAGGACGTTGAGCAGGGTTTATGAAAAAGGTCAACAATTGTGAAGTTTGAAAATAGTCTTGCTGATCTGGAATTGCTGTTGGACAAACACTACAGAGCTTTGTCTTGGAAGGCGCCTCCCCTGGTTAGATTTTGAACCAGAGACTTGCTGAAATGGGCAGAGGCAGAAGATGACACTTTGACCATGCTTCATACGACAGATGGGGGCCAGGTGGACATGACCAAGTGGGATTAAATGGTCACCTCCTTCAAAACTAAGGCAGATGGCAGATTCCCATGAAGGGATTGGCATTTCAGGAAGGAGGAACAATAGAGGTGACCAAGGAGGGAGGGAGGGAGGGCTTGGAGCTGACTGCTTAGTTCCTGATTGTATGTGGATAGGCAGAACATGAAAGACCCCCCCTGTACGAGAAACTGTACTGCTTTGTCGTAGTGTTGTTGGAGTCCTTGTCATGGGAGAAATACTATGGATAGCTTGGTTGATTTGGGGGGATTGTTCAGCTAGAGCTTTAAACGATCTCTCCCACCCCCTAGTCGTACCCAGTTAATTCCACTATTACAGAGAGCTGCATATGGAATCGCCATTTCAACACATGGCACTTTATTTGACAAGGTATAGGAGCAGACCTCGGGCATTATCACAGAACATTAATCTGAGTAGGTCTGTAGGACATTACTTCAGTTGTACCCCATCCATAACCAGCAATATGCAACTAGCAATTTTGGGGAAATTTGAGACCTTTGTGGATTGCCTATGTGTATGTGTTATAACAAAATGAGGTGACTGTGAATCAAAGATTTTCTTGTGTGTAAGTGTGCAGCCACATGCTATCTATGCAAGTCTTATATAGCGTTGCCCCTATTCATGCCCCTTTTTCAGAAATTGATGTGTGGTCTGTCAGACATGCACCAGTCCTGGGCTACGTCCCTATGAGATGAAATCAGACCCAGGCTAATAAGAGTCCTCGAGTATCCATGCAACAAGAGCTACAGGTTGCCATGAGCGGAGGGAACAGAGAGGAGATGAAAATGTGTCTGAACGTTTATGGTCAGAAACCCTCGCAGTACCATGTGAAATCCATGAGGAGCAAAAGGGGAATGGATAAGTCTGGGGCACCTCTAAAGTGACATTTGCAGCATAATCCTGAGGGATAGGTGATTGAAGAAGCTATGATGTGAGTGAACTCAGCTGCATGGAAGGCCTTACTGTCATGATTTACAGTAACCACAATGCTTGGGCAAAAGGCGGCAATGTTGGGGAGGGATTTATTTTTTAATAAAATCATTTTTATTGGCATTTTTGAAAAAACAGTACAGTAGTAGCAATTACGAATAGAATATAACATTCATTAGTTATACATCTTGGCATGGAGTAGAATTACATTATAGTGCATGCCTCATCGAAAAGTATTGGAAATGATAATGTTGTGTGATAAATAGGTGGGGCGGGGTCTAAGTCCATGCAGGGTAGTCGAGCCGTACTGGGAGTCGGGCGCATGCTCTCATTGTCAGCCCTACATTGTAATTGGTACTATATGCCAGATTCAAACTGGAGAACTGGGGAGATATAACTGGGGTACACAGTGTCTTATGTCAAGCGACGTGATGGGGGCCATCTAACTGCCATATTCTGGCTAGGTCTTGGGTTGTGCTTGCGCAGTTGGGGGGACACTGGAAGGTCGCGTGAGAGATGATGTGCTTATTGTCCATCCTTGGCCTCTAGTCCTGACTCACCCATCGTCTATTCCACAGGGAGACTGCCTTCAGGTGCCATGGTGCGCGCCTGTGTTGCGGGGGAGCGGATCGCCTGGGACCCCGGCTTATCTAATGTTTTCTGCATGAAGGAGTGGAGTAGGATAGCCCACGGCATAGATATAGGATATTTGCGGGTTCCCTTAACTTCTTCAGATCGAAGTACCTCTTCCTCTGCCACGCCCCATTGTTTGACTGCCCCCACACATGCCGCTAATGGGGGTCCTCTGCGTGCCTTCAAGTGCATTGCTATGCACCGCTCAGCTAGAAGGAGCGTCAGGGACGCGAATCGCGTCTCAACTTTCATACTCTTGCGACGTTTGCTTATGTCAAGTGCACAGGCCTCCCATGTGTGGATGCCCGAGAGCCCCGTGATTGCAAGATGGGCGGCGTGGATTGAGGCCCAGTAAGTGTGGAGCGTTGGGCAGTCCCAGAACATGTGTTTAAAGGAAGCGCTGGGCTCTGAACATCTGTGGCATGTGAAGGACCCATCTGGGTAGTATTGCTGAAGGTTCTCGGGGGTGAGGTATGCGTGGTGTAGTATGTGCAGTTGTATGTTTTTGAAGCGGTAGTTGCAGGACACTTTTTTAGGAAACTCCAGGGCGCGGGCCGATTCTTTGTTATGGAGCGGTCTTTGGAATTCAGTTTCCCATTTTTTCCGAAGGGGCGCCAGGCTGAGTGGGTTGAAGGCCCGTATCGCCTGGTATATCCAGGTGACCAAATGTCATCCCGGGCCCATCTGTAGCAGTGTGTGAATTACCGGGTGTGTAGGGGGTTCAGTATCTATCGTGTGCCACACTCTACGGCAGTCTTCAAGCAGTTGCCGATGCAAAAGGAATTGTCCTCTGGGGAGTTCCATCTCAGCCGCCAATGCCGCAAATGTCTGCAGTTGTCCATTGAGATAGAGTGAGCCTACTTCTGTAAGTGCGTGCTCTGTCCATGCTTGGAACATCCGTTCCGTGTAGTGTGCCCGACCTCTGGAAAATCCCACCAACGGCAGGGTGGGGGAATACACGGGTGCCTTGCGGTTCATCCTATGGACATTCGTCAGGCAGACGCGTGCCACGGTCACTTGTTCAGAAGTGGCGTCGCTCCTGGCAGCAGCATACGTCTTATGGTTGGGGTCTAAATCCGCCCAGCGACTGTGGTCAGTTCCCCTAGTGCCCGGCCCGCTGTCCAGCATGACACCCATTGAAGCTGGGCAGCGAGGAAGTATCACGCAAAGGAGGGGGCACCCAGCCCTCCCTGGTCCAGGGGCAGCTGCAGTTTGGTGAGGACAATTCGTCGACGCACTGACCCCCAGAGAAGGGTCCCGAGGAGAGTGTCCAGCTCCCGGAAAAAGGAGCGCGTAGGAATCACAGGAAGATTAGCGAAATACTATAGTAATCTCGGAACGAGTATCATCTTGGCAATTGCAATTTTGCCAGTGACAGCTAAGGGTAGATCCTCCCAGAAATTTACAGAGGATCTGATACCTGCCATTGCCCTGCGATAGTTCCCATCATAGAGATCTTGTGGCGTGTGATATAGGCGGACCCCCAGGTATCGCACCGCCTGGGGGGTCCAAGAGAGGTTGATGCCGTCCAGGCGTAACGGGTGTGGAGGGAGATCTTTCACAAGGGGGTATACCGTCGATTTGGACCAATTCACTTTCAAGCCCGCCACTGCCTCAGAATCCTGTAGCATGCGTAATATGGGGGTGAGGTCCGACTCAATGTCCCGGACGTAGATGAGCACGTTATCCGCGTAGAGTGAGACCGCGTGGATGGTGGCTGCAATTGGGATGCCCCATCCCCCACCCTCATTGCGGAGAAGAGTTGCCGAAGGCTCTATCGCCATGGCGAAGAGCAAGGGGGAGTGCGGGCAACCCTGGCGGGTGCTCCTGCGCACCGGAAATTAAGGGAATATGAGGGGCCCCAGTTTCGCTCTGGAGGTGGGTGCCGAGTAGATGAGCTTGGTGTATGCCAATAGACGGAACCCCACTGCCATGAAGCGCAGGACCTGCAACAGATACGGCCATAGGAGGGTGTCAAAAGCTGTCTCCAGGTCCAGGACCAGACACGCCACATGGGGAAAACAGTCCTGGATCTGGCCCTGAACGTGGAACAAGCGTCGTATGTTGTAGGAAGTGTTTCTGCCCGGCACAAATCCACTTTGATCTGGGTGGATCAGTTTTGGGAGAACCGTGGCGTATCTGTCTGCCAGGATTTTCCCATAAATTTTATAGTCAGTGGGCAACATGGCTATGGGCCGACAGGAGCCCAGTTGGTGCGGATCCCTATCCGTTTAAGGAGGGAAACTATAACTGACTCGCACATGGACTGTGGCAGGGCGCCTTCGTCCAGGGCCGCCTGGAACTGTTTCACCAGTTGGGGGACCAAATGTGTCGCAAAGGTGCGGAAAAAATCCAGCAGGAGGCCATCCCACCCGGGAGCCTTACACGTGGCCAGTGCCTGCATCGCCTGCCTGACCTTGTTTGCATCTATGGGCTCATCTAAGTCCTGTCGGTCACTACCCTCCATACGGGGCAGGGGATAACGGCGCAAGAACCAGTTGTGGCATTCGGTGTCTATTGGGGCGGGGTTCGCCTAGAGTTGAGTATAGTGTCTCTGGAAGGCATCCAAAATGGAAACCTGTGATTGAAGGAGCGTGTGCGGGTCAGTGCGGATGGTCGTGATTGGCGGAAGAGTTGTGTCTTGTTTCACCAACCATCAACCATAGTGCCCCCATTCTGTCTCCCTCCCTGTGTACCCGAGCCACGTATGCTCTAAAATTACGCAGTTTTAGCGTCTGCTATCTGGACTGGTGTAAGTTTATGCTGGTCAGCTGACCGCGTGAGTGTGGCCAGTGTCTGCTCCATTTCTTGGATGCGGCGCTCGAGGACTTAGTGCACCCCTGTGATGTGTTGAATACATGTGCCCCGTATGATCACTTTAAACGCGTTCCATTCCGCTGTGCGGGTAGTGGCCGTGCCAGCGTTTTCCCGAAAGTAGTTCTGCATGTGTTCCAATTGTGTTTGTTAGAAAGTCGGGTCCTCCAGGCAGTCCTTGGGCAGGCGCCAGGTGGGGACCGGAGGCCTGGGCGTGCGCCATCTGAGTGTAATCGTGTGGGCGTCATGGTTGACAAGACCCTGCCTAAGTAGTCGGAGTCTAGAATAGTGGGCAGGATGGAGGGGGAACAGAGGAAGCTGTCCAGCCGAACGTTAAGGTCATGTGGTGTTGAGTGAAATGAGTAGAGCCTAGTGGTCCGGTATTTGGAGCGCCAAGCGTCCATGAGTGAACATTGTGCTGCCCATGCTGCGAACCGTTTGGCTTGGATTGTGATGGGGGACGCTGGGTGGGGGGGGTAAGATCTGTCCAGGGACGTGTTTTGCATGCAGTTATAGTCCCCTCCCAGGATCCAGGGGGTTTGGATGTAAGAGCTTAACGGTAGGGAGAGCGTGTCCCAGAATTTGCTTTGGTCTACATTAGGCGCATAGACGCTCCCCAATTGGAGCGGTTGGCCATCCAGAAGGCCTTGTAACAGGGCGTAATGCCCGTCTCGGTCAACAGTTCGAGACTGCTTCTGGAATGGGACGCCCGGGAGCACCCATAAGCGGGTCCCCCATGCGTAGGCCGAATATGTAGTGGCACAGAACATTCCTCGCCGGTTCCTCCTGCATAACTTGGCTAGTTCCCCTGTGCTGAGGTGGGTTTCTTGCAGTAGCGCTATCTGCGCTTTCTGACGCTTTATGTAGGCATATACGGAGTATCGTTTGCGCGCAGTGTGCATGCCTCGCACATTGAGTGTGAGGATAGTGATAGTGCCTTTATGTGCCATTATAGTTTATGGGGGTTGGTGAAAGAGGAGAGGATTGCCGGACCCAACGGTGAGGCGCGACTCCTGCATGCCCCTCCAGCGCCTGCGCTGTCCTAGGGTAAGATGTTGGGAAGGGATGGGGGGGCTTTCTATGTGTCATCCTTTTTTTTTGTATTTATTTGTAGTTTTAACATATTACATGACGATGTATAGCAATACAATGTGCAGTGAGTCACAGTACAATCACAAAATTCTCTGTGGCCAAGTACCATATTTGTAACAGATGCTATAGAGCCATTCTTTTAACCATTCAGTACAATCAAAATGTATACATAACACATAGAGATGTAGCATTATGCGTGGACAAGGAGGGATTTACCAATCATGAAAGACCCAGGGGCAGGTAGCCCTATCCTCTGTCAACAATGTTCCATATGTGTGCAGCTTGCAACACCAACAGTCTTAGTGAACTGAAATCATCAATAAAGAAATACCCAATGAAACACCCCCTGACATTATTTATGCAGTTGTATTCGGGGCAGGAATTTCGTCTGCGGAGTTTTGTAAAAGTAAGTACCCCTGAAGCAGTTTTCATATATCTTTGGGCCTGGAGGTAGTTGGTACCGTCTCAGCATAGATAGTGGTCTGTTCTTGGCAATATGTTAGGTCTGTCAACCAGTCTTTGAATTTCGGGGCCCGGCCCCTTCCCCATCTACATGCCACTCTCCGTTTGGCTAGCAACAGTGATATAGCAAGAAATTTTCTATGAGCGCTAGGTATCTGTGCCGTGTATCCTAAAAGTGCCATCAAAGGGTCTCTCTCCATTTCTCTGCCAGTCATCTTTTCTAGTGCCACTAACACCTGTTCCCAGTATTCTTGTATTTTCGGGCACTCCCACGCCAAGTGTAGGAACCCCGCTCCTGGTTGGTGGCATCGCTCACACCTGTCAGTTGTAGCTAATTTAAATTTGTATTTCTTAAGTGGAGTATAGTAAAGGCGATGCAGGTATTTATAATGTATCACTCGCAGCCTGCAGCTTGCTGAGATCTGTGCCATTTGTAGACAACAATACTTCCACGGTTCATCAGTGAGTACCCGCCCGATATCCTCCCCCATTGCACTCGCGCCGGGCTATGAGCTCCTTCCCTGTTGGATCGTATTGTTGCAGGGATTCTGCTTATACACAGAACTATGCGTAGAACCCCAGGACCTCAGTGAATTGTGGTGTACCAGAAACTCACCTCAGAGCCCAGAACCCAGTATCCGGCTAGCATAAGTGTCCCATTCGTTATCTTAGATTCTGCTCAGAGATCCCAATGAAAAGACAACCCAGAACAAGCTGCTTAGTGTACTCTCAGGAATGGTGGGAATCGGAAATACCTGTTCGTATATTATTCTCACATCAGTCCACAACAAGAATCAACAGAGACACGGTGAAAATAAAAAGAGTTTATTTTTATAGACCACGTGTCCTAAGATGCAGTACTTTGGCTAATACAAGCAGACAAATGATTAAAATCAAAACCATCAGCATCGTTACAATACCATAGAATATAAAAGGGGTAATCATATTATACCACCTTCCCTTTACTAAGAAGCTAATATTATTATTATTAGGCTAATAGAAGGTCTCTTAGGCTTGAATAGGGGACCCCATACCTCAAAGATCAGCTTAGTGAAATCACATCACAGGAGCATCAGGAGTCTTCTCGCAGGAAGGCTCGGCTTCGGTCTGAATAATAAACATGATGTCTGTGATATTAAACGCACCAACTTTCAGGTATTTGCAGCTGCCCGTGTGTTATGGCCAAATAGTGGGTCGATCAACCAAGAGTGGAAAACATGCATTGTCTAACAACCCAGACTGTTTTGTCACGCCATGTACAGACCAAGGTCGCTGCGCAGAGCTCGGGATGGTAACAGCAGATTGCTTTCGTGTGAGGCAAAACTCGAGTCAGCAGTTTGTTTAAGCAATAACATGTAAACGCAGTGTCGTGCGCAAAAGCAGCAAGATGGCTTTCTAACATCTAACGTGGTTGTGCTAACTTAACAATGTATGTACGTATTAAGGGAGTCCTCACTACATGCCCCCTTGATCGAAGGACTATTCAATAGGCAAGAAAATAGAGAACGCAGAGTTCAGTTTCGACAGAGCAGAACAAGGCGTATTCAATTAAAAAACAAGTTATAGTTGCGGCAAAAGCCGAAAAAACGAAAAATGAAAAAAGGGGAGAAAAAAAAATCAAAAAACCTCAAATGTGTGACAGGAAAAAAATAAAAAATGTTGCTTTGAGCAGCAGTCTAAAGGCACATGGAAAGACACGGCAGCAAAAAACATAGTGGACCACAGTTCACTCAATCCATGAACGTATATGCAGCATACGTGGCAACTGCTTCCAACAAAAAATCGTTTGCAGATCCACGAAAAGTTTCAGCCATCCAATTAATCAAGGAAAAGGAACATACATGTTCTTCAATAAGCGGAGCCTCTAGCACGATCAGAGGGCAACCGAATTGTTCCTCCAGATAGCTCATATCCAAGAAATCATAGGCAGCCCTTGCGATGTCCCAATTACCCAGGATACCATGCGCCGCACCACAGGCCATAATCCGAACACCAGAACAGGCAAACTCGTGAGACACTAAGGGCCTCATCAGTCGATCATAATCCGGCACAGGAGACACCGTGTTGGTTAAGCACAAATCCAGAGGCCATTCAAAGGGACAATCTAGGCAGTGAAAGGCAGGTTGCACGCAGGTGAAGTATGAATACCGGAAGGATAGTCCATACGCCAGGCTCAAAGTCGCCAATGGCAGCGTACCATAATATTCAAGCATCCTGTCACGAAGAAGACGCAGACGGGACAGGTTGTCGTGTGGCACATAAAGAGCAGCCATTTCGCAGTATGAAAAGTAAAAGCAGCACTCCTGCCCCAAGCGCTAAAATCAGTGGGACACCTCCAAAGACGCTCGAGAAAATAGAATGAAAAAATGCCGGAATCACACCAAAAATAGTTTGGAAAGAGGTCATGAGGCCTGAGCCCACAAGTTTAAAAAAATGAGCCAGGCCGGTTGTGGACGAGGCATTGAAAATTGTTTGGATCAAAGCTCCAAAATGCAGGGGGAGGTCAGTATTTAAAAGCGCCAGTACTTCAGTGCGCGTATTAGCCACGTGAAGGACAAATGTTTCACGGGAGGAAGTCAATGGCACCTCCTTTTGGGACAAAAGAGCCCTTATTCTGCTCATCTTGTTGAACTCTGCTTTCAAGGTCGGAATCGAAGGCCAGATGGAAACATCCAGCCGCCCATGCGGGGGTGGAAATAGAACATTATTGCAGCAGACAACTCTCTGTGATACAGTTACTATATATGGGATTCCCACTAACATCCCGCAGCAAGCTTCATTGTTCAAAATTAAATAACTACCGTTTGCAAGCAGCGTGAAAGATGGCGTAATCACTGGCACTGGGCTACCTTTCAGGACGCAGGCCAAATTCAGAGCTTGTACATTGCACGCACAGTGTAACTGAATGTGCCTACATACTACAGAATGGTCAGGTGTCGTTGTACATTCCTCACCCTTCAGATAAACTTCAGTACCGTCTCTTGTACACCTATACGTAAAAGGGAGGGACCAAACCTCATGTATGAAAGCAGTACCCAGCTGTTCGTATCTACCCAGAGCATAGTGTTTCATACAGGACGTAAACTTGAAAAGCGCGAACGGGAGAGTTATCAATCCATGTAATAACCACACGGCTGAATCCAATTCCGCCACAGAGAAAGGCAAAGGCTCTAATTTTTCAATATGTAACAATGAATATGTAGCATCTTTCATAGACATGAACTGCTGTTTTACAGTAAGGTTAAAGGGAAGAAATAAAGACGTTGTATTCAAATAGTCCCAGGGGACCTTCCCTGCCTTCAACGTTTGTAATGTCCATGCAAACTGCATAACAGAACGCAACTGGTTTTGACCATGATACAATACAGACACATCATCATGCACAATATCCACAATTGAAGAAACAATATTGTCCAATGCATAAATATGGGAAGAAAGAGTGCTAATGCTGTTATCAATACCTTTTCCATATTAGCCTGATCAATAGCTCTCAGTCGTGAAGCTGCCTCAATTTGCGATAGTTTCCACACTTCGTTGTAAATAGCATACGCCCACCTTTTGGTTCTGCCACCCACAGGACCGTTAACAAAATCATTCAAATCTATTTTGTCATGTAATTTTGATAAATGAACTTTGACAGATGCCAAGGTGGAATGTCGCAGCCAGGACTGACATAATTTCCCTACAGAGTATGTAGTTACTGTATGTGACGACTCAAACCTAGGGTCTACGCGTTCCTGAGTATACCCTGGTTTCAGCCCTAGAAAACGACGTTGACATGTATCAGAACTGCTTTGCCAAACTAACCATCCATCACTACTAAATTTCGAAATATTGAAAGATGTATTGGAAACCAATGACTGCAAAGCAGGAAGGGACAGATCTGTGTGGTTATCCCAATTGGGGTAAGCACCCAGATCCGGCACAGAAGGTGACTTTAGTTGTTTAGAAGTGGCCAATCCGAAACAGGTGGTTTGGAAGATGGTTGAATTTAAAAACAACATATGATTTGGTACGAGACAGGCACGATGCAAAGCTTCAGTTCCCTGAACCTGGCACGGTTTGGAACCCCAAACCGACTTAAGATCAATAGTAGCCTTCCATAGATCATAACCTTTGATTGACAACTCGTCCATAAAGGACTTGGAATAAAGTAACTTGGTGTGTGTCAGTCTAACCTTTGAGGCAGACTCAGGCATAACCTTAAAATAAAAGGATGCCGGGTCGGAAACACTGAAATCAGTAAAATAAGTATACTTATCAACTAATGTAGGTGAACTGCCGAAAGAGGGAGTAGGACAGTGTTCCCATTGGGTAAAATTTACAAAATTTCTAAATGTATTCGCTTTATGCAGGAAGTGATTGCCATAATGTTGAAAACAATACTGTTCCGCATAATTAGCCGCATTTTCATATAAATCCTCAGCATCAAAAGCGGCATAGTATTTCAAATCTGAAAACAGTGCTTCAATGGCGTGAACATCCCAATCATCAGAACGTATGTTCTGCTTAACCACATCACCCATAGAAACACGAAATACATTAGGCACATTAATGACCTCTGTAGTCCCATGAATTTGGAATTTAACAGCATCCCACGCGATTCCATCCAAGACGGGCCAGGCAGTAATATTCACAAAAGTCTGGTCCCTTTTCATGATGTGGGACGAGGAGTGGGGGGCCAAAGTTCCATTGATAAGTCTAATTGTAGATCTCTCTTTGAGATAGTGGCCATCCACCAAACGGAAAAAAACTATTACAAACCCAATGGACATAAACAAAAAAACACTGAAAAGCAACAACCAGATGTATGTCCAAGGGGGCACCAAAAAATGTCTTTTAAACCAGCTTGCAAAAATAGCAATGTTCGATGGGGGAGTTGAGGGCAATGAGTTAGTGTCAAAGGAGAAACGGGACTGGTCAAGGGCCGTAGATTGTAAAACAGGTGAGTGACCATTCGTAGGATAAGCAACTCAGTCTCTTCGGGCAAACCACCAGCCGGTGGTAGTAACAAGGGATCAGTAACTGACTGCATCTCGATGGAAACATCAGACAAGGTGTTAGAAGCAGGAACCAACATCGAATTTCTTTGCATCGTCTGGCATGAAATTGCTGGAGTCAGACTAAGAAGTATCGGCCACTCGCTGAAGTTTGACATTGTCAATAGAGATGTACCTGTTGTCTTTTCGACCAGGAAGTGGAGGTAAAATGACTGTTCTTGTACCCTGCACTCCAAGCACTGGAACCGGTGCACGGTAAGAGGGGCCGAACTCCTTCTTGTTCTCCACCTTCTCACGGACCTGGTCTCCAACTCGGGGTAGCCAGCCGACTACCGGAATCTGAACCTCAGCTTCAGATGTGGAGGGCAAGTGTTCCTTCGCAAGAGTGTCTCTGGCTTCTTGTAGAGTCTGCAAAACAGCACAGTGATCATCTACGTCAAAGGGTGCGGTCGACGCCGCCATGTCTAGACCATCAAGGTCCGGAACAAACATTCTGATTCCGAAGAGCAGCATGTACGGGGTCCGCCCACCCAGAGACCTTCTAGGGAGATTATTAAGTGCACGTTGGACGTTATACAAATGGGCTAGCCAGTTCCGGCCTGTGCCTAAAACACGTGCTGTCAATGATTGCTTTAAGTCACGGTTCATTCGCTCCACCACACTATTACCCTCAGGTCGGTAGGGGGACGAAAATTTGACTAGGACCCCCAAATTTCTCATAGCCTCCTTGTAAGCCTTAGAGGCGAACGCAGGGCCCTGATCCGAATGGAAGGTACCACACGCAAAAGTTCCCACAAAGACACGCAAATCCCTGATGACAGTCCGCGAGTCAGCACTCCTTTGTGGCCATACCCAGAGAAAACGTGTGCACGAATCCACTGCAACCAAGATATACTTGTACGCAGTATCAGAAGAAAAAGGACCGCAGTGATCTAAATAAACACAACCAAATGGCTTATTTGATATGTACAACTGTGTTTGTGGTGGGCGCGCAACAGTAGAAGGTTTAATCTGTTGGCAAATGTCACAATCAAGAACATAAGCGCGCGCTTGTTTATATAAACCAAACCACCAGTAACGTTGTTGTAACAGAGATATAGTAGCGGACACGCCGGCGTGGGCTGACGCCAACCCCTCATGCGCTGCTAGTATCAGAGCTGGTCTGCAGTCCGCGTTGGGAATAATTCTGTCACCAACGTCGTTAATCCTCACTAACGGGACGTTATCAGGACTTAAATGATAAAAATAACGAGAAGGAAAACCCTTCGGGTAATCACTTCCCTTCTCTGTAGCAGCAATAGCTGCCAAGATGTCATCATCAATCTTACTTTTGGATCTTGTAACTGCTGCCACCAAGTATGTAGCCACTGCGGTTTTTGCTGCCTCGTCAGCCAAGCTGTTGCCGACAGCATGGACACCAAGTCGTTGGTGACCAAGAGTGTGAATAACATTCACGAGAGGGAGACGTTCTTTAAAGTCTGCCACTCGAACCCAAAGCAGTTTATGCTTAATTGTGCTACCTTTCGTGTCTCGATAATCATTTTGAGACCAGAAATGTAAGTTGTCATTGTAGGACTGGACACAATAGAAGGAGTCACTCACTATAAGAGTCGTGACTCGGGGATCAGCAAACTCCAGTGCAAGCACCAGAGCCCTAAGCTCCGCCAATTGCGCGGTACAATCACCCAATGACTGCGTATGCACTGCATCAGATTGGAATTCACCATTTACGAATGTACCTACGACAATTGCGCAAGCCGCTGAATAAGCGTGCTTTGATCCAATCGCGGGCTGCGCCGAGCCGTCAGTGTATATGACACAATGGTATTCTTCGAGCGGGCGCAAAGACAGAGGTGCCGGATGAACGAATTCATACTGCAAGTACTCTTGAGTCTGTAATGAGGCGTCAAAGATATAAGTGACGTCGGGTGATGTCAGAGTTGTGGCCCATTGTATCCACCTTGGATGCAAAGCTTTAGAATTTGGTACACTTGCTTTAGTTACTGCCTCTAGGGCAGGATACGGTGTTACAACCAGAATCTGTTTCCCATGCGACAGTGCGCGTTCCTTTAGGATCGCCATCTGTACAGCAGTCAGAACTTTCTCGACCGTGGAAAAACGTAATTCAGCAGAGGTGTACAAGTGGGATTTATACGCAATGGGGACTGTATCGCCCTCATTAAACGTCAAATACGTGAAACCCACGGCACCTGGTACTATTCTGATTACCAGGTTAGTGCGGTTGTCACGCGTCAGCAAATACTGTGAAGCAAGAAGATCAGCCTGTAAAGACTGTAAAATAGCAGAGTGTTCTAGCTGCCAGCTAGACTTCGAAAAAGAAGGTTGTACCAAGGCGTAAAGTGGCTTGATACGCTGGGCATAATCAGGAATATACGTCCGTCCGAAATTCAGAAAGCCCAGCAGAGATTGTAATTTTTTCAGTGTTGTAGGAGCACGCAGGCATGCGCATTTCTCCAGAAAGTGTTGAGCTGGTAGCCCAAAAACAACACTGTATATTCCGCGATGTGAGACTTCGCAAAATTGAATTTGTAGCCATAGTCAGCAAAACTCACTATAATATTGTCGACTCGAGACAGATGTGGCATCAGCTCATCATCCGTGAGGTAGATATCGTCAACATAGGAGTACGCGTCGGGGTCGATTCTTTCTAAGAGAGAAACCACGCGAGCGGAAAAGACGCCAGGGCTATTTTTGTAGCCCATGGCCAATATCGTAAACTGTTTTTGTTTGCCGCCCGAAGTAAACGCCGTCCACTGGCTACTCAGTGTGGACAGGTTGTGGCTAAAAAAGCCATTGGAAATGTCAAGTGTCGTTTTAAATCTTTTACGCACGAGACTGTCGACAAGAGCCGAGCTGTGTGTATTCTGTACCGCGCAGGTCCGGCAATGGGAGTTTAGGTGCCGGTAATCCAAAACTAAACGGTACGAGCCGTCAGGCTTCGTTACAGTGAATAAAGGGTTATTCATAGGGGACACACAAGTTTCAATAACACCCTGATATTCCAATTGTTCAAGGATTGCCGCAACGTGTGGCCTAGCTTCACGACGCATGGGATATTGGGGTTGAGGCTGGGGCATAGACCGCAATGGAATCTCATGGCAGGGGGACAACCGGTCCCATCCCACCTGAGTACGATACACCGCTGGCGCAAGCGCCAGCGCCCACTCCCCAGCATACACTGTAGCTTGGTCCTTAGGCACTCTGTGCGCAAAGGACAGGAGGATTACCTCCTCCCCTCTAGGAGCTTCCAAAATGAAGGCTGGGGGCCAATCTGCCTCCGCTAGGAGGATATCATAGGTGGTGGTCAGATTATCCCAAAAGATCCCTTTAATAGTACGTTGTATGTCACCCTCAATCAATAAGACTATTTCATAAAGTCTGTCAGGGGGAGCCACTCTGGTGTCAGCTGTTTCAACAGTAACCAATATATCAGTTGCTGTCACCGCCAGAAATGGACGCAGAGCTTGACGGACTATGGTAATTTCCGCTGCGCTGTCCAGTAGCGTCAGCGCCCATGTCCGGTTCCGAAGCTGTGTCCGCACTATCTGAGGCATACCTTGCCGTCAGAGCCGCCACTTTCTTCTTCTGAAACGGGGGTCTTTGTCGTGCAAAATCGTCCTGCTTGCCTTTACCCTCAGTCTGTCGGGGTTGGTCACGTTGTTGTGGAGCACCCCGACCCTTGCCACCGCCTCCGCCACCGGACTGTGAAGCCGATGTTTCCTGTGAAGAACGAGGAGAACGTTGTTCAGAAACCTGAAACCTATCAGGAGACTTAATAGTAGCACGATCTCGCAGATCATAAGTGCGTTCACTACCTGACTGAATGGGAGAGGCAGGCCGAGAGCCCTGTTTCTGCTGCTGCTTTCCCTGTTGTTTAGACCGCCAATTTTGTTTTGGAAAACTTGGTCGGTCGTCCTTACCAGAGGCTTCCGCCTTACCCTGCTGCTTTAGATCGGGAGTTTTGATCACAGGCTTAACTCCTAAAGAGCTACGACCCAAATCTCTGTATGCACCTGAGATTATCTTCGCAAATTCCTGCGGCTTGTCCTCTTCAGCAACTTTCTTTAGTTCATTACGAACCTGGAACGGCAAAGCATCACCCTTAAGGTTTCCCATTATCATGGTAGCCACCAGGTCAAACTGTCCGAGGAGCCGCATCCCTAATTCTATCGCAGATTCCGCACCGTGGTTCTCTTGAACACGTTTAATAACGGAGGGCAGCATTAACATAGACGGAGTGCCAAAGCACTGCGCGTACGTCGCTGCAAAGACCTTACCCCAGTTAACACAATCATCTACGTTGGGGACCAAGTCTTTAGGCAAACTAATGGTAAGGATCCTGTGTTTCTCCACAGGAGTTGTATTCGGGTATACCGCTTCTATTTGGTCAAATTTTTCAGCAAGCCAAAAGGGAAAATCATCCCTCGTTTGGGGGCGCTTGCCCATAACAGAATTAACCATAACAGGACTAATGACCACCGCGTGGTGATCATTAGGTTGTCCCGCAACAGCAGGTGCCCCCGCCTGCACAGTGCGCGACACATACTGCACCAACGCCCTATATACTGCTATAAGGGCAGTGTGTAGTACATGCAACTCAGCCACCGTCACTGTGAGGTAACGGGGATGAGGCGTAAATCCGGCTAGTACCGGCCAAGTGGCCCCCGCAATTGATAAAGGGCCCATTCTCGGCGGTATAACCACATGGGGAAGGGCGCCATTAAACCAAATCTGATGCTGCCAAGCAGATATTGGTATTTCCTGTGTCCTATACGGCGTATAGTTTGCTGGCACCGCAGTGGCAGTGTAAGAATGAAAGGTATTATCGTCCTCACTTACTGCCGGAATCGTCACCCAAGAGTAGAATAACTCCAAAGGATGAGCCGCATCGGCTCCTACCACAAAGATGACGTTCATGCCAGTGTCCGGCACCCCATACTGTGTCAAATGACGTTTCAGAGCTGCACGGCTATGCGCCGCAATTTCTACCGACATAAGGACAAGCTACACTTAAAGTACTCAGTAGCACAAGGGTTCAAAACCTTTTTAATGATCAAGCTTGAAGGAACCTATATCAATAGAACTAGGTAGGTTTAAATCCGTCAGACTTGTTATCCGGAAACAAGAATGAGGGTGTTGTGGACTAATATAAGCACTACTAAGGCGTTTCAACTCATAGACCAAACGTTAGGTGCGCCATGTTGCAGGGATTCTGCTTATACACAGAACTATGCGTAGAACCCCAGGACCTCAGTGAATTGTGGTGTACCAGAAACTCACCTCAGAGCCCAGAACCCAGTATCCGGCTAGCATAAGTGTCCCATTCGTTATCCGAGATTCGGCTCAGAGATCCCAATGAAAAGACAACCCAGAACAAGCTACTTAGTGTACTCTCAGGAATGGTGGGAATCGGAAATACCTGTTCGTATATTATTCTCACATCAGTCCACAACAAGAATCAACAGAGACACGGTGAAAATAAAAAGAGTTTATTTTTATAGACCACATGTCCTAAGATGCAGTACTTTGGCTAATACAAGCAGACAAATGATTAAAATCAAAACCATCAGCATCGTTACAATTCCATAGAATATAAAAGGGGTAATCATATTATAATGACAGTGGATACTACCACCTTCCCTTTACTAAGAAGCTAATATTATTATTATTAGGCTAATAGAAGGTCTCTTAGGCTTGAATAGGGGACCCCATACCTCAAAGATCAGCTTAGTGAAATCACATCACAGGAGCATCAGGAGTCTTCTCGCAGGAAGGCTCGGCTTCGGTCTGAATAATAAACATGATGTCTGTGATATTAAACGCACCAACTTTCAGGTATTTGCAGCTGCCCGTGTGTTATGGCCAAATAGTGGGTCGATCAACCTAGAGTGGAAAACATGCATTGTCTAACAACCCAGACTGTTTTGTCACGCCATGTACAGACCAAGGTCGCTGCGCAGAGCTTGGGATGGTAACAGCAGATTGCTTTCGTGTGAGGCAAAACTCGAGTCAGCAGTTTGTTTAAGCAATAACATGTAAACGCAGTGTCGTGCGCAAAAGCAACAAGATGGCTTTCTAACATCTAACGTGGTTGTGCTAACTTAACAATGTATGTACGTATTAAGGGAGTCCTCACTACAGTATGGTAGTGTATAAGGCTGATACTAGATGTTTTCCATCTGTGGAGCCAAGCATGTTGTGCAGCGGGACTAGACTTAAGGGTTCCCGCGGGAAGTCCGGAATGATTGAACGCATTCCCTGTCTTAATCGTACATAAAGGAATACATCTAATGGTGTATATTGTGTATTCTGTAAAAATTGCTCTAGTGTGCGAAACTTCCTAGCATTAAACAGATCTCCCCACGTGGAGACCTTTGCTCGCTGGCATAGCTCCAAAAAGCCCCTCTCCTGCAGCAAGGACAACTTAGGATGATATGTCAGCGGGAGCCAAGGGGAGTAAAGGACAGGCGAGGCCAACAAAACCGTTATCCTGTTCCATGCGTCTACCGTGCCTGTGATAGTAGTGGGTGGCATCGTGCGTGAGCCCATGTATCAAGCCACTTAGCGGTACCGGTTCCGCTAGCCAGTCCTCCACAGCTATTTGTGGCATATATTTGGGAGGATGTATCCAATAGTAGGCATAATGCGCCTGTGCGCTTAGAAAATACAGTTCAAATCAGGAATATCAAAACCCCCCTGATCATATGGTCGTATTAGCATCGACCATTTAAGTCTTGGTTGTTTCCCTCCCCAGATTAGTCTGATCAGTTCAAAGCGCAATGTCTGAAAGAAATGCTGCCCGGGATGGTATGGAATATTGAGAAATAAATAGAGCAATTGCGGTAATATAATCATCATTATGAGGAAGCCCTCCCCGCTAATGAGAGCGGTAATAAGATCCAACGTGTAATGTTAGCTGTGAGTCGTGTGATAGCCGTACCATAATTTGCCCGTATTGTTTCTTCTTTATCTCTGGTAATCTGTATACCGAGATATCGCAAGTCACTATCGCACCAATCCAGTGGGAAATCCAGCAGAAATCTAAGCACTGCTGGCGTAAGAGGGAAAACCTGTGACTTCCCCCAGTTAATATTAATGCCCGATAAGCTACCAAATCGAATAAACTCTCGTAATATAGGATTTATATTCTGCGCAGGATCCCTGATGTATAGCGTCATATCGTCAGCATACAGTGAGATTAGTATCTGACGCATGCAACAACGAAATGCCTTATCTTTGTGGATTTGGCGTAATCTGGAAGCTAAAGATTCTACAGCTATGGCAAACAATAGGGGGGATAAGGGACACCCCTGTCGAGTGCCTCTCGAGATTGTTATCGGCTGGGATAATTGCCCATTAATTAATATCTTGGCGGTAGGGTGATGATATAGTAATTTAATCCAGGACAGATATATATGTGGGAAGCCCATTCTCTGTAATACCCCAAACAAGTAATCCCACTCCACGGAATCAAATGCTTTAGTGGCATCTAAAAATACTGCGGCAAGCGGGAACTCTGGGTCTACTGTTTGAATCAAAGAGAATAGGGTTCTAAGGTTGTGACACGTATTTCTACCTGGGACAAACCCTGATTGGTCTGGGAGTATTATCTTGTCCATTAGTAAGGCCAACCTATTGGCCAGCGTTTTTGCTAAGATTTTTTGTGTCGCAGTTTAACAACGACAATGGGTGGTATGAGTCACAGGACTCAGGGGGTTTGCCAGGTTTCAGCAATGAAGTGACTATCGCTTCCCTCATCGAGGGGGAGAGTATGCCTACCTCCAGGGATTCTTCATATACCTCCTTTAACACTGGTGCCATGATGTCAATGTAGCTCTTTTAAAATTCTGCCGGTAGGCCATCTGAACCTGGGGCCTTCCCGTTCTGCAATTGCATGATGGCCTCCCTAATTTCATCAACCTCCAAGGGGTGCATCAGAAACTCTCTTTGTGCATCACTAAGCCATCCAAGTGCTATATCCCCCATAAAGTCATCTAATTCGGGAGTTGCCTGCCTCTGGGATGTGTAGAGGGTCCCGTGATGCGCGATGAACGTGTCTAAAATGGCCAATGTGTCTCTCTGCACCAATTCACCAGGTCCTTGTATCTCTAAGATGTATGCATTAAAACGTGGGTTCCTTGTTACCTCGGCCAGCGCCCTGCCCGGCCTCTCCCCTTCCCCGTATTTACAGGCTACCCAATACTTGCCTCTAAATTTTGACTCTCTGAGCGCCGTGTCTTCATAGTCAGTTAATTTTTCCCGAAACTGTGTTTGTACTTGTCCCACTTCTCCTCTCCCCATCCGTCTCTCTAGCTCTAGTAGTTCTCGTTCTAATTTGCGCAAGGTATTCTGTAAGTCTTTCAATACCCCAAAACTTTTGGATATGCAAAATCCCCTGATCGTCCCTTTGAAAGCTTCCCATATCACTTCGATGCTATCCACCGTCCCTTTATTCCTGATAAAGAAATCCTTAATCTCCTCACCCAATTCTGCCTGAAAGACCGTATCCAACAACGCTATGGCCTGCAATCTCCAGCTCAGCCTAGGTCTATCATACCACGGAGGAGTGTGCAACAGCTTCACTGGACAATGGTCTGAAATCGTCCGGGCTAAATGTGATACACTACTTATGGACGGCACCAATCCCTTAGACAACAGACAATAATCTATCCTCGCCCATGTCCCTCTATGGGATGTATAGTGTGTGCCTTCTTGTCCCTGCGGATGCGTATACCTCCGACTGTCTATCAACTCGCCCTCTTCGATGATCCCACTCAGAGCCTCCTATGCATTAGTGTAATGATGTGTGGCCACATTCGATCTGTCCCGGAGCGGGTTCAAAGCCACATTGAAATCACCGCCCCAAATGATATGTGTGGAGCCAACGTTCAATATTTTGCCCCAGAGAATAGTGAAGAATTCAGGACTGTCCGTGTTTGGTCCATAACAATTTGCAATCGTAACCGACTCCCTGCCTAGCCTCCCCCATGTGATAACAAACAGGCCCTGCGGATCCACCACCACCCCCGCTATTTCAAAATGAGTTTGTTTTTTAAACAAAATGACAGTGCCACGAGCATATGAGGAGTATGATGAAAATAATCGACAGCCGGCCCATTTACTGGCGAAGGTGTTTGCCACTTTTGGATTTATATGTGTTTCTTGCAGTAAGGCTATCTGTATTTGTTGCCGATCCAGATAGGCTAGGACTTGTCTCCGCTTCCTTGGGTTCCCTAGGCCCCTAACATTCCACGACAACACTTTCAGTTCGGTTCTATCCTCCCGTGCCATTGCATCCATGTGTTACCATCTGACCAACACATTGAGTATACGTGTTCATTGGCAATTCAGCATATAAATAGATAATTTTACCATCATGCAATCGCACTACTGCCTCACTGCGAATGTTGAGTTCCCCCTCCCAGCCCACCCTCTCCCACTGAAACATCCCAAACATGCCAGCCGTAATTAACCCACCCCCCTCCCCTACACCCCTATGCTCCTGTATCATTACATCAAAACCTGTGGCTTCCCACTGAGAACTTAAGAAGCAGTTTAGAAGAAGCAAAAACATTAGAAAAAACAACAAGGGGGATCTCCCAATTGGGGGATACATCTGGGTGACTCACGAAAACCTCTTCTCAGCCCGAATGGGACAAAGCGTCCTGCCTGTCCCTGGGAAGAGTTCGAGGGTGTCCGGCTGCAAAGTAGTGTGGTATTCCCTACGGAGTGCGCTTCTTCACTCAGATATCCTCTCTCCCGCATTCTCTCTTTGAGGACATGATCGTGCTGCAGTGACCATCGATCTTAACTATGTCTATCTACCATGAGGCGTGTCGTGGCAGAGTTGATCTGCAAGCAACGGCGTCAGTTAATTTATTGCCGGCGAAGAAGATCAGGGGGAGTCCTCCTGCGTCTCTGTATTCCGTCTTGGTTTTTAGAGTCACATCAGAAACTCGTTGACCTGTTGAGGCTTTGTGAAAAAAGTTTGGGTTCCCTGATGCGTAATGCGCAGGCGAGCCGGGTATAATAAGGCGTAGTCAATCTGGGCTTGCTTCAGCTTATGTTTCACAGTCATAAACTTGCGGCGTTCTTACTGCACATGCAACGTGAAGTCTGGGTACATGGTGAATGATACTCCATCATAGGTCAGCTGTTGTCTCTCTCTGGCCACCCGCAATGCCATATCCCTGTCCCTATAGTTCAGCAAGCGAGCAATTATGGGCCTGGGTGTACTATCAGGGGGCGGCCGCGGACCAAGGGACAGATGAGCCCTTTCTACTATGAAATGGGGAGATAGGAATTCTGACTCCACCACCACCACTACCAGCAATTTCTCAATATATTCTTCCATCTTACCCGTATTTGTACTCTCTGGTATACCTAAAACGCGTATGTTATTCCGCCTACTTCACGCTTCAATGTCCTCGTTCTTAGCCGCTATGACTTTGAGCAGTTTATCTAGTTGCGCCGTCGTTTTTTGTACTTGAGTTGCGGTGTCCTCTACATCTGAAATGTGGTGTTCTGCTTCCTTGAGGCGTGTTTCGTGCCCCTCTAACTTACGGGCTATCGCATCCATGCGAGTACTCATCGTGTCCATTTTGTCCGCGATGGTCGCGAATCCTTGCCGCATTTCCAGCAGAATTGAGTTTAGGTCCACTCCCGATGTCAGCTGGGGACCCGACTGTGATGCTTCCGTTGCCACATACTGTTCGGGCGAGTGCTGTTTCGCGGACTTTCTGCCTTCGAATATCAGTCGTGACTGGCGAGCATCCGTCTTTCCCATCTTGGCTCTGCCACCCACGACGTCTGTCACCTCTAATTTGGGCACTATGCCCACCCCGAGAAGGAAGCAGGCAACGTGCAATACCACCTCCTCCCCTCCTCCACAATACTGCGTATAGCTGTTGTCCGCCGCTCCACAGTCGAGAGACACAGGCCCACATTCATAGCACGCTCATGGACTGCAACTGTCTGTAGGGGGAGGGGGGAGATCAGCGGTGGACACAAGGATCCCTTGAGCTACCGTATGGTGCCTCGCAAAGCTGCCGCCCCTTAGTCCGTGTTCCGCGAGATGCACTACACCATCCAACAGCCAAGGAGCAGCTTCCACCAGCAGGTCCACGGAGCGCTCTACCCATTACTCGCTTTCACCAGTTATGTCTATTTTCACTGCAGGCTCCTCTAATATTAGCAGACCTGGTGATTATGGCACCCTTCACTTAGATATGTCCCGTTTTGCACCGTGTTCTTCGTTCACCTGCTTTGCCGCATAGCCTGGGGGTCTGAGACAGTGGGAAAATTCCTTCACCCAGCAGAATCCTTACTCCGCTCCGAGTCCTGCCACAGAATCATAAGCAGTCGTCTGTGCCAGCACGTTTTCCTTACTGGCAGCGCCGACTATCTGCGCACCTCTCTGCAGGTAATCAGTAGCGGGCGCCGAAATACTGGACCAAGGCATATGCTGGGGCCCCGTTGCCGCTCACACACGCGGGCTGCAGCGCCCCACGAGATGCGTGGCATACAGCACTGTGCTCTTCCGATCAGCGCGCGTATTCCCTTTTCATTCAGCCGGCGTCCGAGATTCTGCCTTCAACAGCCCGGCTCCCCCGCTGCACGCCTCCGCTACCTGGCTGTTAGCGCTGTTAGCCGTGCCAGTGCCCCGATGTCTCCTCACCGCAGGAATCCGTCACCGGACGCTTTCCATCACGGGACGGCCCACTCGTTCTACAGGAGCCTCGGCACTCGAGTACTGTGCCCTGCCTCTCAGCCGCTCCGGAAGTCTCGGCCTGCGCCTCGGGTACCTCCGTCACGCCCAATTTCCAGCGCCAGTGAGCTCCTCTGTCTCCGATCACTGCACCACTGAATGCATGCTCTCTTTGATTACATGATCGTGCTGCAGTGACCATCGATCTTAACTATGTCTATCTACCATGAGGCGTGTCGTGGCAGAGGTGATCTGCAAGCAACGGCGTCAGTTAATTTATTGCCGGCGAAGAAGATCAGGGGGAGTCCTCCTGCGTCTCCGTATTCCGTCTTGGTTTTTGGAGTCACATCAGAAACTCTTCGACCTGTTGAGGCTTTGTGAAAAAAGTTTGGGTTCCCTGATGCGTAATGCGCAGGCGAGCCGGGTATAATAAGGCGTAGTCAATCTGGGCTTGCTTCAGCTTATGTTTCACAGTCATAAACTTGCGGCGTTCTTACTGCATATGCAACGTGAAGTCTGGGTACATGGTGAATGATACTCCATCATAGGTCAGCTGTTGTTTCTCTCTGGCCACCCGCAATGCCATATCCCTGTCCCTATAGTTCAGCAAGCGAGCAATTATGGGCCTGGGTGTACTATCAGGGGGCGGCCGCGGACCAAGGGACCGATGAGCCCTTTCTACTATGAAATGGGGAGATAGGAGTTCGGACCCCACCACCGCCACCAGCAATTTCTCAATATATTCTTCCATCTTACCCGTATTTGTACTCTCTGGTATACATAAAACGCGTACGTTATTCCGCCTACTTCGCGCTTCAATGTCCTCGTTCTTAGCCGCTATGACTTTGAGCAGTTTATCTAGTTGCGCCGTCGTTTTTTGTACTTGAGTTGCGGTGTCCTCTACATCTGAAATGCGGTGTTCCGCTTCCTTGAGGCGTGTTTCGTGCCTCTCTAACTTACGGGCTATCGCATCCATGCGAGTACTCATCGTGTCCATTTTGTCCGCGATGGTCGCGAATCCTTGCCGCATTTCCAGCAGAATTGAGTTTAGGTCCACTCCCGATGTCAGCTGGGGACCCGACTGTGATGCTTCCGTCGCCACATCCTGTTCGGGCGAGTGCTGTTTCGCGGACTTTCTGCCTTTGAATATCAGTCGTGACTGGCGAGCATCCGTCTTCCCCATCTTGGCTCTGCCACCCACGACGTCTGTCACCTCTAATTTGGGCACTATGCCCACCCCGAGAAGGAAGCAGGCAACGTGCAATACCACCTCCTCCCCTCCTCCACAATACTGCGTATAGCTGTTGTCCGCCGCTCCACAGTCGAGAGACACAGGCCCACATTCATAGCACGCTCATGGACTGCAACTGTCTGTAGGGGGAGGGGGGAGATCAGCGGTGGACACAAGGATCCCTTGAGCTACCGTATGGTGCCTCGCAAAGCTGCCGCCCCTTAGTTCGTGTTCCGCGAGATGCACTACACCATCCAACAGCCAAGGAGCAGCTTCCACCAGCAGGTCCACGGAACGCTCTACCCAGTACTCGCTTTCACCAGTTATGTCTATTTTCACTGCAGGCTCCTCTAATATTAGCAGACCTGGTGATTATGGCACCCTTCACTTAGATATGTCCCGTTTTGCACCGTGTTCTCCGTTCACCTGCTTTGCCGCATAGCCTGGGGGTCTGAGACAGTGGGAAAATTCCTTTACCCAGCAGAATCCTTACTCCGCTCCGAGTCCTGCCACAGAATCTTAAGCAGTCGTCTGTGCCAGCACGTTTTCCTTACTGGCAGCGCCGACTATCTGCGCACCTCTCTGCAGGTAATCAGTAGTGGGCGCCGAAATACTGGACCAAGGCATATGCTGGGGCCCCATTGCCGCTCACACACGCGGGCTGCAGCGCCCCACGAGATGTGTGGCATACAGCACTGTGCTCTTCCGATCAGCGCGCGTGTTCCCTTTTCATTCAGCCGGCGTCCGAGATTCTGCCTTCAACAGCCCGGTTCCCCCGCTGCACGCCTCCGCTACCTGGCTGTTAGAGCTGTTAGCCGTGCCAGTGCCCCGATGTCTCCTCACCGCAGGAATCCGTCACCGGGCGCTTTCCATCACGGGACGGCCCACTCGTTCTACAGGAGCCTCGGCACTCGAGTACTGTGCCCTGCCTCTCAGCTGCTCCGGAAGTCTCGGCCTGCGCCTCGGGTACCTCCGTCACGCCCAATTTCCAGCGCCAGTGAGCTCCTCTGTCTCCGATCACTGCACCACCGAATGCCTGCTCAAGTACGGGACATATTGCCTGCAAAGATTATTTTTTCTCCGCCTCAGGGACAGGATAAATAACGGATCCCGGAGCCGGACTGCGGGAGCCTCACAGAGTGGCGGCCATTCCGCTCGTGCGCCACCTAGCGCCCCATGTGGCATACCTTAGTGCAGGATCTGAATCTTGGATGCAGCAGTTATTATTGAGCCGGATCAAACATCCACCCTTGGCACAACTTACTGTGTCTCTGTGTAGAGTGCAAACACTGGGACACATGCTGTGGCGCCTTCAGGGCATCAGGGCAACATCTGCAACGTTCCTTTAGCTTATAGGTGTGCCTGGAGCACATAAAGGGCAAGCAGTAGCTCTCTTTGGCCGATAAAGCTGGCAGCATTTGTTAGGGAAAGGATCACAGCTTGAATCTGCAACCAAGCATGTCACTTCACAAGTTGGAAAGAGACAAACTACGATTTGCAAGCAGTTTTGGTCACTCTCAAGCTGTGTGTAAGAAGTGTAGGAGAATTTAAAGAGTATCTGTAAGTGTAATTGCACCATTAACCATTTATTTAGCACTAGGTAACACAAGGATCTTTGAATTAACTCACTTACCCATTCTACATGAAATACAATTCCGGTTCTTACACTTTGTTATGATGTTTCTAACCTGTGATCAGAAAATGCCCATCTCTCCTGCGGATACATAGCACAATAAGTAACATGCCACATCTATACCCTGAAAGTTGCTGGATTAATCTTTGGTGCCTTAAGTTCAGTGTCTTCCAAGGGCGGGTCCTACCGGTGCTCAGCACCTGCAACGAAAAACAAGCATTGGTTAAGCCAATAGAATGTGGCTCTAAGAGGCCTAGCTATTGGCTCTCTTAATGCTTCTTTGAATGAAAGTCACTTGCAAACACATGCATCACGGTGGATGTACATGCATGGCCGTCAGTCCTACTATGGGATTTCTGTTAAGGCAAACCTATTCCAAGATGGCCATGCATGTGCTGTGATACATGCGGACACGTATATTGTTTAATACGTGCATATGTGCTGTGGCCTACCACAGCCATTTTAAATTTACCATTCTGATATGGTAGTTGGCCAAGGATTTTACCTTCTGCCATTCTTTTTAATGGAGCTCAAAATCCTCTAGTGGAGAAAGCTTGAAGCTGTGTCTGCGGAATGTCAGATACACTAGGAAGCCCTACTTAGTATTGGTTTGTGGTGGCTAGAGGGTGCTAAATTTAAAAACTGTGTAAACCTGATCTTTACTGCCTCCTTTGTGGAAACCAGCTCAAATATTAGACCTTCTTCCAGGATGATCTGTCCAATCGCCTACTTCCCACCCCAACGTTTGCCAGGGAAGGTGACAGTAGGGTAACCCCTACTAGCTTCTACTCATAGTCCTTGGATCTTGCTCCACCGAGATTGTCAATAATAAAGCCCACTAAACCGATGAGATGTGTGTTTAACAATGGCGGGTCAGCAGTCAAGCATTCTACCGAAATACTTAATCTGCTGCATAGGAGTGACCTGGAAGCTTTGTTCCTCACGGAGACCTGGTTCTCAGAATTCTCCTCCCCTGATATAATCCGCCACTGCCCTCCGGGATTTCTTATTCTTCATAGCTCTCGTCACTCCAAACGGGGCAGCGGAGTAGCCTTAACTGTTCGTCCTGGGGACTCCATCAAGGAACTTATCCTATTTAAATTTCCATTCGCAGATTTATTAGGCTTTTCAGTCCTCCTCTACGCTGATAATAGTGGAATGGTCTGTTACCTCCCTCCCGGTCCTGCTGAACCATTTGTCAATTCTTTCCTTGACATCATATTGTCTCTGTCTGTCTCACTGTAATTTGGTGGTGGTGGGCGTCTTTAATCTATGAAATGGAACTCCCCTTCCCTCTAACTCCATTTCAAATTTCACTGAAGGCACTGCCTCCATTCAACTCTTTCAGACAGTCCAGAGCCCCTCGCTCCATAAAGGCCACACTTTGGATTTGACTTTAAGTCGAGAAAACCAGCATGGAAACCTTACCTCAAATCTGGTCAGATCACTATCTCGTTAAAATAATTTTGAATCCAAAGTCCGACTATTCTCTGGACTTAGCTAGGTGTTTCTCACTTCAATGTAAACGCCCTTGGAGCCAACGTTCTATTCCTAAGCTCGTCAACTGCCTGGAAGAGGTCAAGATACTGGTTCCTTAGACAACATTTATAATCACTACTTTCACTGGACCAAGTCTTCCCAAGATGTGGCCCTGCAGTCAGTCAAAAAAGAGCCAGACCTTCTGTCCCTTGGTATCCCGCTGCACTCTCTGTGGCCAAAAGAGGGTGTAAAATGTTAGAAAGAGGGAGTAAGATGTTATAAAGCGTGTGGCATACTGACAATTCCTCTAAATCTTTTTTTTATTTTTATTTATTTTTATTAGCATTTGTAAAGTTACAAACTTCAACAAAACCAAACAGCAGTACATTGCTTGTCGACCACATAGTCGGTGGTGTGTAGGTGTCATCATCATAGGCACATCGTATATATGTTCAGACCAACATTCAATACATATTATCATACAAACGTTTTTTAGGTCTCGCCTGACCCAGCGCATGCGCTGGTCTGGCGAGACTTTTTGTGAGGGCTCAAAAAAGTGCTACCATGGCCAGCCTAGAGCTACAGTGCATGTGCGCAGGTGCGTGCGCCTCACTTTCGCGGCCGCACAGCCACTTTGATGTTCCCACCTCCCGTCTCCCTCCTTAAGCCGCATGCACTTCCTTACCGAGCTTTCTATAATATGAAACACTCGCACGTTGATGTTTTTATCCAAAATATTGTACAGGCGCACGTTTTTGATGGCACATGCCATGCAGAGGAAATTTAAAATAAACTGAACATGTTTGAAAATGAAGTTGTCAGCGACGAATCGACATCTTTTACAATATTTATAACATTAAACTTGCAGAGCTATGCACAAAATTATTAAAGGCTGCACTGAAAGATTTTTTTGAAGCATGGAAAGTAATTATAGCGCATTGCTTTACTTCCTTTTTGGCTGTGAGAAGCTCCCTTTAGACACCAATTAGAAACTCTCCTCACTGCCCAAGCCAGCCAGCTCGGTTCAAGTAAAGCAGCCAAGCGGGCAGGGCCCCATTGATGATGGAGTCTGCTCTTCCTGGGGGTACCCACTCCCTGGACGTGTGGAGGAGAATGACATCCCCGTTAAAGTCAGAGGTGCTCCACGCCCAGCCGGCTCTCACAAAGCCACTTTATTCCTAAAGTCGTTTGTTTGACACATTCACATAACTCGGAGCTTCCGGCGTGATATTAAGGCCAGTTATCCACCTGCGCACGCAGCACTGTAAAACACACAAACCTCTATCTCTGTGCCGAGAAACAGGAGCAGATAAAAGCAGAATTCCATGTAAATGGCTCGCCCATCTGCCGAGAGCACATTGTTCACAATTGTCAGGGAAACAAAAGATTCAGACCTGGAAAGGGAGAGGAAAACATCTGTTGAAAAGACACCCCTGACAAACTCCCCCTCACTGGCCTGCTCAATATTTATGTATCCCACCAAAACAGGAGACTCGCAGCTCCCACTGGCAGATGCTCTACCCAACTAGGCGCCCTTACCTGCCAGCCAATCCTCTCTCCAGCCCAGGAATCTACACTCCTCTCCTATCCACCCGCCATCTCTCCATTATAGGCTTTTATACTTGTAAAACATGAAGAAAATGCACCAATGGCATTTTAGGGACTGATGTTTACACATGGAACAATAATACAAACAACAGCAATAACTAGGCGTTACTTCGTATTATTGGTAATAGTAGCAGCAGCTGTATTAATATTGGTTGTAGTTTAATGTTGTTGTGTGTCTTTAGTTCTGAGACAGTCTGCTTTATTTGCCCTCCCACTTACATCAAGGAACTGGTCACAATTCCATGAAAGCTTCTCTCTGCTTAATTGTTCTATACATATCAGCTTGCTATGCATCACAAGATGCATAGTAGTAGTTGCAAGTCTGGTTATTGTTTGATTCTGGCCGATGTTTCAGGTTCTGGCTCGATGTGAGCTGCGGCAAGATTTTACTCTGATCGTTGCCCCTGATGTGGAGGGACCTGGTCTTGGGTTCCTCCTGGTCCTTTGGTTGTCGCCCCGCCCACACCAGTTCGATCATGATGGATCTCAGTGTCTAAAAAATGTGAGGTGAGAGGGATAAGGACATTTACATATACGTACAGTAGTTTGGGCAGGATTATCATTTTGGCCACCGCTATCCGTCCAATCAAGGATAAAGGGAGCGTCTTCCAACGGCGCACTCTCTCCACGATCAATTCCACCGCCCTACCGTAGTTTGCCATCCAGAGTTTGTTTATGTCGCTGCATATCCATATCCCCAAATAGAGTGTTGGCCCAGTCGCCCAGTCAATAGGGTATTCCGTTTCAAAGAGCTGGGTCCCAGGCTTCAGGGGGATAATAACTGATTTGTTCCAATTTATCAGTACCCCGGAGATTTCCCCATAGCGCACCAATTCCCTTGTCATAGGTGCCAGATTTTCTTTGGGGTCTACCATATATAAAGTAATGTCGTCCTTGTAGAGTGACACAGTGAGACCTCTGGTGGTAAACCCAATGCTGCCGTATGTGTGATGTTGTCTAATTCGGGCTGCAAGCGGTTCAGTAGCTATGGCAAAGAGTAGCGGCGACAAGGGGCAGCCCTGTCTAGTGCCTCTTGTGATGGCGATGGGTTCTGAAATCACGCCCTTCACCTTGAGGCGTGCCGTGGGCAAAGTATAAAGCAGTTTTATCTGATGGATAAAAACGGGGCTAAGGCCTATTCGCTGGAGCAGTGGGAACAGGAACCCCCATTCCAAGGAAATAAACGCCTTAGTGGCGTCCAGGAGCGCCGCGATCGCCGGGACATGTGGTGCGAGGTAGAAAACAGCATTCGGAGGTTGTGAGATGTGGACCTCCGCGGTATGAAACTGGACCGGTCTGGTCATATAATCAGGGGAAGCAGTGGCTGGAGTCGGACGGCCAAGAGTTTTGCAAAGATTTTTGCATCCAAGTTTATCAGGGAGAGTGGGCATTATGAGTCGCAGTTCGAGGGGTCCTTGTCAGGCTTTAAGATAGTTATGATAATGGCCTCACGCATTGAGGCGGGCAGGCCGCCGGGCAGGCCGCCTCCTGATAAACGGCCAAGAGCCGTGGTGCAAATAGCTCTGCATATTCTTTATAAAATTTGGCCGTCAAGCCATCCGCTCCGGGAGCCTTGTCCGCGGGTAGGCCATCTTTAATCTTTTTGATGTCTTCCACCATAAAGGGAGCCTCTAAGTACTCGTGATGTGCTCTGCTTAACCATATTAACTTGATGGAGTATTCTCGCAGGAGAGTGTCAGGGGGGCTAGAGCTGGAAGTATAGAGTTGGCATAGAAGCCTCTCATAGTTGCCAGAATATCTGCTGAAGAGCGCGCTACTGCTCCATCTGCGGCGGCCAGTTCGGTAATAAATGGAGACCCTCTGAGTGTCTGCAGTAGGTTGGCGAGCGTCTTGCCCGGCCTGTCAGCCTCCCCGTACCAACACGCTGTTCAGTGTTTATGTAGAAATTTGGTCTTGCGCTCTGCCTCCTCCTGATACGCTGTTAGTTTAGTGCATATATTAGACAGAATCGAGGACGATGGTGCTGCACAATACTGTGCCTTTAGATCTTGGAGTTCCCTTTCCAGTCTGCTTAGGCAACCCTTAATGTCACAGAGCACCCCAGATTGGCCAGCGATGCAGTGCCCCCGTATCACCATCTTGAACGTCTCCCACAGGGCACCCTCTGTGGTCACCGATCCAGTGTTGTGCTCAAAGTACTCCCTAATGTGTGTTCTGATACTTTCAGATAAGGCCGCGTATAGTAGTGCGCTTGGGGGCAGGCGCCACGCGAACGGCTGCTGATAGGGCTGTGGGACCGAAAGAGACAAAGCGACCGGGGCATGATCTGATAAAGCCTGTACATGGTGGGTGACATCTTGAACCCAGACGTGTAAGTCCCTAGTCAGTAGCCAGAAGTCAATTCTGGACCATGCCTGGTGGTATTGTGTAATGCATGTCCCCTCACGGGCCATGGGGTGCAACGCGTGCCATGAATCGACCAGACAGTAGTCCAATATTATACTGTTCATGGATCCTGAGGGTGATGAGCGCGGCCCCCCCCTCCCTGTCCCTGGTCAGTGTCAGCACTATATTGAAATCCCCACCCCAAAGTATTGCAGCGTCTCCCATCGACTGGACCCTGTGCCAAATTTGTAAGAAGAATGTGGAGTCGTCTACGTTTGGACCGTATGTGTTAACACAATAAGTGGCTGGTGAAATAATGTCCCCTTTGGAATGAGATACCCTTCTGGGTCACATACTGTTTGCTGTGTTTGCCAGGGCACTCCTCTGCATATTAGAATTGCTACCCCATGGGAGTAGATAGAGTAGCTAGCTGTATGTACCACGCTCCATTTATTGGTGGTTAACCAAGAGCGAGCTGCTTCCCTGAGGTGGGTCTCCTGTAGGAGACAGATATCTACTGGGTGTGAGTGTTTGATTGGTTCTGATGCTCCGTCCATCACCACCCCCTTTTGTGCCGCTTTGTTCGCCATAAGTTGGCAGGGTATGCTCAGACGTGAGTCCCTTGCTCACTTTGCCACTGGATTCAAGCAAGCCTGGCTGAAGACGGCTGAAATGCCAGAAACCGGTCCTAGGAAGCTTGTTTCCAGTCCAGGGAAGGCATGGCTTGGCAGTTCGGGCTGGACTGTTCCCATGAGGCACAGGGTCAGACTGATTTGCATATGGCCATGTCTGAACTGGGGTGGCAGAGTGGGCTAAAGAACGGTGATGGATCAAACCCAGATCTGTTGACTGGGTGTGAGTGTTTGATTGGTTCTGATGCTCCGTCCATCACCACCCCCTTTTGTACCGGAGACAGATATCTACCCATGTCTGACCAAGTAGGATTGTACCAGCCAAGCCTTTCGGTGGTCGTTTAGACCCCGACGTTCCAGGTTAGGCAGGAGAGTTTAGACATTTAAAGGCTTTGCTGAGTGGTGTGGTGTGTGTGTGAGGTCCCCGTCCCAGAGCCTCCCTGTACTCCTACCAGGTGCCTCTGTTTCCGACATGGATTTATCGTTGTGTGCGAGTCTCGGTTGCGGACAGTGTGCTGTGCCCTTCATTAGATGATGAATTAGTCTTAGGGCTGATTCGTACTGCAACAAACAACACCCAATAACTTCCCTCCCATCCCGCCCTCCACCCACACCAACCCCCCCAATCAGGTTGTACATCCCTTATGGAACAATTCATTACGCATGAAGGCCCTCGAAACACAGGGCAACAAGGAATCATCCCAGAGGTGTGTGGGGTTGCCTGCATACTGCTCTGTCACTTAAGAACAGGGTGGCGGAGCATATTTAGTTAACACTGGAACAAGGATTCATTATATGATCGGTCATTAAGTTCCAAAGGCACTGGACAAAGTGGGGCGTAATCTAACATACTTGTGGTTACAGGTATCACAACGGGCCCACACAGTGGGTACATAACCCCCCGGCATCAGTCATTGTCACTTAGCTGGCTGCTGGAGGAGGGCGAGGTCACCCCGTCCTGACTGCGTTGTTTCTTGGCGTTTCGCTTGACGTATTTCAGGGCGGCGCTTGCTTCGGTGAATTTCAGGGGTTTACTCCCCGTGTGCACACTAAGGTTTGCGGGGTACAGCATTGCGTACTTTGTGCCTGCCTGCTGGAGCAGTTTCTTGGCGGGAATGAATTCTCTGTGTGCAGTTTGGACGGCCTGGGTGAAATCTGGGTAGAGCGCAATTCTATTTCCTTGGTAGTGGATATCTCCTTTCTCTCTGGCCACCCACAAGACGGTGTTTCTGTCTCTATAATTCAACAATCGAGCCAAGATTGGCCGCGGCGGGGCCCCGGGGGAGGCCGAGGTCCCAGATTACGGTGGGCTCGTTCCACAAGAAACATTGGAGATAGTTCCTCAATGCACATTTCTTTCAGCAGTTCCTCCACAAAGCGCTCCATGTTATTGATGTTCGTGGACTCTGGAATGCCCGTTATGCGTACGTTATTCTCAAGGAGCCCTCTCCCGTCCCTCCTCTGTATACACAGGACCCTGGTAGGTATTGGACTCTGCCTTATCCTCAGGGAGACCTCTGCCGTCCCTCTTCTGTATACACAGGAGCCTGGTAGGTCTTGGACTCTGCCTCATCCTCAGGGTGCCCTCTGCCATCTCTCTTCTGTATACACAGGACCCTGGTAGGTCTTGGACTCTGCCTCATCCTCAAGCAGCCTCTTCCGCCCCTCTTCTGTAAACACAGGACCCTGGTAGGCCTTGGACTTTGCCTCATCCTCAAGCAGCTTCTGCCGCCCCTCTTCTGTATACACAGGACCCTGGTAGGTCTTGGACTCTGCCTTATCCTCAGGGAGACCTCTGCCATCCCTCTTCTGTATACACAGGAGCCTGGTAGGTCTTGGACTCTGCCTCATCCTCAGGGTGCCCTCTGCCATCTCTCTTCTGTATACACAGGACCCTGGTAGGTCTTGGACTCTGCCTCATCCTCAAGTAGCCTCTTCCGCCCCTCTTCTGTAAACACAGGACCCTGGTAGGCCTTGGACTTTGCCTCATCCTCAAGCAGCTTCTGCCGCCCCTCTTCTGTATACGCAGGACCCTGGTAGGTCTTGGACTCTGCCTCATCCTCAAGCAACCTCCCCCGTCCCTCTTCTGTATACAAAGGACCCTGATAGGTCTTGGAATCTGCCTCATCCTCAAGGAGCCTCTCCCGTCCCTCTTCTGTATACACAGGACCAGGGGCGGTGGGTGAGATTTGAAAGTGGTGGGGCGCAACCGAATTAGCATACAGCACCGTAGCGAGCGAGCGCAGCGAGCGAGCCCGAACCCCAAAAGGGGGGTTTGGGGGGGTTACCCCCCCCATGAAAATTTTGGAAAAAAAGAAGAAAAATCGTGCATTTTCAAGCAAATTTGAGAAAGCAGGAAGGTTAAAGCAGCAATTGTGAAAGTGCAGTTATTACATTAATAGATGGCATAACATAGGTAGCTGCTTATTCAGTATTACCACAGAGCTTCATACTTTCTGTCCTATTTTGCTCAGGTGCTGAATTCAGACTATAAGACTCATGGAAATCTCAGCTCTAAGAGTAGAAGAAGTTGCACAGCAGTGTAATGGTTGCCAGGCTCGTTCCGCAGGAGCGTCAGGAACTTGAAGAAAAGTCCACAGTCTTCCCCTACGGCCTTCCGACTCTATTAGAATAGACTCTAGAGTAACGAATGGCACGCAAGGGGAAAACAGGGAAACAAAACAAGGAAAGGCGGGGGAAGAAAAACAGTCTTACAACATACTGAATATTAGACTCTAGAGTAACGAATGGCAAGCAAGGGGAAAACAGGGAAACAAAACAAGGAAAGGCGGGAGAAGAAAAACAGTCTTACAATATACTGAATATAAAAGAGGCAGCGCAATGCGCTGTTACCGTGATTCTGGTTGAGCTGAACTTTGTACACACACTTCACATAGGTCCACGCAAGTACCCCAAATATAAATGGTATAAAGCAGTGTTTCCCAAACTGTGGTCACATTCCCAGGGGGGTCCTCAGGCAGTAATTTTAAAAGCACAAAAAAGTTCCTTGTAGAATCAGCAGTTTTCCAGCAACAATAAAAGTGTCAAGATTACGTCGGTGATTAATGTACCTGCTGGAGAGAGATGAGAGTTGTGTCAAGTGGCAGCTTTGACTTATCTAATGTAGCACAGAGGGTTAATATGCCTACTGCAAAGAACGTGTACCATGCATTTTGAAAAACATTTTTTATGTGCCTAGGTTAGTGGGTTACTGCTTTAGTCACAGATTCTTTTGTTACTGTGCAGTTCATAAGTGACAATAGTAATCTAGCACAGTGACCTATAAACTGTCATCAAAGAGCTGCTTGCAAGCTGCATGATACAAGTTAGAAACATATGTTTGTTTCAAGTCTTTCATTATCCTAATCCTGCTAAAAAGGTTTATTTGGGTGGAAATACATTTTTATTGTTAAAGTCAATGCTAACCAGTGTTATGTTCTGAATCCTGAGTTTGTGCTTCTCCAGACCAAGCACTCTTTAAAAATGCCTACCAGTATGAATAACATGTGAATCCTACACCCTGTAGTCGCATTTGCCTTATGTAACATTTTCTATACACTGATTTACACGTATGAATCATTGTCTCCATGGGGCAGATTTGCAAGAAAATTGACTGTGTGTGTCGCAAGCCATTTGGCTGCGCCGCACTGAGTCACTTTCGAAGCACAGGGATGCGACATATTTACAACAATATGTTGCATCTCTGTGCTTCCCCCTGTGCTGGCGCACAAACTGCTGCCATACGCCTGCACAGGCACATTTGCACCATGGTGCAAGGATGCCTGTGTCGTGGGGAGATTGTTTATGTGCAGGAAGTAACCCTTCCTGCATGTAAACAATCAGAAATGGCGTTTTTCAACTTCTAAGTGTGCTGCATTAGCACACATAGAACTTGCAAAACGTCATTGTTTTACTGATTGTTTATGTGCAGGAAGGGACACCTTCCTGTACATAAACAATCACCAGAGGTAATATCCTGTTTCTATGCGTGCTGCAGAATGCAACATGCATAGAAAGAGGAGAAATTAATAAATTTCTCCAAGTTGCCCCTCCCTACGCCTCCCCTGGGGTGGCGTAGCATTCAGACACATTTCCAGATGTACGATTCCTCGTAAATCTGGAAATGTGTCTGGTTCCATGGGTTATGCGTGGGAACACCCACAGCAACACTCATGGAACGTCCCTTTCACGTAAAGTGCTGTGTGCAATTGGGCCATATTTACAAGACCAGTAAAAGTCACGCAGGGTTGCTTTTCCTGCCTTGGAAATATGGGGCACTAAAATGCGTCACTGGTGCATCACTTTTTGTGACGCACCTGTGGCGCAAGGGGCTTGTAAATCAGCCCCTATATGTGTGTGATTTAAGGTGCTCTGACATCCTTCAATGGTATGAGAGATGTTATAAAACAAATTAAATACATGTGACAGAGGGGCTATGGAGAGATGAGAGGCACTGTTGGAGGAGGATAATATGGGAATCATTGAAGAACCCCAACAAAGATTGTCATATCCTGGTGCATAGTAAGGTCATCATTTACTACTCTTTAAAAGCTGATACAATTCAATATATAATGATACATTTGTTGTAGACTGCACCATTATTTCCTAAATTGTCTTGGGGGGAGAGCCTCCCAAAGCCCCCTTTGTAGTGGTCAGGCGCACTCACTGCACTAGGTGTGCACTGTATGGGGACTGGTCTGAAAACATTTGCCTGGGCTGCTTTGGGTTTCCAGTCTGGCCCTGGCAGGAGTCTCATACTGCGAAATAAAACCAACCATTTAAAAGTTAGTCATGGAGATGCAGCGCTAACCCTCCTGTTTTTTGCAAATTCTTTCAATATAAAATACTAAAATCCTTAGTAATTCGAGTATCCGTTTTGTGTGCACACGTGTGTTTATTGTTTTCGAATTACTGTTTTAATGTTTGAAATTTAAGTCATACAAATTGCTTGGGGGTCCCCGGCTTCCAGTGGTGACTCAATTGGGGTCCTCAGGAGTAAACAGTTTGGGAACCACTGGTATAAAGGTTTTCGCAAATTGCCAAGGGGAAAGGTTTGATAGGCAACACAAGCAACGAATCGTTCACCCTGCGGGAGACAGGTCCGGCCAGTGAACAAAGGTGAGCAAATCTGTGTAGTCTCCAAATAGAACAAACACTACAAAACTTTTAAAAACAGAGATAACAATGCATTTCTTACCTCAATCAGAATTTTTGGTATTCAAACAAGTAGCAGCATTCACTTTTTGTAGATGAAATCCGCACGTCTCTCTTTCAGTGTAGCAAACTTGTCAATTACTTTCATGTTGAAGTCCGGTATCTTTTGGACTAGCTTGCTCTCTACAGATAGCATCGCCAAAGCATTTAGTCTTTCCTCTAGCATGGTGTTCCTGAGGAATGTCTTTATGCGCTTTAAGGCTGAAAAACATCGTTCAGCTTCTACTGTTGTCATTGGAGTCGTAATCACAATTTTTAGTAAAGTCACTGTCTCTGTAAGTGAGTTTTCCATATGCAGTTTATGAATTAAACTCAGCAAAGTCAAGGCGCTTGTGGCCTTCCGGTACACAGGCATTCCGTAGAGTACAGTTAACTCAGTTCTCAGCTGCTCTTTTTTGAGCATAGGATACGCTTCCACAGCCTGATTCAGAGCACGCTCAGGGAAGGATTCATCATATTGTGCAAACTCTTTACCTTGCAATAAAGTCGCACTCACCAAATGTTTTGTGAACGAAAAGCGTTCTTTCGCCTGCACAATTACAATGTCACATATCTCCTTTCCAATTCGAACCAGAGAGGTGATGTTTTGTCTGCGGTTTGCAAAAACAGAATGCTGCGGCAGTTTGCTCTCTAAATCTTCAACCCCATCTCTCACTTTCATAATCTGTTGTACAAATGCAGATGTATTGGCTTTCACAGAGACAGTATCTAGGTCTTTTCTTTGCAACTGATCGTATAACACATCAACAGGAATCATTATGTCATGAAATAAAAACAGTAAGAACTGAAACTCTTTGTCTTGTAGTGTTCTAATAAAGCCATGGGCTTCATTCTGACTTGTGTGATCAAAGTCTGCTCTGGATGCTATGGCGACAAAACATTTCTCAAGGCCCTCCCTCTGTTCAAAGATTAAGTTGACTGTACGAATGTGAAAGTTCCAACGAGTTGAGGATCCCCTTGGTACGCTTTTGTCCACAATCTCATGAAGGGCTTCTGTTCTTTTGGGGGAACGTGTGAAGAATGCTGCTATGCCTCCGATATCCTGAAAGAAGACTCGTGTCTCTCTGATCTTTGATACCGCCTGTTGCATAATAAGATTGAGTTGGTGGGCGTAACAGTGCACAAAATGAGCATTAGGGTACACATCTCGAATTCTCTTCTGAACTCCACTAAGGCTCCCACTCATTACGGATGCACCGTCATAGCTTTGTGCGATAAGCTTTTGTTTTTGAGGCAGGTCCGGGAAAATTAAGTCCAGTTGACACAGTATTGCTTCAGTGATGGTTGCTGCACTAGAGTCACTTAAATGCGTGAAGCCATAAAATCTTTCCACAATGTTTCTGTCACTGTCAAGGTACCGAAACACTAACACGGACTGTGTTTGAGTGGACACATCAGTGGTGTCATCAGCCTGAATAGCCACAAAGTCTGTGTTTCGCAACTCTTGCACAATATGGCTTCTTATAATTTCGAGCATACAGTCAAGGAGTTCATTTTGTATTGTATTAGAGGTGCCCTTAAAGACTGTAGCATGTGCTAAATGTCTTTCCAAATCCTGGTCTATGGTTGACATTAAATCCACTAGGCCTCGGAAGATCCCAGGTTTTGAGGAAGTTTCCGATTCATCATGGCCTCGCAATGCCAGTTCGAAAGCACCACAGAAACGAATGCAATCAATGATCTTGGATAGATTTTGTCTGTTCTTATCCACAGCTTCATTGTGTTTTTGAATGGATTTGCGATACGCATCATTTATCTGCTGCTCAATTGGTGCGTCTTCCCCCAACATTCCCAGTCTTGTCAGGTTTTCCAGATGATTTCTTGTGAGCGCATGCTTCTTTATTTTTTCAGCGATGTGCTTCAGGTCGACCATTCCTTGCCGTGTCCAAGAAAAGTCACCGCCAAACAGCAAGCAGGGGAAGCAGAACAGAGAATTGCGTATAGGGCAGCCTGTAAGCCAATCAGCTTTTGTGTACCAGGCATTTGAGAATGTACGTTTTGACATTTTTCCTCTGTCCTGGGTAGTTTGCTGTAGGTTTATTTCAGGCTGATGAGGTCCCAATTCTTTTAACTTCAGTTTTTGTTCAAGTGGCCGTGACTGGAATGACTTTGTAATCAGCTCTTGTACTGTATTCATGATGGGGTGTCGGGTGTTGCTGGCCTTACCAATATATATATATATATATATATTAAAGAAACCTGTCAATAATCAAAGTACAACGTATAAGGTGCAGTGCAATAATATCAAATTTCAGTATAAATACATTATACATATATATTGTGCATTATCCTAATACATCTCAAATGACTGCTAAAAATAGAGCCGTACTGCCTCCTGCCTCTCTGTGCCATAGTGTTGCTGGAGGCACTGAAAGACACTGCTTGAGGGCCTTGAGAGTGACCACATGACATACATGCTCTAACTACGATGTAAAAAAATATATAGCATCAGTTGCCTTACCTTTAACACTGGTGTTTGCTGGGTTGTAGCCGGGGTCGGGTGAGAGAGCAGCAAAGGAGGTTGGGGTCCTCTTGTTGAGAGAGCAGCAAAGGAGGTTGGGGTCCTCTTGTTGTTTGCTGGAAAATTGCCCCAAAATGCGGTAATGTTTCAGGTTGTCAGGTGCTGAAAATGAAAAGATAACAATTTATTTTTGAAACAGTAGGGTAATGAAACAAAGACTGTGGGGAAAAAATATAACGCTCCAATAAGCATTAATATTAACAATACCCATTACAATTCACAAAACAATAAAGGCAGGCTCGCAACGCACTGGGAAATTCACAGATTTCATTTGAATCAGATTAAATATTCACCAGTGTACATTCAAAAGTTAAAACTTTTATTTAGCTATCCGCATGTTTTTGGACGTCAGCACACGGTGGTGAATTAATGAGCCTTGACATTTCCCTGCCTACGATCTGCTTGTTTGAAGTTTTGAGAGCGGCTCCTGAATTATTAATGAAAGAGCTGGTAAAAGGCACTTTGTGCCGTGTAAAAGTCGTGCTTGCGCTCTTCATCTCCTGCTCTATGAATTTGTCCTCGAATTGTTGGACACTTTCTAAAAGCCGCAGTCTCTATACGGGGCATACTAAGTTTGATGCATGTGGCCCCTAATGACTCAAATGGGACTTTCTGTAACATGGGAATGAGAAAAATAGGCTATCATTTAGGGTGAAAATCAAATGAAGACTTTTATAAAGGCGTTTGTGCAGGCCTTTTTTAATCCATTTCAAAGTCCACCTTCCCTTCTCGGCCCCATATTCACCTCCCTTCTACCAGACACTTAGCACAACTAACCTCTCCAACTAATGATTTATCTATATGCTGCATTTCAATTCACACCTCTTCCAAATGGAGACGGTTCAACTTCCCTGACACCTGCAGGCACTTAGAGCAGAGATACAGCCCGCTCTCGTCCTCTTGACAACTGCTTTGCATCTCAGTGGACGCCATATTGATCCCGTGGATGTCAGCTTCAATTCCATCAAACACTGCAACGCGAACCACAATGCAGTCATGCCTGCGGCAACATTATGTCATGTATGTGCTTTGGAGGTGTGCTGCTGCAGGATCAGAAATTTGAAACGCAAATTCACGTTTTTTTCTTACCTTTCAGAAGCATGGAGCGCAATGGCAGGCAGAGAGAGGGTGATGCAAGTGTTGTGCACTGGCCTGCCAGGTTGCTGGCAGTGCATACACCACCCCCGCCCCCCCTCCCCTGTGTGGCAGCCCGGGCTGAAATAGCTTCCAGGGCGCACACACACACACGCAGCCGCCCCCCCACCCCGTTAATTCGCCTGTTAATTGGGCTTTGTTGGTTTTTCACCCCTTCTGGAGCCCCTGCATCGCCACTGACTATTGCTGGAGGAATTAGCACGTTACACAATACCAAGCCCTGTCAGCTGAAACCCCCGAGGAATCGGGTTTTTGCTTGCAGGAATCGGGAGGCGGGAGACTAGCCTTGAAATCGGTAGTCTCCCGCCTGAATCGGGAGAGTTGGCATGTCTGCTTGAACCCCAATCCTTCATGGACACTGGAGGCCTGTGCTTGCTATGATAAAATATTCCCCGTCCCACCTGTATTCTTTAATGCTGTCTACGTGACCTCTCCCTCTGGTGCTCATGAGTGCAATGCTGGGGTTGCCTGGTTACCAGCCTTGTATACCACGTTCCATTCACAGGATTCTGCTTCTGGTGCCGCTGGGACGGCACGCGCCTTTCAAATCAATATAAAATGCAGGCTTTTCTAAGTCTTTATTTTAAATAAATGAAACTTTTTATCATAGGCCTCATTACCATCCCTTGCTCAAACAGCGCTCCTTCATTGTACAAATTAAATGATTTTTACTGGGCCACATCACCGTCTCCAAGAGGGGAGAGGATGTGGTTTAACGGCTAGAGCGGCCGACCTTGAAGTTCGGGACGAGGTTCCAGTCTGACAGGGGGCTCAAACGCCCTGTAAGTTTTGGGCAAATCTCCCCCTGCCTTAATAATTAATGTGTTCCTCTGTCATGTAACTGGTGTTCAAGTAAAGCGCTCTGATAGCTTCGGGTCGATTTAGCGCTATAAAAAACTGCAACAACAAAATCTCCCCGTCTGGCCTGCTCCCCCCCCTCGAGTACTGTCCAGTAATGCACTCTTTCCTGTGTTACGAGTTACTACAGCTGTTAGACACTTCTGAGAAATTACCTATTTCCATTTTATGAATTGTTTGAAGAATACTTACATTTGACACTTTCTACTGTTTTAAATCCGTTGTATACAAATTGAACGGGATTAAAAAGCCATTCCACTCATTAACACGTAGAGAAGCCCTTCCCGTCCCCCTGCATGTCCCGGCACATTAATACATTCGCCCTGAAAGTTTTGGGCAAATCTCCCCCTGCCTTAAGAATTAATGTGTTCCTCTGTCATGTAACTGGTGTTCAAGTAAAGCGCTCTGATAGCTTCGGGTCGATTTAGCGCTATAAAAAACTGCAACAACAAAATCTCCCCGTCTGGCCTGCTCCCCCCCCTCGAGTGCTGTCCAGTTATCCACTCCTTCCTGTGTTACGAGTTACGACAGCTGTTAGACACTTCTGAGAAATTACCTATTTCCATTTTATGAATTGTTTGAAGAATACTTACATTTGACACTTTCTACTGTTTTAAATCCGTTGTATACAAATTGAACGGGATTAAAAAGCCATTCCACTCATTAACACGTAGAGAAGCCCTTCCCGTCCCCCTGCATGTCCCGGCACATTAATACATTCGCCCTGAAAGTTTTGGGCAAATCTCCCCCTGCCTTAAGAATTAATGTGTTCCTCTGTCATGTAACTGGTGTTCAAGTAAAGCGCTCTGATAGCTTCGGGTCGATTTAGCGCTATAAAAAACTGCAACAACAAAATCTCCCCGTCTGGCCTGCTCCCCCCCCTCGAGTGCTGTCCAGTTATCCACTCCTTCCTGTGTTACGAGTTACGACAGCTGTTAGACACTTCTGAGAAATTACCTATTTCCATTTTATGAATTGTTTGAAGAATACTTACATTTGACACTTTCTACTGTTTTAAATCCGTTGTATACAAATTGAACGGGATTAAAAAGCCATTCCACTCATTAACACGTAGAGAAGCCCTTCCCGTCCCCCTGCATGTCCCGGCACATTAATACATTCGCCCTGAAAGTTTTGGGCAAATCTCCCCCTGCCTTAAGAATTAATGTGTTCCTCTGTCATGTAACTGGTGTTCAAGTAAAGCGCTCTGATAGCTTCGGGTCGATTTAGCGCTATAAAAAACTGCAACAACAAAATCTCCCCGTCTGGCCTGCTCCCCCCCCTCGAGTGCTGTCCAGTTATCCACTCCTTCCTGTGTTACGAGTTACTTACGACAGCTGTTAGACACTTCGGAGAAATTACCTATTTCCATTTAATGAATTGTTCGAAGAATACTTACATTTGACACTTTCTACTGTTTTAAATCCGTTGTATACAAATTGAACGGGATTAAAAAGCCATTCCACTCATTAACACGTAGAGAAGCCCTTCCCGTCCCCCTGCATGTCCCGGCACATTAATACATTCGCCCTGAAAGTTTTGGGCAAATCTCCCCCTGCCTTAAGAATTAATGTGTTCCTCTGTCATGTAACTGGTGTTCAAGTAAAGCGCTCTGATAGCTTCGGGTCGATTTAGCGCTATAAAAAACTGCAACAACAAAATCTCCCCGTCTGGCCTGCTCCCCCCCCTCGAGTGCTGTCCAGTTATCCACTCCTTCCTGTGTTACGAGTTACTTACGACAGCTGTTAGACACTTCGGAGAAATTACCTATTTCCATTTAATGAATTGTTCGAAGAATACTTACATTTGACACTTTCTACTGTTTTAAATCCGTTCAGGCTGGGCTCAGGCAGCGACGCGCACGAGTCAGTCGAGACAGAGTGAAGAAGTGAACCCGACCGTTACTTACGTCACGCGCTCGGCATCCAATATGGATTGCCCGCCCCTGCGGTGACCGGCCAATCCTGGCGCAGTGGCGCTGCATGCAGCACCAGGATTGGCTTAGAGGGCACAGTGACTCCTCGCCCTGTCGCCCTTTTGCTGCCAGCGCTGCCGCCAGCAGGTCCTGCACTCCCCCCCCCCCTACTAGCTAATGGGGCCGGCCTGGGTGCGCATGCTCGGGCAAGTTGCTGCCCGAAGCATACATGCGGGGATAAACGTTTTTTTAAACAAAGACACCAGCCAGCCCGGCCCGCCCCCCCCCCCCCTGCACACTCCCGATAAAGTCGGGTGCTGCCCGGCGCTGTGGAATAAGTAATTAAGGTAATTATTTCGAGTTTCTGTTTAACATTTATTTTAATTCTTTAACGCGGGTCCAGGGCTGGTGGGGCTACGCCCCTACGCCCCAATGGACGCACCGCGGCTACAGGACCCTGGTAGGTCTTGGACTCTGCCCCACAGTGGCAGGGCTCTCTATTTTGGGAAAACTAAACAATGCAGGGGGTCACCATTAATCTCACTGTACAAGCATCTGGCCGCCCCCGCAGGACAGCACGATTGAGCCTCCGTCGGGCGTAGTGTCCTCGCACCTCTTATTCTCCCACAGGTGCGCCTTCGTGTCTGCAGGAGTGCCGGGCCCCAGCAGGAGGGGGAGGCTGCGCCCCGGTTCCCGAACGGGACCAGCAGACGACTCGCTCCCCGAGTTCGGCTCTATCGGCCAGGTTTCTCTTTCCCCCGTATACGGGCCACAGCTCTCCCAATAGGCCCAGCCAGAGGGATCGGCAGGATGTGGGTCATGACGCGGCTCCATCTACGTACGGTGCCGCAGCGGCGCTGCTTTAGGTAGGGAGCAGTCCATCCCCGGGCCCAGCAAGGGGCTCACCAGCGAGGTCCTTCTTGCGCGTGTTGAACTTCGCCGCTCCCCAGCCCCGCTACTCACAGAGGCTGCCGCTGCAGGAAGGCCGCCACTCGGCACTAGGCCTCAAGGTAGGCCACGTTGTTCATTCACTGGGCACCGGGTCCCACCGTCTTGCCGAGGCAGCACCCGTCGCTTCCCCACACACTCCCGGAGCTCCACCATCCAGGGCGGGGAAGGTTTGCCGACGTCGGGAGCTTCACCGCGTCCCCCAGCAGGGGCGCCCAGTCCATTGCGCTCTCCGCAGCTCGCCTGCCCGGTACAGGCCACACCTTCGCCTTGCTGGTCCTGCGCTTATCGGTGCACCACCGCGGTACAGAGCTCGGCAATTTGCACAGCAGGGGTCACTCCATGGGATGCCTGGGTATGTGCCCTTGGATCAGCAGCCAGATAGAGGATATTTGTTGGATGATGCACTCAGCCGGCAGAGCCACTCCACTAAGCGGCCATCTTGCTGCTCGGCTCGGCCATGCCCCCCCACAATTCCTCTAAATCTTGTTTTGATTTACAACAGGAACTATAAAATATAAAAAAAATAGGTATGGCATCTGCAAATGCTGCATTTTACTCACATCAGACTGCAGTCAGAAATCTTTACTAAAAAGGTTTTAAAAATTGTATGCTCACTTGCCTCCCCAAATTATGCAGCCTCGACCATTGTCATCTCTCAGGACCTTGCTGACGAGCTGTGCACTACTTTTAAGAGAAAATAAATCAGATTTGTGACTCGCTGCAACCTATGACCCATGAGATAGAGCCTAACTTTAACTGTTGGTCCAAACCCCCTAATTCCTCCATGAACCCTTTCAATCCTGAGCTAAATGACCCTGGCCATATTGTCACTCTGCCTGAATTTAACTCTGCACTTTGGGTAGGTCATTTTGAGAATTTGAGTACAGAGCAATTCACAGCTATTGCAGTCTTTATCTGCTCTCTTCTCCCTTTTATCCGATTTTGGAATATGAACAAGACTGCACTCTTGCAAACTCTGCTTGAGGTGTGCAACTGCTCCCTCACTAAAGCATGGGTCCCATTAGAGTGGAAACAGGCTTTAATGATCCCTTTGTTAAAGCAACTTAAGGCAGATCAGAATATTTTCTCAAACGTCTGCCCCATCTCTCTTCTTCCTTTTGCTGTTACAATTTTGAAGGGACATGCCAATCCCTACTTTCAGCCTTCCTGCAAAAACATCATATTCTTGAGCCAGAACACTCTGGATTTCGACCAGGGCACAGTATGGAAACAGCTCCCCTGTCAGTTTTAGATGATCTGAGATTGTCAGCAGACATGGCTCAAACTGTCACTTTGCTTCTTCTAGATATGTCTGCTGCCTTCAGTACTGTTTCCCACTTCATCTTTCTATCTAGACTAGCTGAGGCCGGAATTAGGGGAACAGATCATCCATAGTGTAAATCCTACTTGGAAAGTAGGCATCAAGCAGTCTATCTCCCTCCTTTTAAGACAGCTTTTAAGGCTTGGGGCCAGGGGGTGCCACAGGAGTCTTTATTTAGTCCTAACATGCTCAATATCTACATCCATCACCTGGCTACCTTAATCAGGTCTTTTGAGGCACCTGCATGAATTATACTGACAACTCCCAACTGATTATTGCTATGGACCGATCAGGATTGGCTCCTCTTGAGTAATTTCACAACTGCATGACTGCGGTCTCCTCTTGGCTGATACTCAATAACCTGAAATTTAATTCAGGTAAGACCGAGGTCCTGTGGATGTCTATCACCATACCGGCCAGACCTTTCCCATTGATGCTCTGACACCCTCCTGGTCTGTGTTTCTCAGCCCAGCTAAATCAGTAAAGAACCTTAGCTTCTTTCTGGATGAGAACTTGACTGTAGAAGAGAAGCTAACCGTTTTACATTCTCCTGTTTTCTCTGGCTGTGGACGGTAAGAAAGATTGCTCCTCTAGGGCCACCTTCAGTTCATGAGAGTATGGTCCAGGCTACTATTCTTAGTCACCTGGACTATTGTACCTCTTTTTCTAGGTGCACCGCTGGACGTGGTAAAGAAACCTAACTGTATCTAAAATGCTGCAGCCAAATTATCCCTTTGCTTTTAGGTCCCCTCATGTCTCTGGAGGTCTTGGAAATCTAAAAATTTTCTAAGTCCCAACTGTTCAAGGTGTCTGAAGCAAGTCCTCTGGGTCACTTCTAAGGTTCCTCTGACCTCAGGGAAAGCACTTAGGAGACAATGTACTCCAGGCCACCAGCAAGGTCCAGTCAAGGTCCAGTTGATACTAGTCAATTGGTCACTTCAGGAAAAAAGGTTCTTGCTGTGTTGGTGTAGCCACAGAGGATGTCAACCAACAGACCCTTGGAGTTCACTCTTTGTCTTGGGTACAAAAGGGAAGGAACAATCCTTCACGGCTTCCTTAATGTTACAGTAAGCAGCATCTTCTGATATTCCACAGGTCCAGAAAGTGTTCTGAGGAAGTTGCTTTGGGTGCTAAATTTATGGTTGGCAACAGCTAGTGGGCAGAGGTGATGCAATGAGATAAAAGTTGTCAGGGGCAATCCTACCCACTTCTTTAGCAGTTCCTGTTTGTCCTACTGCAAAACAATCTCAAACAGCACCTTACTTCACTATGGAGAAACATTTCCTCCCTTGTGCAGAGCCTATGTGCCCACCCAGATGTGTGACCAGTGAAATGAGCTGTCCCCGCCTCTGAGGTCACTCAAAACCAGTTCTGAGGGTAGTTCCCTCCCACTGGGTTTGGTGCCTACCTATCAATAACTCATCCACTGGCAGTTTGGGGTGGACTGTTCTCATGAGGAGCTGGGTCAAGACTGATTTGCATATGACTAGGTCCAAACTGGAGCGGTGTGGTGAGCCAAAAAAAGATGGATTAAACCCAATTTTTTTTTACTGGGGGTGAATGTTTGCATTGTTCAGCATTCCATCCATCATTTTTTCTTTTTGCCTTTGTCACCCTAAGTGAGAATGGTATGCCCAAACGTGGGTCCCATGCTCGCTGACCCACTGGATTCAAGCTAGCCTGGCTGATGAGGGGTGGTATCCTGAAACCGGTTCCAGGATGCTTGTTTCCAGTCCAGGGAGGACCTGGCTTGGCAGTTCAGGCTGGACTGTTACCACGAAGAGCAGGGTCATGACAGATTTGCATATGACTGGGTCTAAATAGAGGTGGTGTGGTGAGCAAAAAAAAAGATGGATTAAATCAGATCTTTGTGACTGGGGGTGAATGTATGTATTGTTCGGCATTCCGTCCATCATTTGTTCTTTTTGCTTTTGTCGCCCTAAGTGGGAAGGGTATGCTCAAACGCGGGTCTCATGCTTACTGCTCCACTGGATTTAAGCTAGTCTGGCTGATGAGGGGCGATACCCCAAAACTGGTCCAAGGATGCTTGTTTCCAGCCCAGAGAAGACCTGGCTTGGCAGTTTGGACTGGACTGTTCCTATGATGAGCCCAGCCAAGACTGATTTGCATACTGGTGGGTCCAAACTGGGATGGCATGGTGAGCAAAACAGCAATGGATTAAACCCAGATCTTTGTGACTGGGGGTGAATGTTTGCATTGTTCGGCATTCCGTCCATCATTGGATCTTTTTGCTAAAGGTGGAGTACAGGCACTTTCCTCCTCTTTAGATGGGATAACAGTGCACAGAGTCCAGCAAATAGGGTCCAGCACAAAGGCAAATAATTTGGGGTGACCATGCAGAAAAGATAGATTTCCTACAATTTGTCGTACTATCTATTACTTAATCAGAAAAACCTTGGATTGAACACATTTTGTAATGAACCATGGAATGGGCCACAAGAACCTAATTCACATGCTCCACACTTTCTCCATCGAGCCGTGCTACGCAAACTCAATATATATAAGCTTATATCAGACACAATGAATCCAGCACTTTAAATCAGGTTAATAACAATCCTCATCTGCCTTTACAGAAAGCCCTTATACTGCTCTAAGACTGACTTCAGTTTTAGGTTTCGGCCTACCAGATAGCAGAGCTGTCTGGCCATGCGAAAGACATCTTGGGGACTTTCAGAAAGTTGACCTGGAAAAGCATTCCCCCCTTGGCTTTGTGGTTAATAACTCACGTTTTCAGCCTTTCCATTTGCTGGCTTTATTTGATTTAGGCTGTGCAGCTTGAGTTTGTACCTCGGCATGCTAAAGCCATGTTTACAGCATTCTTCCACAAACTAATTTTCTGTAATAAACAGGCCATTAAATCTTATTCCTATCTCCTCACATTTGCTGGTCATTCAAAGACTGAGGTCAAATGTTGAGCTGTTTTTTGTGGGAGCCCGTGTTTATTTTGCTTTTGGCCGACTTAAAAGTGAGAAGGTTTATAGGAAAGAGGATTGCAGCGTACTTTCTCCATGGAGCCTGCTTGTGCCCTTTTTTAAAAAGTTTTATTTTAGACATAGCCATCTCAAAAGGTATCTTATACTTCAGCTTCACAAAACATTTTCACAAATTTCTCTTTTTGGTGAGTCTATTTAATTTGTGAAACTGTCTTTTTAGGAACAAAGTACAAAACCGCATTTCACTTCACTTTGATAGCTTTATTTCGGCCGATGACCATAAAAGCACAGATAAAATATATACATATTCATAAAATACATAAATAATTCAGCATTTAAGATAAAAAGTTATTAAACAGCAGTTATCAAAGTAGCAGCAATAAACAATTAAATTCCATTAATATTAAAAGTAATTAGTTGATTAGTTTATCAAGGCAGACCTTCTTCTCCACATGCCATATAAAAAACGGGAAACAGAGAACACAATTGGGAGGGAAGTGTCATAGCGTAAAATCCTGCAGGCTTGTGCACAATGCTTTAGTCCCAAATTTCTGCACAATGGCACAAGCCAGGCTCTGCGTATTTCATTATAGGCGGTGCAGAAAAATAAAACATGAGCAAGGTCTTCTTTGGTTTTATTACAGACAGGGCAAACCCCCGCACCTCTTCCCGTCCACTTGCAAGTCAATTCCCCAATTGGGAGACAACCATACCTTAGTTGGATATATAATTTCTTTGCTCTGGGAGGCTGAATCAGGTCTAGGAACTCCTCCCTGCTAGGGGTCAATTTTACTTGCAGGAATTCCGTGGTCAGCCTACCCATGGATGATAGGCGGTATAGTTGGTCCAGATTATACTGTCTAACTAGAGCTAGCAGCTCCGTTCTTTTTACTGCCATACAGCCTTCCTCTGGAGTCTCCCATAATTGAGGAAGACCAATCTGATATAATGTGGCCTTTATATGGGATAGCCAAGGTATGTTTCTACTCTTCAGCTGATCCCAGATTGCTAGGAACTCAGCTCTATAATCATCGAGCTCTGGTGCTGTCCACAACCTTCTCCAATACAGGAGAGGTCTGCTCGCCAGGAGTTCAGAAATAGGCTCTAGATCTAGATCTAATCTCAGGGGTATCAGCGGGGTGCTCTGGGGGAGCCCTATCAATTTTCTAATAAATGTGTGTTCGACCTTAGAAAGGGCCAATACACGGGTATAGCCCCAGAGTTCTGCACCGTACATTGCAGCGGGTCTAGCTTGAGCTTTATATATTTCAAGACCAGGGGAGACTGGTTTAAATAGCGTTTTCCTTTGAAATTTATTTATACCCCCCGCTATCTGTGCGAGCCTCAGGGCAGATTTAACCACCTGTGGGCCCCAGCCAAAATCTTCAGTCAGGGTAACACCCAGGTAGACAAAAGTACCAATACCTTTCTAATGAGATGCCATTTAGGACTGGGCAGGGGCGAGTGCGTTTCGGGGGGCCAAAGATCATAAACTTTGTCTTTTCTAAATTGATCTCAAGCCCCGCGATGCGCAGAATATTACAAAGCCATCCAATACCCTCTGGATGCCTGTAGAGGTTCGAGACAGCAGTAAGGTGTCATCTGCGAACATCAAAGCAGGCACCCGACCAGATGCCAACCGAGGAACATCGCTATTCTTAACCTTATCTAACTCACCCACCAAACCGTTAATGTAGAGGCTAAAGAGGGTGGGGGCCAGGGCGCAGCCCTGGCGTACTCCTCTAGTAACGGGAAAACGCTCTGAAAGCTCTCCATTTTTCCCACAGCGTACCTGGGCATAGTTCTCTTTGTGGAAATGCTTCAAAACTTCTAGTAGGTAGGGCGGGAGGTTTAGATCTTCCAGGACCTTCCATAGACTTTCTCTAGGCACGAGGTCAAAAGCAGCCCGTAAGTCTACGAAGACCAGGTAAAGGCTACCCCCTCCCAGAATTACGGTCTTCCAAAACAAGACCTGTAATCTAAAGAGCTGGTCCAAGGTCGAGATCCCTGCTCTAAACCCTGCCTGGTAGGTACTTAATATCTTGTTCTCCTCTGCCCACCCAAGTATTCTATCTAGTATAATCCGGCCCATAAGTTTCTGTGTAGTATCCAGGAGACTTATAGGCCTGTAATTCGAGGGAACTAAAGGGCAACCTTTTTTGTAAATAGGAACAATTTCAGCCCCTGCCCAGGTGTCTGGTAGATTAGCTCCTGCCAAAACTGCATTGAATAATACAGCTAAATAAGGTCCCCAGATTTTAGGTTGCGAACGAAAGAGATCGCCTGGCACTTTATCGAGCCCTGGAGCTTTATTGGGGGGCTGTCTGGCAATAGCGGATTCTACTTCTTTGATTGAGATATTCTCAATACTTTCAGAAGTCATCCGCTTCCTAGTTCTTAGGTGGCCAGGATGGTTTCCACAGTCTGACAACTCCTGCAGACGATGCTCATGTGTAGGATCTAAATCCGATGAAACACAGAGTTGATCATCTGGTTGCATTGTTAGAGCCCTATTCGGTGGCTCCAAGGTAACCGAGGGGGAAGAATACAGTGTGGCAAAGTGCGTTTCCCATACTGAGGGAGCAATGTTTGGCAGAAAAGATTCCCCACTGCCTCCTATAGAAGAATTCACTAGCGCCCAACAAAGTTTAGCGTCCTTTGTCACTAAGGCATCCCTCAGCGCTTCCCACCTCTCTTCTTCCCATTCCAACCTACTCCTAGACAGTTCCTTCTTATAAGCTTGTCTAGCATCTCGAATATTGGGTTTGTTTTTTAATTTGATTGCTGTAAGAAGGTTCTTTTTTAGTTCCCTACACCTAGTGTTAAACCAAGGAAAAGCTTTGGGCACATACCTCTTTGCTCTAGCTATTGGATAGAAGACATCCCCCAATTCCATCACTAGCTGTTTGTGTATTTCCACTGCCTGCATAAGCCCTGTTTCGGCAGCCATCCGGGTTATCAAGGGTATCGCAGTTTGATAAATTTTCGCGAGTTGTGAAGGTGACGTTGCCAGACGAGGCCACTTCACCCTTCTGCGATTGTTAGATAATACAAGGGGAGGAATTGCCACATTTAATGTAGTCTCAGGGTTTTTTAGCCCGAAGGACCCTGGCTTCAAAGTTAAAATCAGAGCGTTATGGTCACTATCCTGCCTTTTTTCAACTTTGAAGTCCTTTAACTTACTCCAGTTTTTAGCTTCTATCATTACATAGTCAATGATAGAGACCCTATCTGTCCGGTTGAACGTCCCTATTGCTGGGCGGTCAGAGTCCATTCTCCCATTGCACGCCCGCAGAGACGTTGTAAGGGAGAAGGATTTTACTTGTAGTACCAAAGGTGTCCAAGCTCTGACTGGGGAAATGTCAGGCTCTGGAATGTGCCATAGCGCATCTACCTCATCCTGCTCACCCTGGTCCACCCCACCCAGTGGTTCAAACTGGCAGTTGAAGTCCCCACCAAGGACTATAGAAATACAAGGATCTAGCCCTGAGATAAATGATGTCAGCTCATTCAGTGTGGTTGATTCTTTACCGTTTCTAGTTGGTCTCGAATAAACATTAATTAATGCTACTGGGGGGTTATCTGGCGGTTTTAATAAAACACATTGGAAATCCAGCGATTTTGTTGGTATTTGTACAGCCTGGGTTCCCAAATGTGTGGCTACCCATATCGATAATCCCCCAGAGGGGCGGCCTTTACCTAATGATGTTGCAAAAATATTGTAGGTAGCAAAAGTCGGGCTACTGCTATCCTCCAATGCCCAAGTCTCCTGCATTAGGCAGATATCGAATTTAGTCATAAATGCAGTCCAATCTGGGGTACCCAACTTGTTTTTTAGGCCAGCTATATTCCATGAAACCAATTTTATACAACCTTGGGTCAGATCATCAGAACTCTCAGCGGCCAAGCTATTTATATTGGTTTCCCTGCTCACGCTCATCTGATCAATTTGTGAGCTGTTTGTACAATCTACTAACGGTACTTCTTCCTCTGTGACCCTTGCCCGGCTAAGAGTTTTACTGGTGGCTTGCTGATCTAATTTTCCGCCTAAGCTAAGTCAATCTACCTCTTCCAGTACACTGAATCTATTCCAATGTGGTTGGATCGGGAAGAGGGGAGTACGGGTAGGCCAGCCTTCTCTATATGTTCCTCTACTTTCCGAATTACAGGGTAGGAGGTAATGCCCCCTGTTGAGGAGCCTGGCTCTAGAGCAGTGTGGTTCCCAGCTAGGGGTAGGATAAAAATAAGAGAGATGTAAAGCAGATATTTGGGTGTTTTGTCTATAGGTGTCACTACTACATATATATTGTACAGCAGTGGCATCCCTGAAATTTAGGATTATTACATCCCCTGCTACAGTCTTTGGATTCCTCCCGATCCAACCCACTCTTCTAGCCAACAAAATTTCTCCTGAAATATCTCTTGGTAGGGGTCTGTTTACTGTAAGCCACTGAATACACTTATTTTTTAGCTCACCCTCATTTTCTCTTTTACCCTCACTTAAGGGTGGGACACCCACCAGTGCAACGACATAAGTTTAGGCTTCGGGGGGTAAATTTATTGTTGGTAAGTGCTGGGCATTAGTTTCTAGTATCATATTAACTTTCATGGGGATGCTAGTATTATTACTCAGCTGGCCTGGCTTTGATTTAATCGGGACTTTATCAGGTTTACTTGCCAGAGTTTTTGTAGATTGGCTATTCCTTTGCTGAGAACCAACACTAAGAGTGTCTCGGGGTGAAGAGGATATAGGTTTTTGGGTGTCCAAAGTCACTCCCGTATTTACAATCTGCGCCGATTGACTAGTGGTTCCAGGTACTGGAATACAGGAAGCTTTATGTTGTTGGGCTTCCGTAACAAGAGGGACAAGAGATCTTTGGGGGTTAGTTGCCTCGGTTTTCCCCCCGCCTCTGGCATTCAACATGGAAATCAATTTATCAAGTTTTGATACCAATGGCTTAAGCTGGGTGAGAATTGTGCGTTCCAAGGAAGTTTGTAAGTCCGAGACCATATTAGCAACCCAACACGGAATTCCTGGCGTTAAATCGCGTAGATTTTCAGATGGAGTCACCAGGTCATGATTAGTATGGATATTTTTGTTTCGTTTAGTTGGGGCAATATTATTTTTATTCCTCGGACACGGCTTACATGTATCCACCCTTTTCTTTACAACAAGGGGAGAAGTCAGTATAATAGATCTGTCTCGAAGATCTTTAGAATTTTCTGTTGGCACCTGGCTGGAAGGTAGATCTATATAAGATGATGTCATATAGGAACTAGCCTCCAGCGCTTCAGTCATAGTGACTGAAGTGTCTCTTTCCTGACTTGGAATGTACAATGATGGTGTGATGGAAAGCCGTCTCTCAGTATTCTCGATAGCGTTAGCCACAACCCCAATGGTCTGCTGCAACATCTTATCAATAGCAGTCAGCGTTGGTAGTGGCTGGGAACCTGCAGCTAAAGACTTAGTATGTGACCGTGTTGCAGGGGTTTTGGCATTAGTTTTCCTTCCCCGTTTCATCATTTCCTTATTTTATCAGATAGAGCAAATAAATACAATATAGGGATAATTCTGCCACTAGTAAACAGTAAATGAGATTAACAATCCGAACTGTTGGTAGTCTCTAGTCCGTAAATGGAGGGTCTTGTACATCAATGGGTAATTAGCTTATCCATATGCCTGTGTCATAAACTATTCAACTAAGAATCAATACCATAAAACACCGTAGTGACTCACAGTCTCAGGCCGAAGGGGTTATGGCCCAGCCCGGCCTCTTCCGGCCCCTGACGGCCACAGACGGTCCCGCCCTTGTCCCGGGCTTCTCCCGGCGCTGCCCGCGCGCGTCCCGCGAGGCGGGAGACCAGTTTCAAATTTAAGCGCCACTGAGCGCGAGCTGGCGGTGTACGGCGTCCGGCCGCTAAGGCTCCTGGGTAGTGTAGTCTCCCCACACAGCGGCCGCGCCCTCAGGTGGAACGGGGCTGCAGGCGGCGGGGGAGACCGGCGATGTACCCAGGGATTCAGCAGGGACTCGGCCAGGGAACACAAGGACCAACAAGCAGATAATTTCCCCTCGCTTCGTACAGGACAGCCTCAGCGTCAGCCTAAAATATGGTGATCTTTGGCAATATACACGGTTTATGGCCCATTCACTGTCAAACACAGGATAAGATCTTTTCATATGAAAGAGGCTGCCACATTGTGAAACAATTTCAGAGTGCTTGGTTTTCACATTGATGTATAAAGCATATGCTTTATTTATGACATCTGTTGCAACTCGTTTTGGAGAATAGGATAAGTTTAAAGGCACTTTTTATGGAAGCTTTTGTGTTTCTGTTTCGCTACACCATAATGATGTATTCCGCCTGCAACTGTGTCTTTTTCGGCACACATGTATTACTATTACCTTGTGGCACTAGGTTCATGATTTGAATGGTGCAGCAGGAGCAGTAAAAACAAAGAAATCCCTCCTCAACTAGAATGATTGTAACCGTGATGGATATACGAGTAAATATTATAACCTTCTTCAGATGCGGATCATGTGGTATAGGTATTTAACATACATATAAGCAAGCAATAAAATGTATGGTTAATGCAAGGAATTGAGGGAAAATAATCAGTGTTGAGGTAGTTGAGATCCTATAACAGTGATTCCAAACAAACAATTCCTTAAAGGACAATAAAAAATAATGTGCTTCAATTCCAATTATTTTATTAAAAACACTATTGGTTGTGAACCAGACATTTAAAAACCCAATGATTAAAAACATTTATCACAGTGATTTCATTACCAATTACATATCTTAACCTTTATCTGTAATATTGTATCTAAAGGTAAATTGCAAATACAGAAAGATTTTTAGAAAACAACACAAAATCAAACATTATATAAACAGAAAAACTGTTGACGCAGCGTTTCGGCGAGATTTTAGTAGTTCCTCGCCTTCTTCAGGACAAACACATTTTATTTCAGTTTCTCAAATAAAGTTATATTGAGACCCTTCAACAAGTCGTCTCTTGGCTCAAAGTCCAACTGGAAGGCTCCTATTTCCCTCCGGTGGTATACTGCTGATAAAATTCTACGTGGTCATCCGTGAACTTTACATGACCCGCACTTCAACGTCTTTAAAACACTAATCCCAAATTCCAATTGGGTATTGTCATTCACAATATCTTTGGTAGAGCGTTTGAACAGGCTTTTTGTCTATGGTTGTAATGCCTGTCAGAGGACGACTGTGTAATCTTTCGACCTTGGTCTACCCTGGCAATCCACTCGGCATTGCCAAACTGCCACTATGCTTTTTCAATATTGCTGTGTGGCTTTGTTGCAGGTAACCAAATACACCGGTCATTAACTTCTTATCGTGTCCACGCTCTGTCAGTTGTGCGTTATGTGCCGGACAAAATGTGGGGTGTGGGGAAATACTGCAACAGAAACCCAGTTTCCTACAGCTGACCACTCAGAGAACTAGACTCTATTCCAGCACTGCAGGTTCCAATTAGCTATATTCTATGCATGCTGCTTTACATTCACAATTTCACTCAGATATAAAATGCTAGTAACAAAGTCCATCCGAGCAGATATTCCCGACCACTTCTCTCACCAAACATGCCTGCTCAGGACCATTAACTGTAAACAGAATATCAGACTAGACAACCCAATGCAGTAACCATAATCAAATTATGATAAAATGATATACCACAAAAAGACATGCCCAGTTGTTCAAAGCTACACGCATACCAAAAAGCTATGTAGTGCACAATTGTCTCAACCCAATAGAAATGTATTTTGAGTTGTACTTGTGTTGGTTGTCTATTTACTTATGTAATATTGCGTGACCTCCTGTGATCGGTCTGTAAAACTTACCTTTTGCCCTGAATTTTTGTCCTGAATTTTGACCTTCTGTCCTGAATTTTTGTACTGAATTTTGAATCTTTGTCCTGAAATTTTACACTCACCGTCCTGAATTTGCACCCATGCCAGTTGATCACCCTAAGTCACAAATGCAATCACATTGCAGGCACTAGGGACATGATGTGAATGGTGCATCAGATGCAGTGGCACAGGGGTCAAAAGCTCCTGGAAACCTACTGAATACTGATTATTGCTATATTTTACTACTAAACAAGCAATTACAAGTGCAGTTACCTTGCAGACACTAGCGTCATGATTTGAATGGTGCAGCAGGTGCAGTGGCACGGGGGCCAAAAGCTCTAGGAAACCCACTGAACATTGGTTTTTGCTATATTTTAATACTAAATAAGCAGTCACAAGTGTAGTTACCTTGCAGACACTCAGGCCAGGATTTGACTGGTGCAGCACAGCAGGTGCAGTGGCACAGGGGATAAAAGCTCTTGGAAACCCAATGAACACCGATTATTGCTATATTTTATCCCACTGAACACCGATTATTGCTATATTTTACTGCTAAATAAGCAGTCAGCAATGCTGTTTTGGTTCTTTTGTAACCAAAGCACCCAAAGTAACAAATAGCCTAAAGCATCACTGTAATAAAGGCTGTAACTTATTGGACTTTTCTGTCTACCTACATCTTATGTTACATTCAGCGCATTTTATGTGGCACATTTTAACAGTTTTTGCATGGTCCTAAAATGCTTCTGAATCTGGACACACTAACAAGGTCATTCTCCATTCTATACCATTAGCACTTTAGCCATTGTAAACTCTATATAAATATTCATAACTTACCATATGGCATTCCATACCAAACATTGGCAAAGCCAATAGGTCTCACCTGTGCAAGATCTATCGGCTTTGCCAATATTTTGTTTGCCATTTAATACAGCAGCACTAGCTTCAGTGCAGCATAACTGGAAAAAAAACCCTATAACACGTACAACGCTGGCTGTGTCATACAGCTTTTTTACGTTACTTTTAGCCATTTGCAACATAGTTAAAAACATTAGCAAGGCCAATAAACCTCACATAGGCAAGACCTATTGGCTTTGCCAATGCTTGGTATATGTTGCATTACTGAAGTTTAACATTTACAGTAGCAATCTGATTAGTCCTAATTTGTTAAATTCCAGCTTACCCTCAACAGTGTCTTTAATGTTCTTGTCTCTCAATCTTAAATCAGATTCTAAGTCATACTAATCTATAAAACTGGAACTGTTCCATTACTCATTAAAACTCCAAAGTTCATATTCTTACAAGCAGTATTAATAGTGCCACTCATTTCCTTTTTCTAAAATGCCACAGCTAGTACTGGCTGGCTTGTAACATACCTCTCAGCTCGATAGCTTCACAGGCCTGGAAATATTTAGCATGAGCAAGCTTCCTGGCAACTATAATTTAACCATGACGAATCACTATGCTGATAAGAGCTGAAACATAACAAGGTAGCCATCCATTAGCTGTGGTACCTATCAAATTAACTATTATGAACCTTGTAGCATAGATATTGACATTCATTATAGTTAATGGGCATACCGGCTCAGGCCTCTCATTTGCCTAGTTTCAGAAAGCAAAAATGCAGTTGTGGCTCATTCAGAGTCAAGATGCTTGCCCCCAAGCCCCCAAGACAGTAAAAAGAAAAGAAAACTAATGAAAACTCTTTCAGGCACATGCATCAAGCAAAATACCGGTCGCAAACGGGCAGATTCTCAGAATCTGACCCTTTGCTCCCGGTATTTTTGCATTTGGGATGCATCATCCCAAATGCAAAAATCGCTATTTAAGGAATCTCAAAATTGGGATTCCTTAAATAGCGATTGCATTTAAGGAATCCCTAATTGAGATTCCTTAAATGCAATGCATTACAGTTTAAAAAATAGCGATTTCGCTATTAGCGTGAGCAAATTACCATGAGGCTGGACCTCATGGTAATTTGCGAAAACTTAGAAAAATGCACTTATTTGCATTTTTCTAAGTTTCATGTTGCCCACACACATGCCCTTAGAGCATGTGTGTATGCAACATTTGTGCAGAGTGAACATACATGGGTGCAATAGGGTGTCATTTTGACACCCTTGCACCATCGAAATTGCGGGAGCAATTTGCGAGTACCTACTGGTACTCGCAAATTGCTCCCGCAATCTCTAATTCATTCCTATGGGCCTGGAGGCCCATAGGAATGAATGGGAAGACATTCCTTAATTGCGACTCGCAATGTGCTAGTCGCAATTAAGGAATTTGTGGGAATCGCTATTTCTTTAGCGATTCCTACATGCATAGGGTTTTGCTATTCCTTAATTGCGATTCCTTAATAATCGCTATTAAGGAATCGCAAAACCCTATGATGATGCATGTGCCTGATGGTAACCAGTTCTCTAATCTACGCAACACATCCTCTGTGTGAATGCTTGCTGATATGACAAAACATCAAAATTATAAAATTCAAGAGAGACCCAATATGTCACCCATAATTCATTTCCCCAAGATATTATTTAATTTAAACTATTAATCTGAGTACAAATTAAAAAAAATATTCTTTGTCACTATTTTTTTTGTTTACAGCTCCTCTTAAATTGATCCATATTTTCTTCAAAATGGCCAAACTCAGTTCCTTGTCTGTATGACAAATTTCCAAACAATGCATCACAAGTGGAGTTGTCATGTTTGTTCTTAATTGAGGTTTTATTTTCAGCAAATCTCGTCCTCATTTCTTTACCTGTTTCACTACTATATCCCTTCTTACAAAGACAAAATCAAATAGACAATATATTAAGTTCTATAATTTGTCATCTGTCTCAACAATGTTTTTTCTTCACATTCCATCACATCACATTCCAAAGCTGCTTCACAAGCATGGCAGACAACACAGCAATGATTTCCCATGACCTTAGGCAGTCCTCATGAAGTTGTCTGATTTAGACATTGTATGTACACATCTATCCCTAATGTTTTTATTTCTCCAGAAAGCAAATGTCTGCACATTCAACTTCTTAGTAGCATCTTTATTTAAGATATGCCGATTTTGTTCTTTACTCAATTTGTTTTGTTGCAAAAAATGGTTACACACTTAATCATATCTTGATTACTCTCCCATCTATCAAATCCAAACATTAACTCTCTTTTATCATAGTTTGCCTTCTTTAAGGAATGTATTGCAAGGGATTCCAAACAACTTTGAGCCAACAGTTTGCCTTTCAGAACTTCAGTATGTTTTAGCTTGTCTCCCACTGTTGAGAGGTTTGGAGATGAAGGAACTGTTTGGAAGGGAGAGTTTCATGCTAGGTCCTTGCATGGAAACTCAAGAAATGCAATACTGTATTGTGCACTGTCAGCTTCGTAAATCATTCCACTTTCAAACTATTCTCATCATTAAAGATCCATGCATACATACATTCTATCCTTGATTTACTATTTTTGGGTAAATCTAGGGTTTGTATAACAAAGATTGAGCCATTGAGGAAATTCAAAATACGGCCCATCTTTGCTTGTAACACCATTACGCTGTTGCCCTCACTCAGGCCCATTCAACCTTCATAGCGTTTCTTTCACGTTCTATACTGTTGCACATATTACACGACCTTTCCTGTTTCCCCGAGCTAAGTCCATTCTGAGACCCGTCTCGAAGCAACTAATCCCCCAGATAACCATCTATTGACCCTTGGTGACCGTTCTCGGCCTCTCCAGTTGTTTTACGAATCACGATCTTCAACACGCAAACACGTCCTGTCGTAAATTAATTTAAGCAAGGAATGGCTATGCCACCTGACCTATAGGGTCGGGTAGAGAACACGACCTTAGGGAAGGAATTTCTATTACCCATTATCCTGTATCTTGTACAAAGAATGTTTTCTTGTGGATGATTTGTATTTTTATTGCACATTGTGGGGGTTGTTGCTTTAGGGGATTCAAGCGCTACAAAAGACTGTGAGCCACGGATTTAAGTGGCAGTCTCCTGAGAACCTACCACTGATGTACTTCTAGGACAACTGTACCTAGCTGCAGCTAATAAATTGAAGTTCCTATGCCAGACAGAGTGTTCCGTGTCTCTGTAATTTGGAAGGCGAACTCAGAAGATTTCAGGCGTACCCTGCGCCGCCAGGCTTAATGAGCCCGGTTCTTCAATTGGTGCCCTCTGTGAGGCCGCTTCAGAGGTCGTGGGTCCAGCCCGAGGATCGTGAGGAGCCCCGCAAGGAAATTCCGGAGGACGCGCACCACGTGATCGACCCCTGCATGTCGTAAGTGGACCGAAGGTTTTTTACCGTGTGGCTTCTCCCTTCCAACGGCTGCAAAGACCCGCTGCCCTGACTGCGGCCACGCTTTGGCTCCCTTGGTAATTTGTATCGCGAGACATCAGACGGACCTCTGTTGGCGTACGGAAACATCTGGTTAAGTTAAGTATAGTGGCCACCCCTTTGTCTTTGTTTTGTCTTTGTTCGACTTTTGCAAAAGCTGAAACCGAGGGGTGAGTGTAGTTTTTGTACTATAAAGTGACTAATTAACCCCTTGAAGTTTGTAAAGAAACTATTGTGGTAGCGATGCCTGGTTTCAGTAAGTTTGGAAGATGGTTTTGTTGTAATCGCGATAGGGCTTCCCGACTGGAGGACTCTTGTCCAATTCCTCCGGCCGGAACTCCCACTTATGAAGTATATTCTAAACATGGTATTGGCCCCATAGCTTTTAATGAGGCATGGGTTCGCTATACTAGGAAAGATGGTGTTTTACGATGGCCACAGAACGGCAGTTTTGAGCTCAATATTTTAGATAATTTGGAGAACACTTTGTTTAAGCTAAAAGCCCGGCCGGCTATGTTTGACTCTTTTCGCTTATGGCGTAAGGAGGCCAAACAGAAAGAAATAAAACAAGCTAAAAGAGATAGGAGGGATATGTCTATCTTACAAGCTGCGCAACAGTTTAAAAATAATGAAACCGATTATGCGATTGAGGTCTCAGATCGGCAACATCGTATGGCGGTAGATAAATGTTATCCAGTATTGCCAACTTCCCTACGGAGAAAAATGTGGACCCTGAGAAGGATCCTTTAATGTCCCACCTGTTGAGATTACCCGCGCCCTATGCGCAGGGAGCTACTGTACCTTTTGGATTACCGCCTGCCCCCGGAGCGAATGCACCTTTACTATTAGCACCTGACCCGCCTGTTCCGCCTGTTGTCCCGCCTGTCGCTCCTCAATCGGTTCCTGCACCCCCACCACAGCTTTCTTCGGTATTACCGAGCTCTCCCTTACCTTCGGCTCCCTTCGTAAATGTTACTCCCTCTTCTGTCCCGCCTAATATTCTGTCTCCTGTCCTAATGACGAATTCTCCCTCCGCTCGGAGGCAAATGATTGATACAGTTTCTGGCCTTTTGTCCCCTCTGTTTGGGACATATCAAATGACCCCTGTTCCTCCTCGTAGACAAACTCGTAGTCAGCTGCCAAGTCCGGAGGAACGGGAAGTGCTAGACCTTCAAGCCCGAAGGTGGATCACGAATGGCCCCCAGTATAGTGTGCAAGATATTATGGTCACCTTTCAGCAGTGGGAGGCGCCAACGCAGAGATATGTTTTTGATACTATGTATAACATTTTAAGTCAAGAGTGGGAGGATATGGGATTGGGACGAGCCCCTCAGGGCCTGCTCGATGTACAGGCCGAGTTTGATAAAGGGCTGATTGTGGGCGCAGAGGTTGAGGACGCGGTAGGAACGCTTGTCACTTTTAGAATGATGCTTGTCTGCCGGTCCTTGCCAAAACGCGATTCGTCCGTCAGGCGAAAATTAAAACACTATCCCATGAGAGAGGTTCCCCCAGTGTCGAGAGAGGAGGTTGCAGCTCAGGGTGCTAATCCTATTATACCTGCTCACTTTCAACGTGTGTGGGTACATGTTCCTTGGAAACGATCTGAGGTATTGGCCCTTAAGCAGTCCTTACCGGACCCCCGTAAAAATCCTGCTGGGTACTACAAAGAGTTGTCCCAAACTGTCTATGCATGTATTATGAATTTGGCCGATATAGACATGCTAATGGGTAATGTGGTCCCACAACCGTTATGGGCTAGGATTCGGAAGGAGGACCATGTGGGGGAACTGGGGGGTGATTGGGCTGCCATACTCGCCGTGGACAGACTCCAAGTGGGTGGTGCCAAACCTGAGGCTCTAATTACAGAACTCCCAGCTAGGATCATTACCTTACTGAAAACTATGATGCCACCTCTGCGAGTTAATTGGGATAAGTTAGCAGCTTGTAAGCAGAAAGCGGATGAAAACGTCTCTGATTTCTTCACTCGTTTCGAGGAGACGTTCATCGATCATAGTGGTCAGGATATGAGCACGGAAGGTGGCCAATGGTTGTTTGTAGACAAATTTGTGTCAAATTTGGTTCCGGAAATATCTAATAAATTGAAGAATTCTGAAAGTGCATGGGCGGTTTCCTCTTCGGCCCAGATATTGGCTACTGCCCAGTACTATGAAAATAGGGATAAAGAGGAAAGAGAGAAACTTGATAAAAAGACCAAAGAGTTGAAAACAAAAGTTCTTTTGCAACAAGCTTATCCTCCTCGCCCTGCCCAACGTGAATATCAGCCGTCTCCACAATTCCAGAGAAAGTTGCAGAGGTCTGGGCCTTTCGTTCCCCGACCCCCACTGGGCCAAAATCAATGTGCTTATTGTAAAGAAGAAGGCCATTTAAAGTATAATTGCCCGGTTTTGTTACAGCGCACGAGCGGTATTCCCGCGTCACGAGGCCAGGGTGGTTATCAGTCAGCACCAAGAGGTAGAGGACGAGGTACGCCACCTAATAACCAACGTTCCATGCCCCCTGGAAACTCCACAAATTATTTTGATCAGCAAAATGTTCAGTCTACCAACTATTACAACAGTGATTACTATACTGAGGATGAGAGTCAGAATTCCCAACCTAGCTAGGACAGCCATGGACAAAGTAAGGGAGTAGCATCAGTTCCAGTGGACCAAAGCGGGCCTTATGTTGATGTGGAAGCATTAGGTGTTACAGAGCCATTCCTATTAGACACTGGTGCAACAAAGAGCGCTATGATTCACTCTAAACTCCCCGGGGCACCTTTGTCTGGCTGTACAAATGTTTCTGTAGGTTTTTCTGGCGCCCCAGTTCAAAACCCAGTTTCATGCCCTTTGCCCATTTCAATAGGTCCTTACAAATTGGAGGCCCCGCTCCTTTTAACAACTGGTTGTGGTGAAAATTTGTTGGGCTTGGATTTATTGAAGAGATTGTTTGTGACATTACATTGTTCCCCTTCTGGTGTACGTCTTACCTTAGGTAAGAAATTTACCTCACCGATGTACTTGTCTAAAGATCAGCTTCCCCCTGAATTACAATCTCTTCCAGCAACCCTCTGGGCCACCGGCCAAAATGATGTGGGCCTCCTGCGGATTCCTCCCTATATTGTAACCCTCAAGCCAAATACTAAATTTCCTCGCATTACACAATATAAAATTTCCAGCGACGGCGAAAAAGCTCTTTTGACTATAGTTCATGATTTGGTACAAAACGATGTGGTCGACGAGACTAGGGGAAATGTATGCAATAGCCCTGTTCTGCCTGTTTTTAAACGAACCAACCCTTCTCAGCCACCTGTCTATCGTTTTGTGATTGATCTCAGAGAAGTCAACAAGATTGTGGTACCTCAATTCCCTGTTGTCCCGGATATTAATGCCCTGCTGACAATGATACCAGCCTCAGCTTCCTGGTTTTCCGTCATTGACCTCAAAAATGCTTTCTTCAGCATTCCCATTGCTGAGGAAAGTAGGGATATTTTTGGCTTCTCCTTAGCAAGCCGAAGCTTCCGGTTCAAGCAAGCTCCTCAAGGCTATTGCGAGAGCCCCTCCATTTATAGTCAAGCATTGAAATCACAGCTCGATACTTTGTGTTTACCACCAGGGGCCACTCTCATTCAATATGTGGATGACCTGTTGGTTGCAGCAGATTCTGAAGACACTTGTAAAAAGGCTACCATTTCACTGTTACGCCACTTATCTGACCACAACCACAAGGTTTCACCATCAAAATTGCAATATTGCTGCCAAGAGGTTACCTACCTAGGTCATCTCTTGTCAAAGGAGGGACGGCGATTGACCCCAGAACGTATCCAAGCAATTGCCCAAATGCCTATTCCATGTACGCAAAAAGAGGTGCGTGCCTTTTTAGGTATTACCTCTTATTGTAGACAATGGATCCCCAATTTGTCCCTTCTGGCAAAACCCTTGTTGGCACTCACTCTTAAAGATACACCAAACCCGCTTCCATGGACTGCGGAATGTCAGAAAAGTTTCACTGATTTACGCACCGCCTTGTGCTCTGCCCCTGTGTTAGGTACTCCTGATTACAGTAAGCCTTTCACACTCTATGTTCATGAGAAAGAAGGTTGCGCGTTATCAGTTTTAACGCAACGATTTGGGGGCAAGCAACGCCCCTGTGCCTATTTTTCGGCCACGTTAGATCCAGTGGCCAAGGCATTACCTAGCTGATTGAGGGCTACAGCAGCAGCGGCAGTTTCCATTCGCCAGTCTGCTGGATTGGTATTAGATAATACCTTTATGGTCATGGTACCGCATGCTGTAGACACCCTCCTAAATAGAACAAAGACCCAACACCTCACGAGTGCACGCCTTTCGGGGTACGAATTGACGCTCTTGGCTAGCCACATACACATTAAGCGATGTAATACCTTGAACCCGGCAACATTGCTGCCAATTCCAGTAGAAAATGACACTCAGGAGCAACACGACTGCTTCCTCCGCACGGAGGAAGAGACAAAAGGCAGAGTTGATTTAAAGGATACTCCACTCCCGGACCCGGAGGGGACCTTATGGGTGGACGGTTCTTGTTTTAAGCTTCCCAATGGTGAAACAACCTCAGCCAATGCAGTCACTACCTTATACACTGTTGTAGAAACAGCGCGTATTATACATAACTCAACCCAGGCAGCTGAATTGATAGGACCCGTAGGTACCCCAAACGGTTTATTAGTGAGTCCTTCGGGTCTGGTTAAAATCTAACGGGGAGTGGTGCCTAAATGGCACTCTAAAAAGTAGGGGAAAGGTAGATTGTTCTGCTACTCTCGACCCGTGTGTGATAAATTAGAGTGAGAGTAAGAACGTGAGGTGGGTGGTCAACATGTTTCGCGCTTCCCTGCGGTCCCTAACGGATCCGTAGCGCTTCGTCAGGACCAAAAGTAAAAGAGTAAAAAAATGAGATATAGGCGAGAGTGTATCCTATATGCCCATATTAGAGGGAACACGTTTTGTTCGTGTCCCAGAGAGCGAACCTAAAAGGAGAGGGGGGAGAAAAAAGGGAACAAGGAGACAAAAAGAGGCAAAATAAAGTGGTCAGCAACGTATCCAGAGTGCGTAATACATGTCCCCGGTGTACAGACGAACCGGGGCGGAGATATACTTGCATAATAGTTGTGCCACATGCCAGGGGAAGGGGGGAGAGGATGCGTCAAAAAAGTCCGCAATAGGGCAGGTGCAAGAGAGACTTGTGACTCTATCAACTCTGTGGATATCTTGGTCATGCAAGACTGATTAGTGCGAAACACATGCATGGTTGACAGCTCCACAGTGCTAAGGGCATGCAGGGTTTCTAAGGGAGTAATGACCACAGCTGTTGAGCTGGTGTCTGAAAGCCGACTAATGTCGAGTAAAACTGAGTGTTATCGACTTGCCTGAAGGTCTACCGTAGTAAAAAGTGAGTAAGGACGAGTGAGCCAGTAAAATTACTCAACAGTATCCCGTGCTCAAGACTGTACTACATTATAGTGATGGAGAAATATGATGCTTGTGGAAAACTGGTAAACCTACCCAATATTAAATGGGTCCAGGCTATACCGGATAGAGATCAGCTGGGGCGGGGGCGCCAGCTAAAAAAGAGACAGCCAGCGTTTGTATAAACCTCAAACTACGAGGGGAGGAAAATACACAACAGTAGGTCTGCCGTGAGCAGAGTTAAGATAATTCATACAGTACTAAGTACGAAGACGTAGACATGTACTTACTTAAGCCCCGGGTATTCTATTCTGAACACCTACGTGCCTCCAGGATCGCCGGTAGTTGAATCGGTGTGGAGGTACAATATATGTCAGGAGTTGATTGGGACTTCCATATGGGTCCTTACTATACGTACCACCCCCACTACACCCCTCCATGTGTCTCCCCAAACCCGTGACACGGAGACACCCACACCACAATACCCTTTATTAAGTTACGGACCACTCCAACATGGCCGCCATCTACAGTACCTTGGAAATTCAGTCCCGCCTTTATTTCCACTACACACACAGCTGCCCCATATCCGGGATGAACATCCAATCAACTCCTGACATATATTGTACCTCCACACCGATTCAACTACCGGCGATCCTGGAGGCACGTAGGTGTTCAGAATAGAATACCCGGGGCTTAAGTAAGTACATGTCTACGTCTTCGTACTTAGTACTGTATGAATTATCTTAACTCTGCTCACGGCAGACCTACTGTTGTGTATTTTCCTCCCCTCGTAGTTTGAGGTTTATACAAACGCTGGCTGTCTCTTTTTTAGCTGGCGCCCCCGCCCCAGCTGATCTTTATCCGGTATAGCCTGGACCCATTTAATATTGGGTAGGTTTACCAGTTTTCCACAAGCATCATATTTCTCCATCACTATAATGTAGTACAGTCTTGAGCACGGGATACTGTTGAGTAATTTTACTGGCTCACTCGTCCTTACTCACTTTTTACTACGGTAGACCTTCAGGCATGTCGATAACACTCAGTTTTACTCGACATTAGTCGGCTTTCAGACACCAGCTCAACAGCTGTGGTCATTACTCCCTTAGAAACCCTGCATGCCCTTAGCACTGTGGAGCTGTCAACCATGCATGTGTTTCGCACTAATCAGTCTTGCATGACCAAGATATCCACAGAGTTGATAGAGTCACAAGTCTCTCTTGCACCTGCCCTATTGCGGACTTTTTTGATGCATCCTCTCCCCCCTTCCCCTGGCATGTGGCACAACTATTATGCGAGTATATCTCCGCCCCGGTTCGTCTGTACACCGGGGACATGTATTACGCACTCTGGATACGTTGCTGACCACTTTATTTTGCCTCTTTTTGTCTCCTTGTTCCCTTTTTTCTCCCCCCTCTCCTTTTAGGTTCGCTCTCTGGGACACGAACAAAACGCGTTCCCTCTAATATGGGCATATAGGATACACTCTCGCCTATATCTCATTTTTTTACTCTTTTACTTTTGGTCCTGACGAAGCACTACGGATCCGTTAGGGACCGCAGGGAAGCGCGAAACATGTTGACCACCCACCTCACGTTCTTACTCTCACTCTAATTTATCACACACGGGTCGAGAGTAGCAGAACAATCTACCTTTCCCCCACTTTTTAGAGTGCCATTTAGGCACCAGTCCCCGTTAGATTTTAACCAGACCCGAAGGACTCACTAATAAACCGTTTGGGGTACCTACGGGTCTTTTTAGTCTCACCACATCACCCACTATCCCCACACACCCGCACGCACAACTACGGCTACTCCAACAAAAAGATCTCCGACAGAGAGCCCTCTTGAAGGGCCCGTGAGGGACTGCAGCGCCACCCCCACGAGGAGCAACGCCCGATGATGATGCTTTGCACCCGCAAGGGTGTGTGAGGGCACTTGGAAAACCACCCAGGAGTATCTAGCCTACATCTCAGTCATCTCCACGAACCTCTCCAACCACATTGTCTTTCCCAACCCCTCAGGCAGTACACCTTACTGGGACTGCTCACTATAGGAACTGGTACCTTGTTGTTTGAATAGCTAATCTTAGGAGCGCTGGTACAGGACCTTCTCTTTAACTCTTGCTCCTGGTCCCCCTCTCAGTGTGTTTAAGCTGAATTGATAGCACTGACTAGAGCTTGTGTGTTGGCCGAAGGAAAAAGGGTGAATGTGTACACTGATAGTCAGTATGCGTTTGGAGTGGCCCATAGTTTTGGCCGCCTGTGGAAGGAAAGAGGGTTTCTCACATCCCATGGCACTAAGATACAGCATGGCCAATTGGTAAATGACCTCCTTGAATCACTCACCTTGCCCACTCAGATAGCGATTGTGAAGTGTAGTGCACATAAGAAGATCACTGATGATGTAGGTCAAGGAAATGCTTTCGCAGACCACATAGCGAAAGAAACAGCTAGAGACACTACAGGCCGCATGTATGTTGCGGGCTCTGCTAGATGGTTTGCACAAGGAGGGATGTGTGAGAATACTGTGGACAGTGTGAAAATGATCCAGGCAGAGGCCACAGAGAAAGAATTGAGTACGTGGAAAGAAAGTATAGGAAGATTGGATGTGACAGGGTGCCGGGGCAGACTTGTCAGAACATCAACGCTGGTTGTTACCAGATGCTTATGTACTCCCAGTAGTTACCATGGCACATGGTCCAGCCCATATTAGCGCTAAAGGTATATGCAAGCTTCTGGCTCCGGTATGGAAGAATGTGGGGATCCCTAAATGTGCAGACAATCTGGTTAAGCATTGTATTGTATGCTTGATGCATAACCCGGGGAAGGGAACACCAACACCAGCAGGACACTTTGCTCCCCCAACTTACCCTTTTTGAGGTTTTACAAATAGATTACATCCACATGGAACGATGTAACAATCTGAAGTACGTTCTTGTTGTGGTATGTGCCTTCTCCCGATGGGTAGAGGCCTATCCCCTGAAAGATAATACTGCTCTATCCACGGCAAGAGTCCTTCTGAAGGAGTTTCTGCCAAGATTTGGGTTACTGAGAATTATTTGGAGTGACAACGGAAGTAAATTTGTGGGTCAGATCATGCAGAAAGTATGTACGGGCCTTGGCATTCAGCAAAAATTCCACGCAGCAAACCATCCTCAGTCAGCAGGTTTGGTGGAATGCTATAATGCACCCTTAAGCTTAAACTGGCGAAAATACAAGCCAGCACGGGTCTTGCCTGGCCTGATGCCTTGCCCTTGGCTCTCTTATCCACCAGAACAACCACCCATTCCTGTATGGGACTTAGTCCTTATGAGGTTGTCTTTGTATGCCCTGCAAACGTTTGGGGAGTCCCAAGGCCAAAGAAATACTCAGAGATAGAGCATCCATTGTTGATTGACTATTTACATGATCTAACCACTAAGTTATGTGTCCTTCACCAACAGGTACAAGATACTTTGCCCCAGGCTTCAACGGATCCTGGTCACACCATACGGCCGGGAGACTGGGTCTGCGTCAAAAACTTCCAGAGGTCGAAGAACTTGGAACCTCGCTGGAGAGAACCTCATCAGGTACTACTGACGACTCGTACTGCAGTAAAGGTGGTCGGCAAAAAGAACTGGGTACATGGGGTACATTGCAAGAAAGTGCCCCTACCATTGCCTTATGATCAATGGGTTCATAAACGAATTAGTGACTCTGAAACTGGAAGAGTACCAAGATTTGGACTATTCAGCGATGCGCGTCTAGACTTTGCCGGAGCAGGACAAGACAACAACGAGGTCCTCCAGACAGCTATACCACCGGCAGTGAAATTGGACACTACTAAACCACATCTCCTTTTCCAAGAACAAACTGTACCTGGTTCCCAGAGGTACGATTTGAGGCCCAGACTGAACAAAATACCTCAATAGTGCTTCATTGACTTTGTCTTTATCCCGATTTCCACATGATTGCAGGGCCGTAATCGTAAGTCTCAGAATTGTGACCCAAATGTGGCTCTAGGCCTGTGGGACTTGTAGGAAAGTATAAAGAACTACAGACAATCACAGCTGAGTGAAGCAACCTCAGGTCACGGGCAATATTTAGAGCTGGAAATGACTGTTAACAAGGGAATGGACAAAATACAAACAATGAGCACAAAGCATTGTAAATTACTGCATAATCGTTTTATAGTGGTTTTAATAATATTGATTTTGATATGTATTATATTGTCTTGTATAGGATGGGGACTACACGTAGTTTTTACACAGCCTACTCCCAAAGTTACGGTTGAAATGCATACACATGGCACTCTACCACCTCATGTTGAGTCAAGAAGGAGTGAATTCCGCAACAACACATTTGTTTCCATGCTACACCAACATCAATTGGCCACTAATGCGACGAACTGTTGGGTTTGCGGTCTTCTGCCAAGTTCGGGGAATACTGGAATGCCATACATTATCCTTCCTTTTTCATTTAATGGCTCTTGTAGTGCATGGTGGGAATTGAGCGCCAGTTGGGTATTTTCTGGAGATGGGGATACTCGAGAAGTAAGGAGCTTGGGAGTACATCTATACCATTTATGTTGGCGGGACAGAAAAAGGATATATGGGACGGATAGTGAGAAGTCAGTATATGCTGATCACCAAACCAAATCTACGGATTTGTATTTTCTGCCCTCTAATAGAACCTCTCGAAAAAAGGACAAACTTTTCTAGTGGTACCTGGACAAGCACCATTCTGTATTAGGAAAGGAGGGTTAGAATATAAAGGTACAAGCAATTGCCAACATATTGTGACATTGAATGGGACAGATTGGCCTTGCATGGTTCCCTCACGTAATACATACTTTGTGTGTGGAAATAAGGCTTACACTTCTCTACCTGGTAATTGGAGAGGCACTTGTTATATCGCTTGGTTGTTGCCCCCTACATATATAGCAGATGCCAAGCATCATTTACAGAAAAGAGGGGTGGCGTCTGGCCAGGATACGTCAGGACAAGAAGTCGGGGATGTCTTGAAAGGACTCCTTCCATTCTGGGGCTCAATAGCCAACAGTAGAGACATAAGACAACTAATTCGAGTTGTAGAAGCCACTGTCAATGAAACAGCTGGAGCTTTGAGTAACATCACTGCAGAACTCGCTGCTGACCGCCTCGTCACGCTTCAGAACAGGATGGTATTAGATATCATCCTTGCTGACCGTGGGGGCGTATGCAGATTGATCGGATCTAGCTGTTGCATTTTTATTCCAGACAACGCCCCTACAGTATACCAAGCCATCTCTAAGCTACATAAGATCGCTGAGTCCGTTCACCAGGATGAAGGGAATTGGTCTCTGATGGGATGGTTTGGGGGACTACTGTCTACATGGGGATGGAAGATTCTCACCTTTTTCGGAGCGACTTTGGCCATTCTCTTCTCATGTTGCCTTTGCCTACAATGTGGTCCAGCTATATGCGGGCTCTGCGCCACCCTGTGTGTTCCAAATCCGGTATCACAGAAAGCAGCAAACACAAAGATAATGCTGCAACAACAGCTTGTAGAGTTCATGGCTATTGAAGTCGATTCAGATTAACACCAGCCTCTGGATTCTTTGCCTGAGTAATGGCAAAAGGAGGGTCTGAGGAAATTCAAAGTACGGCCCATCTTTGCTTGTAACACCATTACGCTGTTGCCCTCACTCAGGCCCCTTCAACCTTCATAGCGTTTCTTTCACGTTCTATACTGTTGCACATATTACACGACCTTTCCTGTTTCCCCGAGCTAAGTCCATTTTGAGACCCGGCTCGAAGCAACTAATCCCCCAGATAACCATCTATTGACCCTTGGTGACCGTTCTCGGCCTCTCCAGTTGTTTTACGAATCACGATCTTCAACACGCAAACACGTCCTGTCGTAAATGAATTTAACCAAGGAATGGCTATGCCACCTGACCTATAGGGTCGGGTAGAGAACACGACCTTAGGGAAGGAATTTCTATTACCCATTATCCTGTATCTTGTACAAAGAATGTTTTCTTGTGGATGATTTGTATTTTTATTGCACATTGTGGGGGTTGTTGCTTTAGGGGATTCAAGCGCTACAAAAGACTGTGAGCCACGGATTGAAGTGTCAGTCTCCTGAGAACCTACCACTGATGTACTTCTAGGACAACTGTACCTAGCTGCAGCTAATAAATTGAAGTTCCTATGCCAGACAGAGTGTTCCGTGTCTCTGTAATTTGGAAGGTGAACTCAGAAGATTTCAGGCGTACCCTGCGCCGCCAGGCTTAATGAGCCCGGTTCTTCAATATGATAGTAGGTCTTCCAGCAGTTCTTCTTTTTTCCATTTAAACAAAATGCTATCTATATATCCAGACCAAACATTAACATTTTCAGGGAAAGCAGGGAGATGAATCTCCTTCCCAGTAAAGAAGATCCATGAGCCACTCTGATCAGCAAAAGGTAGTGTTTATTCCTTGGCAGAAAGAGTAAGCCTTTCGACCACAGCAGTGGTCTGGATCACATGACCCTAGCATAGGGACATGGAGTTCTTAAAGGCACAAGTAACAGCGTCAGGCACGACGCGATAAACAAACAACATAAACAAAATATGCATACAAAGAAGGTGATAAAATAACTTCTCGTACTCAATAAATTAGTCATTTAACATCATATATCAAATCATACCATACAGTACATATTTCATCCAGAATAATATACGTTTAAAAAAATAATCAGATGTACTGTTTTCAATAAAGTTTTGTTCAAAAGGAGACAAAATAATAATAACACATTTTCTGAATAAACACACAAATGATGGTAAGAACGGTGTTATTTAAACAGGATTTCATTGTTGCCTACTGAACTACAGAATGATCTCTCAGTGTATGAATGCATACAATTATGTCAATACATTCATTGTATTACATTGTAACATATCGGTGATAAGAGTATCCAAATTGTGCATAACTCCACAATTAAGGTATAGTACCTGAGTGCAATTACTGTCAGCATGTGTCAATATGTTAAAAGAGATTACGGTATAGTACCAGAAGTCAAAAGTAAACCTCATTGTCTGTGAACAAATAACCATAAAGAATAATGTTTCATGCAAATAAACTAAAAATAAAGTTCTCAGATCTATCGATCTGAACACATATTCGTATACCCATGATTGGGGCGACGGAGGCTACAGCTAGTAGATTCAGGATTACTAGGGGTGGTGGTTGTTCGCTGGAACATCTGTCCACTCAGGAGCACGTTAGTTCTATTGGGGTGAATAAATAGCAGATCCTTAATCTCATCTACCTAGATTCCTACAAAACAATAATGAGAGACAAATTAGTTCAGCGGTGAAAGTATACGACATCACCATCCTGTATTTATAGTAAGTATTAATTCTCCATCTTGTAACTTCTCACAAAAAACAACTAAACATCCCGGGGGTAAAAAAAAGATGGAAAGAAAAACTTGTAAATGAGAAGAAAAGAGTTAAAGCTAAAAAAGTACATCAAAAAGTGAAGATGGAAGTGGTATTTAGAAAATAAATAGATTAAAGTTGGGGGGAGGAAAAGGTCTGCCCAAGCTCAGTTAAGAATTCATTGATAGAAATTATAAAGGTGAGTAAAGCTCTTCGTCATAGATCATGCCATCAGGAAACTTGGTACCAGCTTGCAAGATAAATCGGGATTCTAGCTTACGCAGAGAGGCTACTCGGTTACCGCCTCTTAGGTGAACGGGGATGGTGTCCAAACCAAAAAACTTAGCTTGGTTCCAATCTCCTGCATGCTTGTCATTGAAGTGTGTTGCTGTGATGTAACTGAAGTCCCTATGTGTTATGGCTCTCCAATGTTCCTGTATCCATTTTTTTACTGGAAAGGTTGTTGAGCCAAAATACTACATGCTGCAAAGACATATTATGGCGTAGACCACATGATCTGTACCACATGTAATGAATCTTGGCATCTTCCACCTAGTGTGTGTCCTTTCAAGTGTGACTTCGGTAATGCTACCGCTATATCTGCAGACTTTACAGTTGCCACACTCATGGAAACCCTTGGCTTGTGTTACTGGTCAGATGGCTTTGGACTAGTAGGTCTCTTAGTGAGAGGTTCTTTTGGTATGTCAAAGAGGGTCCAGTGCCCACTTTATTCCTTAAAATTGGATCATGTCTTAGTATGCCCCACCTAGATTTAAGTATTCTTCGTAGCTGTCCCACTTGGCTGCTAAATCTAGTGATGAACTTTATGGGTTCCTGTGTCTTCACTTTGGAGATGCTGGGATCAGGTGACTTCCACTCTGGTATCTGCTTGTTTAAGAGCTTTGAGGGGGTAACCTATTGCCTTAAGCCTTTGTGTCAACTCTTGCCTGGTGCAGTGGTAGCTTTCTGTAGAACTGCAGTTATTTATAGCCCTGAGAAACTCACTGTATGGAATACCCCATCTAAAACTCGGTGGATGGCAACTCGTAGCATGCAAAATCGAGTTGCCGGCTGTCCCTTTTCTATAGAGTTCAGTGTTGATTGTACCTTTTGTAAACCACAAGTTTCAAATCTAGGAAATCAACACATTCTTGGCTATGGTGTATGGTGAATTTGAGATTCATAGCATTGTGGTTTAATGCCTTAACAAATAATATGAGGTCGGGTTCCCTGCCCTCTCACACAAAGAAAAGAAAATGTCGTCTATGTATTTAAGCCACATATTCACATTGTTAATACAATGTTCAGTGTTATCACTCCAAAGCACCTGCTTCTCCCACCAGCCCACCACCAAATTAGCATAGCTGGGAGCGAAGCAGATGCCCATCGAGGTCCCTTGTAGCTGTTTGAAATACTCATTTTTAAACATGAAGACATTTTCCTTGAGGCACATCTCAATCATGGCTAAAATCATGTGTGTATGCTAGAGTAGATGTATACTTTGAGACTTCAAGAAGTATTGACATGCTTTCAATCCATCAGAATGTCTAGTGGATGTATAAAGGCTCTCGACTCCAAGACAAACAAACCAATGGTTATCATATAAAGACATATTCTGTATTTTTTGTAAAAAATCTTTGGTGTCTCTTATGTATGAGTTTAGGTCCTTAACAAAAGGGAACAGAAAATTATCAACAAAAATAGAAGTATTCTCTAGTAGACTATTCTTGAACGAGACTATGGGTCTCCTGGGATGGTTCTAGGGCATTTTTGTGTAGCTTAGGCAATAGGTACAGTGTGGGTGTGGTGGGGGTACTATTCAGAAGAAATTGTCTCTCATCCCAGTTAAGAAGCTGCCTGTAATACCATCCTTTTATCAATGTGGAGTGTCTTTCATGTAAATCCACCAAATAGGCTTTGTCAACCTTACAATAGCATGCCCTGTCACTGAATTGACGGTATGCTTCTTTCTCATGCATTTTCCTCGTCATCAAATCGACATTAATATCTTTAGTTTGAAATCTTTTTATTGAGTTGTCAACAAACAAGATGCAATGAGTAAAGAGGCCTAGGTAAAAGGCCAGCAGATATTTTAGTGCTGCGCAGAGCATCAGCAACAAAAACACCAAAATGAACCAACCCGCCCCCCTCCCTATCCCTACCCGCCCCTCCCCCCTCCCATCTCCTCCTCCGTGTAACGTGTTCCGGCAACAGATAAAAATATAGGCCTTGCATCAGAATGCACCAGATTGTGATGTTTAGTTTGTACTTTGTCTCAGTTCAGGAAGGCAGAGCAGTCGCAAGTATCGAGGGCAGTACAACTCCCGGAACTCAGTGCACAACAAAGCAAGAAAGGGCTGCCACACCTCAGCAAAAGAGGTCCCGTCACCCTGAAGTGAGAACGAGTTGCGCTCCATTCCTAGAACATACCATAGTCGATGTAGCCACCACAGCACCATTGGTGTTCTATCTGTGCCCCAATGTGACAGTATGTTCTGTAGTGCCGCCTCTAGGGCTATACCCAGTTGCTTACCCCTACGAGACTTGAGGGGAAAGGTAAGCCTATATGATACTCCCAGAACCACGTATGCGGGGACGTGTAGGAGCGTGGTGTCAAAGTGGCCATCTATCTTGTCTAGCACTTGCGTCCAGTATGTGGTGAGGATAGGGCAATCCCTCCAGCAAGTAGGGGAGCAATCAGGGTCGCGCTTATTGAGTCGGGAGGGTGTAAGACACCAGTATGTCATGAGTTTAGTGGCCATTTCAATGCTAGATGTAGTACGCGCCGAATGTCAGGCTCTATAATAAACGTCCGACCATTCTTTAGGTGTCAGGGCCCGACCGAGTTCGGTTTCCCACCGTCTTTGTCCTGCAGACTTAGCCGGTGGTTCTGGGGGACGTAGGATGTGGTAGAGTTCTGTGATCAGTCATTTGGAGGAGTGCTTTGAGAGTAACCAGAGCCCATATCGGGTGAGGAGCCTCTCCGCTCTCGGGTGGATTTGAGGTTGCAGGACCAAATGTCTGATTTGCATGTAATGGTAGCGTTCGGCTTCAGGTATGGGGTAGTCAGACTTAAAGTCTTCAAAGGATCGAGGGCCGTTGAGATAAAAAACGAATACCCGATAGACCTACGTCTAGCTGCGTCCCACTGACAGAATGCCTCCCAGTTAAGGCCTGGGGAGAAATCCGGATTTTCCGTGATGGGAGTAAGGGGTGAAGGGAAAGATGTCAAGCCATTGCGGAGAGCAGTGTCATCCCATGCTTTCAGTGTGGCACGAGCTGTAGGGGAGCCATATAGCCTTTGAGGTCTAGAAGCCTTGCGAAGAAACAGGACCTTCCATAGGGCTTTTTTTGCTAGCGCGCGTTCCATAAATAGCCAGCTCTTCTCAGACTCTGGTTGAGCCCATTCTAATAGAGTCAGCAGCTGTGTCGCTTTGTAATAACGGTCAATATCAGGAATCCCCAGCCCCCCCTCATCATGGGGTCTAAAACCGAGGTCCCTATGTATTCACGGCCTCCTATCCGCCTAAACTAAGGTGTTAAATTCAGATTGTAGCTGCTTTAGAACACCCGCGGGGGACTCCACCGGAAGGGTCTGGAAGAGATATAGCATTTTGGGGAGTATGTTCATCTTGACGGCTGCTAGACATTACCACCTTTGTCCGATGGTTTAATGATCAGATCGGGATCACTTTGCAATATCTTGACCGCCTCCCACTGTTCTCTAGTTCAATTTCTACACGGTGGTGCCTTTCCAATGAGATTTAATAGGTCCTGTGCTACAACATCGCAGAATACATCGATGTTGTCCCTGGCAGTGGAAGGTGTATATTTTGAGACTGCTCTGAATTTGGTTACATCTGAGCTATCAGTCTGTAACCTAAATAGCTGTATAATCTCTGTCACATATGTGGGATCAAAAGGATCCATACTATCGCCCATAGTGGTCAGTTGACTCTGGTTGATGAGTTCACTCATCACCCATAGGGTGGGGATATCTTCGATAGCTGGAGTATGTTCATATGTGGATGCCCTGGTTCCATGTGGTGATATGTGTGTTCTCTCATTATGTAGTGCATGTACCTTGAACAACTTTAACTTCCGTTCAAATTTGTATAGGTCAACTCTGGTTTGTGCATAGTCGAGTCCTGTTTCTGGGCAAAAGTATAAACCAAGGTTCAAAACATTCTCTTCATCTTTGGTTATTGGTCTGTTTGAAATGTTAATTACCGTAAGATGTTGTGCTGTCCCAGCCACCATGTCTCCTTTGCCATTTGGCCGCGTGTTCCCATGCCAGTTGTCTTGCTGTTTCTTTCAACGGTCTTGTTTTTGTTTTTTGTTTTCCTTTTCCTCCTCGCCCTTTTCCTTTGGGCCTCCCTCTGTTGGACTGTTCGATGTTTCTTGGAAAAAGACAAATATATATATATATGTGTGTGTTTTTCCTCAAAGGAGGCCATATAAAGATTAGCAATAATGGGAGCGCTGGGAGCCCCCACACAGATCCCCTTAGTTGTTTATAACTAGAACTATTAAAGATGAATAAAGTATCTCCCAGCACTAACTGAACACACTGAAGTTTAAAACTAATAAGGACAACATCAGTGTAGACGTGATGAGAAGAGATCCTTTTAAGGCATGTAGGTAAGTTGATCCACATTCAAAGGCCAAGAGAACACAAGAACCAGCCACTTAAATGGCATAATTTTAACAGAGAAACAACAAAAAGAAGTTGTAAACTAGAGCGCAAATGATCTAGTAGGATGATGGTGTGTGAACCGGCAAGTAAGAGTTGATTTCTAGGTCTGATGGAAATTCTATTCATGACACAGAATTCTAAACATCACACCCTGTTTAAGTGGAAGACAGTGAAGCCTAATCTTAGAATCAGTGAAATGATCAAATTTACAGAGCCCACAGAGTAGCTATATTGCCAGATTCTGAATTCTTTGAAGTTTCACCAAAGTAGATTCTGGCAGGTCTTGACATAAGGTGTTACATTAATCCAGTCTAGATAGGATGCATGGAAACACCATTTGCACATACAGCTGTATAGCCAACAAAGAGAGGATCTTTTCACGGCTTCAGCAAGTAGAGACAACAAAATTAATTTGGGCTGACAGAGATATTCTCTGCTCAACTGAGATCCCCAAATTTTAATTTGGGTGCAATAGAAGGAGAGGAGGAGTGCCTAGGGACTAGAGTCAATTGAACAGATGCAAAAGATCTAAATGATTACCACATAGCAGGATCTATTTATTCGCCTTGATCCTTGAGCTCTGAACACTTTGAAGGCAAACTGTAAGAGAGGCTGCTGAGGACGGAGCAGGGCAGTCCAGTCTATTGGTAGGTTATGCACCATCGACAAGCATGAAATTGCTGCACAATGAGAAAGACCTTATCAAGGAGCTAAGAGTTAAAAGGACAGATATAAATATTAAAAGGTATAGAATTTAAAGACTAGATTGAGTAAGGTGGGGACTGAAATAAAAAAAGGGCAACTGATTCGGTCCCGTCCTTTAGAAAAGAAGAGAACCGGGAGAAGCACGAGCGCGTGATGCAAAATGACCGCCCCCCGGTGAGCTCCTCGTCAAATCGGACTGTTTTTGATGATTTAACGGCGATTTAGGGTCAGAATGCTCATTCTTTTGACTGTAAAACACACGAGATGATGGACGGAATGTTGCACATTGGCAAAGCATTCACCCCCAGTCACAGATCTGGGTTTAATCCATTGTTATTTTGCTCACCACGCCACCCCAGTTCAGACATGGCCATATGCAAATCAGTCTTGACCCTGTGCCTCATGGGAACAGTCCAGTCCGAACTGCCAAGCCATGTCTTCCCTGGACCGGAATCAAGCATCCTAGGACCGGTTTCACCCCTCTTCAGCCAGGATAGCTTGACTCCAGTGGCGTAGTGAGCACGGGACCCACGTCTGGGCATACCCTTCCCACATAGGGCGAACAGCAAAACACACAAGATGATGGACGGAATGTTGCACATTGGCAAAGCATTCACCCCCAGTCACAGATCTGGGTTTAATCCATCGTTATTTTGCTCACCACGCCACCCCAGTTCAGACATGGCCACATGGCCATATGCAAATCAGTCTTGACCCTGTGCTTCATGGGAACAGTCCAGCCCGAACTGCTCAAACGCTCCGTCCATCATCCCCTTTGGTATCACTTCATTCTTTTGACTGTGCCAGTTTTATAAAAGTCCTACCTGGGGCTGTGGTGGTTTTGCTGTGCAGAACAGCGTCGGGAGTGGTGTTTTCTTCTTCCTTGCTCCAGCCTCGGTTTCTGCTTGCAGGTACTGCCTAGCTTTTCTGTCAGGGGGCGGAGCCTTGTTCAGGAAAGGGCCTGGCTTCGGCCTAGTCACTCCCATAGTCAGTTTAAGCTGCTGCACCAGCCTTTTTGAAGCATTTTTCTTTTCATCAAGTTCTCTCCTTTTCTTTTACTTTGCAATTATTTATAATTGCTATTTTTATAATAGAAAATGGAGAATAAAAATGCTCAAACACCCCCACAATAAAAGGAAACAACAGGTTTCACCTTCCCCAACTAAATCTAAAGTGGTGGAACCTACTGAACCTTCCTTGGCTTTAATTTTGGACGAAATACAAGCGCTTTGTTCCAACACTTACACAATAGCATCTGAGATTAAAACCTGCACAAAGATATGGCGAGTATGTCAATGAAAATTTCTGATAATTCAATTAAAATTCAAGACAATAAAAATAAACTTGATGCTTTTCATCTATGTCTGCTCTCCTTCTGGATTTGGAAAATCGCAACCGGCAATATAATCTACGCATTTTCAATTTACCAGAGGATGTGGAAGGTTCTAATTGCAGGCTATATTTGGAGAATTTGATACCTGGTCTTTTGAAAATCAAATTTCCGGAAAAGTTTGAAATAGATGAGGCACATAGGATTCCATCTCACCATAATCCTCGCCATACAAAACCACGACAAATGATTTTCAAGGTTCTGTGTCATCATCATTTGGTTTTGATCAGGAAAGGAGCACGGGAAATTCCTTCTTTGATGGCCAATGGGAATACATTTTTTATTCACCAAGACTTTGCTAAGGATACTGTCAAGATTCGCAAGGAATTCTCAGACATGCGCCCACAGTTAAGAAGTCTTGTATTCAAATATGGTCTTTTTGATCCTTCCACAATGCGAATCTGGAAAGATAACTTTTCAAAGTCCTTCCAACACCTCAGGATTTAAAATTATTCCTGGATTAGCAGTCACAGCACTCTATGGATACACATGATTCTGCTGATTGACAGTTTTTGGGTCAGCATTCACAGCATTCAATGGATACTCATGACTCTGCTACATGAATATTGCTAGTTACGTATAGTCTGACAAATTGAAGATTTATTCTCTCATTGGGCTCCAACGGTTCCGGTCATGCTTGTAGAGCGTGTGTGCGTTTCATTTCTGCTAATAATGTTTCATGTTTGTCGTTTTCCCTTTTTTCTTTCCTCTTTCCTTTTTTTGCTTGTTCTAGAGCTACTATTTTTTCATATTCTTTCTTATTTCTGCATCTCCTCCTCTTGTCCTTTTTTCTCTTTTTCTTCGATTATGGCTCATGTTCATAATATTAAAGTTGTCTCATTAAATGTTAAAGGTTTACGTCATCCAGTTGAGCGTACAAACTTTTCAGATTATTTAGGTAGTTGTAAAGCAGATATTTGTTTTATACAAGAAACTCATGTAGATGACAAAATCTTAGATTGTATGAAAGAAAAGTGGGTTGATAATATTGTCTCTTCTCCTGCGAATGGTAAATAAAATGGTGTGGCTATTCTTTTTGCAAAAAAATTACATTGGCAAATTTTGAGTAAAACTTCGGATACTGACGGTAGATTTGTAATAGTTAAAATTAAAGGGCCCGATTCACAGAACTAACTTAAGACAAAATCCTAAACTTACTACCATTTTGGTATTCACAGAAGGCACTTACTCATTTTGGTATTCACAGAAGGCACTTACTCCTTTCGGTATTCACAGAAGTTAGGAGTCCTAACTTTAGGACTCCTAAATGCCTTCTGTGAATACCGAAAGTCTTAAAATTAGGATTTTTCTCAGTTTAGTAGTAGTATAGTTAGGACTCCTAACTTTAGGACTCCTAAATGCCTTCTGTGAATACCGAAATTCTTAAAATTAGGATTTTTCTCAATTTAGTAGTCCTAAATTTAGGACTCCTAACTTTAGGACTCCTATATGCCTTCTGTGACTACCGAAAGTCTTAAAATTAGGATTTTTCTCAGTTTAGTAGTACAGAAGGCACTTACTCATTTTGGTATTCACAGAAGGCACTTACTCCTTTCGGTATTCACAGAAGTTAGGAGTCCTAACTTTAGGACTCCTAAATGCCTTCTGTGAATACCGAAAGTCTTAAAATTAGGATTTTTCGCAGTTTAGTAGTAGTATAGTTAGGACTCCTAACTTTAGGACTCCTAAATGCCTTCTGTGAATACCGAAATTCTTAAAATTAGGATTTTTCTCAATTTAGTAGTCCTAAGTCTAAACTTAGGACTACTAAATTGAGAAAAATCCTAATTTTAAGACTTTCGGTATTCACAGAAGGCATTTAGGAGTCCTAAAGTTAGGAGTCCTAACTATACTACTACTAAACTGCGAAAAATCCTAATTTTAAGACTTTCGGTATTCACAGAAGGCATTTAGGAGTCCTAAAGTTAGGACTCCTAACTTCTGTGAATACCGAAAGGAGTAAGTGCCTTCTGTGAATACCAAAATGAGTAAGTGCCTTCTGTGAATACCAAAATGGTAGTAAGTTTAGGATTTTGTCTTAAGTTAGTTCTGTGAATCGGGCCCAAAGTTTTTGACTCAGTCATTTTTTTACTAAATGTTTATGGCCCTGCTGCAGATGACCCTGCTTTCTGGTCTACTCTTACAACTGAGGTTCTAAAGTTGGGTAAAGTTCCTCTAATTGATGGAGGTGATTTTAATGTTATTTCTGATACTTTATTAGATAGGTTGTCTCTCACCAAATTTCATCATCCTAACGTTTTTTATGCTTTTAAAACATTTATTCAAACCACTAAGTTAGTTGATATTTGGCAATTACACTTCCCTACAGACAAAAGTTTTACATTTTTTTCAAACCCACATAATTCTCATTCTAGGACTGATTATTTATTAGTCTCCAAACAATTAATTAATTCCGTGAACTCTCCTATGATTGGTAACATTGACATTTCAGATCATACTTTGATTTCTTTTGTTTTGAATTTAAATTCAACTTTTACAAAGCAATCTTGATGGTGAATGAATACTGGCATTGTTCTTAATGAACATAATAAACCTAAACTCTTAAATGCCATTCAAGATTATTCCCTTCTTAACCCTGAAGGTTCTACTTCTATGATTAATAGATGGGATGCTTTTTATGCTTATATTAGAAGTGTAACTATTTTTTAGTGGCCCACGAAAACAAAATCTTTAATGCAAATATTAAAAAATTCGAAAAATAAATTGCAAAAATGTAGAGACTTTTTATTACGTCTAATGATCCTCAATATAGAATCAAATTACAAAAACTTTGTTATGAGTTTAACTCCATCCTTAGCAAGAGAGCGGGCATTCAGATTTCTAATTCTAAAGCTACATTTAGTTTTAATGCCAACAGATCTGGAAAACTTTTAGCTAATTATCTACGTATAAAAAAGGATAAAATTCAAATAAATTCAATTCATGGCCCTGATGGTAAAATTGCTTTATCTCACAATGATATCGTTATTGAATTTTTGGATTTTTACTCTAATTTATATAACAAACCCAATTTTAGTGATGCTTCCTTAATTGATTCTTTTTTAACACAATGTAGATTACCCAAAATTTCACAATCAGATAAAATGGGGCTTGACTCACCTATTACTAAAGATGAAATTCTATCAGCCATAAAATCTCTTAAAAAAAATAAGTCCCCTGGTCCCGACGGTATTCCTGCTGAGTTTTACAAAGAATTTCAATTACAGCTTTTTCCTTTTTTATTTCAACTTTTTACCCTTTTTGGTTCTTCAGGAATTACCTCAGGTTCTTTTACCGAGGCTTTAATTATTGTACTTCTCAAACCTGATAAAGACCCCACACTTGTGTCAAATTATCGTCCTATATCTTTAATTAATCAAGATTGTAAACTATATGCTAAAATACTTGCTTCTAGATTATCCCCTGTGTTAGATTCTATTATACATCCAGATCAATCTGGTTTTATGAGGAATAGATATTCTGCAAATAATACAAGAACTTTGCTACATGTTATTGAACAAGGCTCCACTTTAACTCTACCATCAGGAATTCTCGCATTAGATGCTGAGAAAGCTTTTGATAAAATTCATTGGCAATTCTTATTTCATCCCTTATTATCATTTAATTTTGGTAGCACTTTTATCTGCATGATTTCTGCTTTGTATTCTGCTCCTACTGCTGGTCTATTTATTAATGACCAAGTTTCTAACCAATTCTCCCTTTTTAGAGGTACAAGACAAGGTTGCCCCCTTTCCCCGCTTTTGTTTCTTATTGGTATTGAACCTTTACTTACTTCTATAAGAAAATGTGACAATATTAAAGGAATTAATATTAAGGACGTTATTATTAAAACCTTAGCTTATGCTGATGATGTACTTTTATTTATTAGTGATCCTATATCCTCTTTCCCTTCCCTATTAGAGATTATTTCGAAGTATTCCAAGGTTTCTGGATATAAATTAAATACTAACAAACCTGAATTTTTTCCCTTAAACATTTATTGTACTCCTGATATGCTACCTATGAATGAAATTATTTGGCAAAAAGATAAATTGAAGTATTTTGGTATTCTTTTCTCTTCATCCATAAAATCAACAATAGAATTGAACTGTGATTGTATCTTAAATTATATTAAAGATAAAAGAGCCAAATGGTCTTCACTTCATCTCCCACGGTGGGGAAGATTGGACTCTATTAAAATGACTATAGCTCACAAAATCTTCTACACCCATGCCATGATTCCTACTCAATTTTCTTTAAAGTTTTACAAGGATGTTGACAAACTTCTCTCTAAATGTCTTTGGAATTACAAGTCACCTCGTATTAGTTATAAAAACTAAAAATACCCAAATGTACTGCTGGTTTTGGATTGCCTGACTTTTTTCTTTATCATAAAGCTTTTATTTTAAAAAAAAGTTCCATATGGTTTAACCATTCCTTTTTAAATAATCCTCCTATTTGGCTTCTTATTGATCTTTTTTTCATAAATCTGTTATTCTTAAATCCACTAAAATGATTTTTAATGATTTAGATTCATTTTTTCAATCCCCCATGTTTAATACAGAAGACTTGTCATTATGGCATAGCTCTGTCATTAAATTAAATAGAAATATCAGTTTCTGGTATTCATGGATTAAGGCAGGTATTTTTTATCTATTCCAACAATGCTTTAATTTCATTTAAGGCGTTACAAATTTTTTTTAGTTTACCTCAGTCTGACCTTATCAAATATGAACATTTGTGTAGCTCGATTTTAGATTCATTTTCTCATGGTATTCCTCCTAATGTTAAAGCTGATTTATCAATTTATATTCAAACTGTTACCACATCATCTCATGGTGTTTCTATTTTATATAAAAAAATTATCTAATTCTCTAGGAAATAACATTAATAAGATTTTAATATTTTGGAATAATGAACTTTCAATCTCCTTATCTATTGATACATGGAAAGATATTTGGCTTTACAGTATTTCTGGTTGGTTACCTGTCTCGCTTTATCAAACTAATTCTTATATTTTATTAAACTGTTTATGGACTCCATTACGTTTATTTCAAGCTAAACTTCTTCAATCTTCAACTTGTTGGCACTGTCAATTACATCCTGGTACATTACAACATATGCTTTTTGAATGTCCTTTAATTTTTAAATTCTGGACTGAAGTTTGTGATATTATAAAAAAGATTTTAAATGTTCATGATGATGTGTCCTTCAAATTAGTAATATGCAAATCTGCTGTTGTCTCGCAACACTTAAATGACTTAGAAGGTAAACTTTTTAATTTTCTAATATCAGCTGCTTTAAAATCCATTACATTCTGTTGGAAAGATGTTTCGCTATTATCATTTCATGCTTGGTGGTCATGGGTTATTTTTACAAGAAGAGGAGCTCAGTTTTTCCTTGACTGGTATTAATCATAATTCTAATACTTATCACTCTTTTTGGAACCCTATTGATATATATATTCATCTTCTTAATTATATATTTATATCTAATTTTCTTTATTATTGACTAACTTTTACGGTATAGTTGCTCTATTTATAGTTAATGCAATGATGTTATAGTTGTTTCCTTTCCCTCCCCCTTTTTAGTTTTTCAGTGAATATTTGCAATTTCGTTACCTATTGTAATTCAATTGATGTTCCTGTATCTCTTTATTGTGTTTAGGTATTTTCGCTTAATAATATTTTTTCTGTATTGTCATTGTTTATTGATTAATATGATAACTCAATAAAATATTTTGAACTCAAAAAAAAAAAAAGAAAAGAAGAGAACCAATTTGCTATTGAACCTTCGATACCGATCAGACCAAGATGATCTAGATGAATAGAATAAAAGGCTGCAGATATCTCCAGCAAGATGAGCGTAGCAGAATCTCCCTGATGATAGATCGTCCTCAAGCAGGGCGGAAGCCAAACTGCCAAGAATCAAGAAGGTTGTTAGCTTCGAAAACGTTTGAAAGTTGTTTTGGTGACAAAAGATTCTACAGGCTTCTGGAGAAGCAATATAATAGGTCTGTAATTCTCTGGAATGGTGCTGTCCATATTTTATTTTTTTAACAAAGGAGTGAGAACTCCCATCTTCCATTGTGAGAGAACTTTTCCGTATGGAAGAATGAGTTTGATAATTACAACAATTAGAGGACCAAACCAAAAGAGGATGTGGCGTTAGGGCCTGAGCTGCCGACTTTGGAACTGGGAACCAGGTTCGAGTCCCAGCCTTCGTTCAACATCCTGTGATTCTGGGCAAATCACTTAATCTACCTGTGCCTAATAAAAAAAATTAAAAACGCAGAATGTTACTTTGTGTAATGCAACTGGTGCTCATGTAAAGCACTCCAATACCTTTCGGTCAAGTTCACGTTGCATAAAACTGCAAAGAAAATAGTAAACTACATGAAAAAAGCTGGACACAGACCAGGAGAACCTGATTTCTCCAGCTTAGTAGGTATAAAAATCCCACTTACATAAATAAGCTGTGGACGGAAGAGTGACCCGATTATCAAAAGGATCCAAGCGAGCGTTCTTGGTGTTGGAATAAATTAATTGGACTTTTTTTCAGAAAATAAAGACCAAAGATTTTCGCAAAATGTTTTTAAAGGTTGGATGTCTGAGGCTGGTCAAGAAGGCCTAGAAAACATGTTTAAGATATTGAAAACTGGTTTAGTAGGATTATTCGAGTAAAGAATGTGCTTATGAAGAAATTAGGATTTTCCCTTTCTGAGTTCATTTTTGTAAGAGTGTCAAATTTAACAAATAAATTAGCCTCCGAGTAGGAGTTCATCCTCCTGTATTCACATTGTCAGAGAAGAAGAGAACGATTCCTCAAGGAGCCAGAAAAACACTTATTGCAAGCCTTGTTTCTGTAATGTTTCCCGACCTCAAGAGGATTTTCTTTATTCAGAATCTCTTGAAGAGAGAAATTAAATAGTGTTAAAGCCTCCGAAAAAGAGTTAAAATGCAAATAAGTTTAAATAAGAGGTTATACAGCCTTCTTCCAATCTCAAAACCAAGTTGAAGTAAATAGTCCTGCCTAAGACACTGACATCTATCAATCAAAGAGGGGGGGGCTAGGAGCTAGTTGAGGTCCAGTACCCATGCTCCATGTAGCAATATAAACCCAAAGAAAGGGTTACTGTTCCTAATGGACACAACTAGTGTCCAGAGAGAGGCAAATTAAAGTGGGGAAAGGGAGATTCAAGGTTCTGTTCTCTCAAAAAGAGACAATCACAGATTTTGTCTCTTGTTGCCCTTACACATCCCAAGGGATGTCATGCTTCATCATTGGGCATTGCTCCTTGTAGGGCCGGCACAGCAATGCCCTACAGGTCCCCCGAAGGGTCTCTTTAGCAGAGATCTTTTTATTACTCTGTATGAGGAGTGGGGGGGGTGAGATTTATTTATAGAGGGGTTGTGAAAGGTGGGTGAGTGAGTGGGTATTTAAAAACTGGCTAGGGGATACCTTAAAACGTTTTTTTATATGTAGGCTCCCCTGTCAGAGTAAAAAACCTGTAGGTTACTGTTACTGATGGGGTAATGATGTACCCTAGTAACTAAAAGGTCGGCATGTTTCACGCCCTATAGTGGTCAAAATGATCCTTGGTGCTTCATCAGGACCAAAAAAGGTTAAATATAGTAATGAGATTCAAAAATAGGTAACCCCTGTATTTAAAGTGGTCCCCCTTGTGTGATGTGTAGGATGGTGCCAGCTCGTGGTTCATAGCGAGTCAGCTGCCCCTAGGCATGCATGTGAGGGTAGGTGCAGCAGACTTGCGCACCCGGCACAAATCTCCGTTACGGTGCGGGCGGACATGCGATAGCCTATGGAGCCTATTGAGCATTATTAATAGGTCGGAAAACTAGATATTGATAAGTTTATCTATGTTTTGAAATTGACTGGTTCGAGACCCACTCTGACACTAAGCTGACTGCTGTCCAATACCAGAATTGACTGGTGCATTGCAGCATCATTGTTGCTCCATTCAAAGCTTCTATTCAACGCCAGGATAAACCTTCTGCCCCTTGGTTCTCTGAGCGACTTAAATTTTTGAGACAAAAGTGTCCTAGGCAAGAGCGCAAATGGTGCTTAGAATACAACCCTCTGGAAGAAATTACCTATAGGTCTCTAATTCATGAGTCTAAAGAGGCCACTTGGGTGGAAAAGTCTGAATTCTGGACATCCAAAATTATGAATGCAAAATTAGTTAATCTGCTCTCTGATTCAAAAGCACCAGTAGCTACAAAATTATCTCAGTATTCTTGCGATGATCTGGCATGATTCCACACCAAAATCTGCAATATCCTTTTGGGGATTTCTAACTGCTCGAATTGCACTTCATCAGCTGTTACTCATACTTACACTGACATGATTAATGAGAATTATTCCGCTTATCCCCTATCTTTGCCTATTTCTGAATCATAAGCTAGTTTAACCGATGATGCTACCTGTGAATCTAGTGACACAGTTTTGCAATCCTCCTTCTCTCTGCTCTCAGTCTCTTATGTTAAAAATTAGACCAGGATCCCCTCTGGACCCATGTTCACTGAAGATCTTAAACTCAGTGGTGGAGGAAGTTGCTTCCCAGCTTACTCCTCTTCTCAATGCCACAATTACTTTGTGTTGCTTCTCCAAAGTGTGGAAGGAAACATTAGTCATTCCTCTGCTAAAAAACCCAATCTGAATGTGAAAGAGGTCAGGGCTATGCGTAGTAAGAGTGAACCCTCGTGTAATGCTGAGGACTCTGGACACAGCAGTCTATGTAACCTTCCCTGCCGTATGTGTGTGGTTGTGCATCCAATTTCAAACAAGTTATATCCTGCCAACCGGATCAGGGGCCCCCATTCCTCGCCTGGCCGCCGGCAGCAGCAATTTAAACAGGCTAACTCTACGATACCCTTACCCCATATGAGGTCAATCAACATGGTGCTCACAAGTTTAAATACCCAGGTCGGGACTATCATCAAAAGGTTTATGAAATGATACAGTAAAAGTAGTACTTAAAAAGAGGAGGAACAGGGGCTGTTTATGACAGGTCCAGCATACATAGCCCAGATGTACTCGAATAAGTAAGAAAGTATGCTGTTCCTAAAGAGAATTACTGGTGAAAAAAGAGATAAATGAGTCCCTGAGATCAGGAGGAAAATCCTCCTTTAGGAAAAAGACCCTCACACACCCGGCAGACTAGCTGTCATATGTCGTCAGCATGTGGCCCAGATGTAAAGTGTCATCATCGGGTCTGCTCCGAATCGGGGCGGCGCTGCAATCCCCGATCGGCGACCCCAATGGCGCCTTTTAATGGAGATCTTTATTCCATAGTTGCCGGTGGGTGAATGCAGGTGAGGGCCTTCAAGTGAGAAGTGTGTGGTGAGGGGAGTGTATTAAAAATAAGTAGTGGGGAACCTGAATGGTGTTTATTAAATGACTGTGGTCCCACTCTTACAATAAAAACAATAGAGTGCGTAATAGTACAGTTAGATTGACTGTATTACGCTGTGGTCATAGATGGTCAACATGTTTCTTGCTTAAGTAAAGTAACCGCAATTCTTCAGGACCAGGTGATTCACACACTCATTGGTAGTGGTAGTGGCTTAATTTTGACACTTACCACACATACAGCACCCTAATAAGTGGTGACTAGTGCAGGTTAGGAAAAAATGCCTGAAAGAGAAAAATATATACAGGGACACAAACATATAAATAACAATCACATTGCGACAAGCATTATAGATCTTATCTCTTAACAACTACGATAATCAGTTGTCATGCAAATTCAATACTGCCAAGTGTTCAGCTATAAGGTGGTACTAGTGGTGAACACCCTATAGAAGTGGACTAAAAACGGGAGAATTCTAAAAAAATATGTATTTTTGACCACTTCCCACTGTGACTGGTGCTAGGGCAGAAAATTAAGAACGCCGGATGCGCGAGGTGTTTGGTGGCATCGGGGCAGAGATAACAGTTTATTTTAGTTCAACCACTCACCCTTCACTGCAGGGCTGTAAAATCCAACGAGCTGGCGCTGGAGGTAGACACCGGATAGTACAGTGTCCTAATGATACACAGAGCGGCGACCAGCGGGCAGAAGTTGCAGCCACAAGAAAATGGAATAGAGAGCTGATCATTTAGTAGCATGATCATATAGTAAGGAAATCCGCAGAAAATGAGGACCCAGATGCCACGAGGGGATACTTACAGAAGTCCGTAGTACAGGACGCCTATCCACCTACCCTTGATCCACGCCGACTCGGGGGACGAATCTCAGAACTCCCGAAGGGATTATCTAGCGCAGACCAGCCAATCCGAGCCGTGCACTAATTGCTACGTCAGAGAGATGCTGGCGGAGAGACTAGTGCGCGATGTTTACATCCGGTAGAGGAAAAGAGAGGGATATGGGCGTGTAGCAGGACGCGCCGTGTAAACCACAGGAAATGATGACGCGGGGTCACGTGTGACAACAGTGTTACGTGAGGAGCCCTTATTGGTTGTTAGAGCTGTGGTTGCTGTGGTAACCAATTGAAATCGTGTCAGTCTAGAATGTTTGGACTTGACGTAATTCCACAGATCGAGCCGCGAAAAGGTATCTATATAAGTGACAAATGCGTGTTGTTGGCACATGATGTAATGTCATCATTGTGTTGCCAACTCGCATATTTTACGTTGCCAGTTCGAATGTTAGGGAAACTGGCATGCATATATCATAGGATATCTATAGGTATCTAATGTGAAGTGATCATTTTGTTGACAACTTGCATGTTAGGGAAACTAAGCGTATCAGAGGATGCCCGTAGGTACATATATTAATATGCTCTGGTGTCTAAGCGTCACATGCTTAAACGAGGGGGGCACACAGGTACAGAACGTCTATTGGAGACAGCTAGTTCTGTCACGTCAGATGTTTGTAAGGCTGCTCCACGGGATGTCCTCGTTCAATCCATCGGTATTCGAAGACAGTCTCATCACCCACCTCTGCTCCAGGGTGAACAGTTTGGTTTTGGTGACATTTTTAGGGGACTGGAGAACTACCCACTTAAAAGAGTCAGGGGAGTGGTTATTTTCACAAAAGTGCTTGGTCATCCTAGTGTTCATTTTTTTGCATCGGAAATTACTCCGATGCTCAATGATTCTCGTCTTCACTGATCTAGTCGTCATCCCTATGTAAGGTAAGTTACACGGGCAGGTTATCAGATAAACGCAATAGGCAGTATTGCAGTTAGTGTGCGTTCTGCATTCCCACGTGATCCCATTAGGAAAGACAATGTCTTTGGTTATTTTAGTTTGAGGACACACCACACAGTTACCGCAAGGGTAGTGGCCCCTGACGGGAGGAAGGTTCCATAAAGTCGATTGATTGGTGTTCACTGGTGGTTTGGGTTTGGGTCTGGTATGTATTAATCTCTCCTTCAAATTGGTGGTGCGTTTGAAGGCAAAACGGGGGTTCGGTATTATAAGTTCCCCGGTGTGGAGGATACCCCAATGTCTGTTAATGATTTTCTTGAGTTGTGAAGAGTTAGGGGTGTAGGTGATCACACAGGTGAGGCAGTCGTCAGTTTTTTTCTCTCTTGGTTCAAGTAACCCTTCCCTGTTATTGTTGCGGGCACGTTTGTAGGATCTCTGGATGTCCCGGTTCTGGTACCCCCTCTGGAGAAGATTGGTCATGAGGGTTTGTGACTCCTTTTTGAAGTCAGTAACAGCGCTACAATTCCTCCTAATACGGAGGAATTGACCAAAGGGTAAATTTTGTTTGAGCGCCCCAGGGTGGTAGCTGTTGAAATGTAGTAGACTATTTCTGTCAGTCGGTTTACGATGTAGTGTGGTGCTCATTTGATGATCGTCTAATATGATCAGGAGGTCCAGAAAGGGAAGCTGGTGGTCAGAGATGGTACTCGTGAATTTTAAATATGGATTTAAAGTATTTATCCATTGGCAAAATTCGTTGCAGTGTGCTTGATCACCCTTCCAAAGGATCAAAATATCGTCAATGAACCTCTTCCACAAAAGGATATTAGCTCTGTAAGGGTTCGATTCATTATGGATGGCTCGTTCCTCAAATGCTGCCATGTAGAGGCAGGCCACACTAGGGGCAAAGGTACTCCCCATCGACGTGCCCTGTGTCTGATGGAATAATTGGCCTTCAAACTCAAAAAAGTTCTCTGTAAGAGCTAGAGTGGCACATTCAATAATGAAAGGGCGGGGGGTAGGTGATACCCATTCCAGACTACTCAGTGCATCCTCTATAACATCAAGGGTAGCCCTCTGGGGGATATTCGTATAGAGGGCCTCAACATCGAGGGTGATGAGAAAGTCAACCTCTCCCTGATGTTGGGTGTCCTCTAGAAGCCTGAGTACATCGGTAGTGTCTGGAATGGGTATGGGTATCACCTACCCCCCGCCCTTTCATTATTGAATGTGCCACTCTAGCTCTTACAGAGAACTTTTTTGAGTTTGAAGGCCAATTATTCCATCAGACACAGGGCACGTCGATGGGGAGTACCTTTGCCCCTAGTGTGGCCTGCCTCTACATGGCAGCATTTGAGGAACGAGCCATCCATAATGAATCGAACCCTTACAGAGCTAATATCCTTTTGTGGAAGAGGTTCATTGACGATATTTTGATCCTTTGGAAGGGTGATCAAGCACACTGCAACGAATTTTGCCAATGGATAAATACTTTAAATCCATATTTAAAATTCACGAGTACCATCTCTGACCACCAGCTTCCCTTTCTGGACCTCCTGATCATATTAGACGATCATCAAATGAGCACCACACTACATCGTAAACCGACTGACAGAAATAGTCTACTACATTTCAACAGCTACCACCCTGGGGCGCTCAAACAAAATTTACCCTTTGGTCAATTCCTCCGTATTAGGAGGAATTGTAGCGCTGTTACTGACTTCAAAAAGGAGTCACAAACCCTCATGACCAATCTTCTCCAGAGGGGGTACCAGAACCGGGACATCCAGAGATCCTACAAACGTGCCCGCAACAATAACAGGGAAGGGTTACTTGAACCAAGAGAGAAAAAAACTGACGACTGCCTCACCTGTGTGATCACCTACACCCCTAACTCTTCACAACTCAAGAAAATCATTAACAGACATTGGGGTATCCTCCACACCGGGGAACTTATAATACCGAACCCCCGTTTTGCCTTCAAACGCACCACCAATTTGAAGGAGAGATTAATACATACCAGACCCAAACCCAAACCACCAGTGAACACCAATCAATCGACTTTATGGAACCTTCCTCCCGTCAGGGGCCACTACCCTTGCGGTAACTGTGTGGTGTGTCCTCAAACTAAAATAACCAAAGACATTGTCTTTCCTAATGGGATCACGTGGGAATGCAGAACGCACACTAACTGCAATACTGCCTATTGCGTTTATCTGATAACCTGCCCGTGTAACTTACCTTACATAGGGATGACGACTAGATCAGTGAAGACGAGAATCATTGAGCATCGGAGTAATTTCCGATGCAAAAAAATGAACACTAGGATGACCAAGCACTTTTGTGAAAATAACCACTCCCCTGACTCTTTTAAGTGGGTAGTTCTCCAGTCCCCTAAAAATGTCACCAAAACCAAACTGTTCACCCTGGAGCAGAGGTGGGTGATGAGACTGTCTTCGAATACCGATGGATTGAACGAGGACATCCCGTGGAGCAGCCTTACAAACATCTGACGTGACAGAACTAGCTGTCTCCAATAGACGTTCTGTACCTGTGTGCCCCCCTCGTTTAAGCATGTGACGCTTAGACACCAGAGCATATTAATATATGTACCTACGGGCATCCTCTGATACGCTTAGTTTCCCTAACATGCAAGTTGTCAACAAAATGATCACTTCACATTAGATACCTATAGATATCCTATGATATATGCATGCCAGTTTCCCTAACATTCGAACTGGCAACGTAAAATATGCGAGTTGGCAACACAATGATGACATTACATCATGTGCCAACAACACGCATTTGTCACTTATATAGATACCTTTTCGCGGCTCGATCTGTGGAATTACGTCAAGTCCAAACATTCTAGACTGACACGATTTCAATTGGTTACCACAGCAACCACAGCTCTAACAACCAATAAGGGCTCCTCACGTAACACTGTTGTCACACGTGACCCCGCGTCATCATTTCCTGTGGTTTACACGGCGCGTCCTGCTACACGCCCATATCCCTCTCTTTTCCTCTACCGGATGTAAACATCGCGCACTAGTCTCTCCGCCAGCATCTCTCTGACGTAGCAATTAGTGCACGGCTCGGATTGGCTGGTCTGCGCTAGATAATCCCTTCGGGAGTTCTGAGATTCGTCCCCCGAGTCGGCGTGGATCAAGGGTAGGTGGATAGGCGTCCTGTACTACGGACTTCTGTAAGTATCCCCTCGTGGCATCTGGGTCCTCATTTTCTGCGGATTTCCTTACTATATGATCATGCTACTAAATGATCAGCTCTCTATTCCATTTTCTTGTGGCTGCACCTTCTGCCCGCTGGTCGCCGCTCTGTGTATCATTAGGACACTGTACTATCCGGTGTCTACCTCCAGCGCCAGCTCGTTGGATTTTACAGCCCTGCAGTGAAGGGTGAGTGGTTGAACTAAAATAAACTGTTATCTCTGCCCCGATGCCACCAAACACCTCGCGCATCCGGCGTTCTTAATTTTCTGCCCTAGCACCAGTCACAGTGGGAAGTGGTCAAAAATACATATTTTTTTAGAATTCTCCCGTTTTTAGTCCACTTCTATAGGGTGTTCACCACTAGTACCACCTTATAGCTGAACACTTGGCAGTATTGAATTTGCATGACAACTGATTATCGTAGTTGTTAAGAGATAAGATCTATAATGCTTGTCGCAATGTGATTGTTATTTATATGTTTGTGTCCCTGTATATATTTTTCTCTTTCAGGCATTTTTTCCTAACCTGCACTAGTCACCACTTATTAGGGTGCTGTATGTGTGGTAAGTGTCAAAATTAAGCCACTACCACTACCAATGAGTGTGTGAATCACCTGGTCCTGAAGAATTGCGGTTACTTTACTTAAGCAAGAAACATGTTGACCATCTATGACCACAGCGTAATACAGTCAATCTAACTGTACTATTACGCACTCTATTGTTTTGATTGTAAGAGTGGGACCACAGTCATTTAATAAACACCATTCAGGTTCCTCACTACTTATTTTTAATACACTCCCCTCACCACACACTTCTCACTTGAAGGCCCTCACCTGCATTCACCCACCGGCAACTATGGAATAAAGATCTCCATTAAAAGGCGCCATTGGGGTCGCCGATCGGGGATTGCAGCGCCGCCCCGATTCGGAGCAGACCCGATGATGACACTTTACATCTGGGCCACATGCTGACGACATATGACAGCTAGTCTGCCGGGTGTGTGAGGGTCTTTTTCCTAAAGGAGGATTTTCCTCCTGATCTCAGGGACTCATTTATCTCTTTTTTCACCAGTAATTCTCTTTAGGAACAGCATACTTTCTTACTTATTCGAGTACATCTGGGCTATGTATGCTGGACCTGTCATAAACAGCCCCTGTTCCTCCTCTTTTTAAGTACCATGTTTTGCACGGGGTCATCCCGTAGGAACCACATAGGATACCAGAGACATTCATTATTTTGAAGCCTTGGTCCATTCACACTACATAAGGCATTAGATTATCTGTTGGCCTTATATATATATATATATTTTCTGTTGTGTTACACATTACCTTCCCCTGATTTTGGGTACATTGGCTGCCCCTCTATCTTAGACTAACCTTACACTCAACCATGGATGATTGCCAAGGTTTGAATTTTGGCGATGACATAGCTGCAGAAATTCTACGAACTCCGTCTCTTCTGGGGCCTGATAACAGTTCCACCTCTGGAGCCCAATCAGACGACCTCATGACCCTTACCACATTGAAACGGGAATGGCTTAAAATCACATTGCATGGAGCGATGATGACAGAATACCTGAGGGCCAATATCGCCCCGAATGGGTTAATTGTAAAAAATGTTCCTCGCCTCTTTCTCGACGATATGATTTTCAAAAAGGAATGGTCCCTGGTGTCATGGAAATGCACCAGGGACTGGTTGATTCTAATAATTAATACGTCCAAGAGACTAGCTGATGCTCTTCTGATCAAAATTCAGAATGCGGAGGGGGCTGTTAAAGTCACCTTAACCACGGCAATTTTCAAAACTAAATTGTCTGAAATCAACAATGAAATAGCGGAGAACAAAGAGTTTTTAATGAAACAAAAGATTACCAAACTACAAAAAGATATAAAAAAGTTTGATAAGGAAAAGGTTTATCCCTACCTTAAGGCGGATTATACATCAACGCTTAACAGCTACTCTTCTGAAGAGGAGTCTAGTGGTTCCAGACGCAACTCCAATACGAGTAGCGATTCCAGTGGGGGCAGCTTCTCCAACAATCGGAATAGACAGAGACAACAGAACTACTCCCACTATCCTATAATCCCGTTCCAGGGACAATACCAGCCAACCCCACCATTCTGGCACTTTCCCAACTTCCAACCGGGTCCCCCTCCGCCCCCTCCCTTCTACCAACAAGGCCCCCCTTTTTTAGGCAGAGGCTGGGGCAGAGGAAGAGGGCGGAGAAGAGGAGACGACAAGAAAGTGCACTGGCAGGACCAACCCTCAACATCCATGGAGACCAGGAGCCAAGCCCAAAACAAGAGACGCTAGTTGTTAACCTCTCTTCCCGCACTCTAGATGACACAGAAAGGCGTGTACTTGAGAAGGGTCTGGGCTTCGTACCTACTCCTAAGGTCGATCACTTTAAAGAAATGTGTGAAATTCAGGCCTTTTTTCGCAAAGTACGCCTTAGAGCTTACTTTCAGGATGGACCGGAGGGTCAATGTGAAGACTCTGGCCTCCATAAACCTTCTACCTTTACACCACACAGCGGGATGGTCCCTAACGAGGTGCTAACTTATGAACAGGCCGTTCTTAAAGATTGGAAGCAAGCTAAACCTACTGCGACCTTCCACAATATCACCAACGAGGAAGAAGCAGCACTACGCTCACTTAATGACGACCCCCTTATCACCATAAAACAAGCAGATAAGGGTGGCGCAACGGTAATCATGTCAACCTGTGATTACCGCACTGAGTGTGAACGCCAGTTACGGGATAGGAAATACTATACTCCCATCCATGAGGACCCCACCAACAGGCTCAAAACCCTGATCGCGAGCATGGTCTTCCATGCCGAAACTCAGGGCTGGATCACAAAAAAAGAGGCTAACTTTCTAGTCATCGGCGAACCAAGAACTCCTTACTTCTATTGTCTCCCCAAAATACATAAGGGCACTAATCCGACCCCAAGGAGACCGATTGTTTCGGGGATTGGTTCCCTGTTGGAACCCCTCTCCCAGTTTGCAGACTACTTTCTTAAACCTCTAGTCCAAAGCACCCCTTCATTCTTAAGAGACACTACCGATGTACTCAGGCTTCTAGAGGACACCCAACATCAGGGAGAGGTTGACTTTCTCATCACCCTCGATGTTGAGGCCCTCTATACGAATATCCCCCAGAGGGCTACCCTTGATGTTATAGAGGATGCACTGAGTAGTCTGGAATGGGTATCACCTACCCCCCGCCCTTTCATTATTGAATGTGCCACTCTAGCTCTTACAGAGAACTTTTTTGAGTTTGAAGGCCAATTATTCCATCAGACACAGGGCACGTCGATGGGGAGTACCTTTGCCCCTAGTGTGGCCTGCCTCTACATGGCAGCATTTGAGGAACGAGCCATCCATAATGAATCGAACCCTTACAGAGCTAATATCCTTTTGTGGAAGAGGTTCATTGACGATATTTTGATCCTTTGGAAGGGTGATCAAGCACACTGCAACGAATTTTGCCAATGGATAAATACTTTAAATCCATATTTAAAATTCACGAGTACCATCTCTGACCACCAGCTTCCCTTTCTGGACCTCCTGATCATATTAGACGATCATCAAATGAGCACCACACTACATCGTAAACCGACTGACAGAAATAGTCTACTACATTTCAACAGCTACCACCCTGGGGCGCTCAAACAAAATTTACCCTTTGGTCAATTCCTCCGTATTAGGAGGAATTGTAGCGCTGTTACTGACTTCAAAAAGGAGTCACAAACCCTCATGACCAATCTTCTCCAGAGGGGGTACCAGAACCGGGACATCCAGAGATCCTACAAACGTGCCCGCAACAATAACAGGGAAGGGTTACTTGAACCAAGAGAGAAAAAAACTGACGACTGCCTCACCTGTGTGATCACCTACACCCCTAACTCTTCACAACTCAAGAAAATCATTAACAGACATTGGGGTATCCTCCACACCGGGGAACTTATAATACCGAACCCCCGTTTTGCCTTCAAACGCACCACCAATTTGAAGGAGAGATTAATACATACCAGACCCAAACCCAAACCACCAGTGAACACCAATCAATCGACTTTATGGAACCTTCCTCCCGTCAGGGGCCACTACCCTTGCGGTAACTGTGTGGTGTGTCCTCAAACTAAAATAACCAAAGACATTGTCTTTCCTAATGGGATCACGTGGGAATGCAGAACGCACACTAACTGCAATACTGCCTATTGCGTTTATCTGATAACCTGCCCGTGTAACTTACCTTACATAGGGATGACGACTAGATCAGTGAAGACGAGAATCATTGAGCATCGGAGTAATTTCCGATGCAAAAAAATGAACACTAGGATGACCAAGCACTTTTGTGAAAATAACCACTCCCCTGACTCTTTTAAGTGGGTAGTTCTCCAGTCCCCTAAAAATGTCACCAAAACCAAACTGTTCACCCTGGAGCAGAGGTGGGTGATGAGACTGTCTTCGAATACCGATGGATTGAACGAGGACATCCCGTGGAGCAGCCTTACAAACATCTGACGTGACAGAACTAGCTGTCTCCAATAGACGTTCTGTACCTGTGTGCCCCCCTCGTTTAAGCATGTGACGCTTAGACACCAGAGCATATTAATATATGTACCTACGGGCATCCTCTGATACGCTTAGTTTCCCTAACATGCAAGTTGTCAACAAAATGATCACTTCACATTAGATACCTATAGATATCCTATGATATATGCATGCCAGTTTCCCTAACATTCGAACTGGCAACGTAAAATATGCGAGTTGGCAACACAATGATGACATTACATCATGTGCCAACAACACGCATTTGTCACTTATATAGATACCTTTTCGCGGCTCGATCTGTGGAATTACGTCAAGTCCAAACATTCTAGACTGACACGATTTCAATTGGTTACCACAGCAACCACAGCTCTAACAACCAATAAGGGCTCCTCACGTAACACTGTTGTCACACGTGACCCCGCGTCATCATTTCCTGTGGTTTACACGGCGCGTCCTGCTACACGCCCATATCCCTCTCTTTTCCTCTACCGGATGTAAACATCGCGCACTAGTCTCTCCGCCAGCATCTCTCTGACGTAGCAATTAGTGCACGGCTCGGATTGGCTGGTCTGCGCTAGATAATCCCTTCGGGAGTTCTGAGATTCGTCCCCCGAGTCGGCGTGGATCAAGGGTAGGTGGATAGGCGTCCTGTACTACGGACTTCTGTAAGTATCCCCTCGTGGCATCTGGGTCCTCATTTTCTGCGGATTTCCTTACTATATGATCATGCTACTAAATGATCAGCTCTCTATTCCATTTTCTTGTGGCTGCACCTTCTGCCCGCTGGTCGCCGCTCTGTGTATCATTAGGACACTGTACTATCCGGTGTCTACCTCCAGCGCCAGCTCGTTGGATTTTACAGCCCTGCAGTGAAGGGTGAGTGGTTGAACTAAAATAAACTGTTATCTCTGCCCCGATGCCACCAAACACCTCGCGCATCCGGCGTTCTTAATTTTCTGCCCTAGCACCAGTCACAGTGGGAAGTGGTCAAAAATACATATTTTTTTAGAATTCTCCCGTTTTTAGTCCACTTCTATAGGGTGTTCACCACTAGTACCACCTTATAGCTGAACACTTGGCAGTATTGAATTTGCATGACAACTGATTATCGTAGTTGTTAAGAGATAAGATCTATAATGCTTGTCGCAATGTGATTGTTATTTATATGTTTGTGTCCCTGTATATATTTTTCTCTTTCAGGCATTTTTTCCTAACCTGCACTAGTCACCACTTATTAGGGTGCTGTATGTGTGGTAAGTGTCAAAATTAAGCCACTACCACTACCAATGAGTGTGTGAATCACCTGGTCCTGAAGAATTGCGGTTACTTTACTTAAGCAAGAAACATGTTGACCATCTATGACCACAGCGTAATACAGTCAATCTAACTGTACTATTACGCACTCTATTGTTTTTATTGTAAGAGTGGGACCACAGTCATTTAATAAACACCATTCAGGTTCCCCACTACTTATTTTTAATACACTCCCCTCACCACACACTTCTCACTTGAAGGCCCTCACCTGCATTCACCCACCGGCAACTATGGAATAAAGATCTCCATTAAAAGGCGCCATTGGGGTCGCCGATCGGGGATTGCAGCGCCGCCCCGATTCGGAGCAGACCCGATGATGACACTTTACATCTGGGCCACATGCTGACGACATATGACAGCTAGTCTGCCGGGTGTGTGAGGGTCTTTTTCCTAAAGGAGGATTTTCCTCCTGATCTCAGGGACTCATTTATCTCTTTTTTCACCAGTAATTCTCTTTAGGAACAGCATACAGTAAAAGTAGTAACATCACCATTTTTGCCAATGCCAGCCTGCCTGCAATCGATATAGGTAACGTGACCAAGAAGGACACTTAAGATCTTAGTGAATTCATTGTATGTACAAGGTTACCTTCCAATAGATCATGTGTTTCCCGATATATCTAAATCTCTAAATAACGAAAGGTGTCAGGCTCTATTTTTAGTTGTAACCCACCAAATTGGAAAGTGGGCGCAATGTAAGTATGAAAATAGGAGTATCCGCAGGACTTAGTGGCGATAATTTGCATTTGACCAAACTGAAACTCACCCGGAGATCTCTGAGATACAGGAGCATATCATCAGTGTATAGGGACACAGAATGCACAACCCGACCCAGCGGGATCCCATCATGAACCATTATGTGGCGGATGTGTTGTGCAAGTGGCTCCACCGCCAACACAAAAAGGAGCGGGGGCAGCCCTTTTGTGTACCACAGAATATCTGCTAGGATTGGGAAATATGTTGACCAGTTTTGGCTCTGGCTGTTGGTAAGGGATATATCGATTGTACCCATTTGATATATGCTGGGGGAATCCCATACCACGCTAAGGTCGCAAGCATATAATCCCTTTGCAGAGTGTCAAAGGCCTGCTGGATATCTAAAGAGAGGTAGTCGGCATATGGGTGAAGATTACAGGCTGCATCCATTATCCCAAACAGACACCGTATATTCAGGGAATTGTTGCGGTGAGGCACAAAACCACTTTTATCTGTGTGTATCAGTCGTGGGAGGAGTTGAAGTAATCGGCGGGCCAGAATTTTACTGAGAAATTTATATTTGGTGTTAAGGATCGATAGTTGTCTATACGAGGTCAATTCAGTAGGTGGTTTATCAGGCTTTAAAAGGGACAACACTAGTACCTTCCTGGTGGTAGGAGGTAAGGCTCCCTCCACAAGGGATGCATTATAAAGTTTTTCAAGTTTTGACACCAATTGTGTGGCAAAGATGGAATAAAATTCTATCTGGAGGACGTCTGAGCCCGGCATTTTGTTACAAGCCAAGTCATTGACGGCCCCCGAATCTCGTTAATCTCAATGGGGGCCACCAGTTCCTCTCTGTCAGTTCATGGCACCTTAGGCAGTGTTGCACAATGCAAAAAGTCTGAGAGCTCCTCTGGGTCAGGGGATCGTGGCGCCTAGTATAATTCCGAGTAATAGTAGTGGAACGATGTATTAATTTCAACTTGCGTTGTCCCCAATTCCCGTGTGGATGTAGCAAGTGACAAGATGGGTGTAGGGGATGAGTCTGGTCTAATTAAGTGAGCCAGTATAGTGCCTGACCTGTCTGCTTCCATGTGTGTCCTTTGTGTATAGGCCCTCTGGTCAATCAGACATAGGTGCTCTGAATGCCCAGTGTGTGAGATTCTGGCCTCGTGCAACTCAACAGCCTGTTTCTCGTTCTAAGTGCTATTACTTCCAGGGGGCCCAGCCTACCCTTGAGGATCACAAGGTCCCTACTGATCTTGTGTCTAGCACCCACCACTACGCCAAAAAAGGCACCACATACTACCACTTTAAAAGCTTCCCACTCCAGTAAAGGTGAGGAAACCGTGTCCGCGTTCTCGGAAAAATATGTAGTCATGGTTGCAGCCAGCGTTTCTCGAACCACACTGTCATCCAATGGTCGTAGCTGCAAGTGCCAAGTTGGTATGGAAGCGGTGGCCCGACCCCCAAGAGAGTGTAAGTTCCAGAGGGTTATGATCTGATAATGTTTTGCTGAGATACGTAGCGTATGCGATGGAGGGGTGTAGGCGTTGTGTACAGAGGCCACACCCATCAACCCAGCAGCACAACTCTTTAGTCTGCTGTACTGTACTTGTACCAGGGAGTGATGGGTGTGAGCAATCCAGGTCTGTGCCCAGTACAGCATTGAAGTCCCCTCCTAGAAGCCAGGGATAGTGAGACCATTCAACTTGTGTGGCCAACAAGTGGGCCAGGAATTTGGCATGGTCCGTGTTGGGTGCGTATATGAATCCTAGGACTATCTGCTCCCTGTCTAGCGTACCCCTGAGTAAGACATAGCGACCCTGGGTGTCGATCTTTGATTCAAGTACTCCGAATGGGACCCCGGCCCGCAAACAAACAGCTGCACCTCGAGTTGAATGCGGAATAGGAGGTGTGGTATAATTACCCTCTCTATCTTTTACTAAGTTTGTGAGCTTTAGAGGACACCCAATGAGTTTCTTGCAGAAACACTATCTGTGCGCGGCATCTGTGCAAATGAGTGAGTATTCTGTGCCTCTTATGGATTGACCGCATATCCGCACATTTCCAAGTAATAAGGTTATAATCTTTGGTCACTGTTGACATGAGGGACACTACCCGGTTCCAGCAAACCCAGATGAAATGTTTTTTTGATCTCTACTTAACATGTCTCGAGATGTACAGCATGTAATTGTTTATTGCATTCACCATAATGCAAAGGAGTGAACTGTGCTGGGATGTGAAGCAGTGTGCTCCCAACCCCCTTCTAATATTAGAAATAAAGCAAGCTCTCAGCAGAACACAATAAAGAGCAGCGAATAGCAACATTTGAAAGACAGTGACAGACAGGAGAAAGAAACCAACAAATAAAATGGTTAAAACAAGCCATGATACTTAAAAATACTCAGAAATGTAACTACCAAAAACACATAAAAGAGGATAGTACCAGCAATTGGTTCCACTCAGCAGAAGTAACAAGTAAAATAGAAATGCTCACTAGGATCATGTGAGTTAATTCCTAGCATGTCTGCACAGCATCCTTCAAAACATAACATTGCAGTGTGTCAGAAACAAAATGGGCGCACTTTATGTCAAAAGAGTTCTTCCAAGATGGCAGGTGAAGTAACATGAGTAATAAAACAAGCCCTCTCCGCAGAACCCAATGTAGGGGAACGAAGACAGATGAAGAACAGATGATAGTAAACTCTTGAGCAAAGCAAGAGTTGAGAAATCTTGCAAGAGTTCCAGAAATCTCATCGGCCACTTTGGCAGGCGTTTGTATAAAAAAGACCACACCCTCTGTAGAACTTCTCATCGCACAATAAATCATGTCCCACTACTTCTTTATTTTGCATAAAAAGCCACTTTATTAAGACAGGTGCATAGTATAACTTTAAGTAACACAGCATTAACACTTTTTAACTAATAAATCAATCCCCAAATTAGCTTAACATAGCTTCACAAAACATAACCCCCATGGTGATCGAGCATCCTCAGAAAGAACTGTACTCATGTTAAAGAAAGCCCCATCATTTTCCTTCCCCTTCCCCGTGTCCTGTACTCCCCGCTACCCGCCTGAGGGATGGATAAGCCCGCTCGAGACTGTCTACCCCCCAAAAACCCCACCTACAGAATCTACTTGAAAAAACCTATACCTGTATTATAGTGGCGGAAATTCTAACTGTAGTTCAAGAACATCTAAGGCCTGTGAATAAAAATACTTTGCCAGGAAAAACAAAAGAAAAAAGGGGGTGGGTGAGACAACCAATAGATTTTTACCTTCCCGACGACCTCCGTCACGAGTGTCTTCCAGCCCAAAATAAACCCTCTATTTATAGGCTCACTCTAAAGCCCGCCCTTACCTCTAACCACACCTATCCGCACCTGTGGCCCGTTCCATTGTCCGAAAACACCCAGGGGGAGACCGGCTCGCTCCAAGCTCCCTCTGGGTCCCCCCTTACCCTGGCAGTTTCTTGAACCAAGTCACGATTGTTTCTGGCGGTTGCATTTTTCTACAGAGAATCCTCTACTTGCACAGAAGAGAGTGGCTGAACTTAAGCGTATAAAGTAAAATATCTATTATTACCTCAGAGACCGGTGAGATTAAGCTATAATAGCAGTCAGATGTAATCAAAGGAAATCCAAGAAGCAGTGTTAAATCCTGGGAAAAGGCCCCCAACAAATTGTGGTTGTGGAAAATAATGCAAGTTCGAACTTTGGAAATATGTTTGTGATTTGGTGAATCAGAGAACACCGCGTTATTGACCATTATTTGGGGAGAGCTTTGCTGTGACAATTTTTCTGAAATATTAGCAGTGAAAGGTACAAGATTGAAGGTGTGAAACATTCGCCTGGAATCCAACTTGTTATTTTACTAACAAGTGCAGAACATATTTCTGAACAGAGAAAAGGAAGTTCAAAGATTTGGGCATACTTGTGAAAGATAAGGATTACCAGTGCACTGCAACAGTGGTTCCTAACCTTTTAACTTCTGTGGACCCCCACTTATCATTACTAGAATCTGGAGACGCCCACACAGTCATTACTGAAAGCCAGGGATTCCAGCCTAAGAATGTTCGATGTTTTGAACCCCAAAACAATATAACAAAAAATCCAGAAACAAGCATTCATCAAACAAATACACAAATAATAAAATATTTAACTTATTCACAAACATAAAAAAATAAAATTTTAACTTTAAACATAAGGTTGGAGCTCGTCTAAATTCAATTGAGGCCACTGATTTTCCATACTGTACTCTATTAGATTCACTTACACTGCTAACAGAAATCAATCTGATGATTCTAAATTCATCTTTAGCCACCAATTCCATATTCCTTCACATTTACAGAACAGTTAAAATGTTTACAATTGACTTCTTTATTTATATACACTTTATTAATCTGCTAATATTATTTAATTTTCTAAGCATTCGCGGATGCTCAAGAAGCTTTACGGACCCCCCAGTGGTCCCCGGACAACAGGTTAAGAACACCACTGCACTGGAACATTAACGGTCTCGGAACTGAAAATTTGATAGTTGAACAAGATCAAGACTGAGGTTGAGAAGCAATTGGGATTTGTGTTAATTTATTTTTAAGCGTATTAAGCATATTGTGTAGAAGTATTGTTTTCTAACTAATGGCCATTGGTGGTGTACCATCAATCCCTCCCCTCCTCGAGCCACTCTGAGCTTCTATTTATTCAAAATTCAGAATTGGTACTGCTTGAAAGTGGGCCTTGTGACTCCGGAGAATGTGAGCTCTCTGTCAATACAATCCCAGGAGAAAGAGATCACCTAACTCAGACAAGTTTATGAGGATTGCCTTAATTCATGAGAAACCATTGCTGTGGTTCTTGCCATGTTTATGAAGCAGCTCCGGAATCTGATGTGATTGAAATTGGGTGAAAAAATAAAATGTTGAGAAAAAAGATAACTTCTTGAACCAAAAATATTGTTTATTTTATTATACGTCTTTGTTGTTTAAAGAGTATATTGACAAAACAGGTAGGGAAAGGAGGCAATATTTGGGGAACATAAATCCTCAATAAAGACTAATGTATGACAGCCACACCTGTGATGCATTACCTGGAACATTGTCATACAGATGAGGGGGACCATTTTGGAGAACATCTGGATCAGTATAAGAGGAGGTGATGTAAATAGACCAAGAGCAAAGAGAAAACAATTTTGCGCTTTTGAGTTTGCCACCCACTTGAATGATTAAAATTAAAATGTATCTTGGGAAATGTCTTATAAGGGGTGAAATCTTGGTTCTCCTGAATTTGATAATTTGGGTGCCTTGCCATACCAGCAAGAATCTATAGAGATTAGGTACAAGTGGAATTATAGATATGGACTGACTCCTATATGGTGGCCCCTCAATAGAGATATTTCTTTCTAAAATGTTCTCCCTCTTTTTATCTTGAGTTTTGTCTGTGTAGGATGATATTGTGTCAGCAAAGTCTTAAGAATGTGTTAGATAAATAAAGGTATTGTTAAGTTCCTCAATGGTTGGTCAAGCAGTAGATTGTTATTCTTATTCTTTGTATGTACTATTAAGATGGTCACCCTGGTTTCTCAAACAGGATTAAGAGACTGATGTTGCAGTTCTGTTGCAAATGATGACGTAACTTTCAGTATCTTGCAGTAAACATTATATGAAGTAAATATATCAGTAGGGGAACCATAATGGTGATATGTGATTTTGAGAGAGAACTAGTTACAATTTTTAAAATAGTTTTTTCTCTTTTTTTGCTGTGTTGTAGTTTTGTAGATATTTTAGGTGCAAGTATCTTGACTTTTATTGTGCCACAATGGCATGTTGGCCGTCTGAAATCAGGGACATGAGAGGCTTTGGACCTGCGTATCCATTAGCCATAATGGGGGGTGAATATCTATAACACACCTTTCAACATAGCTCAAAAGATCAGCCCTGCAGAGTTGATGGTACCAGGTTTTTATGTTGTGTTGCAACTATATGCTGTAATCACAGCTAATGGAATGTCTGCCTTATTTTGTTTCAGTTCTCATCGGTGTAGTGATTTCTCATTGTTAAATATCGGTTGCCAGGCAACTTGTGTGCATACTAAATAGAACTAGCCCTATAGAGCCATCAAGTTGAGAGGTATGTCACAAGTCAGCAGTTCACTAGGGTATTAGCTGTGGTTTTAGAATAGGACAGTGGTGGCACCATCAGTACTGCTCATAAGAGTATGGATTTATAATGTATATTGCTTTATTTCCTGTTTTATAGACCAAGACAACCTAATGTCTGCTTAGACCTTGAGAGACAAGAAAAGTAGAGACACAATAGAGGCTGATCTGGAATAGATCCTAGTAGAAGTGATCAGAAAGGTGCTGAGAATTTAAACTTCAAAACTTTAATATATATAAAGGACACTTGATAAGGTCTGACTAGTATTATGAACCTGACCAATTGTTGATTTCAATGATTGAATATATACATATTTTAACTGGAAAAAACTACAGGTTTCAGGGACGTTATAGTTAGGAATTGGCATTTAAAAACCTTAGAAATTCACAGAAAAAACAAAGGTTACTGAGAAGTTATAATTAGGCTGACATTTCACTCGTACAAAACCTGAGAAATTCTGCCGTTATAGTTAGCTGAGCTAACTATAACTCACGCCGCCGCAATGCACTGCTGATGATGTCATATATTACATCACTTATGACATGGTCAGTGACATCACTGATGACATCTCAAATGACATCACTGATGGCATCATCCAGTGAGTGTGAGTGTTAAAATGATTAAGAATGTTATGTGTATATATATATATATATATATATATATATATATATATATATATATATATATATATATATATATATATATATATATATATATATATATATATATATATATATATATATACACACATATATATATATATATCAAGGTGTATTGAAGAATGAATGGATGTATGAGTGTCTGAATGCATGATTCAGTGGGTTGTGACTGACTGTGTAAGTAAGTGATTATATGTGTCTCAGTGAATGCATGGGTGAGTGACTAATATGTGTGAATGTCTGTCTCAGTCTGTCAGTTGGTGTATAAGTGGCTGCATGGGTTGGTGAGTAGCTACATGAGTGTCTAAATGGGTTATTGATTAGTTGTCTGAGTACCTGTATTGGTGCCAGGGTGGCTGTGTGGGAGTGTGGTAGGGTATGTGACTACCTGCATGGATGTATGAGTGGGTGATTCACTGAGTGTATGTGTTCATGACTGCATCTGCAAGGGGCTGTGTGGGTGAGTGAGTGCATATGGCTCTGTTGTTGAGTGAATGGATGTCTCAGTGGTATATAGGTGAATAACTGCAAATATGTAAGGCAGTATATATGAGTTTTGGAGTATATAAGTGACTGTATGTGAGAGTGAGTGATGTGAGAGTGCCTTTATGGATGAGTGTGTGCTTGTGTCAGTGATTATATAGGAGAGTAAGTATGCGTTAGTATCTGTATGAATAAGTGAGGTGATGTGTGTGTAACTGTATAGGTGAGTAAATAGTGTGATTGACTCTTTGGGTGAGTGATTAGGTGTGTGAGTAACTCTATGAGTGAGTGGCGCTGTGTGAGTGTCTATATGGGTGTATGAATGCATATATCAGTGACTGTATTGATGACTGACTGCATGTATGAGTGGCTATATGAATGAAAGAGTGGATGTGTGTAGACCTAGGAATCAGTGAGTGGGTATGTACTAACTGGTATTGATGGGTCTATGGTTTTGAGAATGGTAGTCTGTATTTTAGAGTGGGTGTGAGTAGGTGCATCAGCGATTATGTGGATGATGTCATCAGTGATGTCATTTGAGATGTCATCAGTGATGTCACTGACCATGTCATGAGTGATGTAATATGTGATGTCCTCAGCAGTGCATTGCACGGGCACGAGTTATAGTTAGCTCAGCTAATTATAACAGCTGAATTTCTCCGGTTATGTATGAGTGAAATGTTAGCCTAACCATAACGTCCGTGTAACTTTTGGTTTTTTCTGTGAATTTCTAAGGTTTTTAAAATGTTAATTCCTAACTATAACGTCTCTGAAACCTGTGGGTTTTCAGTGAATTTCTAAGATATTTTAAACGCGAATTCCTAACTATAACGTCCCTCAAACTTGTGGATTTTCAGAGAATTTCAAAGGTTTTTTAACTAGTAGTCACGTTTGCAGAGTGGTAGAGAAAGGGGTCTGGGCCTTCGACCATCACTCAGGAATTCTCATGTGTAGGACTTACAGGATGTATCAGTAGGGCTTCTTGGCCCCCAAGGTCCCTCTGGAGTAAAGTAGACTTTATCCCCTAACCAGTAGTGCGCCAGGAGGCACCTTTGCAGTGTGGTGGACAAAGGGGGCGTGGCCTCCGAATACCGCTTAGCAATCCTGCTGTGTAGGACTTGCTGGAGGTAACAGGAGGGGTAGTTTGCCCCAAGAACGTTGTTGGGGTCAGACTACCCCTTCTATTATCCTCAGTAAATCTCACACAGCTGAGTTCTGATAGCAGGCAACGCCCCCTTTCTCCACCAGTCTGCAAACGCACCTTCTGGCGCTCTCTTGGTTGGGGGATGAAGTCCCCTTCACTGTTGGGGGTGCTTAGGAGCCAACTAGACTACCTGTTACCTCCAGTAAGCCCCACACAGTGGGTTTGCTGAGAGTTGGTCACAGGCCACGCCCCCTTTCTCCACCAATCTGCAAACACGCTCCTGGCGCCCCTGCCCACGTGTCGTTTGTCAATTGCAGGCCTCGCCGGCGCACAGTCTGACTAAGTAAGCCGAGTGACCTGACGCTTTTAGTCCGCACCATAAAGGTATAAGCCCAAGGCCTGCCCTGTAGCCACCTGCACCATCCTTACTGCTGTAAGCACACCAGCCCCTTGTAAGGTAGGTGACAGGCCAAATTACAGAGGTCTTCTTGTGAAGCAGCGCGTCCGCCATGTATGACACGGCTAGAGGTGAAATATTTGGTTTACTGGGATCATAAACAGAACCACTGCTTGAAGGTTTCGTTTCGTACCACCTTTCAGAAATGTTATTTTAAAGATAAACGAAGGGGGGTCACAATTCGAATATCACATAGCAAATTAAAAGCGGACGATGACATGCCAGGGCCTGAGCCAGTGTCTCCGCGCCTGCTGAGCTGGGCCTTTCCCGCCCGGCCTCCTCCTGCAGGTGGCTCCCGGTAGCAAGCACTGCAAATTATGTTAGTCCGACAGCAAACAGCGGCAGTGTGCGCAGAATTGCAATTGTTTTGTGTGTGCCTGTGAGTGCTGCTGATCGAGCCACGGAGGGAGGGGGTGATAGTGGCTTGATCAGCAGCACTCACATGCACATACCAGGCCTCAGCCTGACATACTCTTCCCCCGCAGCAGTGTAATATGTGGAAGTGTATTATTTATTTATTTATAGTCATTAATACATAGTATGAGTGACTTGCATGTAACTTTAAGGAACGTAGGTTTAGAATGTAATTGTTGGAATGTTAGTGTTTGACTAGGCGAGGACAGACTGGGGAACCGGAGAGGAAGGTCGTGGGTCTTAACTTGAATAAACTTCAAATTTACTTCAAGAAGATATTCTCTTTATTTTACCTCGTTTGCTCATCTACTACATTTAATGGCGACGATCTTATGCCTAGACCCACCGACAATGAAGAAATGAAACCTCGTCACGGTTAAAAGTTTAATTTAAATTTGAAGAAGATTTCAAGAACGGAATTTATACCTTTCAGCGCGTTGGATCGAAGAGACTGAGGCACTTGGTAATGTACTATTTGAATTACTGCTGAGCACACGAGTTAACCTAGCGCATTATATTTTTGGGGGGAAAAGCAAAAAGAAAAACATATGTGCTGACGGTTTTATACTCGCCGCAAAGTGCTCTTTGCTTTCTTGCGCTGTTGCCTTAACGGACTGCCGTGTTTTAAATGCCTTTGGAGCCACTTACTATTATTTGCACAGTGTGGGATCGTTCATTTAACTTCTTCTAACGTCTGCGCTGTCGAAACGGAGTTGGGTGGTGGCATTTTCTGAAACGACCACAAGGTTCGAGTGAGCAGCTTTCTCATCGCGAGCGTGAGAGCGGAGTAAACAGCGCATGAATTCTCTTTCTATGATGTACTGCACGACATAACATCATCGCGCTACTTGACGCTGCATGCCTCCATTTTAAAAGTGTTGAGATCGGTTGTCTAGCAACCAGTTGAAGCGTGTTTAAACGCGAAGCACACACATTAAGGCAGCGTTTATCTTCTTTTTCAACGCAGATGCAACTGGGAGCGATGGCATTCATCTAAAGTGAGGTTGTGGATTAAATATTAATAATTTCATTTTTTTTTTCTTTCTTTAATAAAGTATTAGAGAATGGCTTCTAACAGTAACTCAAATGTGATGTAACCACCTCCTTTTCTTGAACTACCAGGAAAACCTGTCAAACCATGGCATAAATGGTTACGAATTTTGGAAAACTATCTTGAAGCCATAGATGGTATTAAATATTCAGCAGCTCGGAAAAAAGCCATTTTGTTTAATCTTTTGGGCAACTCTGGGCAGGAAGTCTTCGATAATTTACCTGTGGTTCCTGCACCTTCGCGAGATGACTCGTGGGATGTTTACAAAGAAGCACTGGCACGTATTGGAAAACAGTATGTTGATGAACCTTCAGTAATGGTGGAAAGACACACATTTTTTAAACGTAAACAATCTGCAGACGAATCTATTGAGGACTATTTGGCTGTATTACGTGTTTTAGCATCTAAATGTGTTTTTGATAATTATTTAGACACTGCCCTACGTGATTAATTCGTTTTTAATTGCTTTAACAAAAAGATTCTAGAACGCATTTTAACATGTAAGAATCCGTCTTTAGATGAGGTCATGGATATAGCTAGAAGTATAGAACGTTCGGTTGTTTCGTCGAAAATTGTATCTGAATCTAGTATCAATGCGTCTTCAGACATTTCTAAGGCTTCTGCTGTGGAAGTCACACCAGTCAATAATGAGACTAACATACATTTGGTTTCACATAAAGGTAGTGTAAAAAAGAATATTGACAGAAGAGTGAGTGGAGCATGTTACAGGTGTGGTTCGAGATTCCATTTAGGGAATTTTCAAAATTGCCCAGCTCAAGGCAAGAGATGTAACAATTGTAAAAAGATTGGACACTTTTATAATGTGTGTCATGCTAATAAAACAAGAGTCAGGGTCAGTCAGCTTGAGGTGGAAAATGATAAATTGGCAGAAGCCATTAGCAATGTATCTGTATCATCACTGGAAATTAGTGCATTGGGTGATTGTGAAAAACAATGTAAGGGCCCCATATGTGATGTTAAAATTGGAGTAATTGCGCGCTACTTTCGCGAGGTGGAGAGTTTGCAGCGCCGCCTGTTCTGGGAGGGTAGACCGCGTATCGCCCTGGCGAAGCTGACGCTCCCGTGGTACGACGGGGGGGTTGCCCTCCCAGACATCAAGCGATATTACTGGGCCTCCCAGCTGGCTGCGATAAATCACGGCCTTTACGGGCCCGCTCTAAACCCGGCCTTTGAGATGGATAAAATGTTACTGCCGGGCGGCGACTATAATCGGGCGCTTTATTCTAGCTCGCTCGACGCACGTCTGACGGGCCCCACGCGGGTCATGGTGCGAGTGTGGCACGCGGCTAACTTGGCGATGGGGTGGAAGGATCGTTTGACCCGGGCGACGCCACTATACGCATCTGAGCGGCTGGGCTCCCTGTGGACCTCGAAGGGCTTTGAGAAGTGGGACATGATAGGCATCAGCAGGGTGGGCGATCTCTGGACGAGGGGGGGATTCAAAACGTTCGATGTGCTGCAGACGGAATTCCAGTTGCAGGACAGGGAGTACTTTCGATATATGCAGATCCGTCATGCGTTGTGCTCCGTATTCCCGGCCGTTGCCTCCATCCCGGAGTACTCCCCTCTGGAAGATAGAGTGCTAGATGGGCATGTACCGGACGGCACGATTTCATTAATTTACAAAAAACTCATCAATGATCGCTCGGGACTGCTGACTGGCCTTCGTGAGGCGTGGGGGGCTGATGGATTGGAGCTGGATGACGAGGACTGGGTGTCTGCGGTGGCCTCCCCGAAAGAGGTGGCCATACCGGCTCGCCTTCGCTTCGTCCAGCTCAAGATACTCCATAGGGTCTATGTTACGGGGCCGAGTCTGATGCGTATGGGCTATGCTGTGGACGGGTTGTGTAAGCGTGGGTGTGGTTCTTTGGGGACCTTTCTCCATATATTGTGGGAATGCCCGGAGGTGGCGCGATTCTGGCGTGGTGTGCACGAGGTTTTGCAGGCAGTTACGCATGTGCCGCTGCTGCCCGAGGCGAGGAGATGTCTCCTGAATGTGTGGGAGCCAACCGACTACTCAGTGCCGCAGACGTGGTGGGTGACTCTGGGATATATGGTGGCCAAGCGTGATATTGCGCAATTGTGGGGTTCCCAGAGGTCACCGACTGTCTCGGCGTGGAAGGACAACATGGATTGGTGTATGTTTCGGGAAAAGGTGGTGTATGTCGCGAGAGGTAAGCCTGGGAAATGGGTGAAAGTGTGGGGCCCCTGGAACGCCTACCGTGGGGGAATCTGTACCCCGCCGCTGATGCCTGATCCGTCACCGGCCCCGTCTCCTTAGCCTGCTTGTCTTCCTGGTTCTGGGCATTGAGTTCACTTTGTCTCCGTCCCGACCTATCCCCCCCCTTGATATTCCTGTGGATCGGTAGGGTCCCCCCCAGGGGAGCACATGCTATTGTTTCCGATTGTGGGTTGCCTTGTGGACTTGTTTCTTCGTTATTTATATAAAAATGAAACCGTTGTGTGGGGTCCGGGTGGTGTGGCTGCCAACGCTTCTTTCAACTCCTGTGATCTCTCTTCTGCCGCAGCGTGTGTTCTACTGTTTGTATTATATGCTCTTTCTGTTTGCTAGTGGCCGGCCTGAAGGTTGTAGGCCCATCTTTGTATATCTTTTGGATTCTGTAATAAACGGTTTAAAAAAAAAAAAATTGGAGTAATTGATTTAGACGTTATGGCAGATTCAGGATCGCCAATTACAATTTTAGCGGAGAACACATTTTACAAGCTTTGGTCAGGGAAAATGTTGAAATCAACAACTATTCATCTCAAAGCTTTCGGTGAGTATGACATCATCATGAGAGGATACTTTGAGGATAGTATCTTGTTTAAAGGGAGAAACATTTTTACAAAAATTTATGTAGCTGTTAACGCACGTGATATTTTGGGTTGGCAGGACCAAGCCAAGCTGGGTATTATTTTACGACCTGGTCATGAGGAACCAGTCACACTAGGTGACATGTCCATTTTAGCAATTCAGGAAACGAACATCTGTGATAATTTTACTAAGATGTTACAAGTCAAATTTCCTCAAGTATTTTCTAATAAGATTGGAGTAATCAAGAATTTTGAACATGATATTGTACTCAAGAGCAATGCTATTCCTTTGATTCAAAAAGTAAGACCCATTCCTTTGTCAGCCAGAAATGATCTTAAGAAATTACTTGATGATATGTGTTCTCAGGGTATCATCAAACAAGTGGAGTCATCTGAATGGGTTTCTGCGGCAGTCGTCGCACGAAAAAGTAATGGGGATATACGCCTTTGTGCTGACCTTAGAGCTCTTAATAGGAATATTCTGGTTGATTGTCATCCCCTCCCACGTATTCATGAAATGCTAGCCAGATTAGGGGGTAGTAAATATTTTTCAACAATTGATTTACGCTCGGCGTACCATCAGATACCGTTATCTAAAAATTCACAACATTTGACCACTTTTGTGACACCTTTTGGTGTATATATGTATAAGCGCATGCCATTTGGTTTGGCATCCGCTGCCAGCGTTTTTCAACGTCTTATGGATCAAATTTTTGGAGGTCTAGTGGGGGTACAAGCCTTTCAAGATGATATTTTAGTTCACACCGAAAGTCTAGATGAACACATTGCACTTTTAGAAGATGTCATTAGCAAATTGGGTGCTTGGGGTATGACAGTTAATTTTGAGAAATGCACATTTTTATCACAACAGGTCAACTATTTAGGACATAACATTTCAGGAGATGGCATTAGACACAACAAATCCTTACTAAAAGGTATAAATGAAGCAGCAATGCCAAGTGACAAAGATTCTCTTAGGGCATTTTTAGACCTTAGTGAGTACTATGCGCGTTTTGTGCAGGGTTATGCAGTAGTTGTGCAACCTTTAAGAAATCTTTTAAAGAAAAATGAGAAGTTCATATGGTCCAAGGAGTGTCAGGAAGCCTTTGAATCTGTAAAAATCTTAATCACTTCTGCTTCTGCAATTAAGCCATTTCCGTATGGTGCGAAATGTATAATTACGGTAGATGCCAGCGGGAAAGGTTTAGGGGCAGTCCTTAGCCAAATTGTTGCAGGTCAAGAGTGTACCATTGCATTTGCTTCACGTACTTTGAATGTGGCGGAGAAAAACTATAGTACAATTGAACGTGAAGCACTAGCTTGTTCTTGGGCTTCTGAAAGATGTAAGATGTATATCTGGGGTACAAAATTTGAATTACATACTGATCATAAGCCGTTAATATACATGTTGGGAGATAGTTGTTCGAATAAAGCCTCATCGAGATTGATTAGATTGCTGGCTAGGTTACAGGAATTTAACTTTGACATAAAATACATTGCCGGTGGGAAAAATGTTGGAGCGGATTGTTTATCACGCTTACCGGTAGAATGTGATGGTGTTGAGGATGTCATTGAAAAAAATGGGAAGGTTTGGAGTACGTGTTCACTATTGGGGATATAAATGAACAGTTTAGGATTTCTGAGAAAGAATGGTTAGAGAACTGTGATAAAGACGAATGCATGAAACAAGTGAAGAAATTTTTAATTAGTGGCTGGCCCAGTGATAGGTCTATGTCCATGGATTTAAGGTGCTTTCATCAGGTCGCTTCAGAATTGTCAGTAGTTAATGATATCTTGGTTCGACAAGATTTGTTTGTTCCTCCCAGTATTCTACGGTCAAAAATCATTGCTTTAGCACATGAGGGACATTTGGGCATTTCTACAAAGGCAAAGAAAATTAAACAGATCTATTGGTGGCCTGGTATTGATGGATAGGTTAGAAGATATGTGGATTTGTGCACGGAATGCTTGTGCTCCGACAAGCATTGGAAGACCTCTACAGTTCCATTATGTCCTGTTAGTTGGCCTAACAATGCTTGGGAAAAGATTGGGTTAGATTTTTCTGGTCCCATTAACGTTGTGGGTTGTGATAAAAGATTTTTGATTGTTGCAATTGCTTATTATTCGAAGTGGTTGTACTTTTCTTTTGTAAATTGTGCTGATTCTGCTTCTGTGATAACATCTTTGAAACATCTATTTTATATAGAAGGGAGAGTTAAGGAAATTGTTACGAATAATGGTTCCCATTTTCTCTCTGAGCTGTTCAACAATTTTCTTGATAAAAATGACGTGAAACACACAAGGGTACCTTTATATAGTCCTTCATCCAAAGGTTTAGTTGAAAGGGCAAATAGGTTGATCAAAGAAGGTGTTCAAACAGCAGTGGCTAACAACCTTGATGTGAAAGATTATTTACAGTTCAAGGTCTGGAATTATAATATTACACCACAAAGTACAATTTATGTAGCTCCTTTTGTTTGGCTTAGAGGGAGAAAACCAATCAGTTCTATTAGCCCAACTAGGTTATTAGGCAAGGTTGAACATTATCACAAGATAGATTTGCAAAGTCTCAGAGAACATTTCCAGGAAAGACAAAATTGCTATAAAAAAACTATGATTCCAGAATGCATGTTAAGGAGGGAACTTTGAATGTTGGTGATTGGGTCCTTATCAAAAAAACGAAGAGAGTCAGTAAGGGCCAGTCAAAATTCTCTGAACCAGTAAAAGTCGTAAAAATTAACAGGACAGCAGTTCTATTACTAAATAGAGGTTAGTGGAATTGTAATGCTCTAGTTAAGGTAACTTCTAAGCAAGCTAGGATCATTTCAGAAAGAGTAAAAGCACATTTTGGCAATGCAAAGCAGGATTGGTTTGACTTAGATGCTCATACACATGCAGACCGCAGTGGGGATTTGCGAACTGTATCTTCTGGAAACAATGAAAGTATGCATACTGTTTTGAGTGATGATAATTAAAATAGAGGAGATTGTGTGGTGGAAGTTGACAATACAGCTGCTTCTTCTCCACCATCTGGTTTCCTCTCAGCAGGTCGTGGAGATGCTTTGGTTGGAAGTAGCTCCAGAATAAGATCTGCTCCAATCCATTCTAGAGACTTTGTATATATATATATATATATATATATATATATATATATATATATATATATATATATATATATATATATATATATTCTAATTGACCTTCTCTTATCCATTCTGGAGACAATGTATTTTATGGACCTGGTTGTATATATGTATATATTTCTTCTTTTGTTATTTTTTAATTTCTCAGTTGATTTATGGAATGGGGGATGTGTAATATGTGGAAGTGTATTATTTATTTATTTATAGTCATTAATACATAGTATGAGTTACTTGCATGTAACTTTAAGGAACGTAGGTTTAGAATGTTTAGAATGTCATTGTTGGAATGTTAGTGTTTGACTAGGCGAGAACTGACTAGGGAACCGGAGAGGAAGGTTGTGGTTCTTAACTTGAATAAACTTCAAATTTACTTCAAGAAGATATTCTCTTTATTTTACCTCGTTTGCTCATCTACTACAAGCAGTAACACAGGGGCACCGATCTGGCAGCAGCCGTTCTCCGTGCCGCATGAGGAGCGCCACTAGTGACCACAAATCTGCTACCCGCAGGAGTGAAGCACGGCCTTAGAGGCCTACCTCCTGCAGGAGTGAAAGAATTAACCCAGGGGCTACCAGCTCCTACAGGAGTGAGTGCAGCAATAAGACGCTGCAACTTAACTGAACGTGTCTTTCCTAATCCGTGTGTCTTCCCGAAGCTTCCCCTTGCTATCTGTGGGCGTTGTCAGTGCTTGTTGACTTGGACACTGCTTCTCAGCGCATCATGTTTTGTTCTGTGCAAATTGTATGTTTATTGTGTAAGAAGCTCTTTATGTCCATTTTTAAAATCCAGTGATTGCACATTATAGATCTGTAATCAAACGTATTTAAAGATGTTTACTTCCCTCTTTTTTATTTGATGTTTATGCTGCTATTAGAACATGGTAATATCATGTTAAGTAAGGTGTGATAATCGTATATTTTATTTGTGCCTCTTACCTGGATGTTTTTATGTTTTTCATACATTCATGCCTGTCGCTTCCAACAGCTGTAGGTCTTCGGGTGTCTAGTCGTGGACCAAAGAGGCAATGAGCAGGAATAACGACTATGCAGCCTTGGTATTGCACCGCCGAGAGCCACGGGAGCCTGTGAGAAACTTTGGGCTCAGGCACTTCTTCGTTTACAAATTAAGCACTGCCAATACAGTACGCTATGCGGGCCCAGCATGGCCAAGCTAGTCATGTGCAGAAGCACTCACTGACTGCGCAGCAAGGCTGTGAGTTTCATAAACAGTGCAGTGCAAACGTCCTGCCCAACGTGCCAGGGCGTGATTTGGTAAAGCGCTGTAGTGCTCTTAGTGCGCCGAGCATGACAGCGTCATCCTTTGTTGAAGCAGTTCAGTGGCCACTTCAGCCCTGGACCTTTTTTCAAGTCTGAACACAAAGAGGACACGTTTAGTAGTTAGAACTCGGGCTTTCATATCACGGCGCCAAATTCAAATTTAAATCTCTAATACAGCGCTCTATGCTATGGTGCATTTTCTACTCCTCTCCTGTGCTGTGCCATAATGTACATGAGAGGCTGGGTGTGACCCACCTCTCCTGCCAGGACAGCCTTGCAATTTGCTATCCAGTCACAAACCGATAGAACTATTAGCTGCCTGGATATCTTTACAAACTCATTGAAATCCCTGGAGTGGCTTATGTTCATGCCGTCGGAGTGTGTGGGACTGGGTTTCATCTCCTTGCTTCCGAAAAAACTTTACTCCGGCTTTTCCTTGAGCTGGTTCCCAGATCTTCTTCTACGTAACGAGGCATATTTGTAAAACCTCTGTTCACACACACATATGTCCCTTTATCTGGCCCGCGGGCGTGGCTCTGACAGCTAAACTGCGCTGGCATCTATTAACACTTGGTGTATGTGTGCGTGGGGAAGATTCCTCAAGGACCTATTGAGTGTTTTTCGGATGGGAAGAGATTGGAAGCAGCTGACCATGTGAATTTTCTTGCTTAGAAGTTATCTAAGATGATTTAAATGGCAAAGGTTAAAAAAAAAAAAAGATTGTTTTCAATTTATGTCGAATACAAAGGCATTTGTAAAAGAAAATGTTGTTGTAAAATGTAAATCACAGAGTGCATTCATGTATTTTTAATCAGGATTACTATATTTAAATTGATTAATATTCAACTTTGACATGTAGTGCAGAAAAACACTTAACGTGGTCTTGAAGACTTTATAGCTAGCATCTTATGCAAAGAAAGCCCCAGGTTGGGACCTGAACTTTCCCTACTGTGCTGGGATTGGAGTATTTTAGGATAAGAGATCAGGGTGGTTATATACAGGTAATGTAAACATACAAATGCTGTACCTATATACAAACGCAGTATCTTTCAAGTAGCTGTGAAAATGAAGCTGTACAGAGGACATGATAGCTATATTTTGGCATGTGAGCTTTACAGAGGCGTAGCTAGAGCTTGTGGCGCCCAGGATTATCCCTCAGATTGCCGCCCCTGGGGAGGGGGCGTTTGCTGGGGAAAAAGGACGGCGAGCACTTGAAAGAGGTCTGAGAGACACGTAGTATCGCCGCTAATAGTTACCTCGATCATGCAAGTTACATGCACATACATGACACGGTCCAGGCTGCACAGTTGAATACAGCGGTGACTGACAGTGACTGGCAGTACAAAAGAGAACACACAGACTGCATGATCTATTTGGGGACTCAGAAAAACCGCATGTGGCATCCTTCAGAGAGCTGCGTGAATAATTACCTGGTAATCCCCTCAGCACAATGCAAACATGCACATACATGACACTGTTCAGGGATCCATCATCTACAGCTGACATTAAATGACCATTCATCATGGTCCCCCCATTAAAGCAGTGCCCTTTGTGATCTGCATGGTACATGTTCTTTGCAGCAGGCACATTAACCCTCTGTGCTAACTTTCCAGGAGTCAACCCTTCCACTAGACAGAACTCCGATCTCTCTCTAGGAAGAACATTAATCACCGAAGTTATCATGACATTTTTATTGTTTCTGAAAATTGCTGGAGGCCAGGAAGGAGGCAGCAAGTTTTTTTTAAACCATAATATACTTGCAAACACTACGCACCCACCCGAAATAGGTACCCAGTGCGGTCACACCGTTCGCATCGCCCTAACCTGCTCAAGGTTCATGTGACCTCGGTGACAGAGTCACAGCAACTGGATAACTGTTGCTCTAGGGTGTGCTGCTTCGTAGGCCTGCCCACAAGACTGGAGATGAATTTCAGTATGGATTGTGGTGAACAGGCCTTCAAGGTTAACCCACAATTGACACCACTAGGGTACACCTGCTTGTGCTTCGACATCAACCCTTCTAAGGTCTAGTGAGGCCTTGTAATGTCTAGCATGGGAATATGCTCCCTCAGTAGAGTGGTCTGGTGGACTGGTCATGAAGGCTGAACCCAGTTCCCCAGTTCCAAATTCGACAGCTCTGGCCATAGTGCCACATCCTCTCTCCCACTGAACACCATACTTCCCCACTGAGAGAAACTCGAACTGCCTTCAGCTACAACCTAATTGTGCCCGCTATAAACACTTGGATGGGGCTCAATTTAAATTATGCACTCGATAAGAGTAATATGCTGCCTAAAAAAAAAAGTAAAAGCAACCACTCATAGGGAATGCAAGATTAAGTAAAGCATGTGAAATGTAAGTAGAAACAACATGGTTACCTTAACGATCTCTCACTTACTCTTCAGAAATCAGCGAGTGGTTTTACCTGCAAAGTTAAGGACATGACTAGAGGGCCCTGAAGGGAACCGTTTCAATGTCCATTGCTTATATCCTTACAAAACGTAAGCAGTATGGTTTAAAAAGACCACATCCATAAACACAGAGCCATGGTACGCATTTTGTTTTCCAATCCACCCATCAACCAGGTATTGCAGTACCTCCAGGAATGGTACACTTTCCCACCTGGGAACAACAATGCTGTTCAAAGAAAGAAGAGAAAACAAAAGTAGCGCTTCACTGGCAAACTCTGTAAAGTGATGCTGATGTATTTGGATGTAAATAAAACCAATCTGGCCACTTTGCAACCACTTTGTCTTGCTTTATTTAGTTATGTATTTATTTTTCATAATTAAAACCTTCTATTTCTCTCCATCCCACTGCTCTTTGGAATAGAAAAATGTCAGAAAAAGGGCATTTCCCGCAAGAGTGTTTTTCTTTTTTGGATCCATTTCACAGGGAAGCAACTAAATGAAAGAAGGAAAGAGAGGTTGTGAACCGTTTCTTCAAGTCAGGGTTTTCAGTAAGTGAGGAGCAAGACAGAAAGAGAGGGAATAATAGGGAGAGAGGGGGGGAACAGGTGCCAGCACAAAAAAGAAGGACATTGCCCGAGTCCTATTCCTTCTCTGCCCGTCCACGAAAGCAAGCCAAGCCTTATCTGAATGCCTTTGTCCTCCCCCAAAATAGTGCCGCCTGGGGCGGACCGCCCCACCCTAGGTACGCCACTGGAGCTTTATGTGATATTATAATGAAGGATGTGGCTCAGACAAACTCAGTAATCATGCATATTTATAAAGCAACTGCTTGTATTTTACGAAATAGTAAAACAACATTAAAATGCTGTTAATTCCTGCCATCATGTCGTAAACTACGAAAAATCCCACTAGATCACTTTCTCTTCCTACTTCTCAAGGTTTTTTCACAAAATGGTCACTGTGCACATCGCATGAGCTTCTGGGGAAGACCTGTTGCTTAATACTATTCTACTGGTGGAAAATCCCTTCAAGTAGCCTGAACTTTAACCAAACACTAAGGGGGGCTTACCGCACACATCACCATAAAAATAGAGGGTCCCGGATGAGATTGTGGAATGTTTCGCCGACCACCTCCGGGCTGTGTACTCCCCAGTGACTGACAGAGATGAGGACGACTCTCGCCTTCTACTGAGGGATATTGCCTTGCCCGGCCTGTCCGTTGAGGACCGTGAGCGGCTGGACGCCCCCTTGTCGGCGGATGAAATAGCGACCGCGATCCGCTCCCTTCGCTCGGGCAAGGCTATGGGTCCCAACGGTCTGCCCATTGAGCTATATAAATTGCGCCCTGATAAGCTTGCGCCCTTCCTCAGTCGCATGTTCCGTGAGTCTCTTACGGCGGGTTCCCTTCCGGCTGACCAGCGTTTGGCCACGATAGTCGTGATCCCCAAGGAGGGCAAGCCGCGAGACCGCTGTACTTCTTACCGGCCTATTTCACTGCTAAATGCAGAGCCTAAAATCCTGGCGAAAGTCCTTGCCAATCGTTTGTTGAGCGTCGTGTGCGATCTTATTCATCCGGACCAATGCGGCTTCATCCCGCACCGCAACACCGCTCTTAACTTGCGGCGTCTTCACGGCGCCCTGGCCAGGGCGGAGCTCCTCTCCGAACCGGCCGTGCTGGTTTCTTTGGATGCCACGATGGCTTTTGACACCATCGAGTGGCCATTCCTCTGGGCTGTCTTGGCTAAATTTGGCTTTGGGGAAGGATTTATTGGCTGGGTGAAGCTTCTTTACGCGGGACCTATGGCTCAGGTGGTGGTGAATGGGCGGGTCTCTCGGCCCTTTGCCCTCGGCAGGGGCACGAGGCAGGGGTGCCCGTTGTCCCCTTTGCTCTTTGCTCTCGCCCTGGAGCCACTCGCTGCTTGGCTCCGCTGGGAGCCCTCGCTTAGAGGGATCCGGTGGGCCCCGGGCTTCGAAGATCGGGTCTCGCTGTATGCGGACGATATTCTCCTGTATCTCACCTCACCGCGGCAGTCGCTCAACGTCCTCTTTGACGTTCTGACTTCCTTTGGGAACAATTCGGGTCTCACGATAAATTGGTCTAAATCCTGCGTCTATCCTATCTCTGGTGGTCCTCCTCTCCTGCCGCCTCGGCTTCCGATCCAAATATCTCTGAGCGGCTTTAAGTACCTGGGGATATACGTTTCGCTGGACCCGGTGGCTCGCTATGAGCAGAATCTCCTGCGTCCACTCCGGCGATTGCGAGAGGACACGGCCCGGTGGTGCAGGCTGCCCCTGTCCCCGCTGGGTCGGGCCGCGCTGTTCAAAATGATGTCCCTTCCCAGGTTCCTCTATGCACTCCAGAACTCCTTCGACGTTATCCCAGTGGCCTACTTTCGGGAGGTGGAGAGCCTGCAGAGGAGACTGGTGTGGGACGGGCGGGCGCGTATTGCTCTTGCTAAGCTTACTCTCCCCTGGTACGACGGGGGCATCGCGCTTCCTGACATTCGCAGGTACTATTGGGCCTCGCAGCTATCGGCCATTAACCATGCCACGTATGCGCCTGGCTTGAATCCGGCGTATGAGATGGACAAGTTCCTGCTTCCCGGCGGGAACTATAACAGGGCACTTTACTCCCGCTCGGCTGGCCGGACCCTTACGGGTCCCACTAAGATTGCGGTGCGGACCTGGAGGGCTGCCACTGCGGCCACGGGCTGGAGTGAGCGACTAACATGTGCTACTCCTTTGTTTGCCTCCGACCGCCTGGGCAGCCTCTGGACTACGAAGGGGTTTGACCAGTGGGATACGATTGGTATCAGCTAAGTGGGAGACCTGTGGCATAAGGGCACGGTTAAGACTTTCGCGGTGCTCCAGGCCGAATACGAGCTTACGGACAGGGAGTTCTTCCGCTATGCCCAGGTTCGACACGCCCTGCTCTCGGTCTTTGGGGAGGGGACCAAGATCCCGGTTTCCTCGCCCCTCGAGGACCGCATACTTGACGGTCATGTCCCTGACAGTACTATTTCTTTAACTTATAAAAAACTGATTAATCATCGGGCTGACCTCTTTGTGCGCCTCCGGGAGGCTTGGACGGGGGATGGGGTGGAATTGGACGACGAGGACTGGCAGTCTGCACTGTCGTCCCCCAAGGAGGTCGCCATTCCAGCCCGTCTCCGGTTGGTACAGCTTAAGATTCTTCACCGGGTGTATGTGACGGGTCCTCGCTTGGTCTCGATGGGATTTTCCGACGACGGGCTCTGTAAGCGGGGTTGTGGGCTCAGCGCCACCTTTCTCCATATCCTGTGGGAGTGCCGCGAGGTGGCGGACTACTGGCGCCGGGTCCATACGGTTATGGAACAGGTCACTGGGGTTGTGCTGCTGCCGGAGGTGCGTCGCTGTGTCCTGAATGTGTGGGAGCCCAATGATTACAGCGCGGCTCAGACTCGGTGGGCGGCCCTGGGGAACATGATTGCCAAGAGAGATATAGCGCAGCTTTGGGGCGCCCAACGGCCGCCCACCGTGTCAGTATGGAAGGAGAATATGGACTGGTATATGTTCAGGGAGAAGACTGTGTATGTGGCCCGTGGTAAGCCGGGGGCATGGGGTAGAATCTGGGGGCAATGGAATGCGTATCGCGGGGGTATCTGTACGCCCCCCCTGGTGGACACCGATATCGCCATGTCCCCCTGACCCTTGATGGTTCCTGGCACCTTTTGGAATAACTACATATGGACGTTTATCTCCCTTGACCCCCCCCCCCCCGTCCCCAGCCTCCCGGTACTCCTTCCTTTTGCCGGCTGCTTAATGGTCTGAACTGGAGTTCCCCGGAGGAAGCCTGACCCGCACTGTTTGCCCTTATGCCTCGCCTTTTGTTTTTCTTTTAGTTTTTGTGTCTGTTGGACTTAAGTCTCCTGTTCCTCTAGAACTATCCGGAGCCACTACGGGGCTGCGCCCCGGGAATTGACTGCAGCCTTGATAAATGTATATTTCATTCTGTACCTAGCGGCCGGCCCTGGTGGTTGTAGGCCCGTGCTTGTGACCGAATTATTGTTCAATAAAATTTTATAAAAAAAAAAAAAAAAAATAGAGGGTCCATCAGCATAATTGAATTGGAACACTGCAATCTAGCTTGATGCCAAAGTGTCACATGTGTGCCCACTTTTGCTATGTTTGGGCGACATTGTATAAATCACAAGCCTTGATTTGAGGGATGCTGGTCTTTGTTTGTGCACTGAATGAATAGAAGTGCATAACAGAAGTACTAGTGCCTTAGGATTTAGACTTTTGTTAAAGTTGGTGTTTTAGCTCGCAGGAACTGTATGTGCTCAAATTCTCATGTGTTTGTGCGACTCATGTATCGAAGCTAGAGAAAATATTTTTCTGTTGTCTGCAGCATTTCACAATAACAGAGAAATTTCCAAGCAGGATTGGCCTCAATTCCATAGGACTAAATGATACCACACAACTTCCATGTGTTTCCTAAAACTAATAGATGGATTGTTTTCTTCCTGTGAAACAAATAGTCTGCTCAGGGTGTAGAACGCACAACTCAGTGGCAGTAAACATAGAAGACAGATGTACAAGGCGGCATATAGATGAACATAGAAGAGAAGAGAGATGTACAGGGCTGTGCTACTGCATGACAGGGACCTAGCAAGGCGATGAACATAGAAGAGAGATGTACATGGCTGTGCTACTACTTGCCAGGGAAATAGCAAGGCAATGAACATAACAGAGAGAGATATGCAGGACCCTGCTTCTGTTTAATAGGGACCTAGCAAGGCGATGAACATAGAAGAGACATACAAGGTTGTGCTAGTGTTTGACAGGGACATATCAAGGCAATAAACATAGAAGGGCTGTGATGCTGCATGACAGGGAAATAGCAAGGAAATTGATAATTGCTTTATTAACCTTCCTGCTTTCTCTAATTTGCTTGAAAATACTCCATTTATCCACTCTTTTTTCAAACTTTTCTTGGGGGAGAACCCCCCCGAGCCCACCAGAGGTTGTTCGGGCTCGCTCGCTACGATGGCTCGCCACATTGCAGTACAACTATTATTTTACCGCTCACCACTTTCAAATGTCACCAGCCGCCACTGCTCACCAGTATTCCCGCGATAACTGCCCCAAAATCTAACACCACGGCGGACACCACCAAATAACTCTAATGAGATGCAGAGTAGGTGTTCCCGTGCAAAAACACACCAAAAAACAACACCACCACTTTCACAACGAACTGACTGATAGAATTGCGAAGCGAACCAAAAACAGGCGATGTGGCCGCAGGTATTTAACACCTGCATCAAGCAGGTGTAAAGACAGACGCCTACCTGCAGTAGGCAACAGAACCCCGCACACAGCCATACCCGAAGAACAAACAACACCATGGAGCTACTCATCATGCAGCTCGGAGCCCCAACTGGGCCACAACATTCACCGCCACCACCCCCAGGACCGCCAACCCCCTTAGACCCGGACCCGCACCCCCCCGGACCACCACAGAGGCAACGTAGAGTAAGACAGCGGACCTACCAAAACCCACCCTCACAGACCTAATGCCCGTGGAAGTCATTGCCCACTACAGGCTCAAAAGGACAACCATTCTCCGCATCATGACCCACATCGCCCACAGGCTGACGGTCGCAACCCAGCGGAGAACCAACATCCCACCTGAGACAAAGTTGCTGGCTGTCCTGCACCTGTTGGCCTCTGGGACATCCCAATCAACAATTGCCAGAGTCGGAGGAGTCTCACAGCCAGCCCTATCAAAGTTAATCACACCTGTCCTGGATGCCATCCTCAGCTTCATAGCTCAGTACCTTCACTTCCCCAACACTGTGCAGGAACAGTTGGAGACAAAGCAAGGCTTCTATGCCATAGCCGGATTCCCGGCCGTGTTGGGGGCAATTGACTGCACACATGTTCCACGTGTGCCCCCTGCGGATACTGCACACCAGTACCGCAACAGAAAGCACACGCATTCCATCAATGTGCAGGCAATAGTGGACCACCGGGGACTCTTCATCAATGTCATCGCAAACTACCCAAGCATGCACGATTCCTTCATCTTCCGACAGTCCATCATCAACCAGCACTTCCAGGGTGGCACATATGGAACGGGACTGCTCGTTGGTAAGTACCAAATCAACACACCACCCATCCCACAGCCACCAAGGCACAAGGCACATCTGTGGGGATGCACACGTGACCAAGCCACATTCGACATGTCTGACTACATGACCACCTACCAGACACGACTACACCACTCCATGGTCATCCTGGGCTACCCCTGCACCCAATAGACATTTCATGGAACCACAGCCACACAACGGCTTGACGTGTGGAGATGCGGAATGCAGCCATGAAACGTGAGGCACTGCTCTGCCCTCATGACCCTGCCCCATTCTCCCGCAGGTCAGCGTCCCGTGACGGTGGGCCCGTGTCGGCTGCTGTGCATCCGGGGCCACTGGCCCTGTGCGACTCGAGTCATCCCCTCTTGTGGTTCTGACATTGCATGTCTGAGTGCTTGATGGCTGTTGGAGTTGTTGCCAGCACCAGCTACTCCCCCCACACACAGCCAGCACAGGCGTCACTGAATTGGTGGGCCTGCCATCACATCCTGCCGACCCAAGTTTGGACTCTTTTCTCCCTGCACTGTCACAGGTGATCAAGGATATGCACTCTGCCCTTGGATGAGGACACCCGTCCGGGACCCAAACACACCCACCCAGAGGCAGTACAATGCGGCCCAGATACGCACCAGGGGCATCGCTGAACGCACATTTGGCGTGTTGAAGTCACGTTTCAGGTGTTTGGATTGCACAGGTGGGAAGCTCCTGTACAGCTCGGACATCGTGTGCAAGATGATCGTTGCATGTTGTGTGTTGCACAACAACTGTGTTCGCACCAGGGCCCCATGGATCCCAGTTCCAGAGGTACCAGATGATGGTGATGGGGCAGGTGGGTTAATGAATGGATGAATGATCAGCACACTCCTGTTTTAAAGAAGAAAATAACTGTATCAGTTTTTAACAAAGATGCGTGCTACCCAGTGAGAGGCAGCCAGCCTCGTAAAACAAGTAACATTTCTGGTGAATGTTCACCAGTATACTGGATGGGGCAGGTGGCCCACATCCCACTACAGCTGCAGCAGGAATGGCCCGTAGGAACTACATCATTGACACCTACTTCTCATGAGCACGTCACATTGTGTCCGTCCGTGGCAATCATGGGACAGTAGTAGATGTCCAATTGCACTGCATGTGTGAATAAAACATATTTGCAGGTTACAGGTTGGAACTGTGCATTGTCATGTTACATATCCCTAGGGTTACAGATTTGATTTGCCTGGTTGGGCACATTTGCCGATCCAGTTGTGTCCTGTGTTCAGTTGTGGAGGGGTTGCTGTTTGTACCGGGATGTTGCCAATGTCGAGGTGCAGTTCTGCTTATGTGCGTATGCTGCACGTTGGGTGTGTCGCTCCTGCGGCTCTAATTTGACTGCCAGTGGTCTCTTTCATGCGGTGTGACTGTCGGTTCTGTCCTTCCACGGTGCTTGGATGTTGTGGTGTGCATGTTGTCCTCTGCAGTTGGCCAGGGTGCATCCGTGGTACTCCGCTGTAGCTGTATTTTGTTCAGTGGCATTTTCCGTATGCTGTTCTTGTTCCTGCATTGCACGTGAGTTTGCTGCCCTCGCGCTGCTTATCCCTGCTTTCCTCATCGCGGAAGGGCTCATCGCAGGTTTTCTAGTGTTGTGGTTTGTGTTTTTATCTCTGTCGGGTGGTTGTATCACGGACATTGTCCGCGTTTTCGGTAGACTATCGCATGGTACCGCCGAGTTGTGAATTCCACGTTGACACAGGGTTATTTTCCCGCTATGGGCTGCGATATTGAAAGCTGCGTTACACTACTCTTGCGGTAGTTATCCAACGTTCTTGTGAATATACCCCTATATCTAGCAGCATATTCCTTACCATAGAATTAACCCAGGTTTCAGACTGGATCCAGAAGATTTTTCGCAAGCAGTACCCCTTTGCGCCGGTAGGTGGTGTCGAACGGCTCAGCGTGCATCGTTGTCATTGTTCACTCCAGAACTGATGTCCGCGAAACATATATGTGTGCCACCCATGCGCACTGTCAGTTTCTTGTCATACCTTTCCGTGCCAGAAGCGCGGAGCCATTAAAAACACTGACCACTGATGTGGAAATCTAATACCCTGAAAGAGATCAGCCCTCTCCCTAGAAATCCCTCTGTGAAGGGGGGATGGGTGGTTCGGTAAATAATCTGCGGTTAGATGTAGTCTAAACCAGGTAAGGCGTTACCAAAGGTAAATAACTATTTTATCTGATAGAGGGCTTCTAGCTGCAGATTCCTTACCTCAGAATTGATACCCAAGCAATACCATCACTGGCAGTGGATCTGCAGACCAATTTCAAACAAGGAAGTCCTGCAGGACCGAGTGTGCAAAATGTCCATCCCTACAGACCTGAGTGTCCAGGCAATAATGTTTGGTGAATGTGTGTAGGGAAGCCCACGTTGCTGCCTGTCAGATATCCAGGACTGGAACTTCACAGGCTAACACAGTGGTCGCAGCTTTAGCTCTCGAGGAATGAGCTCACAAGCCTTCAGGAGGTTGCTTCTTGGCCAATGCATAGCACATTTTAAAGGAGAGCTCGACCCATTTGGAGATGGTCCACTTCTGCACAGCCTGACCTTTCTTTGTACCAACAAAACCCAGCAAATAGTTGGTAGTCCAACCAGAACTCTCATGTGCTGTCAAGATAGCACAATAATGCTCTTTTTGGGTTCTATTCTTTAGAGAAGTGTAAAAAGTGGGCAGTGTGATGGATTGGCCTATGTGAAATGGCGTAACCTCTTTCAGGAGAAAGGAGGCTCTTGTGTGAAGCACCAGTTTGTCGGGATAGATTGAGAGGTAAGGTGGCTTAGATTACAAGGCCTGCAGCTCTCTCACTCTTTAGGCAGATGTAATAGCCACAAGGAAATGTGTTTTAATCGTAAGAAGCCTGAGGATACAATTATGATGAAGCTTGAAAGGAGCATATATCAAGAATGTTAAGACCAGATTAAGGTCCCACTGAGTCATGATAAATGGTGAAGGAGGGAAAAGATGAACAAGACCTTTCAGAAACCGATGTACAATATGGGATTTGAAAAGGAAGGGTTGGTCAGGCAAACACAAAAAGTGAGAAAGAGCAGAAAGACAGCCCTTAAAAGTGGCCAGAGCAGATCCCTGCTGGGCAAGGAAAAAAATGAAAAGTAGAACTTCAGAAAGGGGATCAATGTATTTTTCTGCACACCATGCCACAAATTTGTTCCAACTGCAGGCGTATCCCATCTTGGTGCATGGACGCCTGGCTGCAAAGATGATGTTGCCGACTTCAGGAGGAAGGTCGAAAGCTGTCAACTGCCACTACTCAATCTCCATGCAAGAAGGCGGAGACTGGACAGGTTTGAGTGGTGATCCTCCCTTCCGGAATAAGGTCCTCCCAAATGGGAAGCCTAATGGGAGGATCGATGGCCATACTCAGTACCTCGGGATACCAGACTCTCCGTGACCAGTTTGGACCCACAAGGATGACTTGAACCTGGTCGTTCTTGATCTTCTTGAGAACTCTGGGATAGAGTGGTATGGGCGGAAAGGCGTATAGGAGGCCTGTGCTCAACTCAAGACGAAAAGCAACTCCGAACGAGAGCCACCTTTGAAAGTCCAGCATGCAAATTTGCTGACATTGTGCATTCTTGGCAAACAGATCCAAGCAAGTCTTTCCCCACTGTAGAAAGATACCTTGACTACCTCCGAGAGAAGACACCATTTGTGATCCGCTAGGCCTCAACAGCTGAGTTTGTCTGCTCTAGTGTTTAGAGAGCCTGCTAGGTGTTGAACAACCAGGGATATGCCCTGATTCTCCAGCCATGTATAGAGATGCAGGCCCTCTTGACATAGTGTCTACGACTCCACCCGTCCTATTTGTTGCAGCACCAAATGGTGGTGATGTTTTCTGTGAAAACCTGCACTAGCCTTCCCTTGATGGAGGGTAGAAAGGCTTTCAATGCCAGCTGGATCACATAGAGCTAAAGTAGGTTAATGTGGAGTCCAGATTCCGACGGAGGCCAGAGTCCTCTGATCTCCATCTCTCCCAGTGGGCCGCTCTATCCCAGGAGTGATGCATTTGTCACTACTGTGAGATCTGGTTGGAAAAGGGAGAGGGGTCTGCCTGTGACCCAATTGCGGTTTGTTAGCCACCCCCGCAGATCTTTCGCAGCTCCCTCCGAGATTTAGACCATGTCGGAGAGGTTCCCCAGATGCTGTGCCTATTGAAACTTCAGGTCCCACTGCAGAGCCCGCATATTCCATCGAGCATGAGTTACCAGCATGATGCAGGAGCTCAAGAGTCCCAAAAGCCTGAGGGTTTGTCTCACTGAAATCCATGATAGAGGCTGAAGCATCGGTATCATAGCCTGAATATCCTGGACTCGCCACTCGGGAGGATAAGCCCGAAACTGCACTGTGTGCAGAACAGCTCTCATAAAAGGAAGCATCTGAGAGGGAGTTAGGTGTGACTTCGGCATGCTGATAGTGAACCCCAGCAAGTGAAGGAGATGGGAGACAATATCCTGGGGCGAGCCCGCCTTCAACAGCCAGTCAACATAGGGGAAGACTGGCACCCCTCATCCCTGCAGGTGCTTTGCATCCACTGCCATCACCTTGATGAACACCTGAGGGGCACTGGTAAGACCAAAAGGGAGCACGGTGAACTGAAGATGCTCATGGTCTACTATAACACCGGTAGGGGGGCAGGATGGGAATGTGGAAATAGGATTCTTGCAAGCCCAACACTACCATCCAGTCTCTTGGGTCCAGAGTAGACAGGACCTGAGCTTAGGTGAACAATTTGAACTTCTTCTTAAGGAAGTAGTTGAGGGGCCACAGGTCTATAATAGGATGAAGGCCTCCGTCCTTTTTGGGAACCAGAAAGTAGCGGGAATTGCAACCACAACCCACATCTGCCATTGGCACCCTCTCTATGACTCCCCTGGCCAAAAGAGATGTGACTTGCTTGCAGAAAAAGAACATGTTATCCTCGGTCATCCAGTCATGAGATGGTGGCATGAAGGAAGGGGTTGTCACGAAGGTGAGGGAGTAGCCTCTTTATACGATTTGCAAAACCCACCTGTCCGATTTGATGGACTGCCAGTAGGGTAGGTGATTGTGAATCTGGCTTAGAGACCATTGGAATCAATAGGGTAACCCTGTGACCCTCAGAACCTAGGTATTGAACAAGAAAAACTACAATAGGTTCTGTCTGGGAGAACAATTGCTTAGTACATACAAAAGAAAGTTATTGCACATACAAAAATTTTAGTCTGTACATTGAAAGTCTAAAAAATTAATTACTAGACTTTGAATGGAACACACATGAGCAGAATTAATCATTGCTTCAAAGCATCATGTTTACTTGTTTATATATGGCTGTCACTTCTTATAAATATCAACAAACAAATGGCATATGGATAAGTGAATAAGGTGAATAAAGTGATATATAATGACAACGTGATATTATACATGAGGTGTAAAGACATAAGTATATGCACAACAGTGGAATTCAATAAAGAACTGTTCTTTCAAGTTTGTTTCATATTTTTAAGAACCCCTTCAAAGTCCATATCTTTCTGGGTCCGAGAAAACTGTAAGACATGATTTGGTATAACCGTCCACGTTTCGACACTGTAGTATGCACAAATGAAAGTACGTCACAGCAAGTCTTCCTCAGGACTTAAAACAGTGGGGGACAGCCTATAGGGGGCAAGGGAATTCATATCAATGAGGTGTGTTCGCATGGATTTGAAAATTAACTCCAGTGGTCGTATGATTCATAAGACTCACCAAAGCCAGAGGATGGTAAACATTTCCACACATCAAAGGTGCATTAATGCTGGAGGGCAAGTGTCAAGACGACGGTTAGATAGAAATAAAAAATAAAAAAACGGGTAAGTGATAGAAATATCCCCCTTTCGTTGGAGTAAAGAATATGTCATTACATCGCATGCGGTACAACGCATGCGATTACAACACGGTCATTACAACGACCGTGTTGTTACAACGTGAACCATTACAACGCAAGTCATTTCAACGACTTGCTGTAGGGGGGCGTGCTGGATTTAGGAATAGTATAATTTACTATTCCAACTCCGGTGTGTGCAACAGTGGGGAAGGTGTTGGAATAGTAAATTATACTATTCCTTAGTTTAGCGCGACCCCTACAGCAAGTTGTTGAAATGACTTGCGTTGTAATGGTTCACGTTGTAATTGCATGCGTTGTGCCGCACGCGATGTAAGCGCTGTTTCCCGGTAAAATTGGGGTAATGACGTGACAAACTTACCATTCATCAGGTGTGGAGGCCTGCGATGGTTATCTGTCGTATTGGTTTTCTTAAGCGTTGCAATGGTGGTCGCATATAGCTTACCACACGAAAAATGAAGACAAGAAACCACCAGCCCGGTTGGAATCGGGGATAAGGGAAATTTTAAGCCCAATATTGTGTTAGAAAGCAAAAGTGAAAAAACTTTTTGAAAAAACTTTCGCTGTTGATTCAGCTCTGAATCTACCTTGTTCTGAAAGATCACAATCAAGGCAGATTAACTCGTCCCTCTGTCGTTATTCTGTAATCAAATTGAGATCCCAAAAAAATAAGTCTAAATATGTTCAACAAGAGGAGAAAATTATTAGAAGGGGGTGCCCAAACAGACGGTCTAATGTGGCCTACCTTCGTTAGAGTACACAATGGATGGGTAGCCTCTCAGCACGCAAAGGAAGTGTCTGCGCTGAGGCTCCATTTTTTAGGTCTCGCCTACGCAGCGCGTATGCGCTGCATAGGAGGAGACCTTTAGTTCTCGATTCAGTTTTTGGCCCAAAAACGTACACGCGTTGCATTGCTTTCAATAGCAACGCGTGCACTTTTAGCGTTTCCCTTGCGGGAGCGAGCTTTGAAACCATCTGTTTGTAATTAACAGTTGGTTCCTGCTTGCTCCCGCAAGGGAAACAGGCGCAGGCCCCCTCCTCTCTCCCCTCCCCCTGCTGCCTCCGAGGCGCGCGCACTTGTTGCTTAGTTATAGGCAAGATTCAACATACTTAAACAGGGCCTCTAGGGACGCTGTTGCCTCAAATGCCCGTACTATCTCTTCACTATGGTCCTAGGCTTGTCAAATATTTGTTGAGATAACACAGTAATTGCAAGGCTTCTCATGAGTCAACCTTGAAAATTATCTTTCTTAAATACAGAGAGCTATATTGCCAAAGTATGCACCTGGTTTCCTAGGGATCAGGCAGAATTTCAACCTTTTTCAATAACTCCATTTTTTTCCCCAATATGCTTCACATCGTGGCCTGCTAGAAAATGTTGCTGGTTAATACAAATGTGTGTTTGCTACAGCTTATAAACGTTTCCTCTTCATCTACTCAAACATATAGCCCCTGTAAACCTCAACATATTTATTCCTTAAATAAAATTGCTATTAAAATGTGTTCAATGCAAACTGACAGCTTTTAAACTACACATCATGTTAAAACAAGGTTACCAAAGAAAATATTTCCTATTAGGTTGGCTTTACATATTTTCAAAAGCAAACGAAGTACCATACCCGACGTGAGGCATATTTAATCTCGGCATACTGTTAGTCCCGGTAATAGACTAAATGTCAAAATATCTCCTTTGTCATTCCCCCCAAACAACTGTAACAGATTAAATGTTCACTAAATTCTCATAGTTTTACCCGTATACAATAGGTGCATTAATTTCACAGAAATTATCACAAGCTCCAGCCTCCCTCTCCCATACTCTACCTTCCTCGCAACTCCTGTTCCTTCACTCCTCTTCCCTTTTTCTACCTGTGCCCATCCTCCCCCTGACTTCCCCAACCTACTTCTTGCATGTTCATTCTCACTGTCACTTCTCCAGCTTCCCTCATACCTCTTCATCATCGCTTTCACCTCTCAACCTAATTTTCCTTTCCCTATCCTCCTTCTCTTCCTTTTCTCCTCAATGTCCATTTTGCGTATTAGTTTTCCTTCTCACTTCCCTTTTCTCTTTCACTTCCCCTTCCTCTATCTCTTTTTCATCCTCCTCACCTCTCTATAGACTTTCTAACCTCCTCTTTCTTTTGTGATCCCCACATACTCGTTTTCACCTCCCTTTTAGCTCATCTCCCATCTCAAACTATTTGCCACCTCATTATTTATGACATCAAAAGAAAAATTTGGAGGTGACATTTTTATTAATTTTAAACAAACATGTTGAACAATAGGAAGCTTTTTTTTCTTGTTTTCTTCTTAAATGTCCCTTCAGCCTTATTTAGTCAATAGGACGATACAACCTGCCCCATCTTCTTCTCCACCTTTTAGGCTAGATTGTGTCATAAGATGGCATACGAAAAATAGAAATCTGTTAAAGTGGGTACGAGCCCCAAAGTTCCCTGGATGTTCTCTTTGTTTCTGCACTCAGAGCATTTATGATTTACAAATAATATTTGTTTCAGAACAATGCTACTTACTAGAAATATTCTCTCATTATTTGCAGGGTAGCACCAGTACCAGGGAGCAATCAGCTTTGAGAATTTGGGGAAACCAATATAATACATCTGACTATATGATGGGATAGAGTGGTGGCAGTAGGGTCTAAAAGAGATAGTGCATCATGTCTGACAGAATGGCCGTCTCAGATTTAGACATCTTGTAACTATATCGAAATAGCATAGAAAGAACATGTGTATACAGCATATGTCAAAATAAATAACCGTCTAAATGGTGCGATGGAAGTGGCCTCGTAGTAAATCTGAGCCATAGATGTTAGTGTGAAGATTCAGGAGCTTTGGATTGGGTCACTATTAACTAACACTCTCTAATATAGCACTTACTGCAAACCCAGTCTCCTATATACATGTTTACCGAGTATAGAACTGAGCCACAGAGACTTCGAATGTTGTGGCCAAGATCACACACATTCATACATTTTAGAATCAATCCTCAAATGTGCAGAATATCTAGAAAGGGGGCTGCCATTTTTTGTTTCCAAGAATTCACATTCTAATCTGGTTTGTCTGGTGCACAATATCCCCTATTTACAAATAAATTCCACCAGCATTCTCAGCAGGTACTTCCTGTTTGGAAAAGTGAAACTCTGGATAAAAAAAAAGCTGAAAGGGCCATGAGAAATGTCAGATGTGTGTACCGCTCCCACAGATGCTGTAAGGGCACACAACATATCACATTCACAATTTAACTGCTGCTCCCGCATTGTCCTTCACATTTCCTCCTTGTGTGTTTGCCCTGTTCTGGCCAGAGATTCTGTCTCTGTGGGACCCCGGGGGCCATCCATGATGGCCCTGCTCATGAATGAAAGTTCACATCACAATCATTTTGCAGTTCACAAAAGACCAGTAGAGTTTCTGTGGAAGCAGAAAATGCACATCAGTGACAAAAAATGTGGGGGAAACGAAGGTCAGATTCCATTACTTGGAGGGAGAGATTTCGGGTGTTCATATCTTTCAATTAACACCTCCTATGATTGGCCTATGTGCAGTGTGCATTATTGCATCTCTGTGTGTTAAACCCCTTCTCTTAATTTAATACGTGTATGTTTTTAGTAAAAACCATCCTTATTTTTTTAAATAATGTTTTCAAAGGTTTTTTACAACTGTGGAGGTGATACAGCGCAGTTAAATAGCTTACAACAGGTGGAGTATCAAAGAGGTACAAAAGCATCAGTTAGCATAAAAACAGGGTGACATAATGAGTGACAGAGGTGTTAAGCCACGTCTCCATCTTGCACAGCATTGACCATCTCTTAGTGTAAATTGGTATCAAGTAAGAAAATCGAGAACGTGAACAGGAGACGTGGCTTATAGGTGACTTTTGTGTGTGGGTTGGTCATGTGGTGAGTGGCATGCAGATGTGGGGGGGTCAGAGGAAGGTAGCGCTTTAAGGGTAGGCGTAAGTGCGCCTGGTAAGCTGGGTCCAGGTGCCTGGGATTCTAGTCTTTTTTCTTCAGTTGTCCTGTGCAATTCATCTGGTGTACGCACAGTCTGTTTCTTCCAGACAGTATAAGTGTCTGCCACTTTTAGGTCGAGCCTAGCGCAGCACGCATGCTCTGCTGTATGGGGAGAACTCTTGGAATCACTGCAGATTTTCTCAAAACTTTTCAGTGTGGTTTTTCAACTTCCACACATTCTATTGGCCTTTGCGTGTGGCTTTCAAAAATTAAAGCACACAATTGGCCAAAGGTGGGTGCATGTCCCACCTTTTCTCTAAATGTTCACTCCCACGGCATCCATCTGTCGGTAGCGAGCAGCGGCGCGCAGGGTGCCAGCTGCATTCCTTATCTTATCTAGCAGATGGCAAGTCAACAATCGACATTAACATCAGTTGGCTGCCCCCTCCCCTATTCCCCACACCCACCCTCTTCTAAACAGACACAATAATAACTTTTATGCACGTTTATACAATGCACCCCTCGGTCTCATGGTTTCTATGACTGTCTGTTTATCGGTCTCGTGCCTTGCTCCTCCTCAGCATCTGTCTGTCTTTCACTGTGTCTGTCTATATGTCCGCCTTTCACTGTCTCTGTTCACTTATCTGTATAGACGGTCTCACTGCCCTCGTCTCTCTCTGTCTCTCCCTGTCTATGCTTGCTTATCTATCTATGCCTGTCCCTGTCTCACTGTCCGTGTCTCGCTCTCTCTGTCTCTATACACAATTTTCTATGTTGGTTATCTGTGTTTACTTGTCCGTACGTTTTTCCCTCTCCATGTCTTTGTCTCACTGCCAGCGGTTATGCAAGGTTCTGTAAACAGAAAGAGCAAAGTGTATTTCTGAAGCCGTTTATACACAAAGCATGTATACAGTGATTCCCAGGCGTTTGGGCACATTTCAGGGCTTGTGGGAGAGTGTCAGCTGATGAACAGAACACAGTAAAAAGGGATCATGAGGGCGGTGGCTAGGACGATAGAGCAGTGTGTGTGTGTGTGTGTATATATATATATATATATATATATATATTAGACTGATGCATGCAAATAGGTTTTCCCTCAGGTACAACGAGCACCAGGTGTATGCATACATTTATAAACAGTAGATGCATCACTACATCAACAGCCTGATATATTGAAATGTATAGGCAGGCATAGAGAGCCGTAGGGGGGCTAGACCTGTTGATCTATAAAAACATTGACACAATCTATTTTATTTACTACTTCGAAGCAAAGGTAAGCCATACACATTTAGACATGAAAATGCATACGTACAATGCTTATATCAGCTTTGTAATAATATAGTCTCATCTCCTCATCATAACCAGCATTTACAATGCAATAGGTCTCGCAATGACATTATTTTGAGCTATCGACATTGTAAATTGCAATGCCTTTAAAAAAATTAAAAGGCATTGTTATTTACAATACCAAAAGCAACACCTATTGCATTGCATAGTGCGGTGGTTGACTGCGCTGGAGTTGTAGAAATTGGATTCTTGATGGCAAGTCAGACTGCAATAATAACACAGTAAAAGAACCATAGCTGCATTTACAGTGAAAGTACAAGAACCATAGATGCATCATAACGGTGTGTTCAGTGCGAACAAGTTTGACGCCAGTTGTTGGGCTGCAAGGGAAGGTCGACACATTCACCAAGCAGCAGCTGTCGGCTAATTTCCAAATTGCCCAAATATGATGTGCAGCTGCGAGGACCTATTTGGCTGTCTGATAGATACCGCCTGCCATATTTTTAGGTCTCGCCTAGGGGACCTTTAGCCATCGCTCAGGACTTTGCTTGAAACACGTGCATGTTTTGCATTGGTTTCAATTGCCACTCGTGCACATTTGGCGATTCCCTTGCGGGAGCGAGCGGCGCCATCTGTTAGCAATTATCGCGCTCGCTCCCGCAAACAAACGCTGCACTCGCCACACCCCATTAATTGCTTATCTCGTGCGCGGCCGCCCTCTCTCTTACCAGCATACCCCTCACCTCTTTCCAGTCTGCCCTGTACTTTAAAGAGTGTGTGTTGCTACCTCAATCCGCCTCCATAGCCCCTGAGGAAAGCCTGCGGACACACAGCCACCCGTCCACACTTTGACTTGGGACGGTTCTGACGGAATAAGATAGTGCTCTGGGGACAACTAGTGGCCATTGTAAGCGGTATTTATATGGCGCTGATCACCCCTGCCGGCAAGAAATATTAGCATAATGTTGACTAATGATAAAATGTAGCTATTTACACAGCACAAGCCGCAACATGACTTGGCAATGAGTGCTTAATAATTGGCGACCACGCAACAGCCGGTATCTTGACAAAGAAAGCGTCAAGTTGGAAGTCCGATCCCCTCCCATTTAGCAATATCGCCTCACGAAAAGCAGGGGCAGCTCAAGGCAGTTGAGGAAGTACCTCCCTGTCTCCAAAATGTAATAAGACCTTCACACCAGGAGTTTGGCAAGTGAGTAGCTTATTTAAAGAACGAGGAGCCCGCCCCGTGACTGCACGCTAGCAAAAGATCTCCAGCTGAATAGAAACGCTTGTTTTTTTGAGCAGCACGCCATGAAGCGCTTTAACTTTCTTAATGACAACCACACGCCTTTCTTTTGTTCTGTGCGACTCGCGTCAGTAGATGCCACTTATAGCAGCAGCCACAAATGCGGAACGTGGAGACAGCACTCAGAGGGGTCTCTTCTTGTAGAGTAGATACTGGTTTTGTAGATTTTGTTGCAGCAACTACTGTATGCACATTGTTCACGTTTTGTTATTGCACCCGTTTTTAACTATCCATGCTTCAGTCTTTACAATGTTATCTCAGCCGAAACATTACTTAACAACCACGTACAACATGGGTCCCACGCTGCACCCTTTCACAGAGCGTCATCCTCCCTGCATCTGTTGATGCCAAAAATACACGCAGTAGACAAACATTCCGCCCGCGTGCAATGAGAGGCTTTCACGATGGATTAAATGCTTCGGAATATGTAAATGCTTCAAAACATTTGTACTTTGTTTTACCAAATGCTGCCCAGACGCGAAGGCCACTGGACTTCCGTGAAATAAACATCCTCTGTCTCCGGGGCTGTGTCCCAGGAAAGGATGGCTTTAGACACCATAAATTATGTACGCCGATAGCCCACCCCCCATACACTTAGCAGGCCCCCACACGGCGGCTTCAACAATGGCAGGGGGGCGCCTCTCAACACATCATTAGGGCTGTTTTACCAAATGTAAATACAGCAGAGGCGCCTCAAAGACAGTCTCATCTCAATGTAGAATAGCTCAGTATGGCATAGAAATAGGTGCCATAAAATGCAAATGCCGCCAAAAGCCCCTCTTCGCCATCTTTGTTCAACTTCTTATTACAAGCTGCCAAGTTCGGAAAAACCCAAGATCACAGAAGATGGATATCAGAATTATTTTAACATATCTAAAGAAACCTTTCGCACTGAAAAGAGTTAAAATTTCAATTGGTTGGCTGCTTTTCATTGATTTATGCGTGTATGTTAATGTTAATGTTACTGTGACTTATACAGCACACGTATACCCGGAGGTGTCTTGGCACTGTGGACGGAAGAGAATCTGTTCTGGCAACTAGTTCTGGAACAGCCAAGCTTTCAGACCTTTTCTGAAGGAGGCGCGAGAGCTTGCGCTTCTGAGCTCGGTCGGAAGAGAGTTCCAGAGTTTGGAGGTACCAAAGTGAAAGCTGCGGCCACCCCAACGCAGAGTTCGAATTTTTGGCACTTGCAGGAGTTTAGCTCCTGAAGAGCGAAGATGTCTGGTCGGTTCATGCCAAACGAAGAGGTTTTGCAGGAAGATCGGACCTGTGAAATTAGTGCTTTGTAAGCCAGGGAGAGCGCCTTGAATTTAATCCGTTGTGCAACCGGAAGCCAATGCAAACTATGAATTTCTTTGGAAACAGATTTTTGCCTAGGAAGGTTTGACAGTAACCGCGCCGCTGAATTCTGTACGCTCTGAAGTTTTTTCAGGCACTGCTTCTGTAACTTTACCAGTAGTCCATTGCAATAATCCAATTTTGATTGGATTAAGGATGCGACTACGGTTTTTCTGGTGTCTGCGGGAATGTAAGGAAGAATATTCCTCACTTTTTTAATAAGTGGGCGGAAGAGACAGTAGCGTTAGTGTGTTGAGTAAGTGAGAGTTTACTGTCGAGCCATACTCCCAAATTCTTGGCCTTCACCGCAGGTTTTGGTGGTTCTCCCATCTCTGCTGGCCACCACAGACTACTCCAGCTAGGTTGCATATTGCCAAAGATCAAAATCTCTGTTTTTGTCAGAGTTCAGTTTGAGACAATGTGTGTTCATCCATTGATTAATGGCACACATACAATTTTGAAATTGCTGGGTGGGGGGGGAAGGTGGGGGAGGGGTCTGATTTTTATGCGCCACCACCACAATCTGGGTGTCGTCAGCATAAGATGTAAGATTAAAACCGAAATTCCGGATCAGCGGGGCCAGTTCAGATACATAAACATTAAATAGCAACGGGCTCAGGGAAGAGCCCTGAGGCACTCCGCATGGAAGGGTATAGGACTCAGAATGATACTGGTCGACCAAGACTGTTAACCTCCTATCCTTGAGGAAGGAGGACATGTATGTCACAAGCTGCTGCTCACACACACACAAACAGATAGGTAGATAGATAGATCTCTTTCTCTCTTCAATTTTAAATTACATTGTTTACCTTTATCCTTAGTGACGATTAGGACAAGGGCGGGTGATGACAGGATAGCGAGGAGAACGGAAGAAGCAGGCAGGATGCCATAAACTTTGAGCAGACATGCTATTTTTTTCAAAGCTAGACTTTAGAATTCCAAATAAAGGCCAATCGTTTAATTAGAGAGGCAGGATGCCAGCAGTAAACCAGAAACGGCTACTTAGATCAGTGTCGTAACTAAACTTTAGGGGGCCCCCCTGCAAAGTAAATGGAGGGGCCCCCCAGCTCTGGGCCCAGTCAGGGGCTCTCAAGCCTGGGGCCATGGACAATGACAGAGGGGGCCCCTGGGACTCAGGGCCACCTGCACCGCGGGGACTGTGGGGGCCATTGTTATGCTACTGCTTGACCCCACTGTCACAGGTTCGCCTCCCAGTGGCTCCACTCAGCCGTTCATCCTTTTGAGGTGGATAAAATTAGTACCATTGAGACTTCGGAAGCAGTACACATCTGCTACACTGCACTAAAAAACGCCAGGAGAACATGTGCTTTAAAATACACGTTCGGTTATATTTTAAGAGCAACAAGCCTTAGATTTCAGGGGGCATTCCTCTCAAAGTTCCAAAAATTAGGTATGGATGAAAAAACAACCGAAATAGCATGCAGTTCCTGCGACAGTCTGTTTATCAATGCCAACGCAAGGACTGGGCCCACTCTAGAAGGATGAAGAAATATTCTAGTTCCTTCCAAAAGTGTGGGCAGGTCTGCTCTTGTAGCCACAATGGCACTCCAGGATGTTGGCACAGGGGGCAGTCACCGAGCGTGGCCTACACATGGAGCAGGCTGTGCTAGGTGTATGAGAATGATCATGTGGTATGTAAGATTGTCTTATGTGTCACTCTACAAGAGAATGAAGATGAGCACAAAAAATACATACTATAATGATTGACTCAAAGTGAGGACAATCCGGAGTCTCTCATACAAAGCATCATTGGCAAGGTAATTCACCTAGAGGGCACCAAAGCAACAACTAGCAGAAGGTATTCAAATGCCATGGGTCTCGTACAGTCTGGAGTTAACTGGTCGCCCTACTGCAAGGGAAGACAAAAGACCTCTTCGATGGCTTGTATTCGAAGAGGGTAAGAGACATCTTGGTTGTTGCTTGGTGACTTCAATGGCAGGATGTTTGTGAGTGCGCTGCAAGGAGGACTTCCATGTATTGTGGACAACTCTTCACCTCTGAAACCATCTCAAGAGGAAAGCAACCCAGAAGCTTCCAACCTTCAGAAGGACTGCCAGGGAGTGTTCCTGATTAATCAGGATCTAGGCAGGGTAAAACCACATGGGCAAAAAGGCAGAGATCCAGGCAACTTGGGAAGTTAGACTGTTTGGGTATTGACTGAACAGAGGTACTTTCCTAGGCTACCTCGCATATCTTGTAGACTAGACCCAGGCACAAAACCTGAAGGGCATGAGGTAAATATGAAATCTACTATAAGTCTTTGATATGAACCATAGTACTTAACAGCTGTAGATGACACCAGAAAAGGGCCAATGGCCTTATTTTGCATATGCTCTTTCAAAGCAAGCAACTCATGCATTTCTGATTCATCGTGGTTAAAGAGGAAGTCATGATATGCCAGACGTATCCACCAGATTACAACACAGCCTCTGTTGGTCCATCATAGACCATCGACCATCTTCAGAAAGAACAAGAAATCCTTGCAGTACAGATGATGGATCTACAGGTCAATGTTGTCATTGACCATAAATGGTGGAAGCACAGTTAATGGATGAGCAGCAACAGTGTCAGACCCATCCATCATGAGTGCACGAGAAGCAAGAGAAGGATACCTTAACCCCTTCCCCGCTCATGACGGAACCGTTCCGTCATGAGCCACGGTTGCCGTGTGCTCATGACGGAACGGTTCCGTCATGACACGCCAGTTGGCGGCCGCTCCGCCTACGCGGCGCTGTTTCCCCGCCTGTGCGGGGGGACAACGCAAATGGGCGGAGTCATGACGGAACCGTTCCGTCATGAGCACAGGTCAACCGTGGCTCATGACGGAGCGGCTCCGTCATTATCACAGGCCCGCCGCGCTGCCCCCCTGCCCCCCCCAGCGCTGCAGCGGAATGTCCGCAGCAGCGAAGGGGTTAAGGGAATGCTGAAGAAGAGGACCTGTCCAGGGCGAGAGACACAGTAGGCACACGTGGCGTCTCCTCCGCTAAGGCGGAGTAGCGTCACCTCACTGCTTTTTAGCAGTGAAATAAAGGTAAAATAAAATGATAACAACGTTATCATTATATATGTTCGTGGTGGGGCAGCTTTGCGGAGCGGGCTCCTCCAATGACAGAGGAGCAGAAGGAGGAGTGGTTTGCCCACTCCAATACTGTATATATTGCACACTTGTTGAGCACCGAGCACATATGTCACATGATCACCATTTATGTAAATATTGTACCATATGTTGACAGCCTTGATATACTACATATGTAAATATTGATGAATGATTTAAGTCTGATAAAACAAACAGTAGACACTATTATTGAATCACGGCCCTCATTGTCTGTAAAGATTCTCTATTCAGGCGGTTGAGATACTGATGTGAAAGTTATATGCGCGTGACATGGAGTGCGCTGAAAATTAATTGACATAACCCGACCGAACCACTCGTTTACTCATTTATACCCAAGCTCTGAGGGACACTTGGTCACCCCACTTGTCCTAGTTTATATTCATTCTGCTACACATTCAGTTTTTAAAGATGTTAGTAAAGAAATGGCTGCAAAAGAGGTTTCCCTTCAAATTAGACAAAAAGTAAATGATCTGTTCTAAAGTTTTCAGTCACCCTGCCCTGCCAAATTCCAGCCGTGAAACAGAGGCAGACAGAGACAGAACACTGACCACACGTGCAGTGCAGCAGCATTAATCATTGTACGCAAACCCCCGACCGATAGCCTGGCAATATTAATGGTGCACGGTTTTGGGGATGTTCATCCTCTAATTCAATATAATACCGTGCGGTAAAATCGTAGTGTTCAAGTTTTCCATGGTGAGACATGGCTTCCCCATCCATAGTTCTGCCTGTCGAACCGTGGAACAAGACTGTAACTAGCGATTTCGCCCATTCAAAGCCTGCAGATCTGGCGTCTTACAATTTTTTCGTGCACACATTTCACAGCATTTCACCTGAAGAAATGTGTTCCCAGAGGTGTGTGTAGAATTTGTACACAAATAATAATCCTGTTTGTGCAAACACGTTTACTTTACACCCGAGCCTGGATTACCAGTCCAAGTGTAACAGGGGCCTTGAATTTTAATGTCAGTTATTCCCCAACTCTCCAATGAAGTCATCTAGCGCATAACAGGGCGTGAACCCCACGTCAAGCCCCCGTCACTCGTATAAACACGAACAAAACACTAATTTGTTTCCCATGAAAATCGCAAGCATTGCTAAAATGCCCTTTTCCTGAAAGGCAGCGACAAGTGACATCACATCCGGTAAGGCTATGCTACACCAGTCTTGCCAGAAGAGATGTCTCCCATCTTTATTACAACAAAATGCTGTGTGAGGAAGCGACAGCGCTCGCCCTTTGGCCTCCATGACATCAGAGTTGAACCCTTATCCCGCTCTTAGCCTCTCTATTGACGTTCCTGCCTCCATGAATTCTGTCAGGGGTAAACAAGCATTGGTAAAGCTAACACACGGGCATTGACGGGTGAATGATAGATCAAGTAGAATCAGGGCTTTAAGTGGGATGAAAAAACTGGGGGGAGGGGGTTTCAACAGGGTGTGGCCAATGTAATTAAGGGCATAGCTTAAAAACATGTAAGCTAATAATCTGTGCTTAGCATAGTGTGCCGCCCAACTTGTATTTTGCCATTTCGGTCATTGCATCCAGATACAAAAAGTAACATCATACGTACAACAAGTCAGGACTATTGGCTTAGTCAATGGTTGTTAGTTGCATAAGATAAATAAGCACCAACTATGGCTTGTATACGATATTGAAAAAGCTTTGACTTAAAGACCTGGTGACAATGTTGCTGCTCTACTGTAGAAAACAATGGTGAAGATAACTCTTCTAAAAAGGATCGCATTTGGCTCTCTGGGTCCGATTAAACATATGGCTGATTGGGAGGATATTTTGAATTCCTGCTAGTTCAATGTAGAAGGACTTTCGGCAGCTCTCCAGTTTGCCCTGCCTGGCCAGAGTCCTGCTGAGGGCCCCCATCCTTTCTCCGGTGTTCTAACTAGGTCTCCCCCGTCGTTTTACCACCATTGATGGGAAATAAGCCCATCTTTGCGGTTTCTTTTTCTAGAGAGTGTGGTCTCTAGGTCTAATCTACTATTCAACCTCACAAAGAGGTTAGTCTCCTCATTGAGGCTGTCCTCCATGAACTCAGAAGCACCGGACACACCTGTGTGGGATCTAGGACCAGAGAGTTGTATTCTTGGAGTCAGGTGCACTTTACTTCCTAGGAAGTGGGGGGGAGGGGGTTGGAAGTTATGCTCATCCCCCTCCATCCTCTTCTTCTTCAGAGATCTTCACCATTCTCAGAGGGATAGTCCTTAGCATACCCTGCCACTAGCTCCTGGTGCTTTTGTTTGGAGGGATGGGACCCCCGGTTAATGTTTAAGTTTTCATAGAGACCTTAGCTTCCTGAATTCTAAGTGGAGATAAGGGGTGAGGTCGAGCTCCGACCATATTCTCCAAGTCATTAGTTATATTTTGACTAATAACTGGATTCTTGTTAAGAGACATTCTATAAAAAAAGTCTCTTACCCCTAAATTCAGTGAGCTTTTATTTTTCTAATATTCTAAAGGGACTTAACCTAGGCTCTAACAAGACTTAGTCGTTGGGAAAATTTGTCAATTCCAAAAATTCTGAATTCTAAAGACAATTTAAGAGCTCTGTTGCGTGATCAGGTGTTAACCAAGTCAGTCCAACAAATGCGAAGTTGTAGATCCCACTGCTGATCCACCAATGTAGAAAGCTGGCTCTGTATATACTCTGCAAACACAAGGAGATGGACGGAGCACTGAAGCTTTTCAGACACTCATCCCCAGTCACAGATCTGGGTTGAATCAATCATCGTTCTTTAGCTCAGTTTGCCACCCCAGTTGAGACCCATCTATATGCAAATCAGTCTGGACTCTGTTCCTTATGGGAACAGTCCAGCCCAAACTGCCAAGCCAGGTCTTCCCTGGACCGGAACCAAGCATCATGGGTCCGGTTTCGGGGTAACACCCCTCATCAGGCAGGCTAGCTTAATCCAGTGGCAAATGGCACAAGGGGCCCACGTCTGGGCATACCCTGACTACTTAGGGCGAAAAAAGCAAGCATTGTTCTTTAGCTTACTGCCCCACCCCAGTTCAGACCAAGCTATATGCAAATCAGTCTTGACCCTGTTCCTTATGGGAACAGTCCAACCCGAACTCCCAAGCCAGGTCCTCCCTGGACCAGAACCAAGCATCCTGGGACCAGCTTCGAGGTAATACCCCTCATCAGCTAGGCTAGCTGGACGCTTTGGAAAAGTGAGCAAGCGACCCACGTCTGGGCATACCCTGCCAAGTTTGGGCTAAAACAAAGCAAACAAGAAGATAACCCACTATCACACCAGTGCCAAACACCAGCACTAACCGTTACGGCGTCTTTTACTTAAAAAGATCTCCGCCAAAGAGCCCTCTTGTAGAGCATGTGGGGTATTGAAGTGCTGACCCAACAAGGAGCAAAAACACCCAATGATAAAGCAGGACACCTTCATGGGTGTGTGGGGGCAACTTTTCCAAATGAGGGAACTTCCCCTGACCCATATATCCGTCCTGAGACAGACATCCCCCCTTTTTCTCTATGTTTTCGATGCCTATTGTGCCGGAACCTTCTTAAGGAACAGCTACCCTAGAGTGTTAGGCATCTTACCTAGAGCAGACGTTTCTACAGGATGGGTTACACAGGTGAACAACTGCAAGGACCTATGATATCCCACCGAACATACAAAGAGTATATGTAACCACAGACTACTGGCACATATGGGGTAGGATATATACCTTCCGACTTTTACAGGCTTTACTACATTTAATATAAGCAGGGGGACAAAGGCATTATGGGCTTATGCTATCACTTATGAATATGACCTCATTGCACTTTTTGCCAAAAATCACCTTTATGATTTAGAGGGGTTTTCCTCATACTGACTGAACAAATTGCAAAACAAAAGTATTACACTGATCTCTGATAGGATGTGGGAAGCGATTTTAACAGTCTCAATGAGGTCAAAAAAATACCTGGCTAAATTACTTGCCACATAATAAAATGTGCAGCTAAATAGACTAAAGAAATTACAGTCACCATGAGAGTTTATTTTCTTTCAATACCTCCATGGAGGCAGAGTAAAATATGGGCCTACCCTGTGTGTGTGTGTGTGTGGGGAGGGGGGGGGGCTAATATTGGAAACCAAAGCCATTCATAAGGACGAATGGATTTCCTAATCCTGGGATACTGGGCATTCCCTGTAGTTTACTTACAAGTCTCTATAATGAATTCTTTCTGGCTTTACTGTAAGCAAGAATGGTTCAGATGGCGGGTTGAAACAAAAATAAAGTCATTCAGCTTGATAGAGGTCACCAGAAACTGACACCTCAAGGTCATCTTCAGCTTTTTTTTTTAAATTAAGATTGTAGGAAGCCGTCTCTGTATATGGTATACCACTAGGTAGTTATACCTTGCACAGAATCCAGAGATTCCCCCCGAAGTGTACAGGGCTCAGTGCAAACCCAAGATGCTCTATTAGTGGTAGTGTGGTTGAGCAGGCTTCGGCCTAGCACAGAGTGCAAGACATTCATTGCACAACACAACCAATTACATAAACGACTCAAAAAGGAAAGCACACCAATATTATAAAAATGAGCTGTTTTGTTTTATTTTGAGTTGAAGGCCAAGATCTTCGCAATAAGGTAAGTAAGTTTTTAAATAAAATTACTTTTCAATTTCAAAAGTCGACAGTTCAATGTTATCCTATGGAGGACAATAATGCAGTTATACAGTTAAGTATCCAACTTACAGTTCCAGTCTTCTGGACGAAAGGTCAGCAAGGGGCAAGGGGCCGGTGAGCACCAAAACTGCACCACTAGCAGCACAGGGGTGGTTGGGTGCCAAGATCAGCATCGGAGTTTGGCCCAATGCGTTTCAATGGAAACCGGGGGAGCTAGCAGCCACACTGCTTGCAGGTAGGTAAATTGGTTGCAGGGGCCAAGCTTTAGGGGTTACAGCAAGCAAGGAGGCAGGGCACAAAGCAGCACCAAACATACACCATCAGCGGCGGCCGGGTACAGGGTGCAAATTCAACGTTGGGCACCCAATGCTTTTCAGTGGAGAAACTCAGTTGGACAAACAGGCTGCAGGCGTCACATCGGAGTTTGCAAAGGGAGACAGACAGCAGAGGCAAGTAGAGATGTAGAGGGTCATAGGTGCACCGTTGAGTCAGCTCCCCAAGGCCCATGGGTACGTTTAGATGTCGGAGTCTTCTTATCGGAGCCAATCGCAGTACGGGGGAGCCTCTGGATGCAGGCGTCGTCGTGGAGTCCAGAATAGGTCAGCCAACGCTGGCTCACTGGGAAACTTGTCCTGGATCAGTGAGCCACCTGAACATGGGACGTAGGTGTCAGGAGTGGTCAGGACTCGTGGTTCCAGCTGGCACCGGGGTCCTTCGTGTTGGATTCTTGGGGGCAGAAGCGCTGTCCTCTGAACTTTGACAAAGACCAAAACTCCAGACAGTCTTCCTCTGGTTTCTGGAAGACACTGGCTGTAGGACAGGTGTCATCTTCTCGTAGGGTCTATGAAGCTGCAGACAGGCCGGTAAGGCTGGGGCACAGTCTTCTTAGTCCTCCTTCTTAAGTCACAGGTTACTGGTTTCAAGGTCTGAGGGAGCCTCCTAAATACTAGGTTTAGGGGGCATTTTAAGGAAGGAACAGTTGGGGACAATGGGCACCTCACCTGGGGTAACTACACTCTATTATGCCGCCTTCCTGTGGGATGGGGCATAGCCCTAGCCCTGACTGGACGAGTCCCCTCACCTTCAGGATGAAGGGCACTGAAAAGTTTGCTTAACTTAGACTCCTCCACCTGAAGGGTGGAGTTGGCAAACCTCCTAGGTCTTTAAGTTTTCTCGCCAAAGTGGTAGTGTAAACCAGGGGCTGCCATTTACTGCTAGCAGCAGAGGCAGGGGGGGGGGGGGCGGTTGTCACATTACAAAGGCAGCAAGCCTTTAAAGCTTCCTCTTCGAGCACTGTGCCCATCCTGGGTGAGGTGTGACATCTATACCAGGATGTGAATGGTTTCTGGTCCCGGAGAGCACCACCACCACCACCACCCAGGGGTCCAGATACAGGTCAATGTGCGGCAGGCTGCCAAAAGCCAGTCAGTGACCACACCAGTGTCGGTAGGTCTTCAGTCGGCACTACTGAAGTGCCTTCTGAGTACATGGTTTAATAAATCTCACACTGGCATCAGTGAGGATTTTTTGGAAAGATGTTTGGTACCAGAAACTGCTGGTTCAGTGAAGCCATCATGGTACTGGGGGAACTAGTTATAGATTTTCCAGCCCATGTACTCTTTATGGCTTCCCTGGCACTTGCTATGTTTACAAATTGACTAAAGTACTGTAGGGTCATATCTACTCATGCAGCTATGCCCTCACCTGTGGTATAGTGCACCCTGCCTTAGGGCATTAAGGCTTGCGAGAGGGGTGACTTGCCTATACCTTCAGGAAGTGCTGGCTGGCATGGCAAAGGGTGCCATGTCGACTTTGTCGTTTTTCACCTCACAGGGGCATGCAAGTGCAGCAGCATGGTCCTAGAGAAGGGATGCCAGGGGACAATCTTCAGCTTCCACGCCCTAGGTACACAGGGTACCACTTACTAGGGACTTACAGGGGCAGACGTACCAATTGTGGATATGTTTTTAGGGAAGAAGCACTGGCACACAGGACCTGGTTGGCAGGGACCCTGTGCACTCCAATCGAAACCACATCAATTTCCAGTCAAAAAGTGGGGTCTAACATGTCATAAGAGGCACCTTCTCACAATTATGTAGTAAGAAACATATTCGAACAATGGGATAGGAAACAAAGAAGAAACACCAGAAGGGAGTTGCTAAGACTGCTGGCAAGTTGCAAGTCTTTAACAGAGTTTACACTTGTACGTAGTCTACTCAGCACCTGGAAGTACTATCCACTTTGGTAATATATTGATAGCAAGTCAGCAAATATAGATTTGGTCACAAGGATTCATAGAAGAGTATGAACTGAAAGATTTGCTTAGGATCACACAGAGTTGATGCTCAAGTGACTCCACTGTCTGCAAAAACACTATACACACTGCTGTGGTCATGGACAATAACTAACATAATGCAGCACAAATAAAACAAAAATTTGCATTGGTAAATGCATTCGATTTTAACTATGATTAATAAGCAGTTTCTTGTTTCAAGTTGTAGCTTGATGAGTAGTTGTGCAATATAAGTTGCAGAAAGTCTGTTAAAGTGTTATGGCTTATTTATGTACAAAAAGGCAATACATTGCGCTGTTACTAGTGGTACAGTGCAGGTAAGTAATAAGAGGGAAATAGAATTAGTTGATGTAATAGCAATATTATGTGTTTAGAGGAGTTGACAACTTATGGGACTGGTGCTAATGCACTGTTCAAATCATGGCCCAGTTATCTGCAAGGTAACTGTACTGGTTAAGGAATAAAATATAGCAATATTAGATGTTTAATGTGGTCCCTGGAGCTTTTGGTCCCGATATCACTGCACCTGCTGCACTGCTGAAATCATGACCCTAGTGCTTGCTAGATAACTGTACATATTGACTACCTGTTGTAAACTATAGCAACATTAGGTGTTTAGAGGAGTTCTGACAACGTTTGGGCCTGGATCCACTGCACCTGCTGCACCATTCAAATCATGACCCTATTGTCTGCAAGGTAACCCCACTTGTGACGGACTGCCTGTTTAGTTTGAAATGTTAGCAATAATCAGGGTTTAGTGGCGTCCCTAGACCTTTTGGCCCTAGTACTACTGCACCTGCTGCACCATTCAAATCATGACGATAGTGTCTGCAAGGTAACTGCACTTGTAATTGCTTGTTTAGTAGTAAAATATAGCAATAATCTGTGTTCAGTGGGTTTCCTAGACCTTTTGGCACCTGTGCCACTGCACCTACTGCACCATTCAAATCAGGACCCTAGTGTCTGCAAGGTAACTGCACTTTTAACTGCAAGGTAACAATTTGTGACTGCCTGTTTAGTAGTCAAATATAGCAATAATATGGGTTTAGAGGAGTTCGGACAACCTTTGGGCCCGGTGCTACTGCACTCGCTGCACCATTCAATCATGACTCTGCTGTCTGCAAAGTAACCGCACTTGTGGCTGCCTGTTTAGTAGTAAAATATAGCATAGCTATTGAATACTAACTTTATTTTTAATGTGCAATGTCTATTATAACATTTAGAATTTGATTATAATGACCTAATAGATGGAGTTGAAAATAAATAAATCTGATAATGCCTACAGAGTGCTAAAAAGGTACTGATGCCTGAAAAGGAAATGCCACAAGTTCTAAGGCTAGAGCATCTGCTTTACAGAACTAAGTAATAAAAAGGAGGCATTCCAGCATACTGTTAGAAGTGGTCTGCCTATCAGTGGGAAGAGATTATCTTGCCGGTGAATGAGGCTTAAACAGTGTGAACAGCTTTAGTAGAAATATCGTAAATGCATGCAGCCAGAGGTAATAAAAAACAAAATTCCACACAAAAGCGAATGAACACAGTAATTCGGCTTTGGGAACTGACAAGACCCCCCTTTTAAGATCTATTAAATACAAGAGATTTCACAACTAAACCCAAAAAAGCAGGGCCATGTGAGGGGTGGGAGTACATACAATTTGTAAAAGCTTTCATGATGTTATAGCAAAGACAAGCAACCAATACATAGACCATTTGGGAAGCGGAACCCATGTGATCAGGTTTCATTTTGCATCTGTTGTGAATATTTTCAAGGACAAAGTATCATACAAAAATGGGGTAACCTTGTAAAAAGGAACTGCGGTCTCAGTAGTTTAAGCCTTTGCATTAAAGTACAACCACAAAACTGATTCACAATATTACATTTATTTAGGAAAAAAAAAAAACTTTCCCCACAATACATTTTACCAAATAGGATTTGGCTTGTACAAAATATATATATATATATAAAAAAACACAAAAAACCTGTTCCTGCAGATCGAGGACTTCATAAAAATGGAGCACAGAAAGCAGAAATAAATATGGTCTCAAAACACATACTGTTCTAGCATAACTTACAAAACAAAATGCCCACATATTTTATCCCCAGATAACCATTTCAGTCCTTGGCCACATGATCTAAAATAACTTTCTACAGTCATGGATGCCAAAGGACCATTAAATAAAAACACAAAAGCACCAAATGAAGTGAGTTTTAACATACAACTACTTAAAGAAAATATACTGTGCACATACTATTGCCTTCAACTACAGCCTGTGCACACATCTGGCTAAATGGTGATTCATCTACCTTCGACACCTAGAAACCTCTTTACCACATTAGGAAGAAGTCATGCTTAGAAAATATTTGTATTCATGATCAAAGTACTGTCAGGGACCCTTTTACCTTCTTCACTAGTCATATCTCAACCAGTTATGTTGTTAAACAACAACAGTTCATTACATCTTACTGTGCAGACTTGCAAGGCCCTTGAGAAATGCACCCAAGAGATTCTTGATCAAACATGGATGCTGACATTGCATGCGTTCTTGTTAGGGGGTCATTAAATGTTGCCACCCTAGTTATAAAGAATTTTGGTAATAAGAGGTCTTTCACCCTGAGCCTCTTCGGTTTACCAGCAAGGAGAGCAGCATGAAGTAAGGAAGAAGTGATCTGTGCAAAATGCTCTGTCCAGATATAATCTTGACCAGATCCAAATTCACACCATCTTGACAAGAGATGCAGTGGGTGCGGGACAAAACAGGATGTTTTCTCTAATGATGGACCCTTTGCATGGGAATGGCAAATAAGGACACAAGGAATCAAATGATAGGTTTCTTTTTTAGGAGTAATACACATTTGTCCTCATGTCACAATGCCCATGGCTTCATGCTGGGCCTTAGTGCAAGACATTCTCTTTGGAAGTTCTTGATTTGCATACGTGTCAACTCCCACTATGGGAGCCACTGCTTTCAAGTAAAAAACAAAATCCTGTTAATGCACAACAATTTTTTCCAGCTGTAAATATGTTGCAGTGCTGCTTTCCGAGAGAAAATTGATTTCACTGTCCGAGTCTTTATCCTCAGAGTCTACTGAAGGAAGCTCATTCTGTACAGAGGATGTCGTCTCCTGACTAAATCCACACGTCTCTCTCTGCAGGGCCTTTTGAAGTCTCTCTATACCTGTAAAGGAATAAAGTAAAAAGTGTTATTCCATATCAGTGAAAATACATTCTGTCCAAAAGTAGACATCCTGATGTAAAGAATATAATATGTTATTTTTTTTACTATTGTAAAGTATGGGGGGTGCCATGAATCATGATAAGTAATGCCTTAGGAAGGGTCATTATGCCCCCACCCCCAAACGTGGGATTTAAATAGCATATTACACTTAGTGCATCAGCATATATGTACTGTGCCACCTGCGACTTAGTAAACCGCGCTTTTCTCAGCTCAATTTCGCTGTACTGTGGTACGAGAATGGAATTTCAGCTTCGCAATACAGCAATAAACGTCTGGATCTCCATTAGTACAGTTGCTCTAAATAAATCTCACTTTACACATTGCTAGGATTTAAATTGACAATCAAACCATCTGGCATGTTTAAATGGAACATTTAGCCCAATGAGCCATTCTGCCTATAGGTTTTGAAACAAGGTCTGTGGTGCAAGAGTCATACGTTTAATAATATTACAGAGTTGCATTGATTCATACAATTGGAGGAGTTACATATTTATTCTCTATACAATAGCAATTTCAAGAGGCGATGGTCAGGCTTTGGCCAGGAAACTAAGGGAATTGCCGCAATTTGGAAAAAGGAATGCTACAAATCTGACAAATGTCATGTTCAGCACATTCTGCTGCTAGTCAGTGACAATAAGGAATGTCTGGCTGGTACCCACAAGATTCCTTGGGCTATACAGAATTGGAAAACATGTTATGTTATATTGATTTATACAGCGCACTAATCACCCGAGAGGGTAACCAAGTGCTGGGGCAGGTGGATAGGTTAGTGGTCACCAAGGTGCTTATACGAAGGGTGATGGTCTTCAGCTTCTTGAGGAACTCAAGTGAGGAGGAGGCTGTGAAGTGAGGAGGAGGCTGTGATGCGTTGAGGGAGGTTGTTCCTTGTCTTGGGTGAAATGTAGGAGAATGAGAGACCACCAATTTTGCTTCTGTGGATGCAGAATATGTGTGTGAGAGTGAGGCAGAGCATAGGTGTCTGGTGGGCTGGTGAAAGTGTATGCGGCTGTTGATTCAGGTATTCTGGTCCTGTATTGTGTAGGGCTTTGTATACGTGCGTGAGAAGTTGGAATTGACTGCACTCGTTAATGGGGAGCCAGTGAAACTTCCGGAGGTGTGGTGTGATGTTGGTGTGGCACTGAGGTCAAATAGGACTCTTGCAGCAGTCTTCTGGATGGTGTAGGATTTGTTTTGAGATTCAAGTGTAAAGAGTGTTGCCGTACTCCAGCCTGCTGGGGACAAGTGCTTGTGTGACAGTCTGTCTGGTGTTCTGAAGTAATCATTTGAAGATTTCACAGCATGCATAGGATGTGGAAGTAGGAGGTGGCCACTGCGTGGACTTGAGCCGTCATGTTGAGCTTGTCAGTTAGGATGATGCCTAGATTGCTTGCCTGATCTGTGGGTGTTGGTCCAAATTCCATCTGCCACCGGGTGGAGTCCCATGAAGAGGCCTTGTTGCCAAAGATGAGCACTTCAGTCTTGTCGGAGTTGAGCTGCTGACAGTTTGCTCGCATAGTCTACTACGATGGTCACGCAATCGGTGAAGTTGGTTCTGGTGGTAGTTGTTTTGACCATCAGGGGCAGGAGGTGGCAGTGATGTCTAGTGATCGGATGATGTTGGCGAGCAGTGTCACATGTATGTTAAGAGGGTGGGGTTGAGGGACGATCCTTGTGGGACTCCTCAAATCAATTTCATGGTCTCCGATGTGAAGGGTGGCAGCCTGACCCATTGGGTTCTTCCTGTGAGGAAGGTTCTGATCCATTTGAGAGCGGATCCTTGCATGCCAATGTGATGGAGTCTTCTGATGAGGGTGTTATGGGAGACAGTGTGAAGGCCGCAGAGAGGTTGAGCAAGATAAAGGCTGCCGTTTCTGCTCGGCCCATTATGATCCAAATGTCATCAGTTGCCGAGTTAAGTGCTGTTTTGGTGCTGTGGTTCTTTCTGAATTGTGATAGAGAGAGAAGCTGGTGAACTTTGAGATGGGTTGTGAGTTGCTTGTTGATGGGCTTCTCAATCACTTTGGTTGGGCAGGGAAGCAGGGAGATGGGTCGAAAGTTGCTCAGTTGATGCAGGTCGGCTGTTGGCTACTTGAGGAGGGCATTGATTTCTGCAAGTTTACATTTATCTGGGAAAGTGACGGATGTGATCAAGGTGTTCATGCTGTGGGTCCAGGTGGTCATCATTGGTGATGTTTCCAGATAGTAGTTGTGATGGAGCATGGTTCCGTTGGACCTCCTGAATGGATGGTCTGCATGATTGCTGCTGTGTCATTTTTGGTGAGGATTGTCCATCCGGTCATGTGGCCTTCTCGGTTGGGGGTGGGTAGGTTAGCTATGAGTTAACTGGGGTTGGGTTGGTTGGCGAAGTTGCTGTAGAGGTTTGTGATTTTGCTGTGGAAGAAGTTGGATAGGGTGTCGCTGGGCTGCTGAGAGGCAGTGATGTTGATGACAGTAGCTGAGGGAGAAGTGAAATCTTTAACGATTCAGAAGCCCTCCTGAGCAGCTGTTGGAGCTTCCTTTGATGAAGTCCACTAGTGCTTTTCTCTTGGTGTCTCTTATTTGCTGGTGATAGTGTCTGAGTGCAGCCTTGTAGGTAGTTGTGGTAGGCCATTAATTTCCTTTCTAGCTGTTTACAGTGTTTAGTGTCTCTGAAGTCTGCCGTGCCCCAGCTGGGCCTGCTAGTGTGATCTACTAAGCTTGTTGGGTTTGATGGGTGCCAGGGAGTCCGCGCAGTTCTTGATCCGTTGTTGTTCTTGCCAAGGTTGTCTGGGGGGCTAGGTTGATCTGTGCTGAGGGCGCTGAGCCAGTCTGCTTCTGTGACTGCCTTAGCTGCACCTTGGAATGCTGAAACTAGCAGGGGTGTGGACTTGAAGTGTGTTGATTTGAAAGTGCATGATAAAGTGATCCGTCCATGTGAGCAGTGTGGTGGAGCTGTATTTGATTCTATCACTTGTGGTGAAGATGGGGCCCAGTGTGTGTCTTGTGGTGCGTGTTGGTTCTGGGACGAGCTAGGTGAGATTATTTCTGCTCAAGCTTGAGTACAGTGAGTCCGGTATCCTTTCAGTCTTCCAGGTGAAGTTGAGGTCACCAAGGAGAATGTAGGCTCTGGGGTCAGTGGTGAGCGGAGCAAACAAAGTTGATGAGGCTTGTAATCCAGATGGTTGGTAGGCAAGGGTACCGAGCATAGTGAAGTTTTTGGAGATTTGCAGCTTGAAGTGCAGGTGTTCCAGAAACTGGGTGGCGTTCTCTGTAGATGTTGTGCATTTGATGGAACCCTTGTAAATGATAGGGAGTCCTCCTCCAGGCTTGTTGAGGCAGTCCTGTCAAGCAATCCTGTAGACCACTAGATTTTCTGTGGCGATGGTGGAAGCAGAGATGGGGTTGAGCCAGGTTTCTGTGATAAAGAGTATGTCAGGTGCGTCACTACTCAGCAGGTCCCATATTTTGGTTGCGTGTTTGCTGAGTGATCGTGTGTTGAGATGCGTGAATGAGAATGGTGGTGATGTGCAGGTTTGCTGTGGTGTGTGTGTGTTGGGCGGGGTGTTCGTATTTGCGTGGGTGGGTAAGAGTGTGGCTGCTGGAGAACCGGCAGTGGGTGGAGGTAAAAGCTCCTACTGTGGTGTGAAGAGTAGCACATCAGCAGTTAGGGGATCACCGTGACCCCAGGAGTGCGGTGGAGTATCGCTGGACAGTGATCAGACCAGGGTTCCGATCCAGGAGCAGACCGGCTTGTCTGCTGCGTCTCCGGGTTGCACCTGCCATTAAGTAGGGGAGACTGTTTTGGCAAGAAAACCAGAAAGGTATTTTCCTGTCCAGGTGGAGGATAGGAAATTTAGCGATGTCATTGCCTGTGTAGGTAAATGACGTCACTTTCTGTGCTGATGGGAAATCACAGCTTTTATACTTTTATTGTAGTCCTGAATTTGATACCAGTCATCAAATGAGCAGTGCTCCATACAGCGATTCTGCCACAATTCAGTGATCTGAGCTCATATTACATAATTTAAAGTGCACACTACATATCCTAGGAAAATCCACATATATTTGGTACGGCTAGACTTCGGACATTCAGGGCAAAACCTCTTTGGTTGATGTCCCAGGGTTTACGTTTGTCCATGTGATAAATGCAACAAAACATTGTGCAGATATTTTCACTCTTTTAAACAAGTTTGCTCATTACAATTATGTTTTTAAGCTGCAATGACATATTGATGCAGGGTTTGTAACACAACACAGCCTTCCATCTGACAAAATATGTATTGTTTTAAAGTGTTTGAATCACATCAATTTTTAGGTCTAGCATTTGAGACAGAGCTTTAGCCGTTTCACCACACTACTGTTTCACCCCCAAAATAATCATACATTATATACATACTAAGAGGATCATTTGGCCAGTGGGCTTCATTATTGGTGTGTTAAATTGCCCTTCACACTTTGCTTCCGTCCACTTTGAGCATACTCAATGAGCAATAGGTCAGCTCACTTTACCCACTGACCCCTTTTTAATCTGAGTGACTGCACAAAGCCTGTGCATGTTGTTGACATCTGCCTAAAATATTTCCTTTCTCTTCCGTGACACGAGTTCAAAGTGTGCTTTATTTTATTTTTTATATTAACTTATACTGGCTATTTATTTTACCGGCACTATGGGTGCCAAGTTAGATGGTGATTTATTTTCTGTCAGCGTTTTTACATTTACTGTAATAATGTGTTTAAGTGACACTAACAGTCTAGCTGGCTGCATTTTGAGTGCAAGGCTTGATTATGGTTTAATCTGGTTTCCTCGAGAAAGAAGAATGAAATGCACGCAACTGAAAGGCTTGTTCTTTAAAACAACAACACTAGTGAAGTGGTCCCCACAGTGAATACTTTTTCAACTAACAAAATTCATTACAAGCATAAGACAACCATGTTTAGGTGGCTGCACATTATTTTCCATTTTATTTTGCAGCACAGGCTTGCATGGAAAAAATAATCAAACACTGTACCAGCGAAGACAATATTTATTGGCTTGGTTAAAAAAAAAAAAAAATACTTTCGGTGAGAAGATTAATACATTTTAAAATGAAAAACACATTATAAAGTGTTTCGTGATCCCACAGATGCATAGCTGCAATCTACGTTTTAGGGATATCTGAAAGAATCCTACGATGAAGAAAAAAGTAAAGTACTCTGCTGGGGAGCAGCCAAAACATAAACTTAAGTGGGTTGGAGGCAGTAAGTCACTAGCATGTAAAGAAAATACAGAACAAATGACAGATTGCTCCAAAAACCTGGAGTAGCACAGTACAGAAGACACTACAACTCAGTGTCTTTAGGCTCAAAAACTGGGCCAAATCAGAATCAACAGGCAGAACATCTTAGTAAGCACCGATGGAAACAGCACATGCCGTTGCTAACGGTCCAACGCCAAACTCCACGTAGCTTTGATTTAATTTTGATATTTATATAGCGCAGCAGTCACCCAAGGGCATCAAGGCGCTAGAGAGAGACTGCACATACCACGGAGTCCAGAAGCAAAATGAGAGAACTTCAGCTCACCGTTTGCCTGAGACCAGCCAGGTCTTAAGGGCTTTTCTGAACGGGAGCAGAAGGATAGATTTGAGCGCCAGGGGTAGGGAATTCCAAAGCTTACACGCTGCCACGGAAAAAGCCTTATCCCCCCCCACTTCCTCTTCTTGGTACCAGAAGTTGCATTTGAGGTGAGGAACGAAGTAATCGGCTTGGGGAATACCATTTGAACATGGCCTTCAGCCTTAGAGGATAGGAGGCGTGCAAGGACTTATGGACCATACACAGTGCTTTAAAACGGATACGTTGTTCAATGGGAAGCCAATGTAGGTGTTCTAGTCCCTTCTTGGTGGATTGTCTTTTGGGAATGTCCATAATAAGTCTTGCCAATGCATTCTGCAGTACCTGGAGTTGATGTTGTAAGCCCTTACTAGCAGCCAGGTACATGTTATGTTATATAAATTTATTATGCGCACAGCTACTCAGGAGTGTTCCGGCGCGAGACCAGCAGGGTAAGGCAGTGGGCTTCAGGCGAATAAATTAGTTTTCAATTTCTCCACAAATATAACTGGATCCTGGATGGTGCGCAGGACCAGAGGAAGAGCATTCCATGCAACCGACGCTTTCACGGAGAAAGAGCTGCCCCCTATCCTCTGACGCTTAAAACGTGGGACCTGGGCAAAGCATAATGAGAAAGAGCGCAGGGAGCGTGCATGAACATAGAAGGATAGACGCCTCTGCAAGGAGAGGGCCACACCCATGGAGCGCACGGAGGGCCAAGGTCAGGAGTTTTAAATTTCACTCTGGCCGCCATGGGCAGCCAGTGGAGAGAGCGCAACTGATGATGCACACTATCCCTGGTCGACAGACCCAATAGGAGCACAGGGCATTGGAATTATCAAGTCCGGACATTACCAGGGCCAGTGCTACCTGGATCCTAGCAGAACGCTGGGTGAAAGGGAATATTGAATATGCTACTTACCAGTATGCATCTGTTCTTGGCATGTAGGGCTGCTGACATTCATATCTGTGCATAGATCGCCGCCTAGTGTTGGGTCCGGATGTTTGCACGTTGTTGTCCTGGAAGAGTCTTCGAAGTATCCTGGGATAGGTGACTCCTCCCCTGGACTACAGTGCGCATGGGCATCCTCTCCATCCTCAGATTGTTTTTCGCCATTGTGGCAGTGATGGAGTAGATACAGAAAGTGATGACCATGCTTACAGTAATTGAGAGCTGCAGCTGCTACAGGCGCCGGGGAGGAGGGTGGGCGATATGAATGTCAGCAGCCCTACATGCCAAGAACAGATGCATACTGGTAAGTAGCATATTCAGTTCGAGGCATGTGGGCTGCTGAATTCATATCTGTGCATAGAATACATAGCAGTACCTCCCATTAGCGGCGGCTACCAGTGCCAGCTGCAGCGGTCTGAAAAAGAGTTTTGAGAACAGCCTGTCCTACAGCTGCCTGCTGTTTTGATTGCACATCTACACAGTAGTGTTTGGTAAATGTGTGTGTAGTGGACCAGGTGGCTGCTCTACATATATCATGCAAAGGGATGTTTCCCAGGAAAGCCATGGAGGCCCCTAACTTACGTGTTGAGTGGGCTCGTGGGGGAATCGTTAAAGTGCGTTTAGCCTTTTGATAGCAAATTTGAATACATTTAACGATCCATCTGGCTATACCTGCTTTGGAAATAGCGTTACCTTTGTGGTGTGGGGCAAAGGCAACGAAAAGTTGTTTAGTCTTCCTAAAGATTTTAGTCCTGTCGATATAGTACATGAGGGCTCTCTTCACATCTAGTGTATGGAGTGCTCTTTCTGCGACAGTTTGTGGGTTTTGAAAGAAAACAGGCAGTTCAATAGTTTGATTCATGTGGAACTGCGATATCACCTTGGGCATGAATTTGGGGTTGGTACGTAGTACGACCCTGTTGGCGTGAACTTGTATAAATGGCTCTTGAACGGTTAGTGCCTGGAGTTCACTAACTCTTCTTAAAGAAGTGATCGCTACTAGGAAAGCTACTTTCCAGGTAAGGAATTGAATCTCGCATGAGTGTAGAGGTTCAAAGGGTGGACCCATCAGGCGTGTGAGGACCAAGTTGAGGTTCCACATTGGAGCCGGTGGGTGGCTTGGAGGAATTACTCGTTTGAGTCCTTCCAGGAATGCTTTGATGGCAGGCACTTTGAATAAAGAGAGGTGCTGCCTGTTCTGGAGATAGGCTGATATTGCGGTCAAATGGACACGTATAGAGGTGTATGCCAGATTGCATCGGTATAGGTGTAAGAGGTAACAAATGATGTTTTGGATAGATGCGTCTAGCGGGTTAATGGCATTATTATTGCAATAAATGACGAACCTTTTCCATTTGGCTGCATAGCAAGCTCTGGTAGTGGGTCTTCTAGCCTCCTTAATGATGTCCATACAGTCAGGTGGCAGGTTTAGGTAGCCAAACTCTAGGACTTCAGGAGCCAGATCGCCAGGTTCAGCTGTTGCGGATCTGGGTGCTGAATCTCTCCATGGTTCTGCGTCAAATGCGCGGGTTTGATCCGCAGCCGTTGATGCGGCACCACGGAAAGTTCGAGAAAAGTGGTGTACCATGGCTGGCGCGCCCACGTTGGAGCAACCAGGACGAGTGTCAGGGAGTGTTGTCTGAGTTTGCGAGCCACCAGCGGTATCAATGGCGCTGGGGGAAAAGCGTACGCAAATCTGCCGGACCAGTTCATCCATATCGCATTGCCCTGCGATTGTGGATGTGGGAACCTGGCGGTAAAGCTTTGGCATTTTGCGTTTTCGCTTGTGGCGAATAGGCCTATCTCTGGATGACCCCATTGCTGGAAGTACGGTTGGAGTACTGATGGGTGTAACTCCCACTCGTGCATCTGGTGGCTGTGTCTGCTGAGCAGATCCGCCATCTGGTTGTCCTTGCCGGGGAGGTGTTCCGCCATGAGGAACATGTTCCTCTGAATGGCCCACTTCCACATGCTCTGAGCCAGATGAGACAACTGTGGAGAGTGTGTTCCTCCCTGCTTCTGTATGTAGTACATGGCGGTCATGTTGTCCGTCCGGATCAACACGACTTTGTTGCACAAGTGTACTTTGAATGCTTTCATAGCCAGGAAGATGGCCATCAGTTCCAGAAGGTTGATGTGCATCTTCCGTTGTTGTGTTGTCCATAGTCCCTGCACTGTGTAGTTGAGTACATGAGCTCCCCATCCCTGGAGAGACGCGTCCGCTGTCAGTATTATTTGTGGAACAGGCTCTCGGAACGGTCGGCCCTTGCAAAGGTTTTGTGGATTCCACCAATGCAGAGAGTTGTATGCCCGACCGCTCACCAACACTAGGTCTTTCAACTGTCCTTGAGCCTGATTCCACTGACGTGCTAAGCACTCCTGAAGCGGGCGCATATGTAGTCTCGCGTGTGGGACTATGAAAATGCAGGAGGCCATCATGCCTATCAACTGCATGAACACTCGCGCGGGAAGGGAGTGTTGTGGTTCGAACTTGGAAATCAGCATTTGCATGCTGTTGATTCTCACCAAATTTGGCTGAGCTGTGGCCGCCAGAGTGTCTATAGTCGCACCTAGGTACTATTGTACGTGTGCGGGTTGGAGATGGGATTTTGGGTAATTTAGTGAGAACCCCAGACTGTGAAGGAGGTGAATGGTGCGGGACATGTGGCTGGCACATTGTTGGGCTGACTTTGCTTGAACAAGCCAGTCGTCCAGGTAAGGGTAGACGTGTATGTGCTGCCTCCGTAGATGTGCCGCCACAGTAGCTAGGCACTTCGTGAAAACTGTTGTCACGCCGAAGGGAAGGACTTTGAATTGGTAGTGCTGCCCTTGAACAGTGAACCTGAAGTATTTTTTGTGTGAGGGGTGAATGGGTATGTGGAAATACGCATCTTTGAGGTCCAGTGTGGCCTGGAAGTCTCCCTGCTTGAGCAGCTTGAGCAGCGGGAGGACTTGCTGTAAAGTGAGCATGTGAAAATGCTCGGAGAGAATGTAGCGGTTCAGGGGTCTCAGGTCTAGTATAGGTCTGAGTGACCCGTCCTTTTTCGGTATTAAAAAGTACAGGGAGTACACCCCCGTGCCTTGCTCGTGGACGGGTACGACCTCTATTGCGCCTTTTAGTAGCATACTTAGCACTTCCTGCTGTAAGAGCGTTAAGTGCTCTGAGGACATAGGACGGTGTTTTGGAGGTATTGTGGGTGGAGTCGAGGTTAATTCTAGGCAGTAACCGTGTTTGACAATATCTTTGACCCACCTGTCCGTGGTGATGGAGTTCCACGTGGACAGGAACCTTTGTAGCCTTCCCCCGACAGGTGTTGTGGTCGGGAGGAAGGGAGAGGGCGTCACTGTTTGTTCTTGGGGGGAGGACCTGGTGTTGCCGTATCCGCGTCCTCTGCCCTTTGAGCCACGATAACCACCCCGTGTGTTTTTATCGTAGGAACCTTGTGTGTTTCCTTTGTTGTAGGTTTGCTGTGACCCCTGTCCTCTACCTACTCCTCTATTTCCGGGGCGACGAAAGGAGCCGCTCCGAAAGGACTGCGTTTGGAGAGCCCCCATGGACTTTGCAGTGTCTGTGTCCTTTTTTATTTTCTCTAGGGTGGTGTCAACCTCTGGCCCGAATAAGTAGTCGGGGTTGACAGGCTGGTTGAGGATGTTATTTTGTATCTCAGGTTTGAATCCGGAGATTCGTAACCAGGCGTGTCGTCGCAACATGACGCTAGTGTTTATGGCTCTGGCAGCTGTATCCGCGGCATCCAGTGCACACTTAATGGATGCGTTTGTGAGGAGTTGCCCCTCCCTAATGAGGATCTCTGCTCCCTCTTTGAATTGGTCAGGGAGATGTTGGAGTAATTGTTTTAATGTGTCGTAGTGTGCCCGATCGTAGCGAGCGAGGAGCGCCCGAGTATTGGCAATTCGCCATATGTTAGCTGCCTGGGCCGCAACCCGTTTGCCGGAGGTCTCTAGCACCTTGGACTCTTTGTCCGGGGGAGGAGCATCACCTGTAGTTTGCGAGTGTGCCCGTTTGCGAGCATTCGCAACTACTATGGAATCCAGAGGTAACTGGCCTCTAATGTAGGTAGGGTCCCCAGGCGCCGACCTGTATTTCTTGTCGATCCTGGGGTTTATTACTCTTGCCCTGGTAGGTTCCTTGAAGATGTCCTTTGCTGGTTTGAGGACACCCTTTAACATGGGTAGAGTTTTTATTTTCCTTTCTGAGGATGCGAAAGTATCCATGAGAAAGTCGTCCTCGACGGTGTCAGAGTGGAGTTGCACACCATGATTGGCCGCAGCACGTTCAATGAGGGCGTTGAATGCGGCAGTGTCCTCAGTGGGAGACGTTTTTGCTCCATAGAGTTGCGGGTCCTGTGTATCCATAGGTGCACCCGAGTCTACAGGGTCATCCCAAGCTTGGTCAGTGTCCTGTTGTCCTTCAGGGTCCATCTCTCCGGGGTAGGGGACGTGGTCACCTAGGTAGTCAGTCCTCCAAAACGTCTGTTTCGGAGTGTGTGGGAGAGAAGGACTGTGGATCTTGGTAAGAGGAATGGAGAGGTTCGTAAAGAACTGGTTCCGAAGCCACTGGCAGCTTTTTCTTAAGCGGGATCCGGTAGGAGTCCAAAGCTGGCTCGGAAGTTATTCTCCTCTTGTGGAGCATCATCCTGCCGGTGTCGGCGTCGATGATGTGTGATGGTGATGTCTCTGCAGGAGAGCGTTCGGCAGGCGTGATCGTGGTGTGGGTGACCCATGTCCTGATTTGGAACAGTTTCGGGGCCGTGGATGGCGGCAGGCCAAAAGTGATGTTGGCTGGTGCCGAGGAGGCTGGTGGAGCTTTTACCGGCTCGGAGCCTGACGTGTCCTGGGGGACTGCTTTGTGTTGGACGCGTTGCGCAGCAACTGTCCGCACCTGGAGCGCCATCGAGTCTTTTGCGCCGACCGGTTCTGTAGAGGCGGGCGTGGACTTCTTCGGCGCCAGTGGGTCATCGAGTCGAAGAGTGGTAGTGGCCGTCGACGTCGTTGATGAGTGTGCCTTTGGTGGTGCTGTCGAAGCGGTGTGAGACGCAGCAGGCAGTTTGACCTTTGGGGTCGGCGCAGATTGTTTCGGTGCCGGGAGCCGAGTAGGTTTGGTGGCACCGAAGGTCTTTTTCCATGTGTTGGCGCCGACGTCGGCTGCTGCAAGCTCAGCACCGAAGTCTCGTTTGGTGCGGTCGGTGCCGACGGGTTTTGCTGGCGTCGAAGGTGTGGTGGGCCTCGATCCGACCAGCATCACTTTTGGTTTCGGTTTCTGGTGAACCAATACAGCTTTTGGTTTCGAAGAAGGGAAACCAGCCGTTTTGGGTAGTAATGGCTGCCGCTGAATGTCCGAGGCCGGGCCAGAGGGCGGGGCCGAAGAACTGCGGGATAGGTCTTGGGTAAGGCCCGAAGGCGATCCCTCGACCGGAGCCATAGACTGGCGCACTGGAATATCCTCAGTCTGTATGGGTAGTCCGTGCTCGTCACTGGAGCTACTCTCTTCGGCCCCTAAGGCCTCATCGTAGTCTCCTACCTCGGTGTCGGCTTCATCTCTGTGAAAGAGTCGTTCTTCGACGTCCTCCGATCCGGAGTCGTGTTCGGAAGCGGGGCTGGAGGGTAGGTTCTCCACGTCTTCGACATCTTCGTCCTCGGCGCTGAAGATGTTGGTCGGGGCCGGTGCCGCTTGCTGCGCTTCGAGTCTCGCTGCTCGTCGATTCCGGAGAGTCTTCTTGGATCGGAATCGGGCACAGGCCATACATGTAGACTCGTCGTGATCCGGTGAAAGGCATTTGTTGCACACCGGGTGGACGTCGACATGGGGATATTTCGCATTGCATACAGGACACCGCTTGAATGGTGTCCTCGATTCCATCGTCGATGGTCGGGTAAGATGCGAAAAAAATTGGTTCTGGAAGTTAGTAAACTAACAAAGATACTATCGATACCGATCGGGAACAGTACCGACGCGAACTAAAGGCCTTTTGGCCTGGGAAAAGTTTTTCCTAACTTGAGTCAAGATAAGCACATCCGAACCCAATGGCGGAAAAAAACAATCTGAGGATGGAGAGGATGCCCATGCGCACTGTAGTCCAGGGGAGGAGTCACCTATCCCAGGATACTTCGAAGACTCTTCCAGGACAACAACGTGCAAACATCCGGACCCAACACTAGGCGGCGATCTATGCACAGATATGAATTCAGCAGCCCACATGCCTCGAACATATATATTTAACATCCTTAGGAGCCAGGAGAATGTGGAAATGGTATGATTCACTTGGGCCTTGAAGCTAAGTTCCGTGTCCAACATGACTCCCAGATTCTAAGCCTTTTCACTCGGGACAGGAGAGCATCCCAAAGATTGAGGCCAGCAGTTACGGTTTCATTTGATTGTCCCTGATCCGAATATCACCTCCTCCGTCTTCCCCCCGTTAAGTTTAAGGAGGTTAGCAGACATCCAGTCTGCTACTCCGGACATGCATCCACGGACATTCTCGGACCATGAGCCCAGCCCCTTAGAGATGGTAACCATAATTTGTGTATCATGTATTTTGCAAGCCAAAAATAGTTAACCTCAAAATAGTCTGAATGCATACACGTATCCATCAGTCTACGTAGGCTGTTAACTTTTATTATTAAAAGGTTTCCTGGGTTAATAAGGAATAATTTCAAAATACGCATTTGTAACATGTGCTTCCAATACCCCACTGATACACTATTCTTTAAAGTTCATGCATTTACTAGATGGCTTATTTCATCAAATCACAAACTTCACTTACACAACTTAATATTGTCCACTGAATCTGAAAAGACCAATCTAAACCATCCAGGTTCATAGCAGTAAAATGCTTGACCGGGGCTGATGTACAGTTTTTCTTCAAGAAGTGTCCACCATAATTCCAGTTCGGATTCAAACGTTCGAGTCTTCATCAACTACAAGTATGAGGCAAAAATGTGTTAGAAATAAAAATTTAAAAAACCCTGTCTATTTTAAAATGCAGTTTTGGTGAACAAACTTCAGCACCACAATTAGGGGACGGATTTTCAGGATAAATACTTATCAGTAAGAAACTAGCTACTTCTTTATGACAATTAACATTTTAGGTATGGATCGTATAAACTATAAGTCAACTTGACCAATGTAAGATCACAATGCCCAAGTATATAGGTGCCACTTTTAAACTCTTTGTTTGCACCCTCATACTTTGCTTGATTTTTTTTAAACATACATTTGTGACACCTCCCTTTCTTCACCAGGGAGGGTCCAACATGCATAATTATTACTACAGGTAAGCAGCTAGTTACTTTGCAGCACATATCTATTTTAGGAGCACATGCTGTGCACAGATTATATAGGGGTCTCCTCCTCCACACTGGGTCTCTGGTGCCCTGTTGTGGATGGAATCTTGAAGGATACAAGTAAGATAAAAAATTTCAATCATTAAGCTAGGGATGAATATTTAGCACAAACATCAGAGTCAGAACTGAAAGATATAGAATTTACTTAAATAATATTAAAATTTCCATTTAAGCCCTTATTACAAGCACCTCTAAAATTATGATGGGGCTGGTCACTAGTGACCTATACCATTAGACTGTTGAATTCCAGGGAAATCCTGCTGTTCTGTGGTGCATTACCCAGGGCTATCACCTGCTCTATGCGGATGAAGTTTCCTGGAAAAGTACTGGGGGGGGGGGGGGGGGGGGGGGGGGAACATGTGGGAACCGCACAGTAAATCAGACTGCTACATGTTATCCTCCAACAAGTTGTATGCTCTGTTATTTCCCTCATCCCAGAATTACCGGGACCCCCCCAATAATGGTAATTCAGAAGAGACATAATTTGGATTGTCCAGACCACTAATAACGAGGGTCCTATTTGGCATCATGCTGCATCTACAGATGCCTGAATTTTTAGATCAAGAGATTCTACGTTTTGACTTTATTCTGCTCACTTAAGATTGGTTAATGGCCTTCTTGAAAGTTACCAAAATCTAGAATGGACACTTAAATGGCTGAAGCATACCTCCCTATAAAAAAAAAAAATCTGATTTAAAAGCACTACTTCAAATATTCTGTAATAGCAGTTTTGGTTAATTTTCCCTCTATCACCATCCCATCTACCCTGAACATTGTAATGGAGGAGCTGGTAAGAAGTAATTTTAAATGAAAATGCAACTATTAGTGTTTGAAAGCTTTTTACAAGTGGGACCTCAAACCATAACCTGTGGGGGAGCCTAATTACTCATAGTTTTACCGCTCTTCAAGGACATTCAACTCCAGTGATTTGTGAACTATATAAATGTTCTAACAGACTACCAAGATCAGCGAACACAGCCACTGTAGCTTGTTGTATAGTAGTTTTTGAAGAAAGTCTCTTCTTCTGGCTACATTGCAAAGATATTGTAGTTTTTGTAGTCCAGTATGGAAATCGATTTACTCTACTTCCAGAGAAAGTGGGCAGTACTCTCTCCAAAAATATAAGGCCAGAAGTATCAATACACTGTTTTGCGATTCCCTAATTGCGAATCATTGCGATTCGCAATTAGGAAATCGCAAAACGGCATGCATAAAAATGTGTTGAACACTTTCTGCAATTCCTAGGAGGTCGCAAATGACCTACCTGATGAATATTAATGAGGTAGGTCGCAATTTGCGGCCTCCTAAGGATCGCTAAAATTACAGGGATGGTGGCCTGCTGGGGTCAGCAGACCACCATGTCCGTGATTGCTTTTAAATAAAGCAATTATATTTCGTAAAGCAGTCCGTTTTCCTGAAAGTAAGACCGGATGCTTTACAAAAATAAATATGAATAGTGTTACTTTCATTTTTTAAGAGCAGGCAGTGGTCAGTGGGACCACTGCCTGCTCTTAAAAAATGCTTCCCAAATATTCACAAAGGGGAAGGGATGTCCGTTGGGGACCCCTTCTCAATTGCGAGTGGGTTACCACCTGCTTGAAATAGGTGGTAAAATGTGAATGTTTTGCGACCGCATTTCAGTCACAAAACATTTCTACATACCGATGCGATTCGGTATTGGTAAGTTACGCCCAAAACACACCCCTTTCTAATAGTGAATGTCAAACCCATTTTGCGATTCGGTAACAGGTTACCGAATCGCAAATAGGATTTGCTGTATCTGAAAAGCATAATTTGCTGTGAATCGGCCCAATTGCAAAGACAAAAATCCTTGAGGCATGTGCCCTAAGTGTTTTCTGAAGATTCCAGAGCAGAACATTTGGATTCAGGCTTTTCAAAGTTGGGGCTAAAAGCATTACCAAATTATGGTACAGAGAAATGTACATCCATAGTGATAAAATTTGGTTGGAAAATCATGGTAATTCAATTTGGAAGCAGTTCATAATTCCGAAGACTCAGAGGCAGTGAGGACCTGAAGAGATGATGACCCGTATTAGAATTCACATTTTCTCTCTCCCCCCTGTGTCCCCCGGAGCACAGAGGTGGCCAGAACTGTGGGTTCTGGGACCACCAGATTAGAGCATGCTTGCTGAAACACGAAGGTGTCAATTCCTAAAAGCTAGGCTTTACAGAAGAGACTAATTGCACAAGTTTGTGTAACGATATATCTGTAAGAGACATTAGTTAGTGATAGATTCCTTACCTTAGAATATCCCCAGGCGTCAGACTGGATCCGGAAAGTTTTGCTAGCAGTACCCCTGCGCGTCAGAGGGTGGCATCGTGCTGCTTTGCGTCTGTCGCTGGCGACGTAAGCACTGAGATGACGTCACGGAGACTACTTCGGCGCCACCCATGCACGCTGATGTCAGTTCTGTACACTACTTTCCGCGCCAGGAACGCAGAGCCATGCAAGAAACTGACCACTGGTGCCAAGAAACTAGGGCCCTGAAGGGGATGACCTTAACCCTAGAAATCAGTTCGCAGAACGGGGAGATGGGTGGGGCGGTAAGGAATCTATCACTAACTAATATCTCTTACAGATATGTCGTTAAACAAGTAGTAACTTGTGTATCTGAAAGAGACACGTTAGTGATAGAGTCCTTACCTTAGAATAGATACCCCAGCAATACCAACCCCGGTGGTGGGTCTGCGAAAAGATTACACCAGAAAGTCACGGAGAACAGAACAGCCAAAGAAGCCGTCTCTCCGGACTGGACTGTCAAGGCAGTAATGCTTGCTGAACGTGTGCAGCGAAGCTCATGTAGCTGCCTGACAAATGTCCTGAAAGGGGACGCCGCGTCCCAAGGCAGTAGTGGCTACCGTCGCCCTGGTAGAATGGGCACGCAGCCCCACAGGAGGCTCCTTCTTAGCCAACGGATAACAGGCCTTGATGCAGAGAACGACCCACCAAGAGATGGTCCGCTTGTGCACAGCCCAACCTCTTTTGGCGCCCACCTAGCCAACAAAGAGCTGGTCATCCACCCGGAACTGTCGTGTGCGCTGCAGGTAGAACGACAGCTCACGTTTTGGGTCCAGATGGTGGAGCCTCTCTTCCTCTTTTGAAGGATGCGGAGACAGAAAGAAGGTGGGCAAAGTGATAGTCTGCCTGATGTGGAAGGGAGTGACAACCTTTGGCAAGAAAGGACGGGTCCTTAAAACCACCTTTTCCGGATGAACAGAAAGGAAAGGAGGTTTGGAAGAAAGAGCCTGGAGCTCACTCACTCTTCTGGCAGAGGGGATAGCTACCAGGGAGGTCGTCTTGAGAGTGAGAAGACGCAAAGGACAGGTATGAAGGGGCTCGAAGGGAGCGCACATCAGATATGTCAAGACAAGATTTAAGTCCCGTTGAGGCATTTTGAAAGGCACGGGAGGAAACGTGTGCGTAATGCCTTTCAGGAAAAGGTTAACAACTGGGGACTTAAGGAGAGAAGGCGGATCTGGAAGCCGAAAAAAAAGGCAGAGATGGCCAAAAGAGATCCTTTGATAGTGCCCAGAGCAGAGCTCTGCCGGGCCAAAGAAAGAAGGAACATAAAGACTTCAGAAAGAGTGGCAGAAAGGGGATCCACAGTCTTAGCTGTGCACCATGCCACAAACTTGTTCCACCTGCAGGCGCATACCGTCTTAGTGGAGGGATGCCTGGCTGCCAGAATGACATCACAGACTTCGGGAGGAAGATCGAAAGCTGTCAAATGTCGCCGCTCAATCTCCACGCATGGAGGTGCAGGCTGGACAGGTTCGGTTGGAGGACTGTACCCTGCCTCGGCTACAGAAGATCCTCCCGAAGAGGCAGTCGGATCGGGGAAAATCGATCGCCATGCTGAGTAGCTCGTGATACCAGTATCTTCGTGCCCAATCCGGAGCCACAAGGATGACTTGGGCCCGGTCGCGCTGAATCTTCTACAACACTCTGAGCAGAAGTGGTATCAGCGGAAAGGCGTACAATAGACCACAACTCCACTCGCGGCGAAAAGCGTTGCTGAGCAAGTGCAGCCTTGGAAATTCCAACGCGCAGAACTGAAAACATGTGCGCGTTCTCTTCGGTGGCGAAAAGATCTAACCAAGACTCTCCCCACTGTTAAAAGAGACCTTGCACCACGTCCGAGCTCAGACGCCATTCGTGATCCATCAAGCACCGGCGCTTGAGTTTGTCCTCTCTGGCGTTCAGGGAACCTGCCAGGTGTTAAACTATCAAGGTGATGCCTTGATGTTCCAGCCATGCCCAGAGGCGCAGAGCCTCCAGACATAGGGTCCAGGACCCCACCCTGCCCTGTTACTTGCAATACCACATGGCGGTGGTGTTGTCCGTGAACACCTGCACCACACTTCCCCGGGCAGAGGAAAGGAATGCCTTCAATGCAGGCCGGATCGCCCGAGGCTCCAACAGATTGATATGGAGCCGGGACTCCGCCAGAGACCAGAGGCCTCTGATCTCCGTCTCTCCCAAATAGCCTCCCCATCCCAGGAGGGACGCATCCATCACCACTGTGTGCTCCGGTTGGGAAAGGAAGAGGGATCTGCCATGGACCCAATCGCTATTCGTGAGCCACCACTGCAATTGCCGTGCAGTGCCCTCCGAGATCTGGACATGATCGGACAGGCTGCTCGGAAGGATAAACCCGAAACAGCATCGAATCCAGAACCGCTCCAAGGAAGGGGAGCTTCTGAGAGGGACTCAGGTGAGACTTCGGCACGTTGATGGAGAACCACAGCAAATACAGGAGGTCGGCCGTAGTCTGAAGGTGGTTGACGACTGCCTGGGGTGAGCCTGCCTTCAACAACCAGTCCTCGAGGTAAGGGAAGACGGACACCCCTGACCTGCGCAGATGAGCTGCGACCACCGCCATCACTTTCGTGAACACCCGAGGGGCGCTGGTAAGGCCAAAGGGGAGCACAGCAAACGGAAAATGCTCCTGGCCTACCGTGGACCACAGGTAACGCTGGTGGGTCTGCAGGAAGGGGATGTGAAAATATGAGTCCTGCAAGTCCAACACTACCATCCAGTGTCAAGGGCAGCCAGGACCTGAGCCAGAGTCCGCATCTTGAACTTCTCCTTCTGGAGGAAGCGATTGACGTTCGAGGTCCAGGATGGTGCACAGGCTCCCTTTGTCCTTCTTGGGGACCAGAAAGTAGTGGGAACAACCACCACTCCCTACTTCCGGCCCAGGAACGCACTTGATGGCCCCCTTGGCCAAGAGGGCCTTGACTTCCTGCTGGAGAAGTACCAAGTGATCCCCCGACATGTGGTGGCACCGAGGTGACATGGCTGGAGGGGAGGACTGAAAGGGAAGGGAGTAAACCCTGCAACACCCACTTGTCCGATGTAATATCGCACCAGTGGGGAAGGTGGTGGCGGATCCTGCCACCCACCGGCGTGGGTTGCACCACAAAGCTCGGATTAGGAGGGTTTGGAGCTAGAAGCAATGGGACGGAGGCGGACTGACCCCCACGCGGATTCCCAGACCCACCCCTGCGGAAGCCTCGGCCGCGCTGAGGCTGGTTCTACACAGGTTTGCTGAAGGAACGTGCCTGGGCGCCTCTGCCGTGGCCACGAAAGGAACGAAAGCCAGGAGTGGCCGGGCTCTTTGCAGAAAGGCCCAAGGACTTGGCCGTGGCTCGCGAGTCCTTAAAACGCTCCAGTGCACTGTCGGCCTTATCGCCAAACAGGCGAGTGCCATCAAAGGGCATGTCCATGAGCAAGCTCTGGACATTGGGCGAGAACCCGGTAGATCGCAACTAGGCGTGGTGACGCAGCGCCACAGTCGTAGAAATCTCCCTACCTGTCCAAACCACACTGAATGGCGAACTTCGCCACATCTTTACCCTCAGCAACAGCTTGGGACAGCATAGCGTGGATCTCCTTAGGACACTGAGGCAACACCTGTACAACTGTCTCCCACACCACGTGGGAATAGCGGCCTAATAAGCAGGCGGTGTTCACTGACCGCAGCCCTAAGCTGGCCGAAGAGAACAACCTCTTACCGAACTGCTCCAGCTTCTTAAGAGTCCTTATCAGGCGGGGGCCATGGGAAAGGCACTCTGACATCAAGGCTTGGATGACCAGGCTCTGTTACAGGCCATCCCGTGGGTCCGTTGTCAGGAACGAACGGCGGCCTTCCTGAAGAAAAACTACATCCCCAGAGGTCTGTGCGGCGCACCTGGGACGTGCCTACGCATTTCCAGCACGTGATGACGTTTCCCGAGGCGCGCGGTGGTGAAGAGGGGAACAGACGCGCTAGGCTGTGTCGGATATTCCTAACGGTTCCTGAGGTGCAGGAAGGCCAGGCGAGAGAGAGGCGGTCACGGTTGGGTAAGGGTGCTCATGCACAGTGAAGTTTGCTCATAGAATTCTAACATTGTGCTGGTACAAGTCTTTGCTTCAGACACGCGATCCTACCAAGCTGTCATCTCATGCTGAGTGCGAGTGTGTTTAAAGGATCTACGGATGTACGGCGTGTATGAGAGCGAGAGAGTGTGCGAATTCGCACCGTGAGGGAAATGGCTTCTTTCTGTGAAAAACGATCAAAAGAATACGCGCCGTGAGGGAAACGGCTATATTGCAAAAGATACGATTGTATAACTAAATCCCGCTATACTCTGAGGAAAAGAGTAGAGAGGCGGAAACGAACTATGGTTCATGGTGGAGCACGGAGTGCCGAAGCCGGGGTGCGAACCGGTAACTAAGTGCATTAACATTCCATGGGCGAAGCCGTGTTGAGAAACGGTGGAGGAGGTTAGGGAATCAGAGTGCTTCCAGAAACTGTCATGGATGTAAAAATCCTTTTGGTAAAAGTGTCAGGTTCATTGTTGGGAAAATATGGTAACTAACCAATCTGCAGTAAATCCCATGAACCACTGCACTGTTCAAGACATTCTATTAATTCCTGGTTATTTTCTTTTACAGGTACTATAGCTTCCTCCAGGCTGTTCACATATATACTGTCTAGAATACGCATAGATCTCAGGTATAACCGTGTGCTTACTTTTGCAGGTCTCCCTCCCCGCTGTCCCCATCCTTTCCTTCCCTCACTTGATCCGCTCTCTCTCTTGTGCTATTATATCTATCAGAGAGGAAACGATCAAGGGGTGGAACCCTTTTGAGCAACGAACCAATCCTGAAGAGGTCCAAGGATTCCACTCGAAGCTATCGGAGCTGACAGGCTCTCAGGTGTAGGATGAGTGGTCGGAAACGGAGGTCGCCAGGTGCCGGGCGATGACGCCTGGCGACCTTCTTATCCACAGGGGTCCCTGTGGCTGGCCGTGACAAAGTGCCCAACAAGAAGTCAGTGAGGGAGTCGTTAAAAGGGAGCAGGGGCTCCGACGAAGTGTACGCCATCTGGAGCACCTCAGTGAGGAGATTAGTTTTGAGGGTCACCGTAGGAAGGTTGAGGACCTCAGCTGCCAGACGGAGCACCATCGTGTAGGAGGCACCCTCCTCCATGGTATTCGGGGGAGAGGAAAACACCGGGTCAGAAGAGATGTCGAGGTCACCGGTGTCCTCCAAGTCGTCCACCCAGTCCTGCTCGGAGTCACACTGACGGGCAAGAGGGTCCTCGGACCCCTCCCAGTCGTCCTCCACCTCTGTTGCATGGGAAACAGACCGCAGCAGCAGAGCTGGAGCCGGAAAAGGAACATATGGAGCCGGAAAAGGAACATACGGCGTCGGAAACAGCGGCGGGAACGGTGCCGGCCGGGGCCGAGCCGGCGCTGCATCCCAATGCGGATCCCAGGCAGGAACAAAATGGTCCTGGAACCGGGGCAAGGGCAGAACAAACGGCACCCACTGCGGTGCGGGAGGCGCAGCAGAGGGTGGCGCCGGTGCCGGCAGCGCTGGACCTTGTGGCGCCGGGGCCGGAGCCAATGGCGCAGGATCCTGTGGCACCAAAGCTGGATCCGCCGACGGCCCCACAGGACCTGGACACGGGCCGCGGGGCCCGAAGGCGCACCAGCAGGAGACAGAGGCCTAAAAAGGCAGTCCATGGTAGCAAGAAATTCTTGCACCTGTTCGAGAGTCGCCGAAGGACCTGGGTAAGGCAGGTAGACCGCGGGACTCCCAGGCTCCAAAGGAGCCACAGGGGCAGAACCCCTGTCTCCCTTGTCCGCATCCGAGGACCAACAGGGGGACGTCCGAGAGCGAACTCGCTTCTTCGACTTCTTTTTATGTCGTCGCTTACCCGAATCCGAGGGAGAAGACTTGAGCCCTAGGAGCGACGACTGCGGCCTCGGGAACAGTCCCTGGACCTGGAATGGCGCTGGGACGAGTGTCGGACCTCCAGAAGCTTCCGGCGCCACTCCCTCAAGGCCTTCGGGCCATGGAGTCGTGATCGGTCTCCAGCTAGTAGAGGCAAACATCGTGGGGGTCCGCCACCGACATATTGTGTCGGCAGGCCCCACAAGACTTAAATCCAAGAATCCCTACGTGCACCAAGGAGAAAAGGAGACAAAAAGTCTCAAAAAGGGTAGTCAAAAAGTGACTAAGGTACGTGCTCTAACCGGATCTGTGCTTGCTGGCGCGGAAGAAAGAACTGACGTCAGCGCGCATGGGTGGCGATTAAGTAGTCTCTGTGACATCATCTCGGCACTTACGACGCCAGCGACGGACGCGGAGCCGCAAGACACCACCTACTGACGCGCAGGGGTACGGCTAGCAAAACTTTCCGGATCCAGTCTGACGCCTGGGGATATTCTAAGGTAAGGAATCTATCACCAGTGTGTCTCTTTCAGATACATTCCTCAGTGCAATCCATTGATTGATTTATATTTTGCCAGTCAAGTTTGAACTTAGCTCTATATTCAGTGATAAAAGGCCTAACAGGATTAGCTGGTGTGATTCTTCAGTGTTCAAATTAGCTAACACTATGCGAGTTATGGTGCGGATGGCTTCTGTGCAAGTTATGGTTCATGGTACTAACCATAACTGGTAACTTACTGCGTTTTATTTTGAACAGCGACCATAACAGAACTTGAACTGTGCTTTTTTTATTGAGTCCGTCTCTCTATGTATACATTTACATTCCTACACACATGTACGTATAAACACACTCCCCCCAACGTTGCTCACTATAGGGAGAGATTTTAAATTGCAGGCGTTTAAAAAGGGACATCACAAGTGCAAACAGCCAGTTTTTAAAGTAAGTTGTGTGGTTACAGTAGTTTTGCATCCCAATAAAATGTTATGCTACTTTCTCTCAATACTAAAGTCTATACTAGTGTATAATATTTGCTAGAAACATGCTTACTTTTCGGAAGTCAGCCCATACGAATAGTCCCCCGCAGCACCTGTGAACAGGTATTCCAATCTCATTAAGCCCAGTAACAAGAAAGTTCTGTGCCTCTCGGAGTCGCCGTTTATTGGTTGGAAAAAACACATTATCTAACCAATCTGTTAGGAGAGAAAGGAGAAAACGTATGTTATTTTTCTACGCTATACAGTTGAGCAAAGCTAGAAGTAGTGATATATACATTTTTTGCTTACCTCTATCACTGATCATTTCACTTAAAACATACTGGATAGGGCCTGCGCACTGGTGGAAAGATGCGAGCTTCGTAACTGCTCGGCAAACTTGTTGGTTTGCGGTGTGCAACACTCCAACTCTGACGCCAGCCATTGCAAAATCCTTAAAGGAAGGAAGGATTCATGTGTTAATAAACCTCTACAAAAACGCATTGTTTCTATGTTAAAGTGGAACTTGGACCAAAAAAGTATTTTAGTCCAAGTTGCACTCTTTTACAAACAAACTGCATAAGTAGCAGGTCTGAATCATATCGTTGCAAGTACAGCATTTTCCATCCAACATTTGTGCATAATTCATCTTATTGAACACAATATTACAAAACACTTCGATCACATAATAAATGGAAATATTGCGGTTCGAATAAGCTATTATATCAAAAATAAGACAAAAACAAAGCTACATTAAGTGCTGCGCTGTTCAAAAATGCAACAGTTCAAAATAAAGGTGGGTTTCCTACTGCAAGTGTTTACACAGTTGTGCCTGCTGTGGTGTACAGTTCTTCCATGGTTTTATTTCCAGGTGTACCACACAGTGAATTTAGGGGCTTGTTTCAGGACACCACGCAAGAAAGAGGAACTTACGTAGGGTGCCACCAGCAAAGAGATAGGTTGTTAATTAGCAATTCGGCTATCCAGTTGCCAAGGGAGTGCAAGGGACAAAGGGCTCTTGAATGGTGTTTACGTTCTCTCAATATAGGTTTCTAGTTACTGTCAAGTTGCTCACAGTATAAATCGGAAACTCAAGTTTGAAGTCGCAGCTTAGGGTTTGCACAAAATTAAATTTGAAGAGCTTATAAAACCTCAGCAGCCAATGTAAAATGGTGCCCAATACCAACACTGTCCATTGCATTGGTACAGTATTTGTTGGTGGCAAAACACAGCGGAACGTTTACAATTTAATAACATTTCTGCTGAGGTTTCAGTCTGGTGTAAAAGCAAAGGTCACTACAGATGGTTCTGATTTTTGCACTAGAGATAACAGCCACACAATTACGGTTGCACATGGAAATTGTTCTAGCGTACCTACAGCTGATCAAATGGAAATTTGAATGAATTTACTTGATAATACCTGGTCAGGGATACCTAAATGCTTATCTTCAGGTTGGGTTTGTTATGCTAAAGTATTGTTCTTCTGCCAAGCCCATCCATGTATTGTGATATTTATTTTATACACAATAGCAGTTTTGTGGTGAGGTAATTAGTGTACTGGCGTGCACATGAAAGAAATCGTACCCGTTCATAGTTTGACTATCTACAATGTGTGCAAATAAGGATTTCTTGAGAACAAGAACTTCCCAAAAATAGAGGGGGGATATGGTTACTTTCAAACAAACAAAAAAGAAAACCACGAAGACTGTAGAATATTGCAGCAATAGTATGCGAATCTGTCAGACAATAATATGTACAAATATTTAACTTAGCCCACCCAGTTTTGCAGCTGCTGCGTCCAACCAGCAAACGCAAGGAGATGGACAGAGCGCTGAAACTTTTCAGACACTCACCCCCAGTCACAAATCTGGTTTGAATCCATCATTGTTCTTTAGCTCACTACGCCACCCCAATTCAGACCCAGCTATATGCAAATCAGTCTTGACCCTGTGCCTCATGGGAACAGTCCAGCCCGAACTACCAAGCCATGTCTTCCCTGGACCGGAAACAAGCATCCTGGTTTTGGGTTAACACCACATATCAGCCAAGATAGCTTGAATCCAGTGGCAAAGTGAGCAAGGGACCCACGTCTAGGCATACCCTGCCAACTTAGGGCGAAAAGAGCAAACACAAGGAGATGATGGACGGAGCGCTGAAACTTTTCAGACACTCACCCCTAGTCATGTGTTGAGCAACCCCTCCCTCTCCCCCCCCCCCCCCCCAAAAAAAAATGGAAATCATGTCAACTTTCGCACCCTGAGAACATTTCGTCGCCTACCCTTATATGAGGTCAAAAAAAAATGCATCTGCAGCCTTTGCAATGCATGCAGCCAATCTGCGCCAACACCAGAGTTGCAAGAAGATGGTGTCCACCCGGTCTATGTTTTTGGATAGCTTAAGGAAGAAGTTAGATAACGAAAAGTTTCTTACCTGTCGGTGTAGTTTTGCAGCTTGAAGATCTTTCTGGATTCACTATGCTGTGCATTATTCCGCGATCTTGTGGTTGGGTCCGGATTCGTAGTCTTTTCTTTGTTTTTTTTTGTTTTTTTTTTTTTGTAGCCCAGGTGGGCGTCGACGTCCACCATTTGGTGCACCTCCCGTGACGTCGTCGTGCTTCCTGCGGAAGTCCCACCTTTGGGGCGCCATCTTCGGGTTCTTTTTTCCCTTTTTTTTTTTTTTTTTTTTTAAACCCTAGGCGATTGATTAATCCTTTTGTCCATATTTCTGTACGTTTCCACTTCTTTGATCCTATCCATTTCACCCCCTCTTCCTCCAGCCTCATCTTCCTGGCGGAGGTGGGTGGGTTCGCTAGTGAATCCAGAAAGATCTTCAAGCTGCAAAACTACACCGACAGGTAAGAAACTTTTCGTTTTGCAGCGTGAATCTTTCTGGATTCACTATGCTGTGCATAGATTTTGTAGCGGTTTTCCTACTTTTGCGGTGGCTGGGTGGAAGATGATCGCTGGTCGTTGAAAATGTGTTGTAGCACCTTCTGTCCGACCTGTGCTTCCTTATTCATTTGAATGTCCACGCAGTAGTGCTTTGTGAACGTGTGCACAGATGCCCAAGTTGCTGCGAGACAAATGTCTTGGATGGGCGTGTTTGCCAAGAAGGCAACTGTGGCCCCCTTCTTCCTTGTGGAGTGAGCTTGGGGCCCCTCCGTTAGCTCCTGTCCAGCCTGTTTGTGACAGAATTGAATAGCGAGGGCAATCCACCTAGCGATGGTGCCCTTGGTGACTGGTCTACCCATGAAGCTAGTAGCAAAGGACACAAACAGCTGCTTCGACTTCCTGAGTTCCTTGGTTCTTTCAATGTAGTGCATCACCGCTCTTCTGGCATCGAGGGTGTGCAGGGCCTTTTCTGCGTTAGTAGTCGGGTTTTGGAAGAAACTCGGTATCTGGATACTCTGATTCATGTGGAACGCCGACACTACCTTGGGCATGAAGTGTGGGTCCGTCCTCAGGACTACCCTGTCCTTGTGAATTTGAATGTAGGGCTCCTGCAGCGTTAGTGCTTGAAGCTCACTCACCCTGCGTAGTGAGGTTATGGCCACTAGAAAGGCAGTTTTCATCGTCAACATTTGTAGAGTGGCCTTGTGAATGGGTTCAAACGGCGCCTTCATGAGCTCCGTCAGAACCACGTTTAAATTCCATGCTGGCGGCGGCAACCTTTTCGGGGGTGCCATTCTTTTGGCTCCCTCCATGAATCTCTTCACCACCTGCGAGGTGAAGAAGCTTCCACCCTTCTCACCTCTGGTGTAGGCAACGATCGCTGCTAGGTGTACCCTTAGGGAGCTCGAGCAGAGGTTACTCTTTAGAAGGTGTGTGAGGTACCTCAGCACAGTTGAGTCTCTTGTCATTCTGTTTTGCAGGCCCTTTTTCCTGCACCACACCGTGAATCTCTTCCACTTTGAGCTGTAGCACTTTCTTGTAGTAGGTTTCCTTGCCTCCCGTAGCGCTCGCATAGTGCTCTGAGGTAACCTTAGGTGTGCGAACTCTAGGTCTTCAGGAGCCATGCTGCTAGGTTGAGTGTCTCTGGCTCTGGGTGCAGGACCTCCCCGTTTTGCATTGAGAGCAGGTCTTTTCTCCTCTCGAACCTGTACGGTTTGCCTTGCGCCATTTCTTGAATCTGTGAGAACCATGTCTGCCTCGCCCACTGTGGAGCCACCAGGATCAGAGTCATGTTGCTGGTTCTGCACTTGTCGAGCACTCTGTGCAACAGGGGTATCGGTGGAAAGGCGTAGGCAAATGTCCTCCACCAGCTTATCCATAGGGCATTTCCCTTGGATTGCTGATCTGGTTGCCTGGACGCGAAGCTTCGGCATTTTGCATTGTGGCGTGTTGCAAATAGGTCTATTGTGGGAGTTCCCCATCTCTGGAAGATTTTCTCCGTTTACTGGCCATTGAGCTCCCACTCGTGTGATGCTGAGGTCTGTCTGCTTAGCCAGTCTGCCTCCACATTGTCCTTCCCTGGTAGGTGAATTGCCAGTAGATCTATTTTGAGAGGTATGGCCCATCTCCAAATCTCCTGAGCTAGGGATGAGAGGGGAAACGACTGTGTCCCCCCTTGTTTGTTGATGTAGAACATCGCCGTGGTGTTGTCTGTCTGTACCAACACCCTCTGGCCGAACAGGTGTCTCTGGAATGCCTTCAGGGCTAACAGTATCGTTTTCAACTCGAGGTAGTTGATGTGGCGGACCGCGTCTGCTGGGGCCCATAGACCCCTCACTCTGAGGTTGTCCATGTGCGCTCCCCATCCCTTCTGCGATGCGTCCGTGGTAATGGTCATTGTTGGGCTTGGTGGTGTCAGGCTTCTCCCCGTTGTTATGTTGTCTCTGTTCCACCAAGTTATCTCCTCCTGCACTGCGTGCGTAACAACCACTAGATCCTCCCAACTTCCGTTTGCTTGTGACCATTGCTGTTGCCGCCATTCCTGGAATGGTCTCATGTGCAGGCGTACATTCGGCACCAGCTGGATACAGGACGCCATCATCCCCATCATCTTGCTCACCGCCCTCACTGTCAGAGCTCGCCCCTTCTGGTAGAGCTGCGTCTCCTTCAGTAGAGCCTCTGTCCTCCTGTCGCTGGGCACTACTGTACTGTTGAGGGAGTTGATCTTTGCCCCCAGGAAAATCTTTACCTGTTCCGGTTCCAGCGATGATTTTCCCCAGTGGATGGAAAATCCCAGATTTGTGAGGGTGTCTGTTACGCGTTTTGCGTGCCTCTCGCCCTTCTCGCGTGAGCTTGCCTTGACCAGCCAGTCGTCCAAGTAGGGGTATACGTGTATTCCCTGCTTTCGTAGGTGTGCCGCTACCGCCGACAGGCATTTCGTAAAGACCCTTGGCGCAGATTTTAATCCGAAGGCCAGGGTTGTGAACTGGTAGTGTTCCTGTTCGATGTTGAATCTTAGAAGGCCCTTGTGCCTTCTGTTTATTGGGATGTGAAGGTAGGCATCCTTGAGGTCCACGGTGACCATGAAGTCCCCTTCTCTTATCTGTGGCAGTACCTCCTGCAGTGAAGTCATTTTGAACCTTTGCGTTCTGATGAACTTGTTTAGGTAACGGAGGTCCAGTATGGGTCTGAGGTCTCCGTCTACCTTCGGCACCACGAAGTAGTTTGAGTAGACCCCTTTGTTGCGTTCCCTGAACGGCACCGTCTCTATGGCTCCCTTTTGTAGGAGTTTCCGCGTTTCTTTTCTGAGTATTGCCAGTTCTTGGGCCGATCTCTGCCTTCCCTTCGGCTTCCTGTTTGGAGGTCTTTTCTCCAAGTCTACGCAGTATCCGTACTGCACGATGTTCCGTATCCACTTGTCTGTGGTTATACGCCGCCACTCCTGAAGGTAGAACCTCAGCCTTCCGCCTACTGGTGACGTATGCTCGTAGGCTCTTGAATCTTCTCTTCCCCCTGATGACACTTTTTTGCGCCTCACCCTTGGGGACCTTACGAGGGTAGGCGTCTTCTTGCGTGCTGAGTCACTTCGAGGAGGGCTGATCGCCCCCTCTCCTCCTTTGGCCACGTCCGTTCCCTCTCCCGCGAAAGGACTGGCCCCGAGGTTGATATTGCCAGTTTTGCTTCTGCTGACTTTGTCCGTGACCTTCGCCCTGCTGACCTTGCTGGAACGCCTGGTGCGACGTCCCCTGTTGGCTTCCACCCCTACCGTAGGGTCTCCTCGAGGGATTTCCTCGTCTCATTCCCCTCAGCTGTAGGGCCCCCATGGACCTCGCTGTCTCGTTTTCCTTCTTGAGCTGGGTGAGCTTTTCGTCCACCGTTGCTCCGAACAGTGTCTCTCCGTTGAAGGGGGTGCCAAGGATGTTGTTTTGCACTTCCGGTTTGAATCCCGAGATTCTTAGCCATGCATGCCTCCTCTCTGTGACCCCTATGGCAATGAGTCTTGCTGAAGTCTCTGCCCCATCCAACGCCGTCTTTATACAGGAGTTGGCGATGTTCTTGCCTTCATCCACCAGGTGAGAGGCTCTCTGGCGGTATTCTTCGGGGAGGTGCTTTACTAGCTCCCCCATCTCATCCCAGTGTTGGTATTGGTGTCTATTGAGGAGTGCATTCGAATTCGCCATGCGCCAGTGCATTGCGGCGTTCCTCTCGACCTTTCTGCCTGTGAGGTCGATCCTCCTGCTCTCCTTATCCGGAGGTGGCCCCGAAGTTGCTGGAACGTTGGCCCTTCTCCTGGCCGTGGAGGCTATGATGGAGTCTGCGGTGACGCTACCCTTGATGTAAGGTGGGTCCAGGGAGGAGTGCTTATATTTCTTCTCTGTCCTGGGCGTGATCGACCGGCAGGTGGCAGGCTCCTTGAAGGCTTCTCTCCCCTGGTTCATCACGCTTTGTAGCATGGGGAGGAACTGACTCCTAGTCTGGATGGGGAGCAGTGTTTCGACGAGAAAATCGGCTTTCGGCCTCTCCTCGTCGAGTTTGACGCCGAAGGCCATTGCTGCGCTCTTCACCACCATATTGTATACCCCGATGTCGTCGGGTGGCGAAGGCCTCGAGGGGTACGTGTCCACGGCCTCCTCCGGGTTTTCGGTGTCGAGATCGTGCCATTCGACGTCGTTGCTGGTAGATGCCGCCGATTCGTAGAACGACTGTTGGTCTTCTTCCTCGGCTTCTTCCTCATAATAGGGCTCCTCTTCTTCCTCGAGATCCCTTGTCAGCCCTTCGGCGTCGAACTCGCCTTCGACCTCGACGACGTCCGCCGATGAAACCGTTGGAATCTTGAATTCCTTCATCCTGGCGTCGAACTCCTTCTTCCTTTGAAGGATGTTCTCCATTTCGGCCTCGAGCCGCCTCTTCTTTTTCTCCATTTCGGAGATGCTTTCGGCGTCGACCGCGGGTCTCTTCGATGAAACTTGCGTCGACGTCGAACGTTCTTTCTGCGTCGATCGGCCAGTTTCATGGGACGATTTCGACGACCCTTGCCTTTCGGCGTCTTTCTGCCCCAGGGAGTCCTTTTGTAAGGATCCGCTGGGCCTTTTGTCCGAAGTTCCCCCTTTGGACGTCGAAGTTTTCGGCGCCGGGGCTCCCTTCGTGGACCTTGACTCAGTTTTTCTCGAGTCACCCTCGTGTTTGAGGTGTCTTTTGATTTGCGCTCGACGATTCTCTTACCTCGTCTTCTTTTTTCTTGTCGGTCTCTACGACCGTGAAGTTTTCGGCTGTCTCGGCGACGTTGTCCTCGTCGTCCGTGTCGAGGCCCAGCTCGTAGAGTGTCGGGGGTTTCCCTTTGCCATCCATGTTGGCGTTGGCTCTTCTCTGCCTCTCTCTCACTCTGAGTGTCTTCGGCGCGAAGGCTGAGCAGGCGTTGCAGTCGATACTCCGGTGATCCACCGGTAGGCAGAGGTTGCAGACCGGATGCTGGTCTTTCTGCGCGAACTTGTGGTGGCAGTTTGGGCAGAACTTGAATGGCGTCTTGTCCATTTCGCTCAGGGTCTCTGAGCGTGCATTCTCCAAGGCTGTCGAAGAAAAAAGGTTCGCTGGTCCTCTTTCTTCGCGCTCCTGATGAAATCTGTTCTATTCCTGATGTCTTCTCTTGATTCTATCGATGAAACTCGCTTTTCTTCCTTCTTCCTCCGAGTGAATTTCTGGAGCTTCCCGATGACGATCCAGACCCAACGGCGGAAAAAAGAATCTGAAGATGGCGCCCCAAAGGTGGGACTTCCGCAGGAAGCACGACGACGTCACGGGAGGTGCACCAAATGGTGGACGTCGACGCCCACCTGGGCTACAAAAAAAAAAAAAAAAAAAAAAAAAAAACAAAGAAAAGACTACGAATCCGGACCCAACCACAAGATCGCGGAATAATGCACAGCATAGTGAATCCAGAAAGATTCACGCTGCAAAACTTATATGCCACTTGTGGATCCAATGAGATTCTTCAGATGACCATTTCAAATGTCTTTGACTCTCCTAGTGTGCTTCCCGTCCTTCCAATAAGAAGTCAATGAGCAGGGTGTGCATATTCAGTGGGTGTAACACTTTTTTTAATACTACCATGGAAAGTCGTATTGTACGAGTAGCACTGATCATCTCAATATCAAATCTTAGTCCATGGACTTCTAGACAAACATTCATGTGGAAGGCTTATGTGCAGTCTACATGACTCCAAGGATACCGGTCAATCTGCTGGATAAGGAGTCAGTTGTAGAAGGGGATTTTTGTTTACATCCAGTTCCCTGGCAGAAACACTCTTGCTTTTCTTTTGTCCAGTACCACTTTTAAGTAGTGAATGATCTGTAAGAGCAAAGGACTAACTTTCCACACAGGTGAGGTAATGGAGATCTTAAAGGTTCATTGTGGCTCAAAAATGCTGTTGAACCTGGAGAGTTAGGGCCAGATTTATATTTCAGCAGACAGGATATTCCATCACAAACGTGACAGATCTCATCCATTGTATTACAAATGCATTTTATCCTATGGCACTTGTAATACAGTGGACGGGATACCCATCACGTTTGTAACAGAGTATCGTGTCCGCTAAAATTGAATTCAGGTCCTGAGTGGCCAGTTATTGACGCAAGACTAGATTAAAAAAAAAAAAAAAATCGCTTCATGACTAAGTAGGGGGGTCTCAACCACCATGCACTTTGAGACAGCTCAAGGCCTGATTTCAAGCAGAAACAAAAGGACTGTATACTCGCAGGGATTCTTAGCAGGTGGCTGCTTCAAAGACACCGGGTCTAAAACACGTTCAATCTCATTAAAATGTATGGGGAAAATACAAGGCAAAGTGGCAACATTTTTCATTTCTCCCTCTTGGCCCACTGGTTTCATTTTCAGATCCAGAATTGGATGAAATTCTTAAAAGTGTATCTTCCTGACAAGAAAATAGCATTAGTATATTATCTCTCTTCTACGATGTTATACAAGAGCATGCCACTCTTTACGATGTGCACTTCCTGACCCTCCTCGTCTAGATAAAAACATTCCTATGGACATTGTGAAACTTGGTGGTAAACAAGTAAATCGTATTTTACTGAATGGACAAGTAATATATTTAGCATAGATTTGTCTTTTGTTATCCCTCATTGTTGCCTTGCTCCCCCTCACAACGAGGTTGGACGGTGTGGACAAGAGTGCAATGTTTATATGTGAATAAGTCTCTCCAGAAGTCGTCCTAAAAGTGGACAAGGAGGTAACCAAGAAGCCAGATTTCCAATCACGCACCATCGTTTACCATACACGATTATGCGAGCCAATGGGAAACAGGGGCGGGGCTTTAAGTCCCTTCTAAATCCGTATGGATTGCAAAAAGCCCTCGCATGGCGAGAGCAGCACATGCGCGCTGCTAACGCCAGGCGAGACCTAAAAAAACACAATGCAAGGGTAGAATCAAGAATATATATGTGTATATATATATATATATATATATATATATATATATATATATATATATACACACATACATACACACACATACATATACATACACACACACACACACAAATATACTTAACATTGTTGATCCAATGATAGCCCACCCTCTAATGCTGCAAGGAGATTATGTCCCACAAATGTGCAATTTAGCATCTATAGACACTTAATCTCTCCTCACCATGCAAGGCCATGCTTTTACTAGTGGCTCATTGCTTGAGCTTTCTTTGACAGTGTCTCAGTGAGGGGGGGGGCTTCCGCTGACCTCCAGGGTATTGCTATTGTTCTGCTGGCTAGCAGCAGGACCATATCTGGGAACCGGTTGCTTGCACTTAGGCTTAGAGCAATGAAATACGCCGAACAGGCATTGCTCGGTTGTGCATAGGCGCTCTGTTTCTACTATCTGACAATTGTTCAGTGATCGCTCTTAATGCCTAAACAATCCTATACCACATAAAAGAAACCTACATGGTCCAGGGCACCACGGCTGCAGGCTATTATGTATTCTGAATGTATCCTGTAGGGTCTCTTCTGTGTCAGATAAGTCCTGTGTTTGTAGTAATACTGAATATATTTAAAGCATCCATTTCTAGGCATTTTGTGGATGTATTATGGGACTCATCCTCTATTTCGATGCCAAAGTCTCGTTCTGGCTTGTGTTTTATATCAGGCAGGTTGACTTGGGTCATGGAACGTATAGCTCAATATAGCCAAGTAACCTGTCCGCCATGACTGTCAGACGCACTCTTCATCTCAACGATGAATATGTAGATTTTTTGCTCCCTTTGTGATAAAGTGCTACAAGACCATAAAGAACTGCCAACTGAATGAGTACAGGACCCCTTTCAGCGAAATATGCATGCCAGCAGAGACAAATATACTACAATAGATTACAAATGGAATGGTCTGGCTCTTTATTTGCTTAGTAGTATAAATCTGAATGACGTGTACATATTCAAATCAAACTTACCTTACTAAAACCCCACATGAAATGTGTCCGCTGCGGATCGGGTAAACTGGATACAAAAACAGAGAGTTATAAATATATACTGCCACACATGAAGAGCAAAACGGTTTTCTTCATTTTCAGAACTAAAACTGGAAAATTAAAAAAGAAAGAAAACCTGGGTCTTGTTAATCATTCTAAAAGAATAAACATTAGACAAAAACAGGATTGCATTAACATTTTAAAAGGATAATCAAAAGGCTAACGCCTATAACAGATAAGTTTCAAACTCGGTTTGGGAACATATGTACGACAAGAACCAATTTAGATTGCAGGCACAAATGGGATCTTTGAAGGGGAAAAATCTCAGCTCACTCAAATTGTTTAGTAAAGGTAAAGTGAAGCCTCTTCTACAGTCATTCTGCAGGCAGACACTGCACAACAGTACTGAACAATTGTAAAAATACATAATGAATCTTTTGGAAATTGAAGAGGGTGGGAGGAGACCAGGTGATGTTGAGCTCAGATTGATTATCCAAACGTTTCAATAAAGACAGATATGGTATACCTCAAGAATAGCTGGGTGTACAAGAATATAACAGTTTGGGATGTGTTGCAAGGTTAAGATTTGCTGTGGTTGACTGATGGTGCTAAAGGCAGAAGCAAGTTTTCAGTTGTTTCCTGAATGGCAGGATGGTGGGTGCAGGTTGTGGCTCTGAAGGAAGGGAGCTCAAGATGGAAGCTGTAGTGACTTATAATTGTTTTGCTTTGCTGTTGAGGGTTTAAATTTAAGTAAGATCTATTACTCAGATTTATTTGGTCTTCTGATACAATATGAGGAGTCCAGCAAAGTATGAGGGACAATTCAGATGGATGGCTTAAAAGACTAGCATTGAGATTTTTAATTTGATCTTGCACATGTTGGAAGTCCATGTAGTTACTCGAAGATTCGAATGATATTGTTGAATTTATGGGTGGAAGACAGGGGACCAGCAGCTGAGTGATTTGCTGCTTTTATGGAGTCCAAGGAGAATTACAGGAAAGTCAGCTAGGACAGCATTCCCACCATAAAGGTGGGAATACACTAAGGCATAGGCTGATTTTTAGCTGGGAAGAGGGAGGAGAAGTTGGAGTACTTTTTGAAGTAGCAAATGGAAGTTAGCAGTTTTGGCGATTTTGTTTGTGTGTAGCATGAGCAATAATTTATGTTTAAGAGAAAATCACAGCTATTTCACTTAAGCAGCTAGGGACGAATGGAAACCATCTACTTTGAGTAGAACAGTGATATTTAAGGCTATTGGGAGGA